>NC_140168.1:174683730-175348730 GCF_963971535.1 Notolepis coatsorum
CTGTACTGTTACTGTAGGGCTCAGGGCGGGGACTGTACTGTTACTGTAGGGCTCAGGGCGGGGACTGTACTGTTACTGTAGGGCTTAGGGCGGGGACTGTACTGTTACTGTAGGGCTCAGGGCGGGGACTGTACTCAGTTACTGTAGGGCTCAGGGCGGGGACTGTACTGTTACTGTAGGGCTCAGGGCGGGGACTGTACTGTTACTGTAGGGCTCAGGGCGGGGACTGTACTGTTACTGTAGGGCTCAGGGCGGGGACTCTGCTGGTCTCTGACAAGAACAAGTTACAGGTTGAAAAAACCCTCAGCTCGGAACTCGGCAGAATCTGCACCTGGCTTACTGATAACAAACGTTCATTACACATGGGCAAAACAGAGTCCATTCTCTTCGGATCAAATAACAAACTCAGCAAGGCCAACGGCTTCTCTGTTACAGTGGGTGACAATATTGTCACAAGGAAAGATGAAATTACATACCTGGGTTCCATCCTAGAGGCAAATCTTTCCTGTGACAAAATGGCATCCAATGTAATAAAAAAAAGTCAACCAACCAACTAGATTTTTGTACCGGATCTCCTCTCTGGTAAACAAGAATACCCTGAAGACTCTGGCAGGAGTAGAGGGGAATGTGTGTGCCATTTATGGCGGTTGGTACATCCTTTCTGGGTATCACGCCAGGTCTGGATCACATGAGTAATAAGAGGGCCAAAACGTAATTTGCATTGCTTCATTGAAATGTTAGTATACACTATATCTTGAAGTCTATAATGTGGGGACACCATCTTCTCCTCCAATGGTCGACAGGATACAGCTGCTTGAGCGTCAAACCAAGTGATCAGAGGTCTCAGAGAGAAAGCTTGAAAGTAATATTTAAAGTCTGGAAATGCTAAGCCATCGAGTTTACTTCTTTGGGCAGTTGATCTCTTCAAGCGTGGGCGTTTATTATTCCAAACGAATTTATATGAGGCAGAGTGCAATTTCTGCAACGGGAGCATTGAGCTGATAAAATTAATTCTATGTAAAATATTCATTTTAATCATTGACGCACGGGCCTGTAATGCATTTTTTTATTTGGACCATCTGTTGAAGTCATTTGTAATCCTGTCACCCAAGCTGGAGTAGTTATACCGTATCGTCTGGCTAATAGTGGGGAATATTTCAATTCCGAGACATTTAAAGTGCTCCACCATAAGTATATTTGCAGGCAGGATGGTAGCCTTCGCAGGCTCATTAAGTGGAAGAAAGGCAGATTTTGGCCAGTTGATCTTAATTGGACATTTACGGTGGCCAGTTTCGAATTGCAGCCTCCTGTAGGTGCTCTTTGAGAGCGGTTTTGAATGTGGGTAGGGATTCAAATTGTTTTACGGCTGTGGGTAGGGCGTTCCACATTGTTGTGGCATAATTGCGAAACGTGTTTAGTCCCTTGTTTGTGCCGAATCTGGGTTGCACATGATTTGTGGAACTCCCTCTGGTGTTGTGGGCGTGGTAATTTTTGCTCTTTCGTGTTTTAAATTGGGTTGTTTTCTATGTTCACAAAAGCCAATATGTAAAAGTATTTTAGAAATGACCTAAAATCTTAACCCTTGTGTACCCCTGGGAAAGCTGACACACCCTGGGCTTGGTCATGAAATCATGGCTCATGTTTAAAGCCATATAATTTTAACTGTTTACTATTTAAAAAACACACACTCAAAATATCTCAAAAAAGTCGTTTTCATGACCAGGGGTACACAAGTCAAATATAATTTCAGAGTTTAGACTTTTGTATGCCACTAAGGCTCCAAGTTAGTAAACTGAAATATAGATCTGTTTCACTCCAGTGGTTACAAATACGTAAACTAACCTTTTACAGCCACAAAATACAGCGAATAAGATTGAAACCATAATTACACGTCAGTCCTTGTATCAATCAACAAAACTTTAGTTACTAAAGAATGAAAACATGCCTCCTTTTCTACTTGTGGTGGTTGTTTACATGTACATTTGGATCTCTGATTGGACTTTTAAATTAGTTGAATAGGGCGGAGCTAAAGTAAAGTTACATACAGTCTTGCTATGCAGCTTCACATCAACTATGGTAAAAGATGCCTAGAGTGGATCCACATGGTATTAAAGGATCATTAAAAGTACATTCATTACTTATTAACACAATGTAATATTGTATCAGAATAATATACATAACTGAGTGTTGCTGGCTGTAATGTGAATGCCTTCTAGCCACATTACCCTCCAGTATTGGTAACGCCTAGTGTTTCAATAGTTTGATCATGTTTCAAATATTCGAGCATTTCGATGTATAAATGGTGCCACAAGCGGCTAAAGGTCGATAAACAAAATGACGATACTTGTACCTTTTTATTTTATGTATCATCAGTGATCTTGTTATTGTTAATGATCTTCTTTGGATGTTTGTAAAGTGCATTGTGTGTTACTGTGGCGACTCTGTATGAAATGTGCTAAATAAAGAGGGTGGATTGATTAATTGATTGACTTTTTGGATCTTATTCATATCTATTCTCATTTCAGACAGGCTGTACATCTTTTACTATTATTATTATTCTTCTTTAATCAAATTCATTGATGAGGCAATCTGATTACCCAAATATGAGAAATGTACTAAATATCTTTCATAAATGCTTCTTTCCTTCAAGCTTCGGCAACCCTTACACGTACAACTCTCACTCCATTATATTGAAAGTCTTCATGTGATTAAAAGTCCACTCTGTATCACTGACTGAAATAATACATGTGATTCCACATAATATCCAGTTTATAAGCACTGGTGTCTGGTAGGACTTTACTGGAAATCATTCGATGCACAGGAAGTGATGCATTTCACGTCACCAGCGGCAACAGTGGTTTGTTTGGAATAAATAGAAGACAAACTCAGCACTTCGCATGACTTCTCAAAATGGAAAGCAAGTAAGTGTGGGAAAGAATATAGATGTTGCCAAATCCTGCAGATTAAGAGAGTGACAATATTGTAAACTGTTAAGTTGTTAAATTATTTATTTACTGTTGTATTGTTCTTAATTGTGAAAAAAGTATGCACTGTAATGTCAAAACACGTTCCATTTTGTACCTGTATGAAATGGCGAATAAAGTAATCTGAATCTGAATCTGAATACTACTGCAAGAAAGTGAGAGTCCGGGCACTGTTTCTTATACATTTATTTATTTTCTTATTATTTATTTGTTTGTTTTTATATCTGAATAACCACACATGTCATATTGTGATTTGGTCCTGTATACCGCAGATGATACTGATACAACACATCACACCAGTATCCACTGACCACATTCACACGGTGGCCATTTTGCTCTTGTCATGTCATGCTCAGGTTGGGATTTCTTTCATGACATAAGAGTAAAATGGCTGCCGTGTGAATATGGTCAATGGCACCTATCTCTCATCTTTCCTTTATGAAAATCGTTAAAAACCACCTGATGACCTGCATCAGAAGAATATAAATAATAAAGGGAAAAGTCAAAATACTTCTAAATGCACAACATTCTTCCCTGGATGCTTTGTTGCACTGACTTTTACAAAGAGAACACAGTAAATTTCGCAGAGTACATTTGACTCAAACTGAGTACATTTTACTCAAACTGTCAGTTTGAGTAAAATGTACTCAGTTTGAGTCAAATGTACTCTGCGAAATTGACTGTGAAGGTGTCGTAGAATCCTATCAATATCTAAGGTTATTGTACAGTAAAAGGAGGTTGCTAACTGGAAGGAGGAAAAAGGATCATAAGTGATAGAATTTGGTCTCCTCATCTGACTTCCAATATAGCCAGCAAGGAATAAACGTGCAGTCCAGACAAGAGAGTTCGAATTCAAACTCATGGATTTATTTGTCTTGGCGGCCAAGAGTGAATAAAAAGGTTGCTTTTCACATACAAGGATTATCAGAATACATTAATCATGTTTGTTTTGTACAACGGATCAACAAGGTTTGTATCTCAAAACCCCAACATGTACATACAACAGTCATTGTTAACATAAATGAAAATAGAGAATTTACTGTAAGCCCCTTTTCATATAAGTAAGCCTGGTTTCTAAGATAAGTATCTTTATATTCTATTCTAACATAATGGGTCCATCCAGCTTACTTACATGAAAATCAGCCGACAGCATTTCTCTGGGTTGGGAGCGGGGGAGCCACAGACCTGGGGAGGGTCTGGGCTCCTGAATAACACTATGTTTTGCTCTTAAATACTATAATTTCCCACCAATAATAGCACATTTTACTAATACGTTTGGTCCAATCCGGTTGGTTCTTCTGGAAGGGCGGTCCGCCCCTCCCCCTGGTTTCCTCTGTGGGGGCTAGCTGCCCCCACCTCCTCGATCTCCTTTGTGGGTCTTTCGGTGTGGTTCCTTTGATGAGTACAGAGGAGGGCGCTTTTGATGCCCCCCCCTCCTTGGCTGCTCAAGTCTCCTCTAAATGAATATATCACTTTAACATTCCTTCTATATGGTTATAGATGTCTAATATCACCCAAGTACAGTCAGTGCTTTCTAGACTGATACCAGACATCATATGAGACTACACCAACCTTTATTTACCAGACTGAAACTCTGTAATATAACTGTGATACATATACCAGGATTCTTAATTCTAAATATCTATATAGATGTTTTTATTGGTTTCTTTATCCAATCAAAGCCAATCAAGTATCATGCTTTTTCATTTAGCTTTGAACTAGGGGTGGGAATCGCCAGTTTCATCATGATACGATACGATATCGATTCTTTGGACAACGATACGATATTTGCCGATATCACAAAGTCTCTCACGATACAATACGATACGATTAGATTCAGGTGCCTGCAATCGATATGAGATGATATCATATGCCCATTTAACACAATCAGTAACATTTAGATCAACCAAAAAAAGGTAATGAAAATATCATTTGACATTTGTATTTTTGAGCTCTTCCAGACATTTAAAGGAAAATCAATATTGTTTTTAATACAAATAGACCTCCCGTTCACTGTAAAGTGCCACGTTTTGATATATTGAGCTTTAAACTTTAAGCAAAAATTTTTGGAACTCAAAACTCACAACCTAAAACCCCTCCCTACCTCCCTCTCCCAAACCGTTCCTACAACAATTTGTTGATGTTGCATGATCATGTATAGGCCTACATTTATTATGTATTATATTGTTTATGTTTAAATAACATTTAAACATCAAACTCCTCTGACCTCATCTGGTCTTTCCAAAGACGCGCGCACACACACACACACAGAAAGGCAGAATGCTATGCTGTAACATCTACACACACGGAGCTACTGCTGTTGTTCTTGGGCGGATATGAGACTCGCCACAGGATTTTCAAAATAAGAGTATCGATATGAATCGATCTTATTACATCGCATCGATCCGATTCGATCATTGATAATTACATCGATGTATCGATCTGGATCGATGTATCGTCCCACCCCTACTTTGAACCATGTCTTTATTGATTAATGATCTTTTAGTCCTGTCTTATACTTATCAGAGCCAGCTATCTGGTCTCTGCTGTCAGTGCAGACATCTGCTAACATTTGGGT
The DNA here is from genome assembly GCF_963971535.1 of Notolepis coatsorum. Taxonomy (NCBI): domain Eukaryota; kingdom Metazoa; phylum Chordata; class Actinopteri; order Aulopiformes; family Paralepididae; genus Notolepis; species Notolepis coatsorum. The sequence continues at coordinate 174,689,293 of NC_140168.1, forward strand.
GTGACAAATACATTCTGCTCTTCAACAAGTCTAAGCTGGTCTGCCCTCTGCACCCCGTGGGGGCTATCACCATATTTACATACAGTACTCAGTCCCGTGTGGCTGTCAGTATCAGCTCCTTACTTTAGCACTGAAAACACACTCTGCTGTTGAAAGGGTAGACCTGGGCCCTCATTCATCAACGTGGACGTAGAACATGTTCTATTTCCACACGTAAGCACAGAATGTAGAATCAGTGTACGCACAGAAATATCGGGATTCACCACACGTGCGTACGCAGGTTCTACGCACACCTGTCATGATGAATCTCACCTTGGCCCTGCGCCGAGGCTCGTGCACACTTTCACGTATTTGCATACCAAAACCGCCCCGATTAACCATATACGGTAATGGACACCCCCATGAAATGTGGAAGAATGGACTAAACCGAGGGTGTTGTACACTGTCGGATATTATACCTATTAACTTCCTAAAAGACCATTGCTGCCTGGACACCGCAAACACTAATAAAGACCATTAACCACTGTTTTGCGGTTGCCCGTTAGTGTCATTAATGCATGCTGGAATAAGAATGCCTTTCTTAAATTATTTTTAATATTAATAATTATTATAATACAATAAAAGACAGCTCCGTCTTTTAATACACATATATTGTACAGTAACGTCAAATAAATACTACAGTCCCCGCTGAAATAAAGGTTCTGCACGCACATACCAGCAGTGATCTACAGCATAAAAGATAGCCACTTTATTGTGAGGTTTCTGTCCTTGCTTTCTCACTCGTTCTGTTCCTTTAACCACCCTCGCTTTGTTTTCATTCATTTTTTCTCTCAAGTATTTCAATTCCCTCGTTCACACGTTTCTCCCCGTTGACGTCATCTGAGACGTCGCTGATTGGTTCTCTCACTTCCCCACGCTTGTCAATCACATTCCCCAGCTGTCACTGCTTTTCAATCAATCGATCCCTCATTATTTATACCCCGTTTTCCCCACCCTAAGTTGTTGGATCGTCTTGATTTGTCGCTGGATGTTTTTCCCCGTTGCTGCTGTTTCACTGTGCTGTTCTCCAGGAATTCCTAGAAGCTTTCGCTTGGATACCTGCTCCGTGGCGCGCGCTCGCCTCCTCTGTTGTTCCTGTTCCTTTTACGCAGCTCGTCTGGGTGAGTTTTTCTAGATTGACTGTCTTGACCTATTTCCGATTTTCGTGTGTAACCTTTACACTGAAGTCTACCACCTTTTTGTCAAACAGTCACTCACCCAGCCATTATTGAGTTTGCTCTTTCCATTATGGAATAATATTTTTGGGATCTTCCACCTCCCTCTGTGTGTTTGCTCACGCCGAAGATATTATTTCACATTTGGACAGTGTTTGGATTTTTGCTCACTGTGTGTTTACACGAAGATATTATTTCACATTTGGACAGTGTTTGGATTTTTGCTCACTGTGTGTTTACATGAAGATATTCACTTGGGCTGTTTTTGGAATATTGCACATCACTGTGTTGTTAACACAAAGAATATAACACCCTGTCCTCCTGCTCGTTTCAAGTCTGCTCTGTCACTGACTCGTTCCCTCTCTCCCTCTCTCGGTCTTGCACAACATCTGAGAGATCCGCCGTGAGAATTCTGCAGAGCGGTACAGAGGTCTGCCCCTGCTTCCCAAGACTACCCCTCCGGGAGAAGCTGCAGAGCAGCAGAACTTTGCCCCTTGTTCATTGTACCTGTTCTTGTTGACCTGCTTTCCCTGTTTCACTTATTCTTATTACCAAATAAACAAGCCCTCGTATTTGGCAACTCTGAATCCTACTCTCTTGTGTCGTTAGCGTTTGGGGTCGGTGTCAAACCACAACATTACGATCCAACCAATATGACGACCCCAGCCGACACAGAGGGGGTCAGAACCGCACTTGCAATTCAAGTCGAGTTGACCAGGGATCAAGGTCTCCAACTAGAGCGGGCTGCGGTGCAGAACCTCAGGGACCAGGTCCTGCCTATGCAGGGTTCAATGGCCGCTATGGCGGGACAACAGTCCGAGATTCTCGCCCAGCTTAACTCGCTGGGCGACGCCGTTAATACTTTTCATCTCTCACACCCTTCAGGAACATTCCCCGCAGCCCCAGCAGATCTCGCACCTCGGGAACCCCTTCTCTCCGTCCCACGGCTGTTCGACGGTAATCCCGAGGAGTGTGCCACATTCATCATGCAATGTGAGTTGGTTTTCCGTCATCAACCAAGCCGTTTTTCTGCTCATGGGTCCCGAGTGGCTTATATAACCAACCTACTTTCAGGCCATGCTGCCCAGTGGGTCACTTCCTCCTGGGCAATGGAAGCAGATTTTTTGTTCTCCTACCCAGACTTCGTGGCGGAGCTCCGCAGAGTGTTCCACCATCCAGCCCGAGGTCTGGACCCTGGAGCCCGGTTGGGGACCTTCCGACAAGGGAGCAGCAGGGTGACGGACTATGTCATGGAGTTTCGACTGGCGGCGGTGGAGAGTGGATGGAACGAACCTGCTCTTCGCCTAACCTTCATTAGGGGGCTCAGTGACGCAGTCCGGGACCAGCTCGCTACCAGGGAGGTGCCCGACTCCCTCGAGGAGCTGTTTAGCCTTGTCATCCGTATTGACGGACGCCTCCTGGAGAGAAGGCGCGAGAGGACCCGACTGTCACCTCCTGAAGCACCCCGGACTCCTGGACGCCCCGTCCCCAACACTACTGATGGTAACAGGCTTCCCCGTCCGGTGCGCGAGGAGGAACCCATGCCACTGGGACGCTCTCGTCTGAGCCAGGTGGTGCGTCAGGCAAGGCTCAGGTCCGATCTCTGCCTCTACTGCGGAGGTACGGGACACTTTCTCGCCGACTGCCCTATCCGGCCAAAAGATCGGGCTCACCAAGACCCCGGGAGATCCTGGTGAGCCGTTTTTCCCAGTCCCAGCACCGCGCACCACCTGACCATCTGATGAGCGTCACCCTGGCCTGGGGGGACCAACGTGCCACGGTGGAGGCCCTCATCGACTCTGGGGCAGACGAGAACTTCCTCGACTTCGAGTTTGCCACCCAAGCCAACATACCTCTTGAGGCCCTTGTGAGGCCCTTGGAGATCTTTTCGTTGGACCAACACCGCCTGGCCGACATCTCTCAACGGACCGGCCCAGTCTTGCTGACCATTGCTGGGAACCACGTAGAGAGGATCCAGTTCCTCATTACCCAATCCCCCCTTGTCCCGGTGGTCCTGGGTAGGCCCTGGCTCGCGCTGCACGAGCCCCACATCGCCTGGTCCTCCGGTACCATCAGGGGCTGGAGCTCCTCCTGTCACGCCCGCTGTCTACAGGCGGCGTCTTGTCCCCCGCCCCGGAGACCGGCTGGTGAGTTGCCCCCGGATCCCTCGTCCATTCCTCCCGAGTACCACGACCTCATGGAGGTATTCAGTAAGACCAGGGCTCAGTCCCTTCCACCTCACCGCCCCTATGACTGCGCCATCGACCTCCGCCAAGGGGCTCCCCTTCCCGGCAGCCGCCTCTACAGTCTGACTGTCCCGGAGAAGAAGGCGATGGATCTCTACATCTCTGAGTCATTGGAAGCAGGACTCATTCGGCCTTCCTCCTCCCCGGTGGCGGCCGGGTTCTTCTTTGTTGGTAAGAAGGATGGGGACCTGCGACCCTGCATCGACTATCGTCAGCTCAACGAGATCACCATCAAGAACAAATACCCCCTACCTCTCATGAGCTCCACCTTCGAGCCACTGACCCAGGCCTCGTTCTTCACCAAGCTGGATCTCCGAAGTGCCTATCATCTTGTCCGTATCCGTGAGGGCGATGAATGGAAGACCGCCTTCAAGACCCCCAGGGGCCACTATGAGTACCTTGTGATGCCGTTCGGCCTCACCAACGCCCCGGCGGTATTCCAGGCACTCATGAACGATGTCCTCCGTGACATGCTGGAGGTGTTCGTGGTGGTGTACCTGGACGACATTCTTATCTTTTCCAGGACCCTCGAGGAACACATCCTGCATGTCCGCCGGGTGCTGGAGCGCCTCCTCCACAATCGGCTCTTCGTCAAGGCGGAGAAGTGCCGTTTCCACTCCAACTCCGTCGACTACCTGGGCTTCATCGTGGAGAAGGGCTTGACCCGAGCGGATCCTCGCAAGATCCAGGCTGTGGAGGATTGGCCGGAACCCACCACTCGGAAGGAGTTACAGAGTTTCCTCGGGTTCGCAAACTTCTACCGAAGGTTCATCCGGAACTACAGCCAAGTGGCGGAGCCTCTTACCAAGCTGACCTCCCCCGCTCTGCCGTTCGACTGGTCCCCAGCGGCATGCGCTGCGTTCCGCTCCCTCAAGAGAAGGTTCACTTCCGCTCCTATCCTGCTCCACCCTGACCCCAAGAGACAGTTCATCGTGGAGGTGGACGCCTCGGATTCTGGCCTGGGCGCTGTCCTATCCCAGCGTTCTCCTTCCGACCAGAAGGTACATCCTTGCGCCTTCTACTCGCGTCGCTTCCTCCCCGCCGAGAGGAACTACGACACCGGCAATCGGGAGCTACTGGCGGTCGTGGCTGCTCTGGAGGAGTGGCGTCATTGGCTAGAGGGTGCCGAGGAGCCTTTTACCATCTGGACGGACCACAAGAACCTAACGTTCATCCGCGCTTCCAGGCGCCTCAACGGTCGGCAGGCGAGATGGGCCAGTTTCCTCAGTCGGTTCGACTTCTCGCTGACCTTCCGCCCCGGTTCCCGCAACACGAAGGCCGACTCCCTGTCCCGGATGCACTCCAAGGGGGCTCCACCCTCTGAGGACCCATCTCCCATCATCCCGGAGGCCCGAGTGGTTGGAGCCATCACCTTGGGCATCGAGGGTGTGGTGAGGCGTGCCCTACGCTTCCAACGTGCTCCAAGCAACGTCCCTAGGAGCCGTCTCTTCGTCCCTGACTCTGTCCGGTCCCAGGTACTGCTGTGGGGCCATACCAGCCGGTTCGCCTGCCACCCAGGCGTCCATCGCACGTTCTCCTTCCTGGCTCGTCGTTTCTGGTGGCCCACCATGCGGAACGACGTCAAGGAGTTCGTATTGGCCTGCGCGGTCTGTCCCCGCAGCAAGGCCTCTCACCAGGCACCCTCCGGGCTCTTGCAGCCACTTCCCGTTCCAAGCCGTCCGTGGTCACATGTGGCGCTCGACTTCGTCACTGGTCTACCCTCCTCCCAGGGGAACACCTGCCTTCTGACCGTGGTGGATCGATTCAGCAAGGGGGTCCACCTCATGGCCCTCTCCAAGCTTCCCTCAGCAGCCGAGACGGCGGACCTCCTGACGCACCACGTGTTCCGCCTTCACGGTTTTCCCCAGGACATCGTCTCTGACCGGGGGCCCCAGTTCACCTCCCAGGTATGGCGGGCTTTCTGCAAGGGATTGGGGGCAACGGTCAGTCTCTCCTCTGGCTACCATCCCCAGACAAACGGGCAGACGGAAAGGATGAACCAGAGCGTGGAGTCTGCTCTTCGGTGTGTGGCAGCCGAGAGGCCGGCATCCTGGAGTCGTTTCCTTCCCTGGGTTGAATACTCGATCAACTCAATGGTCAGTTCCGCCACCGGCCTCTCCCCTTTTGAGGCCTCCCTGGGCTACCAGCCCCCTCTTTTTCCCGCACTGGAGACGGAAGTGGCAGTTCCCTCCGTGCAGGTCCACCTCGACCGCTGCCGTCGCGTTTGGGAGATCACCAGGACCGCGCTGCTCCGGACATCTGAGCGCGCCTGTCGTGGTGCCGACCGGCGCCGGGTTCCCGCGCCGACTTACCGCCCTGGGCAGAGGGTGTGGCTCTCCGCGAAGGACCTCCCGCTACGGTCCTCGGCCAAGAAGCTCAACCCTCGCTTCGTCGGTCCTTTCGAGGTCCTGAAGGTACTCAGTCCGGCGGCCCTGCGCCTGAAGCTTCCTGCATCCATGCATATCCACCCCGTGTTCCATGTCTCCCGGGTTAAGCCCGTCTCCCTCAGTCCCCTTATGCCTCCAGCTCCTGATCCACCGCCTCCTGTGCTAGTGGATGGTCACCCCCAGTGGCAGGTCCGCCGGTTGATGGGCGTTCGTCGGCGGGGCCGGGGGTTCCAATACCTGGTGGACTGGGAGGGTTACGGCCCTGAGGAGCGTAGCTGGGTCTCCCGGCAGCTCATCGTGGATCCCGGCTTGATCACCGACTTCCATCGGGCCCATCCTGACGAGCCGGGTCGGCCTGGTCGCCGGGTGGCTCCCGTGGAGGGGGGGGTACTGTGAGGTTTCTGTCCTTGCTTTCTCACTCGTTCTGTTCCTTTAACCACCCTCGCTTTGTTTTCATTCATTTTTTCTGTCAAGTATTTCAATTCCCTCGTTCACACGTTTCTCCCCGTTGACGTCATCTGAGACGTCGCTGATTGGTTCTCTCACTTCCCCACGCTTGTCAATCACATTCCCCAGCTGTCACTGCTTTTCAATCAATCGATCCCTCATTATTTATACCCCGTTTTCCCCACCCTAAGTTGTTGGATCGTCTTGATTTGTCGCTGGATGTTTTTCCCCGTTGCTGCTGTTTCACTGTGCTGTTCTCCAGGAATTCCTAGAAGCTTTCGCTTGGATACCTGCTCCGTGGCGCGCGCTCGCCTCCTCTGTTGTTCCTGTTCCTTTTACGCAGCTCGTCTGGGTGAGTTTTTCTAGATTGACTGTCTTGACCTATTTCCGATTTTCGTGTGTAACCTTTACACTGAAGTCTACCACCTTTTTGTCAAACAGTCACTCACCCAGCCATTATCGAGTTTGCTCTTTCCATTATGTAATAATATTTTTGGGATCTTCCACCTCCCTCTGTGTGTTTGCTCACGCCGAAGATATTATTTCACATTTGGACAGTGTTTGGATTTTTGCTCACTGTGTGTTTACACGAAGATATTATTTCACATTTGGACAGTGTTTGGATTTTTGCTCACTGTGTGTTTACATGAAGATATTCACTTGGGCTGTTTTTGGAATATTGCACATCACTGTGTTGTTAACACGAAGAATATAACACCCTGTCCTCCTGCTCGTTTCAAGTCTGCTCTGTCACTGACTCGTTCCCTCTCTCCCTCTCTCGGTCTTGCACAACATCTGAGAGATCCGCCGTGAGAATTCTGCAGAGCGGTACAGAGGTCTGCCCCTGCTTCCCAAGACTACCCCTCCGGGAGAAGCTGCAGAGCAGCAGAACTTTGCCCCTTGTTCATTGTACCTGTTCTTGTTGACCTGCTTTCCCTGTTTCACTTATTCTTATTACCAAATAAACAAGCCCTCGTATTTGGCAACTCTGAATCCTACTCTCTTGTGTCGTTAGCGTTTGGGGTCGGTGTCAAACCACAACATTTATAATACTATTCTGAGTAGATAATTCATCTGTATCGCAACAGAGTCATGGATCTGGTCGGGGCAGGTATCATTATGTCGGGAAAATCCTTATGAAATAAACAAAAGTGAATTAAAGAATTTAAAAACAAAGTTTAGCATATTAAATTGTTTTATAAGCTTTCTGAGTAGATAATTCATCTGTATCGCAACAGAGTCACGGATCTGGTCGGGGCAGGTATCATTATGTCGGGAAAATCTTTATGAAATAAACAAAAGTGAATTAAGGAATTTAAAACGAAGTTTAGCATATTAAATCGTTTTATAAGCTTATAGCTTCTTTCGTGCTGATTTGAGAGGGTCCAGCTGCAGAGCCGGAGAGCAACTCTCAGGGCCAAGATAGCACTTATACTATTTTGAGAGAGACAGCAGAGAGACAGACAGCAGAGAGACAGACAGACAGACAGACACTGTTCCACAGTGTGTGTGTGTGTGTGTGTGTGTGTGTGTGTGTGTGTGTGTGTGTGTGTGTGTGTGTGTGTGTGTGTGTGTGTGTGCGTGTGTGTGTGACTACTAGTCTAATAGTAGAGACTCAGCCCCCCCCCCCCTCTGGACCACCTCCTAGTAGAGACTTCTCTAGGAAGAAGACGAAGATGAGGATTAAGGCGAGACACTGCAGGTGAATAGGCAAATATACCTTTTTTGTTGATTTTGAGATTCTGTTATATTTTGCTTCCTAAACATGTCTTCTATGAAACTAGTGACAATAAAACGTCAATAACACACATTTAGTTGTTCATTTTACTTCATTTTGCCTTATTGCATCCATAAATGTCCACATATTTAATGGGGAAGTGCCTCATTTGCATATATCAACATACATTTCAGAAAACTTGTCTCTACTAGGAGGTGGTCCAGAGGGGGGGGGGGTCTCTACTGGGAGGTGGTCCAGAGGGGGGGGGGGTCTCTACTATACCAGTGGTATACTAGTGGTCACACACACACACTGTGGAACAGTGTCTATCTGTCTGTCTGTCTGTCTGTCTCTCTGCTGTCTGTCTCTCCGGCTCTGCAGCTGGACCTTGATCAAATAAGCACGGAAAAGCTTTTAAGCTCGTAGCTCCAATTTGGGTCCCAAATTGCGGTACAAATGAAGGAGGTGTCTCGGGTAGTGGACTCTAGTTAATATTATGTTCTCTCTGCAATTAGACTGCCCCTCATTCATCCCTATCTGATGCTATCTCTGAAAACAGTTCCTGCGAGCGCAGTCAGTGCACCCCATAACGCTATATATATAAACCTGCATTCATTCGGAGAGAAAGACCTATTCCACATGCTATTTAGGGTTTGACAATAATTACACTAATATCGCTATTTCACAATGAACTATAATGAATTACGGGGGTCATACAGAACACGGCCAGTGTCTTTATTTCCGCGTTGGAACGAATGCATGTACTGAGGAGCGATTGTGCGTAGTAACGATATTCTACCACTGGGCGTCAGCTAAGTGTGCTCAGAGCTGTGCGTAGACATAAGCACAAAGTCAAGTTCAAGTTGAAATTGATGAATCCCACTCTTTGCTTAGAAATGATCGTACGCACAGGTTAAGCACAAATCTGTGCGTAAGACACGTTGATGAATGAGGGCCCTGGCTTTTTGCATTATGGTTTTCTGATTATACACACATATTTGATTATGAAATTCAAAGTCAATATCACGACAAAGGCACACAGGTCTCTGGAGGGAAAAAAACTAAAACCTTACATATATTTTCGACAGTTTCAACGTCGACAACATAAACATTCTAAAATGGACCATTCGATTTTTTTCCATGTTGATATTGGCAAACACTGCAACAGGAAGTAAACATTGCTGTTCCATAGCAACACAATGCCACTGAAACAGTCTCATAGAATACATTATTGCACATGTGCTGATGTTCTTTATTGAGTCCATTGGTCTGTCTGTGTTTGCCAAGACATAGTACATTCAATTCAACATTCAATTATAATTATAGATATTGGTGTGCCAACGCATCACAATAAATATCACACCAATTGGCGAGATGTGTCCATACTGCTCTAATTATGACCAGTATGCCCCTTTACTAAACACAGATATTTTACATTAACCCTGGCCACTTTCCTGAGCACAACCTGCTTACGTATGGTGTAGCCTTGACTTCTTGTTTTACTGTGATGTAGTCAATATGGTGCAGTCTTGACTTCTTGTTTTAATGTGGTGTACTTCTTGTTTTAATGTGGTGTAGTCAATATGGTGCAGCCTTGACTTCTTGTTTTAATGTGGTGGAGTCAATATGGTGCAGCCTTGACTTCTTGGTGGAGTCAATATGGTGCAGCCTTGACTTCTTGTTTTAATGTGGTGTTTCTTGTTTTAATGTGGTGTATCAATATGGTGGAGCCTTGACTTCTTGTTTTAATGTGGTGGAGTCAATATGGTGCAGCCTTGACTTCTTGTTTTAATGTGGTGTTTCTTGTTTTAATGTGGTGTATCAATATGGTGGAGCCTTGACTTCTTGTTTTAATGTGGTGTAGTCAATATGGTGCAGCCTTGACTTCTTGTTTTAATGTGGTGTAGTCAATATGGTGCAGCCTTGACTTCTTGTTTTAATTTGGTGGAGTCAATATGGTGCAGCCTTGACTTCTTGTTTTAATGTGGTGTTTCTTGTTTTAATGTGGTGTATCAATATGGTGGAGCCTTGACTTCTTGTTTTAATGTGGTGGAGTCAATATGGTGCAGCCTTGACTTCTTCTTTTAATGTGGTGTATCAATATGGTGGAGCCTTGACTTCTTGTTTTAATGTGGTGTAGTCAATATGGTGCAGCCTTGACTTCTTCTTTTAATGTGGTGTATCAATATGGTGGAGCCTTGACTTCTTGTTTTAATTTGGTGGAGTCAATATGGTGCAGCCTTGACTTCTTGTTTTAATGTGGTGTTCTTGTTTTAATGTGGTGTATCAATATGGTGGAGCCTTGACTTCTTGTTTTAATGTGGTGTAGTCAATATGGTGCAGCCTTGACTTCTTGTTTTAATGTGGTGGAGTCAATATGGTGGAGCCTTGACTTCTTGTTTTAATGTGGTGTAGTCAATATGGTGCAGCCTTGACTTCTTGTTTTACTGTGGTGTATCAATATGGTGCAGCCTTGACTTCTTGTTTTAATTTGGTGGAGTCAATATGGTGCAGCCTTGACTTCTTGTTTTAATGTGGTGTTTCTTGTTTTAATGTGGTGTATCAATATGGTGGAGCCTTGACTTCTTGTTTTAATGTGGTGTAGTCAATATGGTGCAGCCTTGACTTCTTGTTTTAATGTGGTGTATCAATATGGTGGAGCCTTGACTTCTTGTTTTAATGTGGTGTAGTCAATATGTTGCAGCCTTGACTTCTTGTTTTACTGTGGTGTAGTCAATATGGTGCAGCCTTGAATCTTGTCCTCCGCTTATATTCTGAATGGAGAAAAACACAAATCATGAATTTTAACTTGGCATAAAAAAGTTTATCTATTACTTGCTTTAACCATTTAAAGATAGAGGTACACTACAGAGAGAGACTATAAAATCTGAAAGTTTAATTTATGTACATACCCTTTCCAATAGAGCTTCAATCAAAATGAGACGGTGGTCAATGTACATCTATTTGATTGCCTTGTTACAGTACTTTATGGGCCATGATATACAATGTATAACATAAGATAATATATATTCCTATTCCTTTATTGATCCCCTTGGGGAAATTCAGGCATCATGGCAGCATGGGGGGAGGGGAGGTACAGTAACTGTACTTTACTGACCATGTTGTACAAAGTATAACATATAATATAACTAGTGATGGGACTCGATTAAAAGATTTTATCGAATTAATTCGAGATTTTATAGTTAATTAATCTAAATTAATCACATTTTAATCGCATATCAATATTTGATGTGAAAAGCTAAATTGTTCAATTCAAATGAATTTAGGTATATGAGTGAATCAATGAATATACATTATACATACGTTTAAGCAGCAAAATCCTGTATTAGCTACTACACAGACCAACAGATCAATGCAATTTTTAACAAAGTGCAGCAATTTTAGGAATACTATATATAGCGCAAAGGACCTTTTGTAAACTCAAGCACTTTCGAGGTAAAAGTAAAACGCAGTACTTTCAAGTACATTCCAGAACAGTTGAACATTGAAAAAAAAACTCTTGATTGATCTCAATTTCTCTTATTAAATTTTTTTTATGAACAAACCAGACTAAGAAAAAAAGTAATTTGCGATTTATTATACTTTATACTTATAGCACATGCATGAGTCTGGTCTCCTTTGAAAGGTAACATTCTTACACAATAAAGAAAAATCATGCGATTAAATGCATCAATGGTTTTAACTTTTAATTCTTTCTGTAGTTAATTAATCGAAATGAATGCGATAAAGTCCCAGCCCTAAATATAACTGTATATGAAACTAAACTGGCCATGTTGTACAAAGTATAACATATAATATAACTGTACTTTACTGGCCATGTTGTACAAAGTATAACATATAATATAACTGTACTTTACTGGCCATGTTGTACAAAGTATAACATATAATATAACTGTACTTTACTGGCCATGTTGTATAAAGTATAACATATAATATAACTGTACTTTACTGGCTATGTTGTATAAAGTATATAATATAATATAACTGTACTTTACTGACCATGTTGTACAAAGTATAACATATACCATATATACCATATACCAAAATGCCAGCGCAGTCATGAGCAGTCGCATTACTGAGAGCTCTCGCCAAAGAACCAAAACAACAAGGTTTTGTGCACATTTTCTCCTCCTGCTAATATGGATTATGGACTCATACCTCAATTCATCAATGAATCAACATCAAACAGAAGTGGAGAGAAGTGAAAACGGATTAAACGAGACCCACAGTGACTTCTACCTTCTCAATGGCTCGGAAAATAAACACCTAGACGTTGGAACGGCGGCTATACACACGTTACTAACAGCGAGCCCGGTACGTAAAAACGTACCCCCGACTGGCAGATTGGACCGTAGGACCATGATCATCCTGGTTCTGCTACTTTCGGGAGACATTCAATTAAACCCAGGCCCGGTTTTGACCAGAACTCAGGCTAGAAGACTTGGTCAGCACAAGAAGCGATGGAGGTTCCCATCGCGTCCAACAACATCAACAACTCAACCTGTGGCTACATCCACAGCGCGGACGGCGACTCTCCCCCAATGACGCCGCAGCAGACGTGAGGCAGAGACGAGAGGAGGTGAACCGAGGGTCGCAACCATGACGACCAACTCGACGCGGGATTCAAACATCTCGACGCCCGATAGCCGGCTAGCCAGCAGAGCTAACAGGGAAATCATCCAGGAACAAAGGAACGAGTCCTTTGTTGTACCAGCACGGCGCGGGACCCGACCCCCCCCCCCCCTCCCCCCTTCCCACCCACGACAACAAAGCCCCCCCCCCCATCTCACAGACGAAGAAAGTTACCTGGAACTCGACGACATCAATACCACAGCAAATAAAAACGGACTACACATTTTTCACCTGAATGTAAACAGCATAAAACATAAGCTGGATGAAATAAGAAACCTGTTTATGAGCGGTAAGGTAGACATAATATGCTTTACTGAAACTAAACTTGACTCATCTGTAACAGACCCTGAAATAGAGTTGGAGAACTATACTATAGTCCGTAATGACAGAAACAAGTATGGAGGTGGTGTTTGTATGTACATTCATAAGGACACCAAATTCATTAACCGTACTGACCTTCATCATGAGACAATTGAAACCGTATGGGTGGAAATTCTATTTGAAAGGGCGAAATCTGTTCTAGTCGGCACAATCTACAGACCGCCAGATCAAACAGGCTTTTATGATACTCTGGATGTGTGCTTAGCTGGAGCTGAGGATGCTGAAAAGATTCTTATTGGGGATTGGAACATGGATATGCAACAAAAAGATGCACCTGTCTTCAAATCCTTCAATAGGTTTTGTGATCTGCACGGCCTCAGCCAGCTAATCACCCAACCCACAAGGGTATGTGAATCAACTCAGACTACCATTGACCTCATCCTGACCTCTGACAAGTGGTCAAAATGCAGCGGCCCGCCTGATCTCAAACCTACCGAAGTCGGCCCATGTCACCCCACTTCTTAGGGACCTGCACTGGCTCCCCATTGCTGCACGTATCCGCTTCAAGGCCCTCGACCTAGCATACCGTGCGGCAAAGGGAACCGCTCCCGCCTACCTCCGGTCAATGGTCTCTAACTACACACCCTCAAGACCCCTACGCTCTGCATCTTCTGGCCGCCTCAGATCTACTCCTATCCAAGCTCCCGGAGGGTCATCAAAGAGAAGCCGCCTATTCTCAGTCCTTGCCCCACAATGGTGGAATGAACTACCCATCCCAGTTAGGACAGCCGAATCCCGTCCAATCTTTCGCCGTCGACTAAAGACTCACTTCTTCAACCATTATCTGAAATGATATATAAAAAAAAAAAAAAAAAAAAAATCTAACCCAGACTAACCTTAATGTCATGCACTTGTCCTAATAAACTAACCTACACTGTAACACGCAACACTTTGATGAACATTGTTACTCAGCTGATAGAGTTATACCCTTCTTGCTGTCTTGTCGCACAGAACTTGTAAGTCGCTTTGGATAAAAGCGTCAGCTAAATGACTAAATGTAAATGTAAATGTAAGTCCAAGATCTCCAATAAAGGGGTTATAGCATGCGGGTTAAGTGATCATTATATGATATTCTGTACCCGCAAAAAGCTAAAGCAAAAGGTGGCTGTCACAAAACAGTCACATCTAGAGACCTCAAAACCTACTCTAGCGAGGCCTTTAACCTCGAACTGGAGAGTCTGGACTGGTCAGATGAACTCAATGGTACACCGGTTGAAGAAACCTGGCTTGGCTTCAAAACCAAATTTTCATCAATACTAAACAACATGGCCCCCCTAAGAACCACCAGGGTAAAAAATCGCGCTGAGCCATGGATGCACACTGAAATACTGACCGCTATGAAAGCCAGAGACAAAAAATGCTCTGAGTTTCGTAAAAGTCAGTCAAAGCTTACCAAAAGCACGAGCAGTGAACTCCAAGACCACGTGACTGAACTCAAACTAGAAAGAAACAGACTAAGAAATGACGTAAACTCCATGATCAAAACTGCAAAAAAAAATTTCATCAATGACAATGACCGAGGAAAACAAAAATAAACCATGTGAACTTTGGAAATTACTCAACAATCAACTAGGCTGCAGTAAAAAACTTAAAACCAGGTTCTCAAACATAAACATAAAGACGGACAACACGCTCATCACAGACAAGCTGGATGTAGCCAATTACTTAAACACTTTCTTCACAAACATAGCCACAACACTGGTAAACAAACTACCCTCCCACTCAGGGCAGTATGGGGTAGAACACATAGTAGCATACTACAAGAACCTAGGCGTCCACAAAGACGACTTCAAACTGGAAATGGTAACTACAGATGAGGTACTCAAAAAACTGAGCGCCCTCCAACCGAACAAGGCCACTGGCCATGACAACATCCCCTCCAAATTCCTCAGAGACTCAGCAGCAGCCATCACCCCAGTCATCACACACATAATAAACCTCTCCATAAAACAGGCACACGTCCCCAAGGACTTCAAAATTGCGAGAGTAACACCCCTGCACAAAAAGGGCAGCAAATTAGACCCGGGCAACTACCGCCCTGTTTCTATTCTTACATCCATCTCGAAAATCATGGAAAAAATAGTATACGAACAGATCGAAAAGTACCTTGCGGAAAAAAATCTAATCTACGAATTCCAATCTGGCTTCAGAACATCCCACTCCACTGACACATGCCTTCTCTATTTGAACGACCACATCAAACAAGAGGTGGACGCGGGCAAATACTGCGGCATGGTCATGCTGGACCTACAAAAGGCCTTCGACACTGTCAATCACACCATTCTGATTGACAAGCTAAAAGCAATTGGTTTTGATAGTCTATCAGTGAGCTGGATACAATCCTACCTGGAGGGGAGAGAACAGATGGTGGAGGTAAACGGTACCCTATCCCCCCCCCCTCACAGTGAGCTGTGGTGTTCCACAAGGAAGCATACTAGGACCGCTACTATTCCTAATTTATGCAAATGACATTAGGGATGGGAATCGAAAACCTAATTGGCCGATGCCTGGAACCTTGTGGCTCCCGTGACTTTCGATTCCCTTATCGCTGCCTACAGTTGCGCAATGTTAGCGTTAGCATGTAGCCATGGCAGACTATTTGATTCCTTAAGGGCTCGAAATTGCCTGGGTTTTGGTAATATGCTCCCGAAATGCTCCCGCTGTTTGGCTACTTCTATGTGCAGTGAAAACTACTTGAATGCTTTAGAACCTAGTCATTGATTTAGATCAGGGTGAGCTAAAATTTGCCGCGGAGCTAACGTGAGCTAACGCTATTTAATCAAGCTCACAAAGAGAGATAAACAGCTGACAGCGGATAGTACAGGTACAAATACAATAAAACAGCAGGTGGGGGCTGTTGTGTAAACCTTGTACTCTTTAGTTTACATATAATGAGAGACGGAATGTTTGTTTACAAGTCTGTAAGCCATGAAGTACAGTGGTGCAACATACAAATGTGTCCGTGTAGCAACACAAGCCAATACATTTTAGGACAGGGGCCCGGGGAGCTCTCTCTCTCTCTCTCTCTCTCTCTGTGTGTGTGTGTGTGTGTGTGTGTGTGTGTGTGTGTGTGTGTGTGTGTGTGTGTGTGTGTGTGTGTGTGTGTGTGTGTGTGTGTGTGTGTGTGTGTGTGTGAGAGAGAGTGTGAGTGAGAGACAGAAGTCAGAGGAATAACGACCTGTTATTCAATAGATTAAATTAGTTTAAGAATAAAAAAATAAATACATTTTAAGAGAATCTCAAATACATTATTTTATTTAAGTGTAGGCTATAGTTAATGTTTTATTTTTTACAGTTTTTGTATTTTTCTGACATGGGGGCTCAACAATAAATGACAATCAGAAATGTCAAGTTGCATGTTGTTATTCTAACCAGCTTAGACCCCTACGTTCTGCATCTTCTGGCCGCCTCAGACCTACTCCTATCCGAACTCCGGGAGGGTCATCAAAGAGAAGTCGCCTATTCTCAGTCCTTGCCCCACAATGGTGGAATGAACTACCCACCCCAGTTAGGACAGCCGAATCACGTCCAATCTTTCGCCGTCGACTAAAGACGCACTTCTTCAACCATTATCTGAATAAAAAAAAATATATCTAACCCTAACTAACCGTACTGTCATGCACTTGTCCTAATAAACTAACCTACACTGTAGCACTCAACACTTTGATGAACATTGTTGCTCAGCTGATAGAGTTGTGCCCTTCCTGATGGCTTGTCGTACAGAACTTGTAAGTTGCTTTGGATAAAAGCGTCAGCTAAATGACTAAATGTAGTTCTGTTGCATTTCCAATTTAATTATTTAAATTATAAATTGATCAGGTATCGATAAGGGAATCGATAAAGAATCGAATCGATAAGCAGAATCGATAATGGAATCGTATCGATAAAATCCTATCAATTCCCATCCCTAAATGACATGTCGTCAGCTTGTGACTGCAACTTGTTCCTGTTTGCGGACGACTCAGCCCTGCTGGTCTCTGACAAGAACAAGTTACAGGTTGAAAAATCCCTCAGCTCGGAACTAGGCAAAATCTGCATATGGCTCGCCGACAACAAACTATCATTACACATGGGCAAAACAGAGACCATTCTCTTCGGTTCAAATAACAAACTCAGCAAGACCGACGGCTTCTCGGTTACAGTGGGTGACAATATTGTCACAAGGAAAGATGAAATTACCTACCTGGGTTCCATCCTAGAGGCTAATCTTTCCTGTGACAAAATGGCATCCAATGTAATAAAAAAAAGTCAACCAACGAACTCGATTCTTGTACCGGATCTCCTCTCTGGTAAACAAGAATACCCTGAAGACTCTAGCAGGAGCACTCATTCAAGGGTACTACGACTATGCTTGCACCTCATGGTACCAAAGCACCTCAAAGGCACTAAAAAACAAATTACAAACATCTCAAAACAAGCTAGTCAGACTACTGCTTGACCTGACTCCTAGAACCCACCTCACCCCTGCCCACTTTGACAACCTAGGATGGCTTAGAGTAGACGACAGAGTACAGCAACTTGCAATGGGCCTGGTCTACAAGATACACTACGCGACCAAGGTACCCATGTACATGTCAAAATACTTCCCAAAGGTCAGTGAATACCACGATCACAACACCAGAGGGAGCTCCACAAATCATGTTAAACCCAGATTCGGCTCAAACAAGGGTCTAAACACGTTTTGCAATTATGCCACATCAATGTGGAACGCCCTACCCAAAGCTGTAAAGGAATGTGAATCACTACCCACTTTCAAAAACACTCTCAAAAAACACCTACGGGAGACTGCAATTCGAAACTGGCCCCTACAAATGTCCTAACCCAGTTGTACAGTAAATTACTTTGTCAGTATTCCAATGTACAGTGTACAGTGCCCCCCCCCTACCCAACCCCTCCCCCCCCCCCCCACCTCCAATGTACAGTGCCCACCCACCCACCCAACCCCACCCCACCCACCCAACCTCCTCCAATGTACAGTTTCTACGTCAAATGTATATACACTCTTTTTCTGGACACTTTTGTATCACAAACAGTACTGTATTTGCAAATCTGTCATAAATGTATAGATGTAGCAGTACTGTCTATCTGTATGTCATGTATGTCATATATGTTATGATGAATTGAAAATGGGGGACCCTGATGTAAACAAGACGAAAGTCTTTCTCTGGTCTGCATCCCCTTAACAATTGTATGTATTGAGCTGTACTGTACTGTACCCATTCTGCAATCTGTTAATAAACTTTTCAATCAATCAATCAATCAAACCTGTACTTTACTGGCCATGTTATACAAAGTATAACATATAACTGTACTTTACTGGTCATGTTATGTTACATTTTTCTCCCATCCCAATTTCGTATCATCCAATTCAACCCTCCCCTGTCTCGAACGCTGTTTCTTGCCTCCCACAAGTCGGCTGCAATGTGGACTAAGTCATACATAGCATGAGTCCCCTCCGATACTCGAGGTAACAGCAGTCGCATATTTACACCTGCGCGACGCGATCTTTCAGCGTCAGGGGTCTGCGCTTTGGAGGGGCACCGCCCCCATCGCTTCCTGATTCTACTGGGCAGGCGCACCAACCGACCTGTAGGAGTCGCTGTCCACAACGCCCGATCCCCACCCATCAGTTTCCCACCCCCCTAATACTGCCAATGTGTATTAGTACGGACGACCAGCTAAACTGAAAGCAATGTGGAGCGCTGGGCTCGAACAGGTGAACCCAGCGTCTCCAGTATTCATGGTGAGCGCATTGCCCACTGCACCACGTAGTCGCCCACTGGTCATGTTATACAAAGTATAACATAATATAAAGTTACTTTACTGGTCATGTTGTACAAAGTATAACGTATAATATAGCAGTACATTACAGGCCATGTTATACAAAGTATAACATAATATAACTACTTTACTGGCCATGTTGTACAAAGTATAACATATAATATAACAGTACTGTGTGGGGTGTTTTGGGGGGTGTTAAAGTTGGAGGTTCTATGTAGAATTGCAAGTAACTGTCTAACTGCATATATAACGGTTTCCACTAGAGGGCGCTCTAGGCGGAGCCACTCATGATACCACCAGGTGGCGAGTATTTAAAGAGATGTCTCCTCCCCCTCTACCTCTTTTCCAGAACTCTAGTACTGCTGCTGTTTAACATGTGAATGAATAAACCACGCCAAAGGCTAAAGATAGAAACCATGCCTCTTGACCACATTATTGTCGCCCCATAGCCAGATTCTGGCAACAGGGGGACTGACTGTTCCGGGGGGGGGGGGGGGGGGGGGGGGGGGGGAAGTAGACCAGGAGAGAAAGTAGACCAGGAACAGCAACGGGGAAAAAAGCAGGCAAATGCAGTTGTATTCCAGAACGACCCGA
Organism: Notolepis coatsorum; assembly: GCF_963971535.1. NCBI lineage: Eukaryota > Metazoa > Chordata > Actinopteri > Aulopiformes > Paralepididae > Notolepis > Notolepis coatsorum. Next base: position 174,708,713 of record NC_140168.1, read on the forward strand.
CAACGATAGAAGGAAGGTCCAGGTATATAAAGCCCTCTGGGGCGCTAATCACAAACTATGACAGCTGCGTGATGAAAGTGGCAATCGCTCAAAAAGCGTGTGGCGGGGAATGCACCAATCAGCACCCTACCTCAGGAGAGCGTGTGGCGGGGAACGAACCAAACCTCACAGTACCCCCCCCTCCACGGGAGCCACCCGGCGACCAGCTGCAATTTATGCATTGTTTTTTTATTCTGTCAATCTGTGCTGTTTTCATGCCTATGTTCATTTTATACTAGTTATTAATATGTATTGTTATATTGTAGAAATGTGTGCATTGAAATGTCTGTAAAGTCTCGACGACATTGAAAATGAGGGTGACCTCAATTGTCTTTTCGAGTATAAATAAAGGTTGATGACTTTACTGGCCATGTTGTACAAAGTATAACATAACAGTACTTGACTGGCCAGTGCAGTGGCCCTGGAGCAGTTGGGGACACCATCATGCACGGGCAGGTTGGCAGACATGGAGGCTAAAAATGTAGACCGCTATTCCTCCCAGTATGCATCCGATGAAGATTCCCAGACAAATATAACCACCAAGACTGCATTCTCTTTCCTGGAGTGGAGGCTCATTTGGATCTGACAATGGAAAACAAAGATATAATCAACAACAACAACTTTCTGTTTCGTATTTTTATTGTTAAAAGAACACAACAACATTATGGAGTCGGACAAGAAGATTGATACCAATTTACTCTCTGTGTGTGTTCAGTAGAAAGCTATCCAGCTGCAAGCTAGCCTAGCTTAGCACAAATGAATGAGTATCAGGTCCAACACACAGTTAAAGTCACCACCAATTATATATTGACCTGGGTAAGGAGAGAAAGAGGTTTTGATAAAAAAAAATAAGTGGGATTGTCACTATTGGGCGCATAAATACTTACCAAGTTTATCTGGATAGATACTATGGTGCCACTAAGTATAATATACTGTACCTGCCTGTTGGATCTATATATTTGTTTCTCATTTGAAAGGGTATTGATTTGTGGATTAATACAGTGACTCCCCTGGCATGAGAAGCAACGAATGCAGAATAAACCTGACCTGGCCACCTTTTTTCAATTCTGTTGATGTCTTTTTGTAACATGTTTGTTTAATTCTACTCAGTACCTGTTTAGGTTTGACCAGTTTGTTCAATCTTATTATTTGTTTAATTTGTTGTGAATTAGTATAGCATGGCCAAAGAGACATTAAAGTAAAAACCAACCCCTCCTAAAAGAAACGAATGCACTTCCCCAAACGAAGCACATGTATTCCCCAAAGTATTATTATTTTTTTAATCCTCTTTTTCTCCGCCTGATTTTACAATTTTTTCTCCCCATCCCAATTTAGTCGTTATGCCAATTCCCCCCTCCCCTACCTGGTTGTTGTGCGCATGTTCCTCCTACTGGTCGGTACAAGGGAACCCTGAAGTCCACCACATGCTTCCTCCGACACATGTGGAGACAGCCAGTGGCTCTTTTTTCACCTGGCAGCGAGGACTCTCATTGGTGAAGCGTAACGCGTGGGAGATCACGCTGCCTTCACCATGTCCTGCCTTTCGCTGAGCAGGCGCCAAGACCTGACCTGTAGGCGTCGCTGTCCACAATGCCAGATTACCACCCACGACTTCCCTCCCCCTAACTCAGCCAAACGAGTTAGTATGACGACCGGCCCAAGCCGCAGGGCAATGCTGACTCTGGGAGTCGAGACCGCAGCCTCTTGCATTGGTGACGAGCGCAATCTCCGCTACGCCACCCGACCGCCGTGTATTCCCCAAACTAAGCACATGTTTCCCCCAACATAGTAAGTGACTTTGGCTGTAGAGTAGTCCATCCTCCTTCTGAGGAGCTACGTCAATTGGACACTGACTCATTGCATTATAGGCATCTAACTTATTGACTTATAGACCTTCTTCCTTTCCCCCCTCTTATACAGAGTAACACGGGTCTCTAAGGTTGCTACCTTACATACTCTGAGTATCTTATTTAGCACTTCACTTAGTCCTTGCATTTAAGCATCCTCTTCTCACCCAACAGGTCTGTTTCACAGATCTCCACCATCAGTGGTATTCATAATAGAAAAGAAAACAAGTGGCCCCCCTTCGGACGGGGTGTCCCCCAGGGCCCGGTCCTTGGACCCCTCCTCTTCTCCCTCTACACCAAATCTCTGGGTAACATTATCACGTCTCGTATCAGTGCTATGCTGATGATACCCAACTCTTCCTCTCCTCTCCTCCCTCAGATATCCACGTCTCTGAGTGAATCTCTGACTGTCTGGCCTACATCTCCACCTGGATGATGACCAACCACCTCAAACTGAACCTAAGCTAAACAGAATTGCTCCACCTGCTGGCCAAATCCTCCCTGCTGACCGACCTTTCCATCACAGTGGAAAATATAGTGGCCTCGTCCCCGACCGCCAAGAACGTTGGTGTTGTCCTTGAAGACCGGCTGAACTTCTACGCTCACATCGCCGCAACGACCAGAACCTGCAGATTCCTCCTGAGCAACGTCAGAAGGATCCGCCCCTTCCTGACAAACGAAGCCACCCAACTCCTCGTCCAATCAACAGTCATGTCTCGCCTCAAATACTGCAATGCACTGCTTTCTGGTCTACCGACCACCACCACCAAGCCTCTTCAACTCATTCAGAACGCCTGATCTCTAACCTACTGTACCAAAGTCAGCCCATGTTACCTCACTTCTTAGGGACCTGCACTGGCTCCCCATCGCCACACGAATCCGCTTCAAGTCGAAGGGAACGGCTCCCGCCTACCTCCGGTCAATGGTCTCTAACTGTACACACCCTCAAGACCCCTCCGCTCTACATCCTCTGGCCACCTCAGACCCACTCCTATCCAAGCTCCGGGAGGGTCATCAAAGAGAAGCCGCCTATTCTCGGTCCTTGCTCCACAATGGTCGAACAAACTTCCCACCACAGTTAGGACAGCCGAAACCCGACCAATATTTCGCTGTTGACTAAAGACACACTTCTTCAATCATTATCTGAAATGAAAAAAACTCTTCCTAATATACTAACATACACTCGACACTGTCGGACTCAAGTTTGAACACTTTGATGAACATTGTTACAGCTGATAGAGTTGTGCCCTTCCTTCTGACTTGTCGTACAAAACTTGTAAGTCGCTTCAGTGCAAGGGTTCGTAATGCGTGTCATGACGTTATACTGTATCCTATCATAAATAATGTCACATCATCACCACTTTTGCTTACCTGCTGTCTGCACTGTTTACATAACAATGCAACACCAACTATGACTGCTTTACGCTACCCAGCTGCCCATTGTCACTTTTACTTTGTCTTTTTTTCTTTTTTTGTAACTTTTATTAATAGCATTTTCAGCTTTTTTCTGGCCACACAGGACCGATAGAGGGAGAACGGGAGGATCAGGTAGGGAAGCATGCGGCAAATGGTCGCCGGGACTGGGAAACAAACCCTGGACGACCGCTTCGCGATTCAGCGCGCTATGTGGTGTGCTACTGGAGCACCCCGTCATTTTAACTTTTACACATAAAACACACTAATGCGTCTAGTGCTCCTCCTGCTAAGCCGAGCTGTTGTGTCATCCACCACATTTCATTGGACCTTGTGTTAAACATAAACACGTGTTACATATTGCTGCTGGCGGGACAAAACCTCATAACTCCAAAAACCCAACTTTTCAGCAGATGAAAAAAACGAACACAGATTTGAGGGAGAATAGAGTTACGAGGTTTAGACAGATGATTGGTTTAATGCTTTCCCATTGTGTAGACTTTGTAAAACCACACACACATGGAGGATGATCAACTGAGTTGATAAAAAAAGGAGGTTTTGTCCCGCCAGCAGCGATATGTATGTTACATGTTACACTGGCATCGGATAGCGGTCTAAAATAGAATATCGGTATCTGAGAATCTCCCTGAAACTAAAATCTAAAATAGAATATCGGTATCTGAGAATCTCCCTGAAACTAAAATCTAAAATAGAATATCAGCATCTGAGAATCTCCCTGAAACTAAAATCTAAAATAGAATATCAGCATCTGAGAATCTCCCTGAAACTAAAATCTAAAATAGAATATCAGCATCTGAGAATCTCCCTGAAACTAAAATCTAAAATAGAATATCAGTAGCTCAGAATTTCCCTGAAACAAAGATCTGATACCAAGAGAAACGTGTAACATACCAGAAATCAAAGCAAAGTGAGAAAATCCTATTATATGACAATAATCTTTGTCCCACGACTCCAAAATGATGGTCCGAGTCTATATTGTTCATTAAAAGTTATGGATCGGATCGATACCCAGAGCCTAGGTATTGGTACCGGGACTAAAACAGGTTGGATCAGTGTGTCCCTACACTGGGGTGACAGTGGCTCAGGAGGTAGAGCAGTCGTCCTGTAATCCGGAGGTTCCCGGTTCGATACCCGCTCCCCCCGGGCAGCTTGTCGAAGCTTGCACAATTGCTCCTGATGTGCAGGTTGGCAACTTGCATGGTTGCCTCTGCCATCGGTGTGTGAATGTGTGAGTGAATGGGTAAAGTGTGAGGAACAAATTGTAAAGCGCTTTAGGTAAAAGCGCTATATAAATACAGCCATTTACACAATGTCAGGCTCTCGTGGAAGCTTACCATTACAACTTGTTGTTACAGCACTTGAGACGCTCACTACCCCCTCGTGTCTGGCAGAGCAGGTGAAGTTGACCTCCCGGTCGGGACTGAAGGAGGTCAAGAGAAGCGATGTGTTGCTGTAGGGGCTGCTGGTATCGACTGTGTACAAAATGTGATGTGACGGCTGAGCCTGCCAGCTGAACTGAGCATCCTCCGTCGGAGAAGAGCACTTCAGGGCAACGACACAGCTGCCGTCTTTCACCATACTGAAGAATGTAAGGATGCTGATCTTCCCCAGGGGCCCTGGACAAGAGAATGTATATACTGTGGATTAGATGATGATCTCTGGACAAGAGAATGTATACTGTGGATTAGATGATGATCTCTGGACAAGAGAATATACTGTGGATTAGATGATGATCTCTGGACAAGAGAATATACTGTGGATTAGATGATGATCTCTGGACAAGAGAATATACTGTGGATTAGAATGATGATGATCTTGCAAAAAGATTGATCTGATACACATATCTTTAAAGTGGCAATCCTTAAAGGGGCCCTTCACCAAAAACAATGCTGATTTATTTTGCACATAATCTCACACACATCCAAAAACTCTACTATTGAGAGTACATTTCTTTTGAATATGGCCACCAATTATGTCATTGGAAACATGGAATCCTTGTTAATTACAGCTCCATGAAATGATATAGATGAATACCAATACCTTGTCTTACAGGGACTACTACCTTATTATTTCATTGAGCTGTAATTAACACAACACAAGGGGTCAATGTCCCAGATGGCATCACTGGTGGCCATATTCAAATTAATTGAATCGCAATAACTGTCAAACTAAATTGATGTGTGCAAAACTGTTTAGTTTTTGGATGAGTGTGAGATTATGTGCAAAATAAATCAGCATTATATTTTGGTGATATGCCCCTTTAAGATCCTAATTTTTGTTTATTTGGCAACATCTAGTGGTGATACGTGATGCCACCATCAAGTCATTGTTGGTGTAGTTTTGCACTACTGCTTTCTTTCCATCTTGAAAATGAATGCCAACTATTGAGTTAATCTTCTATTTGTTCCAAACAAACTGCTGTTGCTGCTGGTGACGTAAAACACATCACTTCCTGTGTGCCGGATGATTTAAGCGGGAATGACACCAGTGTTTAGAACAGGAATGTCCTACCAGACACCAGTGGGTCTCATTCACCAATGGACTTAGGACAAAAGATCTGAAAAATGTTGGTCTTAACGCCACATAAGAATTTTTCTGGACGATTTTGGGATCCACCAACGGTCCCTTCTCCTGGATGCGGTCCTAAATAAGAGCAGGATTTAGGAGCATCGCCTGGGCCATGGAGCCACGAGCACTGGGTGCACATGTGGCACCAGTGGCACCACTGGTGAACAGGGGGGCACCGCTGGGGTATGGGGGGGGGGGGGGGGGGGGGGGGTGAGCAGCATTGGGGAACGGGGGGGGGGGGGAAGCAGCACTGGGGAACGGGGGGGCAACACTGGGGAACGGGGGGCCGCACTGGTGGACGGTCGGGCTGAGGGGGACAGCTCTCCATCAGATAAAGTATCTGTGAATAAATTGGGGTGATTCATTTGTGGGGGTTGCGATCATGCAATGCTTGGCGCACTGCAATTGCACATGTTTCAATTGGATATTATACAGGTGCATCTCAATAAGTTAGAATGGCGAGGGAAAGGTCATTTATGTCAGTAATTCTATTCAAGAAGTGAAGATCAGGCGGCTGAGTGGCGCAGTGGGCAAGGCGCTCGCCACTAACGCAGAAGATGCTGGTATCGAGCCCAGCTCTCGCGTTGCTACCGGCTTGGCCGGCCGTCATACTAACACAATTGGCAGTGTTAGAGGGTGGGAAAGCTGGTGGGTGGGGATTGGACGTTGTGGACAGCGACTCCTACAGGTCGGTTTGGTGACGCCGGTACGGCGGAAACAGGAAGTATCGGGGGCAGCGTGAGCCTCCCACGCGTTACTCCTCGCCACTGAGAGTTCGAGCTGTTGCGGTGAAAAGATGCGACAGGCTGCCTCTTGTGTACCGGAGGGGACACGTGATGCAAGGCTTCTATCCTCACTACAGCCGACCAGTGGGAGGCATAGTCTAACAACATTCGAGACAGGGGAGGGGAGAATTGGAAATACGAAATTGGGATGGGAGAAAAAAATTGAAAATAAGGAGAAAAAGTGGATAAAAAAATAATAATAAGTGAAGATCATTATTATATAGATTCACAGAGTGAAATATTGCAAGCCTTTATTTCATTAAATTTTGATGATTATGGCTTCCATGAAAATTCAGTATCTGAGAAAGTTGGATTACATAAGACCAATACAAAATATGTAGAAATGTCGGCCTACTGACAACGATATGCACTCAATACTTGGTCGGGCTGATTTGCATGAACCAATGCGGCGTGGCATGGAGGCAACCAATATTTCCTCAATGTTCTAGTTTATTGAGATGCACCTGTACATTGTGGGAGAGACGCTTACCATCCGTTTCAGTATCGGCAACCAACAGGGGAGACATGCTGGGTGTTGGGACCGCAGCTGCTGAGAATAGTAGACGGTGCCCCAGGCCCGCCTCCAGGCCCGTGACCGCCGTGGTGCCCATGATGGCCTGGACACGCTGGTCCACCTCAGACAGCCCCGGGCCTGCTGTTCCTCCTCCAGTGGCCAGCATGCCTCTCCTGTGCCTCGCGATCAATTTTTTTGACTCTGATTTGAGGTCTACCAATTTTTTTTCTTTTATTTAACTGTGCGCCCCTCTCCTGACACCGCGTTAACCTCCCCGTTACCGCGTCCCATGCCTCCTTCTTCTGAGTAGCCCTGTACCCCGTGCTGACGCTACTAAATAGGATCGTTTTCCTCCTTTCCACTCCCAGCTGGAGTACCTTCAACTCCGCATTATGATAGTTCGTTCTGCGTTTTCCTACAGGTGCGCCTCTGACTCTCTTCGCTCTCATAATTTTTGGGATTTCATTTGCACACGGCTCTGTTGGCTGGCTTTATAAGGAGCTGCCGGGGCGTGTCTGTATGCAAATTAAGTAAACGGGAACGCGCGCTCAAGTTTGTCAATGAGTGATGTATCTCATTCTGGGCATCGCAGCTGGGATCGTTTTGGCGAGTTAAGACAGCTTCTCCACGGGGCTTCCGGTTCTGTTCCACAGTGCATGGCTGGCTGATTTTTCGGAGCTCGGCAACCAAGCCACATTAACCCTGAATACGTTTTATTTTTTATACCATTTTATTTTCTAGAAGTTAGAATTATGTCTAAACATACGCAGAGCAAGTTGGGAACCCTGAACGACGTGGATAAGGATCTCATCAGATCGATATTCCGTGAGGAAACGGACGCTATCTTGGCTAAGCTAGCTGGCAGGGTGGATGCACTACAGGAAGAGGTGACTGCAATAGACGCACGATTAACCATGGTGGAGGGAGGTATGTCCGCGGTCGTGGAGGTAGCTGAGACCAACATCGCGGGAATATTATACTTGGAGGACAGGCTACGTGACTGTGAGATGAAGTCGGCGGAACTGGAGGACCGTGGTAGGAGATGTAATGTGAGAATATACGGACTGCCTGATGAAATGGAGGAGGACGAACCGATAAAGTACCTTGAGGAAATGATTCCAAAATGGTTCCCAAAGCTAGCTCGCCCTGAGATCGAAAGAGCACATAGTATCTTCAGACCCGCTACCCAGTTGAAGGGTGAACGTGCAAACCCTCGCACATTCATTTTCTGCTGCCTGAGATTCCAGACGAGACAGCATATATTGAGAGAGGCCAGACTGAAACCTCCGGTAGTGAACGGCCGTACATTGAGATTCGCCGCTGACTTTAGCGACTACACAGCTAAACGTCGTAGAGCATTCGCAGGCGCCATGGATCTGGCAAGAGAGCGAGCGGTGGAGGTGTATCTGCTATTCCCAAACAACGCTGAAGGTGAAGACGGGACGGGGAGAGGTATCGTGCAACCGACTATTCATGTCACCAGCCGAGGCGGAGGACTTCATTCGAAAAAGCAACACAGTCACTCCGACTGAGAGGAACAGACCGGCCACGGTGGAGCATACGCCGAGCGACGGGCAAGGAGGGGCTGGAGCGGGTACCTGAGGCTGGCTTCACGCGTGGCCTGCTAGCATGCTGGCTATCCAAGCTAGCGGCCCTGTAGGAGTGGAGCTGGTTCCACACGTGGGCGGCTAGCATACAAGCTAACCAAGCTAACGACTCCACTGCACGTGTGCTATTACACCGGCTAGCTAGCCGGGCCAACACTATGGTAAACACGTTCGACCGTGGCTTTCTCAATCGTCAGGACGGTAATACTTGACTTCTCTATACGGTACTGTCCCAATCACGAACATGATTACTGACTAATTGAATGTAATTCAGATGCCCTATACTCTTATCAGTTTTTTCTTTATTATTTATCTCTTGCCTTTTTTTATCATCTAACACTTGAACTATCCATTGAACGGTGCAAGGTTTGTTACGTATGTTTATTGTCTTTACTCGGCTCTAACCGAGCGGGATCAAGATCACAATTTTCACTCAGACAGACTGAATGTGCTTATGATCCGTCCAACCGAGGGGGTTGATCCCCTTTGCAACAAACTGTATGTGGGTGGCAGGTCGAGGCTACCCTACCGCTGCCGACAATGTTGTGCATTTAACTCTCTTTCTTATCACAGCAGAATACAAGACTGTCACCGACGCTGCACCACCTCAACGTTGGCAGCACGGTAATGATCGGGGTTTGTTTCCACAATGGTATTATTTCGACATGTGTTAAGAGTACCTCACTTTAATCAAGTTCAGTTCGGACAAACTATGTTTCATTTGCCTTTATCGTATGCATAATGTTCTATGCACTGAGCTCTATATAGATATAGATTGATACTCTCTGTTGAGTATCACAGAACAAGACAACACTACTACTTTCATGGCTCTAGACCTAGTCACCTACTGGCTATGAAGATACGGGCCAGCGATCAATTTGCGGATATCCCTGCCATTAAGAACCAACAGGGGGAGATAACCACCAACCCCAACAAAATCAACGATACTCTGCGGGTCGAGGCACTAAAGAGGCGTGGTGCTTTGGTTCGCGGGGGGGGGCCGGACTGGGGGTGGAGGGGGCTCGGTAAGCACTTTTTATAGTATATATTTTATTTTATTTTATTATACTTTTACTTTGTGACAACTTTATTGTCTAATCATTGTTGTGTTGTTTATGTTCTTGGATGTCTTTTATGTACTATTGTTATTATTGTGTTGTGAGTTGTGTTGTTTCATGTTTGAAAATTGAAAATAAAAAAAGATTTGGTCAAAAAAAAAAGACAGCTTCTCCACGCATTGGTGTAATTGTCGTCGACTTTCTCTTATGACCTTCCAAGGTGGTTGTCGTAAGAGAAATCTTATGACAATGTTGGTGAATGAGGTCCATTGTTTAGAACAGCCAAGAACAGAGAATGTAAAAGTATCCATGAACTGGTTATAGGTATCAGTTGGCATATAGTATATAGTACAACATTTTGAGATTATTACTTTAAAGATACAACCCAGAATGTATTTGACCATGTAAAGCAGTGGTGCCCAACCAGTCGATCGCGATCAACAGGTAGATCACGGGCTGATTTCAAGTAGATCTCGATTAATAAAATTAGATTATAATTTTTTTTCTTTTTTTTTTTCTTTTTTGCTAAATCAACTCTGCCTCTCCTTGTTAACTACAACAAGCAACGCTGTTTGTTATTTAAGATGAGGTCCGACTCGGCACTGACAGATTTGTGTTCATTATGCTGCTTTTATAAAGCCTCAAATGACGGCTTACAATATACAATTTTGGCTGGTAGCTCTCGGCTAGGTGGTAAATTAAAAAGTAGATCTTGGTTCAAAAAAGGTTGGGCACCCCTGATGTAAAGCTTGGGTATATTTGCATAATGTCCTTAAATTTGCCATGTACATGGAAAACAAGGTTTTGTAACTCTTTTAGTCTCTCAACAAAAAATGTATACGGTTTTGTCACTTTTTTTGTCTATATTAACTCAAATGTATAAGGTTTTGTAACTCTTTAGTCTAAATTAACAAAAATGTATACGGTTTTGTAACTCTTTTAGTCTACCTTAACTAAAATGAATAAGGTTTTGTAACTCTTTTAGTCTACCTTAACGTACGGTTATGAATATAACCATAGTTATATGAGTATAGTGATGCTGTTACAACCCCTAACATCACAGGGTCAAGAGCAAAAGCCCAACCCTGTGGCAAGGCCGTAGCAGCGGAGCGCGAAGGAGGACCCAGACCCAGGAAGGGACTGGACCCCCCCGGAAAAGGGGGCCTGGAGAGGCCAACGACGCCACAGCATCGAGACCCCACCAGGCGGTCACTAGTGACACCACCCCCCACATCGCCAGCGTATTCGGACAGGGCCCATCCAAGAGCAGGCCCTTCCCCCCTACAGCACGCCGCCCCGAAGCACTCAATAGGCTACACCCACAGCGGGACCAGGCAGCACACCGGCGAGACAACCCCCAAAAGAGGTCGATCCCTCAATCCAGGCAACAGGCCACTCGACCTGAGCCTGGAGCACTGAGGACTAGACAGGCACCAAAGGGGTCTGCTGAAAATAGCACCCCGGCGGAAGGGGCGTATGCTGGCATGCTGTGCACCATGTCGCAGCCTCCACAAAAAAAACCTCGACTCTCTAGAGGGGCCGAGGCAGAGAAGGCTGACATGATTGGCAGACATCATGAAAGGTGCGGGGGCACACTCACAGGTAGACAGGGCCAAACCCGGCCTACCCCGAGAGTTGACTCCGCTACCAACACACCAGGGAACCAACCACCCCCTTGGTTCTAACATGAGGCGGTTGTTCCTATAACCCCCCAAGAAAAAACTCCAAAACACAACTGCGGGTATACACTGGCTATACCGCAGTACAAGTGTTTCAGTTTTCAAGAAGGGGTTAACCCAGGCCAACAGGTAGACGAAAACAATTTTGAACCCGGGCCCGGCGGACCGGGACGTACACAGGGATGCCAGAGGAGTTCTACAAGAACCACCTCAACAGCCCCCTCCCAGCCCCGCCTAAGCAGGAGAAGAGAGGGGCGAAAAAGAATGGAGAAGGACCAGGCTCCTTCAGCACGGCGCAAGGTACAACACAACATGGACCAAGCAACAGTGAGGGATAACACGTAGTAACATAACCACGAACATCTCCATAACGTCAAACCCGGCATTTTTTCCCCCAAAAAAAGCACAAGTCCCTCAGGGTACCAGAACAGCAGATCTGAGCCCCGGCGGACAACGGGTTAACTGACCTGGTCCGGCACGACCAGAATCAGTCCCGTGCCCTAATCACGCCGCCATCCCCAGTCCCAGGAGGGGGGTAGGTACTCTGAGGAGGCTCCCTCACTGAGAGGGAGGCTCTGAACTCACAGAGGAGGCTCTGAAACTCTCTGAGGAGGAGGCTCTGAAACTCCCTGAGGAGGAGGCTCTGACCCAATATACACACTACTAGTAGGGAGCAGAGCAGAAGAACAAATCGTCTCTACTGCATTGCATCACCCACCAAGCTCAATACACATACAACAGAGCAGAACTTCTTTTTAAGTTCTACTCACCTTGACAATCTGAGGAGGAGGCTCTGAAACTCTGAGGAGGCTCCCTCACTGAGAGGGAGGTTCTGAAACTCACCGAGGAGGCTCTGAAACTCCCTGAGGAGGAGGCTCTGAAACTCCCTGTAACAGAGGTCCACAACATGGAGCCTGAAAAGAACTCACGAAAGTCTCACAACCAATAGAAACGCGCCCAGTGACGTACTCTATGGCGGGGGGACTTCCGTGGCCCACCGCCCAATATGGCGTGGGACCAGGAAACTCCCCCCCCCCCCCCTACCCTGTGACGCGCTGATCCAGCAACGTGACAGGAAGCCCGAAGGACAGGAGGCCCAACCCCCTGACCAATCAGAAAAAGGGGAGGGAGGTTTTACCAGTTCACCCCCTCATGACCCCTCACCCCTGATACGATGCAATGACAAAGCAGAGCCATGACACCAGTCATAGCGTGCTACATGAAGCGTTAACAGCTTCACATAGACTCATGTGCGAACCTGCCACCTGAATTTTTACACCTTTTCCTAAAGGAAGAAAAACACAGACCAAGAGAGGGCCCCTTTAAGGGCCCTGGTACAAGAGCTTACACATGTAACTTCTGTAGGCCAACACCTAACCCAGTTGTGGATCTTAACGACACACACAACCCTCCATCACAACAAAAAAGGCAAAAGTACACTCTCAACGCCGTTTTTCATAACGAGAGAAGACACAAGTCCTCGATTAAGTACTGGCCACAGGCCTTGCTAAGTCCACATGACAGCGACCAAACAATTTTCAGAAAAAAATTGCCTCTCTAAGCAGGAGCACAACCCCAGCAGAAGCTGAGGGGTTACACCGTATCCCCACAAACATAGTGAAACAATATATTGTAAACAAAATCATGTTTGAGGGGAGGGGAGGCCCAGGGGAAAACCGGGGGAAAAAACCACCCCTCACCACCTTACCCCTGATACGACTTGTTTGAACAGGTACAGCCCTGTTTATATGTGAAATTCGCCACCTGTTTATTGTCATCACAAGCTGAGAGAGGGACTCACCCCTCGATCACACAATTCACACACAACACATGTCGCATCCCCAAATGTAGTGAAGCAACATACAACATACATACATCGTTATTACAAAACATTCAGAAGAGAAGGAAGGAAGGAAGAGGGGGGAAGTGTCCAATGGACCCTTACCTGCACCAATGAACGCAGGCTGAGAGGACCGCAACACTGGTCTCCACATTGACGAAGGTCCTCGCTGGCGGGGCAAAAGAAGCTAAGGCCGGAGCGAGGCTCCACGAGACGCCCCCCTCCAACAGCCGATCATGGTGCAGGGCCGACTACATCCTCTGTCAAAGATGACGTCGTAGTCAGAGTGTTATGGCCTGCTATTCTCACGGCTAATGTTCAACGGTGTAGCATACGCTAACAGCTAACTCCAGGCTAACTGGTAGCATCAGGCTAACGTTCCCAGCCGAGCGAGCGTACAGAGCTAGCGTCGTAGCTAACAGCTAACTGGCTAACAGGTAGCATAACCCAGCTAGGACGCAAGCTAAGCAGCTATCACCAAAACTGTACAACAAGAGAACACAATATAAGCCAACACTTCAGACAGCCGCCGTCTGTCCCTCTCCTCATCCGAAGAGAGAAGAGGAAAAGAAGTCAACACAGTCTTCAGAACGGTGATTAACAGACACAGCGGTGCCGGCACAATTCCCTCATGGGCTGCAGCCAACTTGAGCGTGGAGGAATTCTTATAACGAAACACCAAACCCACTTCCCTTGCGCTGGGTAACTTTCATCTTGAAAGGTGGGGCCTTGCACGGTGACAGAGAGTATCCGTTTGTCCAGAGATCCGGGGGTTTGAACCGCAGATTCGGATACGGTTCCAGGCAATAGAGCTCCCGATGAGGAGCTCATGTAGCGTGGGCGTCAAACCAGAACCCTCTCCACGCCGCTAAGAGGCAGCAAAAAAGGGTACCAGCCTGGAGCCGGCTTTCGTAAGTCGTGTAGCCATTCCCCCCATAGCAACACAACTGGCGCTCGCATATCAAAAACCATCACCCACCCGGAGAGGCAGCTAGCCCTCACAACTGCCGAGCGCCTCTCAAGCAAAGTCCAACTGCAGAGCGGAGGTAATACCTGTCCAACTGCAGAGCTAGAGGAATGCAGGTGGGGATTAGGCCAGCGACGCGAGCCCCTAATACGAAAATGCCGGTGGAGGTCAGAATGATCATCATCTTCTAGACACCCCGGTGGCGAAGACATTATCGCTGTATTTCCTCGAAAATAGTGAGAGAGAAAATAAAGATATAATGTCAACGCAGCTCCTTCATCGTAGCTCCTCTTCAACATTTCACTAGTCTCAAAGTGGTGTATACAGACACTTGCCGTGGTGAAAACAAGGAAGGGACTGTTAGTATGGCCACACCCCTGCTTATGTAGAGGAGCGGATGGGAAGATTTATTCAGTGCTAATACTGATATGGAAGAGTATTACAGTATGACGCAGAGCGGAGCTATACGATATATGACTAAAATGAATAAGGTTTTGTAACTCTTTTAGTCTACCTTAACTAAAATGAATAAGGTTTTGTAACTCTTTTAGTCTACCTTAACTAAAATGAATAAGGTTTTGTAACTCTTTTAGTCTACCTTAACTCAAATGAATAAGGTTTTGTAACTCTTTTAGTCTACCTTAACTAAAATTAATAAGGTTTTGTAACTCTTAACTAAAATGAACAAAGGCAGTAGTTGAGCAGTTGAGTAATAACAAGGTAATAATAAATGGGTCATAAACGAGGAGGTGGCTGATTCCGTGTTGGCCGAACTGAACGTTTCCACACTTGGCACCAATGTGCGTTCACACGCTACACAGTGACGTGGTGACCCTTCCTTCTTTCATAGTTTCCTTGGTTCAGAGCTCCTAAGGGTAGGGGGAAGTAGGAAAAGTAATGAGTATTAGAAATGCATTGTAGGTTGACAATGAGACAAAATTAAATGACACTGGCCTTATCATTTAACCCTTTCACTATAAAGGGTTAACACTTTCACTACCACACTACAAAGAGTTAACCTTTTCACTACCACACTACAGAGAGTGCTGAAGGAAATTGCTGGTTTCAATTACGTATGACAGGCATGTATGTAAAGTACATTGTAAAGAGACATTGCTATGGTGACGGGATGGTCACACGGCAAAGAGAGTTAGAGAGTATTGCGAGAGAGAGAGACATTTAAGCTGGGAGTTCTTCCGGTTTGAGTCAGACGAGAGTGTTGACAGCGAGACAGCAGAGATAGCTCCAGCCTCCTTTGAGGCTGGAGGGTGGGGGAGGGGAGCCACGAGGACATAGCTAGAGGCTAACGGAACAGGCGTCGGCTAACGGATAGGCCGCAGGACCAGGGAGGAAAGCCACGAGGACAGAGATAGCTTCGGCTAATAGAACAGGCTTCGGCTAGCGGATAGGCCGCATCACCATCACGCGGGTATCGAGAGATGAATCTATTAATCTAGGTTCATTAGATAATCAAAGACTTTTCATTTTGTACGAGATGCTATGTTTATGAAAATAAACATCCTGTTAAGAAAAGAGATCACATTTTCAGCCCTAATTCTTCTGTTACGGATGCATCAGACGGGGTGAGACAGTGTGACAGCCAGTAAGATTGCCATCAACAACAAATAACAAACACAGCACAGAGACATCACAGAATGGCAGATGGCGGGTAGATAAAGCTGATAACACTGATATCTATCAGTGCACATCATTCAACAGTAATGAGACAAAGTACCACCACTGTAAATATGCCAGGGTTAGCTGGGTTGCTGCTAGTTTTCAACTGCAGTCCCTAGGCAAGATGTTAAATGCCAGGTAAAAACGGAATAGAGAGAGACATTTTAGAAATGTTAAGAGCATAATTATAACTGTTCTGAAGGTCCAGATTAACACTGAAAGTCTGCGTTTATTATTTGTATAACTATATATTGTTTATATATATAAGATATATATCTTTACGTCATCTGTTTGCCTAACAGTATTCTCCATTCGCTTATGGTAGGTCCCATTCTTAACGCCGTAGGCGCCAGGGCACGCGCCCCCCTAGACATGTTTTCAGAACATGTTCAGACATGCCCGGACAAGCCCAGAGCGATTGATTCTGTACAGGTGAATAGGCGGAGTCCACAGGGAACTAATATAGAGTATGTTGTGTAGACGATGTGCAGCAGCAGCATAACAGGAAAACTAACAGAGCGAGAGTGAAGACGTCTGGTGCAGTTGTACACAGACCGATAGCAGTGTATCGTTATAGAGAGCTAATGGCTAATTAGATACCACTATAATATTGTCGAGCCATTATTGGCACAGTATAGTGACTTGTGTAAGCGAAGTAACGTGGAGAGACTTATAGTTAAACCCAGCGACGTTTGGATATAACTACTCATTGGAGACCGTCTGCGGGTTAGCTTCACGTACAAACGAAGCTAACTAGCTACCATCTATGCCAACAGGCTTTTGGATTAATAGCTATTAACCCTGCCATCGGGCGCTAGGAATACAAGGACCGGTTCCGTACGAGACCCCTTCTCCCAGCGACGACAGGATTATCCGACCAGTCTACAGTTTCTCTGGAGCAGGAGCTCTAGAGAGAACCAACCGTCTCCAGCCACCATCTTGCTTTTCCCTGTATCGCCTCGCTTCGTCTCACTCCCTTCAGAGCTCCACCGGTCGAGTATCCGTAGTCTAGGAACTATTCGTTACCGTTGACTTTGTTGCACTGACATTCTAGTATTAAAGGAGAACCGTAATAAATAATATGTATGTTTGCTATTGACATTAAATGATGCTTGTTCAACTTGTATCCCTGTCCCCGCGCAGATAATGGAGTGTCAGCCATTTTAAGTAACTGTACTGTCTGGCTCAATTTATATTCTTTTAGTAGTGGTTTAATCTAACATATCTCAATACAGTCAGGGTTGTGTAGCCCCTTAGCTACAATAACAGTATTTGAATATAACAGCATAGTTAAAAGGGGTTATGGCTATTCAATACACAATTTGCTATTGGCAAAGTGGGTAAATTACAGAATAGGATGGGAGAATACATTATGTAGGCATGCAAACAGGCAGACAGACATACATTAAGTAACACACACTACTAATTAACTACTAACACACACAAGGTAACACACAGACTAACAGCCACATAGAGATCAAGGCTTGAGAGGCTGGAGGTGGCAGGGCTAGTTGTTATGGCCACATGCCTGGTTATCTAATAAATGACCTGTATGTAGGGCGGCCGGGTAGCCTGTAGCTGTTCCGCAACCGTTGCTATTTCCGGCGTAGGCCTGATTGGCCCCGACAGGCACGTGACCCGCCGCGGCCACGCCCCGCGGCAGCCTCAGGACGCCCGCAGCATTAGGAAGGAGTTCGCGGCGCCTTTCACATCGCAGTCATCAGTCATAATAATCGCGCCGCAGTCGGCAGTCATGCAATCATTTATCATTTAACATTTGAAAGGCATACATTGTTGTATGAAATAAAATAGTATAGAGACATATGTACAGCGTCGCGCCGCAGTCGGCAGTCATGCAATCATTTATCATTTAACATTTGAAAGTTTCAAGTTTCAAGTTTCAAGTTTCTTTAATAGTTGTCATACAGAAGTACAGAATACTTTTGTACAAAATGCTTCTTACTGTTGCGCTCCAGAGACTGTGCATGACAAGATAAGTATGAAATAAAAACATAGTAAAAATTAGAAGTAAAAAAAGAGGTCACAGTGTTCAGTTTAGACATATGTACAATGTTCGTAGACGTAGTTACCATACAATATACAATACTGTGCAGTGTACTAATATACAATACTATATAGTGCAAGGCATAAATGGACGAGGTGCAGTTTAGGTACAATTCACAGTAGATGTACGAGTTGTAGTGCAAATCCTTTATCAATAATATAAAGTGTAAGTGTGTTTGTGTGATCTAAAGTGTGGAGAGTGGGTGCTGCAGTGTGTTGGTTTGAGTGAGTGTGTGCGTGTGGGTGTGTGTGCTGTGTGCATTTGATGGTTGTTGCATAGTGATACATTGTTGTATGAAATAAAATAGTATAGAGACATATGTACAGCGTCGCGCCGCAGTCGGCAGTCATGCAATCATTTAACATTTGAAAGGCATACATTGTTGTATGAAATAAAATAGCGGGGAGAATATGCTCACGTGAGCGGCATCGCTGAGCTCTGGTGACGGTCTTATTGGGGCTTATGCCGAGAACAGCAGTAACACAACATTGCAACTGTTGTGTTACTGCTTTCTGACCGAATTAGTCATTCATTTGTAGCTATAAAGACATATTCATAATCCAACATATGTGTAAAGAAACAACATATTCCGATTGGAAGGACTCCCAGCTCCTTCCTGCTCGCGTCTCACAGGGCTGAGCTGTGCACGGCTTTAGTCTCACTCGAGTGAGGAGGAGCGGAACTTCGGAAGACCGCTGGTTCTCCAACATACAGCGGTGTGCTCTTCAGAATGTACCGGGAAAAACGTTTACTGTACCCCGCAAACATAATAAGCATATAAGCAGTGCTTACTAACGTTATTAGTTACGTTATTTCTGACCGAATTAGTCATTCATTTGTCTACCACAGTCTCTAACAGTGTAACAGTAAGAAGCATTTTGGATAAAAGTATTCTGTACTTCTGTATGACAACAATGTATGCCTTTCAAATGTTAAATGATTAAATGATACACAGCGAAATCTACGCTCTCGCCTCTCATCCTGCTTTCGCCAACGGCAGCGATGTGAAAGGCGAAGCGAACTCCAGCAGTAGCACGCTTGCCGCTGGGGCTGCCGCGGGGCGTGGCCGCGGCGGGTCACGTGCCTGTCGGGGCCAATCAGGCCTACCCCGGAAATAGCAACGGTTGCGGAACAGCTACAGGCGGCCGGGTAGTGCAGCGGACTAAGCGTCTGTCTACCACCACAGAGACAGTGGGCTCGAATCCAGCTGTGGTGCTTCCGGGTTGGCCGACCGTCCATACTAACACAATTGGCAGTGTTAGAGGGTGGGAAACCCGGCGAGGGTGGATCGGGGTCGGGGCGCCTGCACAGCAAGGGAAGGATCTAAGAGAGGTAGTGTGACCTTCCACACGTTACACTCTCCCAGTGAGAGTCCGCGCTGCCAGGTGAAAAGAAGCGGTGGGCTGGGTACACATGTGTCGGAGGAAGCATGTGATAGTCTCCGCCCTCCCGGACCGACGGTAGGGGGTAGAGTGCGCAGCGACCAGGAAGGGGATCAGGAATTGGCATAACGACTAACATTGGGATGGGAGAAAAACGGAAAAAGGAGGAGGAGAAAGATGACCTGTATGTATGGATATTGAGGATGTGTGGTGGTCTGATATTGCGGATGTGTGGTGGTCTGGAGTTCCAAGATGTCACAGCTCTGATGGAGAGAAGGCCGACTCACTGAAGGAGCTTTTCCTCAGCTCTGATGGAGAAGGCCGACTCACTGAAGGAGCTTTTCCTCAGCTCTGATGGAGGAGGCCGACTCACTGAAGGAGCTTTTCCTCAGCTCTGATGGAGAAGGCCGACTCACTGAAGGAGCTTTTCCTCAGCTCTGATGGAGAAGGCCGACTCACTGAAGGAGCTTTTCCTCAGCTCTGATGGAGGAGGCCGACTCACTGAAGGAGCTTTTCCTCAGCTCTGATGGAGAAGGCCGACTCACTGAAGGAGCTTTTCCTCAGCTCTGATGGAGAAGGCCGACTCACTGAAGGAGCTTTTCCTCAGCTCTGATGGAGAAGGCCGACTCACTGAAGGAGCTTTTCCTCAGCTCTGATGGAGGAGGCCGACTCACTGAAGGAGCTTTTCCTCAGCTCTGATGGAGAAGGCCGACTCACTGAAGGAGCTTTTCCTCAGCTCTGATGGAGAAGGCCGACTCACTGAAGGAGCTTTTCCTCAGCTCTGATGGAGGAGGCCGACTCACTGAAGGAGCTTTTCCTCAGCTCTGATGGAGAAGGCCGACTCACTGAAGGAGCTTTTCCTCAGCTCTGATGGAGAAGGCCGACTCACTGAAGGAGCTTTTCCTCAGCTCTGATGGAGAAGGCCGACTCACTGAAGGAGCTTTTCCTCAGCTCTGATGGAGGAGGCCGACTCACTGAAGGAGCTTTTCCTCAGCTCTGATGGAGGAGGCCGACTCACTGAAGGAGCTTTTCCTCAGCTCTGATGGAGAAGGCCGACTCACTGAAGGAGCTTTTCCTCACCGGGACGATAAAGTCTCCCTCAACTACGGTTCTGGTGAATCTGTTGCTCTGTGTGGAAAATATCAGCGAGTGGTGGTGGGGCCAGACCATGGTTGGTTTTAAACACCAGGCTGTCATCATTAAGCTTTACAATGTTGCTCCAGCTTAAAAGGTTATGCTTATCTAGGCGGTTACAGTGGTGGTGGTTTAGAAGGTTATGTTTATCTAGGACGTTACAGTGGTGGTGTTTTAGAAGGTTATGTTTATCTAGGACGTTACAGTGGTGGTGGCGAATTGGCTTTCTTGTCCAGAACCTTCAGAGCCTGTTTGTAAACTGGGTGGATTGGTTTCAGGTTTGTATCATAGGTCTGAGTCCAGCTGGTGATGCAGTATGTAAGATGGGACATTATAATGACATTGAAGAATCATTTTGCAGCTTCGTTGTTCAAACAGTTTCTAATGTATTTGAAGTTTTCCAGGTTGTGTTTAACTGTTTGTGTGACCTAATTATAAGTATAGTTACTCTTACTTCTGACTGTAAGTTTGACCTTGTTGTATGTTGACACCGTGCCCTCTTCTTTCTTTCTGAGGTGCACAGTGTACTCCATGGTATCCTCTGCGGTCAAATGGCTGATCATTAGGTCACCTGAGAATACAGTATATATAAACATGTTAAAGGGGCAGTTTACCAAAAACTCACAAAAAAAAACAATATATGTCCCCCCCCTTACCCAGAGTGATATACAGTATATATATATATATATATCCATTCAGATTGTTTCAGGTTTGGAGATATCTACTGTAGAGGTGTCTGCCATGACAATGAACAGGCCTAGTTGTGGACAGTATATGTAAGGAAGGAGATTAATAATGGTAAACTTAACTATGACAGTTGTGAATCTACAGTATGTCTACCGAAGGATTTAGTAAAGACAATTCACGGCAAAGATGTCAAGACCCCATTTTACTTGTACTTCTCTCTCTGTACGTTCAATGATTTTAATTCGCCAAACGTTACACTATAAAAACAAACCGGACTAGTTGATGATGAATATTTCACTTCATTAGCTGAAATATTCAAAAACGTATTATAGTTTTTTTATCCACTTTTTCTCCCCATTTTCTATTTTTCTCCCATCCCAATTTCGTGTATCCAATTCTTCCCTCCCCTGTCTTGATCGTTGCTAGACTATGGCTCCCACAGGTCGGTTGTAGTGAGGACAGAAGCCTTGCATCACGTGTCCCCTCCGGTACACGAGGAGGCAGCCTGTCGCATCTTTTCGCCGCAGCAGCTCGAACTCTCAGTGGCGAGGAGTAACGCGTGGGAGGCTCACGCTGCCCCCGTCACTTCCTGTTTCCGTTGCACCGGCGTCACCAAACCGACCTGTAGGAGTCGCTGTCCACAACGTCAAATCCCCACCCACCAGCTTTCCCACCCTCTAACACTTGCCAATTGTGTTTAGTATGAACGACCGGCCAGCCGGTAGCAACGCCGAGAGCTGGGCTCGAACCCAGCGTCTCCTGCGTTAGAGGCGAGCGCCTTGCCCACTGCGCCAATCAGCCGCCCTTCAAAAAATTCTTTATCTCTCTCTCTGGATTAGGCTAATTATCTTTAACAATCCTGATGCAGAAAAACCCTACTTTATTCAAAAGGAAGATAATGATAATGATATATCACTATGTATATATATTATATATATATATATATATGTTACGTTCTGGACACCGACTGTGGTCGGTGACCACCCACATTCCTGGCATTTGTCACTGGGCTTGTCACCTGTCATTTCCCTGTCAATTAGTGCTGTCACTTAGGGGTGGTTCCTGATTGGCTGTCACGGGGGTGTGTGTGGAATGTTGGTATTTGGTGTCTATGTAACCTACCTGTCTTCTGCTTGTTCATTGTCAGGTCTTCACTAATTGCGTTCGGGGATAACGCGGACGGTTCTACTCTGGACCTCCAATAAGCTCCTATTTACCTTATTCCTACCTGTGCTATTTAGCACTTGTCTCTCTTAGAATTTACTCTGTGTTCTTACTATTAAAGTCGAACCTGTTCAAGAGTAAACACTCTCCGTCTCTGTGATTGCCTTCACCCATTGGAATTCACCTACCTCCATTCTGACAGAAGACCTGACCATCAGAATTCCATGGAGGCCATCATGGAGATGCTCCAGGCGCAGGGAGCAGCCCAGACACGGATGGAGGAACATCAACAGCTGGTCGGCGCCGAGTTAGTCCGACTCAACGGGATCGTCGGCTCATCCCAAGCGGTGGCGCAGTCGGCGTTGGCCACAGCCCGACAAGCCCAAGAAGGAGTGGCTGGTGTTCAGTCGGCGACGGGAGAAGCAACAATCCACGCAGAGGAGAGTCGGGGGGTGTTCGGGGTCCAGGAACGGTCCCACGAGCCACGACTGCAGGCGCCCGCTCGCTATGACGGATCACCGGATGGTTGTCGGGAGTTCATCACCCAGTGTCTACTCGTTTTCCGGCTGCAACCACGATCATTTCCATCGGAGAAAGCACAGGTAGCGTATATTATCACACTGCTCACCGGTCAAGCTCTCTCCTGGGCTACGGCGGAATTAGAGGCGGGGGCGATAATCTGCGACAGTCTGGCCGCCTTTACCCGGGAGTTGAGAAGAGTATTCGATACTTCCCGGGTACTCTCGATCTTCGAGGCTGGTGGTCGTCTTCTCGACTGCCGGCAGGGCCTCCGCACGGTCGCAGCTTACGCTATCAATTTTCGGATCTTGGCTCGGGAGACAGCTTGGGCGGAGAACGTCTGCGTGGTTCTGTTCGTCAGGGGACTCTCAGCGCGGATGCGAGATGCGCTCTCCGCGCGTGAGATCCCCGAGCAGCTGGAAGTGCTGATCAACACCACCATCAAGATGGACAATCGGCACCAGGAGAGGGAGAAGGAGCGTGTCAACAACACCCAGGTATGTTTTCCTTCTTCTCCTGGTGTTGATACTTCCATGCATTATACGAGTGGGCCACTGGGTGATGAATCCATGCAGCTTGGAGCGCTGTCGCTCTCGGACGACGAGAGGCAGCGCTTCATCAAAGAGCGACGCTGCTTCCGGTGCGGTCGCACCGGTCACCGCTTCGGCAGCTGTCGGGTCCAGGCTGTATCGGCTCGGCGCCAGTCGGGAATAGAAGGTGCGCCGTCAGGCTTCGAGAAAGCGCCAGCAGGTGGGCTCATTCCTGCCAAAACCACTGATTCTCGTACATTTTTTGAGGTGGCGATCAACTGTGGGGGTGACATTAGGGGAACTAAGGCTCTCATTGACTCAGGGGCGGCGGGCAATTTTATTCACGTGGGATTGGTGAAGGAGTGGGGAACCCCAGTGGAGGATTTAGGGGTTCCCTTACCAGTTTATGCCCTGGACGGTCGGCCTCTGGGCAGTGGGAGCGTCACCCAGCGCACGGTTCCTTTACACATCCGGGTGGCGGGTGGGGAGTGGGAATGGGTTACATTTTTTGTCATCTTTTCCCCCTATTCTGTCATGGTGTTGGGTCATCCCTGGTTGTCGTCATGTGTTCATATCATTAATTGGAGCACGGGCGAACTCTCAACGGCGGCCGACGTCAAGTCGATCGTCAGCGGGAGTTTGCCCAAACCCTTGTCTCCCCCCCCCTCTTCTCTTTTGTCTCCTCCCTCTCTCTCCAGGATAGTGGGGAGCGTGGCAGATTCTGATCTACCCTCTAATCCCGATTTGATAGGGGTGCCTGAGATCTATTGGGACCTGGCGGACGTTTTTAGCAAGACGCGTGCTAAAGCACTTCCGCCTCATAGATCATACGACTGTCCCATTAATCTTCTACCCGGTACCTCCCCGCCTCGCGGGCGAATGTTCTCTCTCTCACGCCCCGAAACCTTGGCCATGAACACCTACATAGAGGAGGCATTGCTTGCGGGGCACATACGCCCGTCCACTTCCCCTGCCGGCGCTGGCTTCTTCTTTGTTGATAAAAAAGATGGGGATCAGCGCCCATGCATTGATTATAGGGGATTGAATGACGTTTCCATCAAGAACCGATATCCTTTACCTCTCATGGACACGGCCTTTGAGTGCTTACAGGGGGCACAGGTCTTTTCTAAACTTGACTTACGTAATGCATACAATCTGGTCAGGATTAGAGAGGGAGACGAGTGGAAGACTGCATTTAACACACCCAATGGGCACTATGAGTATTTGGTCATGCCCTTTGGTTTGGCTAATGCTCCGGCAGTCTTCCAAGCCCTGGTTAACGACGTGCTGCGAGACTTGATTGGGGTGTCGGTGTTTGTCTACTTAGATGATATCCTGATTTTTTCTCGCGATATGGTGCAACACCAAATGCACGTTCGGGAGGTGCTAGACCGTCTCCTCAAGCATCAACTATTCGTTAAGGCTGAGAAGTGTGTGTTTCACACGGACACCGTGTCCTTCCTGGGCTTTGTGTTGACGAAGGGCGATCTGCGCATGGATCCAGCCAAGGTGAGTGCAGTTTTGGACTGGCCACGACCTTCGTCGCTCAAGGGGTTACAACGTTTTTTGGGCTTTGCAAATTTTTACAGGCGCTTTATTCGCAACTTTAGCGCCTTAGCCAATCCTTTAACAGCTCTCACTAAGGCCTCTCTCCCTGGCTTTGAATGGTCGCCTAGGGCTGAGTCGGCCTTCTGCGATCTTAAACGTCATTTTACATCCGCTCCTGTATTGATCCGCCATGACGCAGAGGTTCCGTTCATTGTGGAGGTGGATGCCTCTGACGTCGCGGTGGGGGGGGTGCTCTCTCAGAAATGCTTAAAGGATGGGAAAGTGCACCCGTGTGCTTTTTTTTCTCGCCGTCTGTCACCAGCCGAGCGTGGGTAATCGGGAGTTATTGGCGATCAAATTGGCACTGGAGGAGTGGAGACATTGGTTAGAGGGGGCGGCACATCCTTTCATTATTTGGACTGATCATAAGAACTTGGCTTACATCCAAGGGGCTAAACGCCTTAACGCTCGCCAGGCCAGGTGGACGTTGTTCTTCACACGATTTCGATATACCATCTCCTATAGACCCGGCTCCAAGAATATCAAACCTGACGCTTTGTCGCGCCAGTTTGATCTTCCTGGTCGGGAGGAGCAGCCCCATCCCATTATTCCACCGGCCTTGATTTTGGCACCCGTATCTTGGGGCATAGAGAGGGTGGTAAGGTCGGCGCTAACGCGGGAGCCCGATCCAGGTGGGGGTCCTCCGGGACGGTCGTATGTTCCCAAGGTGGCGCGCTCACGCTTGCTACAGTGGGCACATGCGTCATCCCTCACCAGCCACCCAGGGGCAACCAGGACCCTGGAATTTATCCGTAGGAGGTTCTGGTGGCCGACAGTGGAGGGGGATACGCGTTCCTTTGTGGCGGCCTGTCCGGTGTGCGCACGTAGTAAGACCTCTCGATGGGCACCGGCGGGTCTCCTCCGACCACTTCCTATTCCTAAACGACCCTGGTCACACATATCTCTGGACTTTATTTCTGGTCTTCCCCTTTCGGACGGGTTGACCACCATTTTGGTGGTGGTGGATCGGTTCTCTAAGGCGGCTCACTTTGTCCCTCTCCCCAAGCTTCCAATCGGCCCGGGAGACTGCTGATTTAGTTATACAGCATGTCTTTCGGGTCCACGGGCTTCCAGTGGATATCGTGTCGGACCGGGGTCCTCAGTTCGCCTCCAGGTTCTGGAAGGCGTTTGCCGCCGGCCTCGGCGCCTCTGTCAGTCTGTCGTCTGGGTTCCATCCGCAGTCGAACGGGCAGACGGAGCGGGTCAACCAGGATTTGGAGGGGGTCTTGAGATGTTACGTTGCCGGTAGAACCCTCCAGGTTCTGGAAGGCGTTTGCCGCCGGCCTCTGCGCCTCTGTCAGTCTGTCGTCTGGGTTCCATCCGCAGTCGAACGGGCAGACGGAGCGGGTCAACCAGGATTTGGAGGGGGTCTTGAGATGTTACGTTGCCGGTAGTCCGTAGTAGGAGGTTGGCTTGGGCTGAGTATGCGCATAATACCCTTCTCTCCTCTTCTACCGGTATGTCTCCCTATCAGTGCCAGTATGGTTTTCAACTTCCTCTGTTTCCCGAGCAGGAGCAGGAGGCGGAGGTGCCCTCGGCCCAGGCACATGTGGCTCGCTGTCGCAGGACGTGGAAACAGGTTCGGAAGGCGCTACAGAAGGTTTCGGTTAGTACCCAACGGCAGGCTAACCGTAAGCGTCGTCCGGCTCCAGTTTACCGTCCGGGGCAGCGGGTTTGGCTTTCCACCCGGGATCTCCCTCTCCGGGTGGAATCCAAGAAGCTGGCTCCTCGCTTTATAGGACCATTTAAAGTGATTCATCGGGTTAATCCAGTGGCTTACAAGCTACGACTTCCGAGCTCTATGAGGGTTCATCCGACGTTTCATGTGTCCCTGTTGAAGCCATTCCTCTCATCGCACTTGGCCCCGCCACTGCCTGTGGTTCCTCCGCCCCGGTTTATTGGCGGTCAACCCATTTACACGGTGCGGAGGATACTGGGTTGTAGGCGGAGGGGTAGGGGGTTTCAGTTCTTGGTGGATTGGGAGGGGTACGGGATAGAAGAGCGTTCTTGGGTGCCTCAAAGGGATATTTTAGATCCCAGCCTGATCGTTGATTTCCGGCGGCTGAATCCCGAGGCTCCTAGGTGAACGTCTGGTGCCGTTCGTCGGGGGAGGGTACTGTTACGTTCTGGACACCGACTGTGGTCGGTGACCACCCACATTCCTGGCATTTGTCACTGGGCTTGTCACCTGTCATTTCCCTGTCAATTAGTGCTGTCACTTAGGGGTGGTTCCTGATTGGCTGTCACGGGGGTGTGTGTGGAATGTTGGTATTTGGTGTCTATGTAACCTACCTGTCTTCTGCTTGTTCATTGTCAGGTCTTCACTAATTGCGTTCGGGGATAACGCGGACGGTTCTACTCTGGACCTCCAATAAGCTCCTATTTACCTTATTCCTACCTGTGCTATTTAGCACTTGTCTCTCTTAGAATTTACTCTGTGTTCTTACTATTAAAGTCGAACCTGTTCAAGAGTAAACACTCTCCGTCTCTGTGATTGCCTTCACCCATTGGAATTCACCTACCTCCATTCTGACATATATATATATAATAATAATAATAATAATAATACATGTTCTGAATTTAGCTTGAGACATTCTCAGTGACACAAGAGTATTAGCAGAGTTTATAAGAAAGGGGAAGGTTTTTTTTAAGTCATGGGTTAAATAGAAAGTTCTGGGATGAGAGGAGATGGGGAAGTTGGTGACTACTGCAATTTTTTTGTCCGGAACAATGTTAACTTGTCTTCTCTAGTGATTGGTTGATTGATTTAAAACTTTATTAACAGATTACAGAATGGGTACAATTACAGTACAGCTCAATACAAACAATTGCTAAGAGGATGAAGACCAGAAAAAGACTTTCGTCTTGTTTACATAAGGGTCCTCCATTTTCAATTTTCAAACATTTATGACATACAAATATACGGTACTGTGTAAGAAAGAGAACATCATAAAAATAATTTAAATCCGAAGGGGAAGAAACTGTACATTAGAGGGGGTTGGGTATGGTGGGGGAGTGGGGGGGGATTTTGACATTTACAGGGGCCAGTTTCTAATAGCAGACATGTTGTCCAATTGTGTCTTTTCGCTATTGTGCAGCAGCTGTATCTTCGCTTCAAGTATACAAATTGATTTGGCGCCGGAAACAGTCGAGAGCGAGTCCGTGCGCCGGCGCCACGCTGATTCTATTGCAATTGGTGGATTATGATAATTGGTGTTATGAATAATTAACAAACTTTTATAATGATGGCAAAACACAAACTGGTACAAACCACAATTACATTTATTTAATCATAATTTTGTTAATTAGTCTCGTAAAAATGTAAATAAATACTCATAATCTTTTCTTTTTTTTTATCAGAGCTGATAGCAGAGCTGGGCTGGCCAATCAAGGAAAAAACCTGCCCCCCTCTAAAATCGCCTATGGACCCAGTGGTGGGGCAGTAAGGAGGAATTGAGTTTAAATAAAGTAAAATGTTTTATTTTTTTACATGAACATCTTTGCCGTGCATTGCCATTACTAAATCCTTTGGTAGACATAGATTCATAACTGTCATAGCTATAGTTTACCATTGTTAATCTCCTTCCTTACATACTGTAAAAATGGCAAACTCCAAACACCTAGCTTCCCATTCAAAAGTTACGTTTTCACTCTTCATTTTTCAGAATCTGAATCGTGGTCAACTTACTGAAAGGCAAATTTGATGCATTATTCATGATTGACTGGATTTCTTGGATTTGGCCCACTAGAAAAAAGAGTCTGGGTTTTTTAGGAGGGGTGTGGGGTAAATATTTTAATCATCAAAACACGTCAGCCAGAGAATGATCACGGAATTGAGGATCTGGACCCAACTAATTATGGCTATGCGTTACTTCAGTTACAAAATACAGTGACACTACTGTTCACAACAAGGTCTATGGGTTATTGTGTCATGAAGAGATGTTTTTGTTTAGTTGTTTTTCTGCACTTTGAGTACCACAGAAGGTCCGTTGACCTCCACTGTATTGGGCTGAAGGTAGTCTCGCATTGGGCAGACCTATCTCCACACTACGTTTTAGCGCTGGCGAGTGACGAGTCTATAACCGATACCTCCAAACCTGTGCAAATCACACCAAAACTCTCTGGGTGGATAGATACCACTCTGGGTAATAAGGGGGAAACATTATTTGTGTGTGTTATGGGTGCGTGCACTGCTCCTCCAGCAGTATTTGCATTGATAAAAAACAGAAGACGAATAAATCAATCTGATAACTTTCTTTCCCTGTAGATTACAGCATGATGAAATAATCAGACTTTTGTCATATATTGTAAAATAAAATCTGATTACAGGTGGAAATTGAGCAGCAGATTATTTTTAATTATTATTTATTGTATTATTAAAATTATTTTTTATATATTTTTTTTACATTACCTGAGGTGGTGTTGAGACTCAGTCTCCCTGTGTACCTCCAAAAGTGATCAGTGTTTTTTCTCCCGTTAAAGTAGGTGGCGATCCAGGTGGTGTTGGTTAATATGGACCACTCAATCCAGGAGATGTTCCAGGAGGAGTCTGCTCCTAAGGTGACTGACTCCCCGAGGTAACCAGACACCTGCTTGACGGGCTCAGCTGCCACGGCTGTAAGATACCAAGACAATGAGGACAACAACAACAACAAGGAAACATTCAAGAACTGACACTTTGATAGAGAGGGGGGTTATAATCTGAGGGGAGAACTTAATTTAAAAGTCCTTAGTGTACGCACTACCAAGAGAAGACACTGCATTTCCAAATGTTGAGTGAAACTGTGGAACAGTCTGAATGTGGTGCTAAAGCAATGTCCAAACATGAGACAATTCAAACTGATGTATAAGGAAATGATTTTCACGAGGTAGAGGGATGAGGAAGGGATTTGACATTCACGGGTGTTTACATTTTTATTTTATTTCTTTCATGTTTTACTTATATAATTGTTTTGCATATATATTATATATATTTGTTTTGTAATGTTTTAAATTAGTACACTCATTTGAGTAGTGGAAAAGGGGTAGGATTAAATAAGTGTATACGTCTTCTTCCTACTCCTTTTCGAACATGTAAATTGAGTTATGTTTTGTTTTAGTTTACTATAAAAATAAATCCATTTCATAGAGATCAATGATTTGTTTAGATTTTTTTCTTCTTTTTTTATCCACTTTTTCTCCTTATTTTCTATTTTTCTCCCATCCCAATTTCGCCTCGCCAATTCTCCCTTCAATTCTCCCCTCCCCTGTCTCAAACGTTGCTAGACTATGCCTCCCACTGGTCGACTGCAGTGAGGACCAAGCCTTGCATCACGTGTCCCCTCCGGTACATGAGGAGGCAGCTGTCGCATTTTTTCACTTGAACAGCGCGATCTCTCAGTGGCGAGGAGTAACGCGTGGGAGGCTCACGCTGCCCCCAATACTTCCTGATTCTGCTGTACAGGCGCACCAACCGACCTGTAGGAGTCGCTGTCCACAACGTCCAATCCCCACCCACCGGCTTTCCCACCCCTAACACTGCCAATTGTGTTAGTATGACGACCGGCCAAGCCGGTAGCAACGCAGAGAGCTGGGCTCAATACCAGCATCTCCTGCGTTAGTGGCGAGCGCCTTGCCCACTGCGCCACTCAGCCAC
Organism: Notolepis coatsorum; assembly: GCF_963971535.1. Lineage (NCBI taxonomy): Eukaryota > Metazoa > Chordata > Actinopteri > Aulopiformes > Paralepididae > Notolepis > Notolepis coatsorum. The sequence goes on from NC_140168.1 coordinate 174,739,452, forward strand.
CCTTGTTTTGATTTTATATTGTTTGTATTTACATGTTCGAAATAAAGATTTCAAATAAAATAAAAAGTATTAAAAAAACAACAACACTTATTATATTGTGTATTTCAGTTAGCCTATATTACAATTAGCCTATATTCGGTTAACAGTTCTAGTTTAGACAATACCAAGCTTCAAAATCCTGAGACATGATGTCCAAATGTCTCAGGTTTGTGACTATGACACTATGAGACATGATTTCTATCACATGGTGTCTGTCCACTGCCACTTCCCATATATCTTTTTCTTGAGACATGAAGTTGTTTTTTCCAGTTCTCTCCGTGCAGTGAAGGTATTTGTGGCCATCAGCATCAGAGAGGTGCTCCATGGGGGGCCCCTGTCTTGTCTGCCGCTGTGTGTACCAGCTACCCAACCCAGCATCATCAACCACCACCACAATGGTCTACCTCTGACGGGATGCAGATGGTATTTTCACGTTTGTGTATAAATGAAGGAAAGGAAAGGAGCTAAACGTTGCAACAATTACCATACAGTACAATCATACATTTTAAGGCGGCAATCAATCTATTTTCTTTATTTTTGTATTAAATATATTATATACTTTCAATCACTACAAACACTTTATTTCAACCACTACAAACGCTTTAATCACTTTATTTCAACCACTACAAACACTTTAATCACTTTATTTGAACAGTAAGAAGCATTTTGTATGAAAGTATTCTGTACTTCTGTATGACAACTATTAAAGAACTTGAACTTGAACTTATTTCTATAACTAATTTAATACCTTCCCTCCTGGGTTAATCACAACCAGGAAATCCTTTTGGCTCTTCAGTTTTGCCATGTGAATCTCACTGAGCTATTTCAAGGAACCTCAACCCTTTGACAAAGTTAAAACTAGCTTTAAAACAGTAACTTAAATTGAACTTGAAGAGAAATCCTACCTTGGAGGATGAAAATAACAAGAATTGGACGTATCATTGTTGCTGGCTGCCGGTCTCTAGCGATATGGCTCGAACTAAATTATATACAGCACACATCTTAACCACTTCCCCTCTCGCTGACAGTTCTGATGTATTTTATGTGTCATCCTTAGTCCTTACCAGGTAAACAAAGTACTTGAGTAATTGTACTTCGTTACAATACTTAAGTACTGTTTTGGGGGATTTGTACTTTACTCGAGTATTATTAGGTTTGTATACTTGTACTTTTACTCAATTACATTTCAGAGAACATACTTACTCCTTACATTTCAAATACATTTAAATGTCCAACTATTTTAATTCGTATAATTATTTGTTTCTCTGGTCGAACTAACGTTAACGGTATTAATCCTGCGGCCGCACTTTATTTAAAAACAGCCAATCAAATCCTCATCAATGGAAAATTAACCCGCCCATACCCATGCTGATTGGTCCTTGTGCAAGACTAGAAAGCGGGGATCTTTGATTAAACACCTGCTATCAGAAAAATAGACAGTCAGAGTGACAAGCTACAGAAGATGGCCACAAACGATAGTACGAGTGATGAAGAGGACGAAACGGAACATCTCATTGACCCGGAATAAAAAAAGGTTTTTACTTTAACTTTTTAGTTTAAGTACATTTAAAAGTAGAAACTTTTTGACTTTTACTCAAGTGTGTTTTTAGCCAGATACTGACTTTTACTTGAGTACGATTTTGAGACGGTACCCATACTTTCAATTTCTGGGTACTTTTTACACCCATGATCCTTACTGACGGCCAGAGGTCATACCTATAATAATAATAATAATAATAATAATAATAATAATAATACATTTTATTTGGTCAGGCTTACAGGGCATAAAAACTAAACAAGAGAGTCAAAGTTTAAAAATAGTGATCTTGGCAAGTCAAAGTTAAAAACAAAACAAAAACAGGAAGCATAAAACTATCATCATAAAAAAGACGCACGATTTTTTATTTTTTTTTATTGGTCACATAGTCAAATATATATAATTCAAGCAGTAGTCATTGACTGCTATTCATTGGACGATCCAGTTTTGGGGCGACAGTGACTCGGGAGGTAGAGCAGTCGCCTGGTAATCCAGAGGTTCCCGGTTCGATTCCCCCTCCTCCCGGGCAGCGTATCGAAGTGTCCTTGAGCAAGACACTTAACCCCTAATTGCTCCCGATGAGCAGGTTGACACCTTGCATGCATGGTTGCCTCCGCCGTCAGTGAGTGAATGTGTGAGTGAATGGGTAAAGTGTGAGGAACAAATTGTAAAGCGCTTTCGATAAAATAGATATATAAATGCAGCCATTTACCATTTTGACTCCACATATGAATAAAAACGAGGCCTTCTGATTGGTCGGAGTGCCACCTTGGCCCAATACTGCCACCCCACTGGTCATCACAGTAAGATATTTCAGTGAATGGATGATTCATACAGTATTTAGTTAGAAAATACCATTGTATTATTATAATTTCTAATAATTGATCCATTGATGCAGTAGAAGGATCAGTATGCGTGTGAGGGGGGGGGTTATTCTTTTCATTCTGTGTACATTTTCCCAAAAACAATTGTTTATTTCCAATGAGGGGTAAACTTTATTCTAATGTATATAAGGAGGAGTGGGGTAAGGTGAGCCAGTGGGTTCGTGTATCAAGGGAAATGTACACAATTTCTGTCATTTGATTTAGGACAGATTTAAAACCCATCCTTTACTCAGGCGTTGATGGAGGGAAGCACATAGAGAAAGTGTTGCACATTGTTGTTAAATAAAAAGAAAATGTATTATATATTCATTATAAAATTGTCAAAAGCCCTGGGGTAAGTTGAACCAGTGGTTCAACGTAGGAGGACAAGAGGATCTTTAAATATGAGTTAAAGAAGAAGCGTGCTGATCATATTAAACAGCTGGTGTAGTGTGTGATGAAGAAGCTTGCTGATCATATTAAACAGCTGGTGTAGTGTGTAGTGAAGAAGCTTGCTGATCATGTTAAACAGCTGGTGTAGTGTGTGATGAAGAAGCTTGCTGATCATATTAAACAGCTGGTGTAGTGTGTAGTGAAGAAGCTTGCTGATCATGTTAAACAGCTGGTGTAGTGTGTAGTGAAGAAGCGTGCTGATCACATTAAACAGCTGGTGTAGTGTGTAGTGAAGAAGCTTGCTGATCACATTAAACAGCTGGTGTAGTGAAGAAGCTTGCTGATCATATTAAACAGCTGGTGTAGTGAAGAAGCTTGCTGATCATATTAAACAGCTGGTGTAGTGTGTAGTGAAGAAGCTTGCTGATCACATTAAACAGCTGTGTAGTGTGTAGTGAAGAAGCTTGCTGATCATATTAAACAGCTGGTGTAGTGAAGAAGCTTGCTGATCATATTAAACAGCTGGTGTAGTGAAGAAGCTTGCTGATCATATTAAACAGCTGGTGTAGTGAAGAAGCGTGCTGATCACATTAAACAGCTGGTGTAGTGTGTAGTGAAGAAGCTTGCTGATCATGTTAAACAGCTGGTGTAGTGTGTAGTGAAGAAGCTTGCTGATCATATTAAACAGCTGGTGTAGTGTGTAGTGAAGGAGCTTGCTGATCATATTAAACAGCTGGTGTAGTGTGTGATGAAGAAGCTTGCTGATCATATTAAACAGCTGGTGTAGTGTGTAGTGAAGAAGCTTGCTGATCATATTAAACAGCTGGTGTAGTGTGTAGTGAAGAAGCTTGCTGATCATATTAAACAGCTGGTGGAGTGTGTAGTGAAGAAGCTTGCTGATCATATTAAACAGCTGGTGTAGTGTGTAGTGAAGAAGCTTGCTGATCATATTAAACAGCTGGTGTAGTGTGTAGTGAAGGAGCTTGCTGATCATATTAAACAGCTGGTGTAGTGTGTAGTGAAGGAGCTTGCTGATCATATTAAACAGCTGGTGGAGTGTGTAGTGAAGAAGCTTGCTGATCATATTAAACAGCTGGTGTAGTGTGTAGTGAAGAAGCTTGCTGATCATATTAAACAGCTGGTGTAGTGTGTAGTGAAGAAGCTTGCTGATCATATTAAACAGCTGGTGTAGTGAAGAAGCTTGCTGATCATATTAAACAGCTGGTGGAGTGTGTAGTGAAGAAGCTTGCTGATCACATTAAACAGCTGGTGTAGTGTGTAGTGAAGAAGCTTGCTGATCATATTAAACAGCTGGTGGAGTGTGTAGTGAAGAAGCTTGCTGATCATATTAAACAGCTGGTGTAGTGTGTAGTGAAGAAGCTTGCTGATCATATTAAACAGCTGGTGTAGTGTGTAGTGAAGAAGCTTGCTGATCATATTAAACAGCTGGTGGAGTGTGTAGTGAAGGAGCTTGCTGATCATATTAAACAGCTGGTGGAGTGTGTAGTGTGTAGTGAAGACGGCACGGCAGCGCCTCTACTTCCTTAGGCATCTAAGGAAGTTCAAAGTGAGTCAGAATATCTTAAAGAACTTCTACTTGTGCACAATAAGAGAGCATGCCGACTGGTAACATCACCTCCTGGTTTGGGAATAGCACATATTGTTAAAAGTAAATTTAATGACAATTTAAATGCCAATAAGACTGTAAGAGAACGTGCTGCTCAGTTGTATTTGATAAAAGAATAGACCCATCTTTTATTATGTCCAGATTTAATAAAGGTCAGTTTACACACGTGTTGCTCAACTGACTAAAACCAACTGACCCCTAGCCTGGATCAACTGACCCCTAGCCTGAATCAACTGACCCCTAGCGTGGGGCAACTGACCCCTAGCCTGAAGCAACTGACCCCTACCCTGGATCAACTGACCCCTACCCTGGATCAACTGACCCCTAGCCTGAATCAACTGACCCCTAGCCTGAAGCAACTGACCCCTAGCCTGAATCAACTGACCCCTAGCCTGAAGCAACTGACCCCTAGCCTGAAGCAACTGACCCCTAGCCTGAAGCAACTGACCCCTAGCCTGGGGCAACTGACCCCTACCCTGGATCAACTGACCCCTACCCTGGGGCAACTGACCCCTACCCTGGGGCAACTGACCTTTAGCCCCTTTAATGCAGATACATTCTTATCATTTTAATTTGTAGTAAACACAGGGATTAAAGCAAAAAAATATCATATCATCAAAAGTCATATTCTTATTTTAACCTCCACTATATATTTTTTATTTAATAGCGTTAGCGTTTTAAGGGAACTAGATCATTTTGAACACCTTTTCTATTGCCAGTTTGTTTTTACGTAATATCAATGCTGTTTTCAATTCATTAAATGAAACTGATTGCAAGGGTTGACTGACTTTGTCATACAAATAAACAAATCTACACTGTAACTTTTCAGTATTGTGTATAGTTCAAATTCAGTATAGTCTATAGTTCAAATTCAGTATTATTGTATAGTTCAAATGATGTATTGTCTATAGTTCAAATGATGTATTGTGTATAGTTCAAATTTCAGGCTCCAGACTAACTCTTTCATTTAGGTACTCCAGCACATAATTTAGGTGCACCCAAAAAATGTCACTGCACATTTTGCCACTGCAATAATACATTTTAAGCGTTACCTTTACCATTACCTTTTTTGTCAGTTCCCATACACATTAGTAATTTCTTAACATGTTATGTAAATGATTGTAAAAAATAACATTGTATTACAGTTAGCTCACAAAGTCCAATCCTTCACTTTTTTATGTCTATTTTAACACATTCAGCTCAGCTCCAGTTAGAGCTGTCCCCAAGCCTGTTTTTGGGATTCGAACATTCACCAGGGTTTTTCGAACGGACGTTTGAACCATCGTTTTTAATCATGCAAACAATTTGCTCCTAAATAGGGAGGTGTAGTCTGACGTCACTTTGTGTACAGTCTCCTAATGTACAGTCTCCTCCCCATCATATGTATATATTCTCTGTTAGGATCTATGGGTAACAGTACTGTACATTTGCTAGGGCTGACCCCTATTAGTGGAATAGTCGACTAATCGATCAAAAGGAGCTGTAGTCGACTGCCAACCTCTTAGCCAAATGCAAAAAATAAAATATTAAATTTTTTATTTATTTTTTTTATCATTCTTTCCAAAAGAAAAGAGGCATAGAAGCGTGGCTAATGCTAATGCCACGCATACCAGAGGCTAACTGCCTAAGAAAACAGGCACAGAGGCACTGAAAGAGGATTTCACCCATCTAATGAACACACTAGACTAGACAAATATCAAGATGTATCCATCAGTGGACCAATTGCATGCTTTTGCAGAGGACAAGAAGCCTTCAGTCGACTCCTTCAGACATTAAGCACCCCCACAGCCCAAATGGAATGATACAAAATATATATATAAAAAAAAAGTTCCATTTCTTTCTATATATATTTTTTTTCATAGTCGACTCAAATTGACGGAAATCAGTCTCAAGACGGAACGCTTTAATGCCTAAACATCCTGAAATATGGGTAGATGTAACCTCCGTCTCATTGTTCCTTGCCTTGTGTCATCTTTTTTTAAAACTTTGACCAGTCAGCTGGTTCTTTTTGCGTTTATCGCTTTTTCTCTGGTCAAGTGTGACCGACAGAAACAGGTTGAATGGGGGTACAGGTGGGGGGAAAGACACTCTGAGAAAGTACGGCTTGTCCGGGAGTCGAACTCGCTACCCCAGATCCGTGACGCGCACGGTTGTCCCCGACGCCGAAATAGCGTTCGAGGTACGCGGTGAGCTACTGGAGCTCCCCGCCTTGTGTCATCTTACCCCACTCTCCCCTATATATATATATTTATTGACACCTAAGTTTTGGTTGTTTAGTTGGCAAATTTCACTCAAATTCAGTAGAGCTTCTGTCTTGACTGCAACAAGTCTTTAAATAATAAGAAACATTTGATCACAAGAAAAGAAAAGGAAAGAAAGATTGAATCAGAATAACTTCATCGTGAGACTTGTGGTAATGACTCGTGGTAGAGCGGGCATAACAAGGTGTTTTACATTAATTTGAAGTGTTGGAATGCGGTTCTGAGTAACGATGTCTTCACACACACGGGTCTGTGGGGGTGTCTCACTTCCTCTTTCAGTCTTATATCCTTCCACCCGCAGACCCGTTTCCATGGCAACTAAACCGCAATATACTGAACTAATTGTGACTGAGAAGAGACTCATCGTAGCTGCAGATAAGTTGATTTATTAAAAAAAACTTTTTTTTTCTTTTTTTAAACCAAGTCAGTTCTGAAATGAACAAATATAAAAACATTGTGACAGCGATCTATTTTAGTTTACAGGACAATTTAGTTTAGTACAAGAAAACATGGTAGAAAATGCAGTTGTAATCAATCCAAATGCCGTAAAAATCAATAATTAAAAAGAAAACTATACATGCATGCATGCAGTGGGATTTACATTGAATTGATTTTAATGAACATCTTACATGAAGATCACTTCAAATATGTTGTAGAAAAGATGCAAACATACGGTACGGTAGGTACAAGTGAACACACTCTCTCACACACACACACACACACACACACACACACACACACACGTTACACTTGCTTGCAAAAGCATACAAAATATTTTGAAAAAAACATATATTTACATACAACAAGGCTACAGTAGTTCTTAAGCTGCCATCAAGAAGCACATTGGCTGTACAACTGAGAATTGATCCAAAGATGCCAGCAAGTCCTATTGACATCCGAGATTTGGACAAGTGAAGATATCCAACGCCAGTGTTTAAATAGTTTAAAGAGCCGACATACCCGTCGTCTTCTCTTGTGCCACATTCAGATAAAGACGCGGGCTAACAGGCTTCCAGCGGTGTTGCTTTGTGTTTCTTGGTGAAGTCGTGTTTAGTACAGTAGTGTTTTCCAGGATCCGCAATTTATCGATCCCAAGCTCCGCCCCCACGCTGTTGCTACCTTCAGTCAAACCAGACTGGAAGAATGAAATCAAAAAGTGACCACATTGATTTTCCAGGCTAAACCACACATCTGGACAACTAGATCGACGTGGCTATATTGTACAGCACCATCTCTCCCCACTGTATATAGTTAGGGACTCGCCAGCCATATAAAGTTGGGGAAGTCAACTGCGCCCCTTTGGTTAGCACCGTTGCCCCACAGCAAAAAGGTCCTGGGTTCAACCCCCAGCATGTTCTACGTGTGTTTGCGCAGGTTTCTTCCAGGTACTCTGGTTTCCTGCCGTTGCCCTTGACCAAGGTAATGGCATTACAACCAGAGTTGGTCCCTTGACCAAGGTACTGGCATTACAACTGGAGTTGGTCCCTTGACCAAGGTACTGGCATTACAACCGGAGTTGGTCCCTTGACCAAGGTAATGGCATTACAACCAGAGTTGGTCCCTTGACCAAGGTACTGGCATTACAACCAGAGTTGGTCCCTTGACCAAGGTACTGGCATTACAACTGGAGTTGGTCCCTTGACCAAGGTACTGACATTACAACCAGAGTTGGTCCCTTGACCAAGGTAATGGCATTACAACTGGAGTTGGTCCCTTGACCAAGGTACTGGCATTACAACCAGAGTTGGTCCCTTGACCAAGGTAATGGCATTACAACTGGAGTTGGTCCCTTGACCAAGGTAATGGCATTACAACTGGAGTTGGTCCCTTGACCAAGGTAATGGCATTACAACTGGAGTTGGTCCCTTGACCAAGGTAATGGCATTACAACCAGAGTTGGTCCCTTGACCAAGGTACTGACATTACAACTGGAGTTGGTCCCTTGACCAAGGTACTGGCATTACAACCAGAGTTGGTCCCTTGACCAAGGTACTGGCATTACAACTGGAGTTGGTCCCTTGACCAAGGTAATGGCATTACAACCAGAGTTGGTCCCTTGACCAAGGTACTGGCATTACAACCAGAGTTGGTCCCTTGACCAAGGTACTGGCATTACAACTGGAGTTGGTCCCTTGACCAAGGTACTGACATTACAACCAGAGTTGGTCCCTTGACCAAGGTAATGGCATTACAACTGGAGTTGGTCCCTTGACCAAGGTAATGGCATTACAACTGGAGTTGGTCCCTTGACCAAGGTAATGGCATTACAACTGGAGTTGGTCCCTTGACCAAGGTAATGGCATTACAACCAGAGTTGGTCCCTTGACCAAGGTACTGACATTACAACTGGAGTTGGTCCCTTGACCAAGGTACTGGCATTACAACCAGAGTTGGTCCCTTGACCAAGGTACTGGCATTACAACTGGAGTTGGTCCCCTGACCATGGTAATGGCATTACAACTGGAGTTGGTCCCTTGACCAAGGTAATGGCATTACAACCAGAGTTGGTCCCTTGACCAAGGTACTGGCATTACAACTGGAGTTGGTCCCCTGACCAAGGTACTGGCATTACAACTGGAGTTGGTCCCCTGACCAATAGTTAGGATGGGAAATTACTTCCTCTTCCTTTTCTGTTGCCTTTTATGAGGATATTTTGTATTTTATGGACTAACCTTTCACATATACTGTATGTGATACAAGGGCCAAAATATACTCACCAGTGTTTACATAAAAAATTCAAAGGCCATGACCACCTCTACTCTGAGCACTGCAACGGCACCCAGGGATTGGATGCCGCGACTCCACTCAAGGTCGTAGCCAATGGCGGCATTTTTCAAACGGTGATCTCTACAGTACCATCAGGGCGACGGTGGCTCGGGAGGTAGATCAGTTGTCTGGTAATCCGGAGGTTCCCGGTTCGATTAAAGCAATGTATAAAATGCGCCGTTTACAAACGATGAGAAGAACAGAAAACACAGCATTTTTAGGCCAACTTCGGTCATTGGTCATGTGACTTGCGACGCTCATTCATGCTAGGTGTCGGGGCGCGTGTCCACTGACTAGCTGGCCGTATAGCCCTGGTAGAATAACAGTGGGCTCTTTAGTGATAGTGTTTGTATTCATCTGATGGTGAGTTTTAGGGAAAGGATAAGCAGCATGGTCAGGGTTATCTGGCGTTTGATTTTGCACATTCCTCAGGCGCATCTCTTAACCACCTGCTCCACAACAGGACGTTGCTGATGGGATTGATGTTCATGTTTGGTAACAATGGTAACGGCACAATGGTAATGGTTGCCAGGGTGCGATTGTCTGGAACACAGGCTGGAGCTTGGGATCAGACTTGTAGGTCATCCTATAGAAGTTATGATGTCAATTGTCCATATTTTTGTGTGCATTATGTGCAGTCCACCATACAGTGTTGGAAATGGAATGTCTATCTTTATACTCCAAAACTATCCATTGTCCAAATAATTGACGACGATTGAAATCACACCTCAAAATAAGCCAGTAAGCGTGTTCATCATTCTTCCAACCGCCCGTGCTGTGAAACACCAGGGATTCCATCGTAGCAAGCGGTTGGCTGCAAGAAATCCGATATCCACCCCCACTCACTTGATGGATTCCTTGTGAATAGCTTTTTTACAGCAAACAGAAAGTTAGCTCATACAGGGCAGTGATGTCAAATTAACCTAGCAAGAAAGAAGGGAACCAAAACCGTAAGTCTCTCAAGCTCTTGGGTATCAGGCGCCATATCTCTTGGCATATCGTTGTTTGTTTTTGTACGGTTGGCGTTTTGCACGGTTATATTGAACATTGCTTCTGCACACTCAGGTGTCTTGAGCAAAAGGCCACTTAAAACGACAGCACGCGTGCACAACATGTCATTTGGAGGTAGGCTATAATTCTGTTTGAATGAGCCACGTTTCTATCGTGGCTAAATTCCTCTTTCAGTAACACTTGGAAAACGGTAGCCGAGACCTTTTTTGCGATAGGCCACTCCCATTGCCACACCCCCTTTTAGCCAATTGGCATGAACAAACACACACAAACACACTTGACCTTCATGCCAAATCTCAGCCTCCTAGGGCAAAACCTGTGGCCGCCTTTTGTGGACCAACCGACAACAGTGACCTATAGTGCTGCTGGTCAGAGCAAAAAAAGAATAAAAAAAAGACATTTGAATGATGAATGAATTAGCAAAAAGGACAACTAATGTGTTTCAGTGTAACATAGCCACTTATCAATCTCCACATTTAACAGTGTTACGCTACACGGGCAAAGTCACGATTAGTCTGTCGCCGTGACAACTGGGACTAGCCAGCGGTGCTGGAGGAGAGTCGGAACCAGATAACTGACCCGTCTCAAACCCTGCCCCTCTTTTCTCCATCCTTTAAATCGCAACCACCGCCGCCTCCCTGTTCCCGAAAAGCGCGGGCGGGGTTTGAGATGGGTCGAACCGGCGGCAGGCTACTACCTCCTGTTCCCCCCCGAAACCAAATAAGAAGAGGAACGGGAGCCATTTTGTTCAACTTTGACAAAAGCTGACCCGCTATAAACCTAGTCTCCGCCGGTCGTTGTCACTCCTCTTGTTCCCTGCACCATTCCGTCCACCGTTAGTTGGTTTTCTTTCCCGCTCCTTTCTCCTGTTCCCCTCCATAACCTCAATCTCTCCTCCCGTCCTACGTCCGTCTCCGTCTACACGGAGGTCTCGGACTGGAGCCTCATGACGAACTTGTGGCTCTTGGGGTCGACGTACTCCTCCCCCAGGCGCAGGAAGGGGAGGGGCATCACCGTGACGACCAGGGAGAAGTCGGTGCGCCGCAGGGAGAAGACGAGGCCCTGGCGCAGCGCTGAGGTCACTGGCTCCTCGCTCACCAGCGTCCACTGGCGCCCCCTGCTGTTGTCCTTCTGGTACTGCAGGGTGGGGCCCGGGCTGAGATAGCGCTCAAGGAAAGCCTAGGAGATGCGCAGACACACACACACACACACGAACAGAGAGAGAGAGAGAGAGGGTGGTTAGTCTCATATAGCACTAAGTAAACATGCTGTCTTGATGGGACTCAAATTAAATCCCTTTACATATTATACTATATCTGTACATATCCCGTACCTACTCCACATTATATGCGAAAATTTTATACGCTACGTAATATGTGTAAATGTGCGCTCGCCGCCATGTGCCTAAAGTCAAGACTCGACAGTACTGAACCGGAAAAAAATGTCATATGATTTAAAGCGATGGTTCGAAGGTCCGTTCGAAAAACCCTGCCGAAGTTCGAATCCTAAAAACAGGCTTCGTGGGACAGCTCTACTGGCCAGTATGACCACGACCAGGCATGAAGTGCTCATGAGACGGGGTTGCACGGCATACAAAACTTCTTTGAGCAGGAGCACGTGCACGCGCGTGCACACAAGAATGCGTTCCACTCGACTCTGCGCCAAGTACCCACCTGGCTACTTTGCATAACAATAGCTCAGGTCGTCAGGTGTGTTCAAATACTACAGTTGGACCATTCAACACAAAACCTGTGAATGAAACGTGTTACATTCCATTCCTAGAGGCAATTAGGCATAGTCTTTATTCGCGAGGGAACATTTATGCGCACGTGTGGGAGCACGTGCACGCGTGTGCCGTCATTAGAACACAGTGCAACCAGCTATGAAATCACCACTGCACCACGACTACGACCATACTGTCTTTATACTGTACAGTCTGTAATACAATACATCTGAATATATTTTATACCTGGTTTAATCACATGTACATTGTATATTACTATTGCACTTCACTGCTACATTTGCACACTGGTTGGAGGCCAAACCTCTTTTCGTTGTACTGTACTTGTGCTGTATGATGACAATACATTTTAATCTAATCTAATCATTACTTTTCATCATTCCTGCAGTTCCATTGCAAGATGTATATATTTTTAAGTTGAATCAATTTAAATTTAAGAAAAAGAAATGGACTGCATTAATATAGCGTTTTAATCCAAAGCATTTTTACAAATTATGCCTCACATTCACTCAACACACTGTTGGCGATGGAATGGAACCGGGTCCCAGGAAGTCTATTATAAGCTAGACTAGACTCGATAGTCCTGACTAACTATAAAGCCGTCATAGAGAGCGGGAAGAAGTCTCTGACCTAAAACATCACCCACTCTTTACTGGAACATTTCCTTTTCTTCTCGTTTTTCTATTCCGTCTTTCTTCCTCCCCTCTCCACCGGAGAACCTCACCATTCCTCCTGCTAGTTACGCCTACACCTTACGCCTACACCTATACCTACACCTTACTCCTACACCTTAAGGCCTCTACATGCTACAGCAACTGCAACACAACATCGACAACGCAACAGTGTTGCAGACACTCTGCCTTTATGCTTCTGCAACATCGACGTGCAGCCTATGGAACATTGTACCCCGGATGTAGCTAGGTTCCCTAGATAGATGAAACTTCCCTTCTCAACCAACCCATTGATAGCAAGCAGAAAAAGAAGCATCATTTATACTTCCAGTCGGGGGGTTTCAAAATAAAAGAGCGACGTCTAAAAGCACCGGAAATACGTTTATTTTGTACATTATCTAACGTTAAAACGAACCTAAACTAATCTAAAGTTAGTTTAGGTTCGTGTTAACGTTAACGTTCTGTGTTTGTTGGTTTTAACGTTAGCTGTTGTATTAAATTAATTGATTGCTGTTTAACTTGTCCGTGTCCAGTCCTTTCGATTAGCCCCACCATTCATTGTAAACAATGATGCATGTAATTATATTAACACTTTGATCGCCATGGTTAAATTCATAATTTACCATCCCTCGCCATCTCTATTTGTCTATGGAGAAGTTCCCCTTCTTTGCAGGGCTATAACTTTTTAAATTGTATTGCTAAATTGACATTATTATGGCCCATTCAATGTCCTATTTCTATTGTTCAGGGTGTATCAACGTTATACTTTTTCATTCACATATTCATACTAAAATACGGTCTAAAGTATAAGTATGTTTTTATCGTTTTCTGCAGCTTTCTCCAGAACTTGATTTATAGCCCCAAATGCACTATATTGATGATGAAATACAGTTTGATAGCGATCGGTGCCAGATAAAAAATTTCAACTGGAGGTGGTTCTATAAGTTACTACTTATCATCTGATGTTGACCGGATGGGCGGGGGGTCGTTTATAATTCCGTGGGCAACGTTAGATGATTCATCTAGTGTGGGTCATATGATCATCAGAGCAGTTTATATCTAACGCGGTAATAATAAACGCTAAAACTTACCCCAGTCTCCTCGGGCCGTTGGGCGATCAGCTTGGAGTAGACAGTTTTCCATTATGGGATGTTGATCTAGATCAGGGGTGGCCAACCTTTTTTGAACCAAGATCTACTTTTTTATTTACCACCTAGCCCGAGAGCTACCAGCCAAAATTGTATATTGTAAGCCGTCATTTGAGGCTTTATAAAAGCAGCATAATGAACACAAATCTGTCAGTGCCGAGTCCGACCTCATCTTAAATAACAAACAGCATTGCTTGTTGTAGTTAACAAGGAGAGGAAGAGTTGATTTAGCAAAAAAAAAAATATATATATATTTTTTTATAATCAAATTTTATTAATCAAGATCTACTTAAAATCAGCCCGCGATCTACCTGTCGATCGCGATCGACTGGTTGGGCACCACTGATCTAGATGAACCATTTCCAGGTTGTATAATACTATATACGTCCAAATAACGTTGTTTATTGAGTTAGGGCGAGCGATTGATTATCCAGTGTGTTGAGATGGAGTCCTGCTAACGATCGCAAGTGCCCGGACGAAATATGGATGAGCACTTCCTGTTTGGCGAGTCACTTCCTGTTGGGCGATCTGCCGATCGGCCACCAGATGGCGCTCTTGAACCGTTAGAGAGTTGAGTGGAACTCAGCAGTATATCTCAGGTCCCCGGAGGAGAAATATGATTTCGATCACAGATTTTTGAAATATTGATATCAAAGACGAGTTACGGCGTCTTCGGCAGAATGAGCATGGCGAGGAAAGACGTCCTACGGCGTTTTTGGCGACCATAGTGTTAACGTTACTGTGTTGTTGTAGCTATGTTAACACATTGAGTGCCAGCGACGACATATCTCGTTTTATCAGCCCCCCCGGCGAGTGCTGACGACGATTTCTTGTTTTATTTTTTTATTAGCGATCTGAATTCATATTTCATCAACGAGTCTCCCGTTGGTACAGCAGCTCCTCCAGGAGCTCAGATTGGAAAAAAGCGCCCCCTATCGTCTATCCCTGTGTAACTGCAGGTCAGTCGATTAGACTGACCTGGGATCTGTAAATTTTTAGAGGTGGAGCCTTCTGCTGGAAAGGCCGTCTGATGAACATGGAAGTGATCGCGGGACGCAAAGCAGCCTCGAATATATATTTACAGCAGCCAATACTCAATCAATCAACGCGATTGATATTTGGAATGGCGATCAGGAATTGGAATAATCTTTTGGGAGCACATCTGATCTAAGGTAAGGAGTCTATGTTACCAGTCTTAGGATAATCAGAGCTGTTTTCACGGAGATATGAGAGTTTGCCCTATGTGTGATGTGGCTGTGTGGCTGTGATCGCTGATGAGGAAATAAGAGAATCGATTTTTCAGATCGCCTATATAGCGTGCATACGTACACATATACTATCGATAATCTAGCGTTTATTTGAAAACTATTCATAAATAGGCCGAAAAATTACAACGTTTTTGTGTATTCTAGAATATTCCAGTTTATCATGGAATCTTTTATATTTTCCTTGAAAACGAGGGCTTTTCAAAATGCTATAAAACGAAAATGAACTGATAAAAAAACAATCCGCTTCGACAATGTTGACTGCCATAATTTAAAACATAGATTAGGCGTTTTTAACGCTAACATTGAAGTGGGTCGCGGCATTCAAGCAGGTTCTAGGGCACCAAGCTCCGGCACGGAAAGTGTTAATGTACTAGGGCTATAGGATAACCACCGGTTAATTCACGATTTCTTATTGGTTTGTCATGACAAACCAATTACATAATCCAACATATGTGTAAGAAACTAACATATTCCAGTTAACGGTATATTTTTGTAATGATTCGTTACGGCGAAATCAATACTTCCATTTGTATAAATTACGTCACACAATGTAAACACACTCTACAACACTCTCTGCAACATGTTGCGTTGAAGTCGCGCTGATGTTGTGTTGCAGTTGCATGTAGAGCTGCCGCGATTACCGCATTACCGCGGTATCGCTGTTACATCACGGCCACCGCAGAGTAGGCTGAATACCGCGTCACCGCTGTTTTTTATAATAATAATAATAAATTACCCTCCTCTCGTTGGGCTTGCGGCTCTGCAGATATACCCTACTCCTCGATCGAGGTTCCAAGCGACCCTATTGGGTACCAGAAAAGTCACGTGAAACATTGCAGACCACTGATTGGTCAGAAGAGAGACGCGTCACACGTTTTTTACGTCCTGAATGTCAGCTCATCACAACACGGCTAATAACGTTAGCTTTAACTCTCCGCCGGAGTGGACTACCATCGCTCTTCAGGAGTACTAAACGAGACATAATGATTTTACTGTCTGCAACGAATGTTATAATAAAAGCCCTTCGTTCTATACACTTGTCTGATTGAAAACTTTATTAACAGACCGCAGAATGGGACAACTCAGCACGCTCTGAGCAAAGAAAGGAACTGAGATATGAATAGAGTATTGCTTGCATTGCTATGGTCCGGTAAATACACTGATGTTATTGAACGTATAACTATATAATGTTAATGCCACAAAACGAATGCCTTTATTATAAAGTAGTAACTTTATAGTAATAATAATAAGAAAGGGTCGGGGGGGTTAGGGGTAACCACCCCTGCCCGCGACACCGAGTGAACTGCGCACGACCAGAGGGGAAACTTCGAATCCGTGTTTCACTTTCAATAACTAATGCGTGCTTGCCGAATCCCAAACAATATTCATGCTGCAAAGTCATCCTCTAAAGATAGACATTTAGACTAGAGACAGGCTATATGCTATAAAGAGTAGACTACTACTAAAAAAAAAAATGCATTCAAACTTTTTTTTTTTTTTTTTTTTTGTGCGTGCGGTAATAACCGCGGCGGTAGGAAATATTTTGCAAATGTGTGCGGTAAGGAAAACATCAATACCGCGGCAGCTCTAGTTGCATGTAGAGCCCTTTAGTCCTAAGCTTACACCTATACCTTACACATACACCATACGCCTACACCTTACGCCTACATCTTACACCTACATCTTACGCCTACACCTTACGCCTACATCTTACGCCTATACCTTACGCCTATACCTTACACCTACACCTTACACCTACACCTTACGCCTACATCTTACGCCTATACCTTACACCTACACCTTACGCCTACACCTTACACCTACATCTTACATCTACACCTTACACCTACATCTTACGCCTATACCTTACACCTAAACCTTACACCTACATCTTACGCCTATACCTTACGCCTACACCTTACATCTACACCTTACACATACACCGTACACCTACGCCTTACACAAGTTTCTCAAGTTTCTTTATTAGTTGACATGCAAAGATACAGAATACCTTCACATGGAATGCTTTTTTCTGTTATGCTCCTATGAGGATCATAGGACGCTTGGATCATACACATACAGCTCATTACAGTAATATTCCACAATTATTACATTTTAGATAGTAATAATGGTACAGAGCCTTGAGACAAACATATGCATATTCACCACCGCAAACAGACTGGCAGCAGTCATAGGCAGCGCCATGTACGGAAGGAGGGGGGAGTGGGTTGGGGTTGTTACAGGGCTGTAGGGGGGGGGGGGGGGGAGTGATCCCTCACACGAGGCAGCCGACAGTGCAGCGCCAATGCAGAGGAGGGGGGGGGGGGGGGGGGGGGGGGGGAGAGTGCACAAGCCAAGTCCTGGGTGGGGGAGGTAGGGATTGGGGGTAGGGGAAGCCGCTCGCCACTCTTATCTCCCAGAGGGCCTTCGACTCCACAGCTCCACCTACATCTTTTTTTTTTTATCCACTTTTTCTCCCATTTTCTATATTTTTCTCCCATCCAAATTTTCGTATCATCCAATTCAACCCTCCCCTGTCACGAACGCTGTTTCTTGCCTCCCACAAGCCGGCTGCAATGTGGACTAAGTCATACATAGCACCTCCGGTACTTGAGGTAACAGCAGTCGCATCTTTTCACCTGCGCAGCTCGATCTCTGTGGCGAGGAGTAACGCGTGGGAGGCTCACGCTGCCCCCGACACTTCCTGATTCTACTGCGCAGGCGCACCAACCGACCTGTAGGAGTCGCTGTCCACAACGCCCGATCCCCACCCATCAGTTTCCCACCCCCTAATACGGCCAATGTGTATTAGTACGGACGACCAGCTAAACTGAAAGCAAATGTGGAGCGCTGGGCTCGAACAGGCAAGCCCAGCGTCTCCAGATTTCGTGGCGAGCGCCTTGCCCACTACGCCACGTAGCCGCCCACAGCTCCACCTACATCTTACGCCTATACCTTACGCCTATACCTTACGCCTACACCTTACGCCTACACCTCCCACCTACACCTATCCCCCTCAACAATGTGCTTCCTACCTTGTCAATCAGCTGACAGGAAAGCAGACTTCATTACTGCCTGCTCCCATAATCAAAACCTCTTCCAGCTTCTGGCTCTTCCCGAGACCTGGATGATAACTCAACGCCGCCTGCAGCTTTATCTACAGCAGACACCTTCACTCACACACCACGACCCTCAGGACGCCTGCAGCTTCACCTCGACCCTCAGGACGCAGGCTGCAGCTTCATCTACATTTTACATTTACATTTAGCTGAACGCTTTTATCCAAAGCGACTTACAAGTTCTGTACAACAAGTCATCAGGAAGGGCACAACTCTATCAGCTGAGTAACAATGTTCATCAAAGTGTTGAGTGCTGCAGTGTAGGTTAGTTTATTAGGACAAGTGCATGACAGTACAGTTAGTTAGGGTTAGATATATATATATTTTTTAGATAATAATCTACATAATAATCTACAGCAGACACCAGACACCTTCACTCACACACCACGACCCTCAGGACGCCTGCAGCTTTATCTACAGCCTATCCCTTCACTCAAAGCTGACCTCTGACCTCTCCCTCATGGACCACAAGCTTAATATCACAGTTATCACCTGCTCAGCTCTCACCTTCTCCTCTTTGGAATATCTGTCTCTAGTCCATTGACCTGTGACCCCCCCCCCTACCCGGCTCACCACCGCAGTCTCCCCTCTGGGAGGTGCTGCAGGTTCATATTAACCACCCGATTCAAACAGCTTCTTTCCTACAGCAGTCGGAACAGTTAAAGGTGCTGTAAGTGGTATTTTCTGTGGTCTACATGTTCAAATAATAGCTCTACATTCTGACAGCTATCACCGATATAGAGTGTTCGTCTGGTATGCCGTTCCCACTTTATCCGATGAGGAGAGAGCTCCACACAGCAAAAATGGTCAGACAAAACTAAGAAACAAAAACTAGTTTTAAGCAAATGTGTCCTTCAAACAAGTAAAATAATCTACCAGTGCAGTAAGCTAATTTGGCTCGGCAAGATTGCTTGATATAGTCAAAATATCTAGGGTTCTCTCTCCTGGTTGGATAAAGTGGGATACCAGAGAATGTATTTTCCGTTTACTGCAGAGTGGAGGGACTGAGAGACCCATGTTACTGACCAGACACTCTATATCAGTGATGGCTGTTTACTGCTGAGTGGAGGGAGTGGGAGACCCATGTTACTGACCAGACACTCTATATCAGTGATGACTGTTTACTGCAGAGCAGAGGGACTGGGAGACCCATGTTACTGACCAGACACTCTATATCAGTGATGGCTGTTTACTGCAGAGTGGAGGGACTGGGAGACCCATGTTACTGACCAGACACTCTATATCAGTGATGGCTGTTTACTGCAGAGTGGAGGGACTGGGAGACCCATGTTACTGACCAGACACTCTATATCAGTGATGGCTGTTTACTGCAGAGTGGAGGGACTGGGAGACCCATGTTACTGACCAGACACTCTATATCAGTGATGGCCGTTTACTGCAGAGTGGAGGGACTGGGAGACCCATGTTACTGACCAGATACTCTATATCAGTGATGGCTGTTTACTGCAGAGTGGAGGGACTGGGAGACCCATGTTACTGACCAGACACTCTATATCAGTGATGGCTGTTTACTGCAGAGTGGAGGGACTGGGAGACCCATGTTACTGACCAGACACTATATCAGTGATGGCTGTTTACTGCAGAGTGGAGGGACTGGGAGACCCATGTTACTGACCAGACACTCTATATCAGTGATGGCTGTTTACTGCAGAGTGGAGGGACTGGGAGACCCATGTTACTGACCAGACACTCTATATTAGTGATGGCTGTTTACTGCAGAGTGGAGGGACTGGGAGACCCATGTTACTGACCAGACACTATATCAGTGATGGCTGTTTACTGCAGAGTGGAGGGACTGGGAGACCCATGTTACTGACCAGACACTCTATATCAGTGATGGCTGTTTACTGCAGAGTGGAGGGACTGGGAGACCCATGTTACTGACCAGACACTATATCAGTGATGGCTGTTTACTGCAGAGTGGAGGGACTGGGAGACCCATGTTACTGACCAGACACTCTATATCAGTGATGGCTGTTGGAATTTAGAGCTATTTAACATTAACAGCACCCTTAAAAAGAAATGCTACGAAAAACACGATTTTCATTGCATCTTCTGAATCTATAGTTCACCTTTGGTTGGGGAACCTCCCTCAGGGGAGTCAATGGTGTCCTGTCTCCATACCTACGCACCAAAGCTATGGAACACACTACCTATGGACATTAGGGAAGCTAGATCTCTAAATAAAAAAAAATAAAAAAAGCTAAAAACGTACCTCTTCACCATAGCCTTTTAATACACTCCGCTGCTGATTGTACTGTAGATTGCACTATTTTACGTTTATTACTTTTTATTACAGGTTCTAAACTGTCGGGTATCGAACTGTGCGGGTATCAAGCAGGAACAATTGTATTGCACTGCTGCATAATTTTACTCTATTCTACGATTTTATTACACTGCACTATTGCACTATTTTACTCGTCTATTCTGTTTTACTCTTTTTATTATTGTCTATTTTTTTAAACTGAATCAAACCATAAACAAGGTGGCCTATTGGGATGTTAGATCCTAATGTGAAAAACTGTGATTGTATATGTCTGCACTTTATGTGCTCGTTTTATGCCCGTCTTTTTTCTGCCGTGAAGCACTTTGAGCTGCAATTCTTGTATGAGAGGTGCTATACAAATAAAGTTTATTATTATCATTATTACCTTGGGGGTCATGTTGTGCGTGATGCAGAACTGCAGGTGTGTGATGATGCTCTCCATGCTGTGGTAGGGCTGCTGGCGGGTGGTCCTCAGGTACTTCTGCATGGCCCGCGCCATGGGGGCGAAGATGGCCTGCGCCGCCTCCCGCGGGTCCATCACCTCGCGGGGGTTCTTGGGAGACGAGGCGGCCGGCTCGTCCTCCTGGAGCCGCTTGATGTGGGTGAAGGCCTCCTCTACCGCCACCACCAGTCTGGGAGGGCGAGAAGCGGCGTTTACGTTCATATTATTTAGATTTCTATTCAAGCGTTGATTTGCGCTGTGATAAAATAGAATTATAACATTGCTACGTGATAATAATATGGTAATTGTAACTACATGAAATATAATGTGTGTGCGTGCGCGTGTGTGTTTGTGTGTGTGTGTCCCCACCTGGCCTTGCGTTTGCGGACTCTGCGGTCCATCTCTGCCTCCTCGTAGTAATATTCGTTGTGTGAATTGTCTCGCCTGCGAGCGGCTGCAGCGATCATGGCTCTCGACTGCCCGGTAGAGTTATTGGTGCTGTTGTCTGTAGACAGAAATAAGCAGAGACATTACAACCCTGGGTGTGAAACCACGCCACATTCGAAGAAAGTGCACACGCAAATTCAGCCTGGTTTCATTTACCGTCTTGTAGGGCTGACCTCGACTAATCGATCGAAAGGAGCCGTAGTTGACTGCCAACCTCTTAGTCAAATGCAAAAGAAAAAAAATATATATAATATTTTATTTAAAAAAAAAAATGGGGGCATTCTTTCCAAAAGCAAAGAGGCGTCGAAGCGTGGCTAATGCTAATGGCGCGCATACCAGCGAGGCTAACTGCCTAATAAAACGGGCACAGAAAGAGGATTTCACCCGTCTAATGAACACACTAGACCAGCGGTTCCCAAACTTTTTTGGCCGTGCACCCCCTGTCACCTCCCGACCTAGCTGACGCACCCCCTATGGACAGGGAATTTCTTTATTTAATTAAAATGTTCACAACAACATGGATGCATGTACTCTGCCAGCATGTTTAATATCCATAATACTAAAGGTTTGACTAAGATTTTTATGAAATTTTATTGTAAAAAAAAAAAAAGACCACCATTAGCCTTTTCATGTCACGCACCACCACCACAAGGGGTGCGCGCACCACAGTTTGGGAACCACTGCACTAGACAAATATCAAGATGTATCCATCAATGGACCAATTGCATGCTTTTGCAGAGAACAGTCGACTCCTTCAGACATTCAGACACCCCCCACAGCCCAAATGGAATGATACAAAAAAATTAAAAAGCTAATTTTGGCCAATCAAAGTCGACTATACTTAGTCGGGGACAGGCCTACCGTCTTGTGATGGCCTCTAAATGTAAAAGTCACGTGACTAGTGACTTATTCCAGTTGGGGGTTATGCACGTGGGATAGAGGCAAAGAGGCCGGCGAGTAACCGAAAGGTCGCTGGTTTGATCCCCGCCACTGACAGGAGGGTGTATTCCAGCTGTGAGCTGCTGACTGAAGGGTGGCTGGTATTACATCTATGGTGCCCTCCATCCTGCCTAAGTGCCCCTGAGCAAGGCACTGAACCCCAAAACTGCCCCAGGGACTGCAGACGACCCTGCACTCTGACCTCTGATGAAATGCATGTGTCGCGGACTGTGTGTATGTGTAACTAGGAGGGATATGAGGACTGTGTGTATGTGTAACTAGGAGAGATATGAGGACTGTGTGTATGTGTAACTAGGAGGGATATGAGGACTGTGTGTATGTGTAACTAGGAGGGATATGAGGACTGTGTGTATGTGTAACTAGGAGGGATATGAGGACTGTGTGTATGTGTAACTAGGAGGGATATGAGGACTGTGTGTACGTGTAACTAGGAGGGATATGAGGACTGTGTGTATGTGTAACTAGGAGGGATATGAGGACTGTGTGTACGTGTAACTAGGAGGGATATGAGGGCTGTGTGTATGTGTAACTAGGAGGGATATGAGGACGGTGTGTATGTGTAACTAGGAGGGATGAGGACTGTGTGTATGTGTAACTAGGAGGGATGAGGACTGTGTGTATGTGTAACTAGGAGGGATATGACGACTGTGTGTACGTGTAACTAGGAGGGATATGAGGACTGTGTGTATGTGTAACTAGGAGGGATATGAGGACTGTGTGTATGTGTAACTAGGAGGGATATGAGGGCTGTGTGTATGTGTAACTAGGAGGGATATGAGGGCTGTGTGTATGTGTAACTAGGAGGGATGAGGACTGTGTGTATGTGTAACTAGGAGGGATATGAGGACTGTGTGTATGTGTAACTAGGAGGGATATGAGGACTGTGTGTACGTGTAACTAGGAGGGATATGAGGGCTGTGTGTATGTGTAACTAGGAGGGATATGAGGACGGTGTGTATGTGTAACTAGGAGGGATGAGGACTGTGTGTATGTGTAACTAGGAGGGATGAGGACTGTGTGTATGTGTAACTAGGAGGGATGAGGACTGTGTGTATGTGTAACTAGGAGGGATGAGGACTGTGTGTATGTGTAACTAGGAGGGATATGACGACTGTGTGTATGTGTAACTAGGAGGGATGAGGACTGTGTGTATGTGTAACTAGGAGGGATATGAGGGCTGTGTGTATGTGTAACTAGGAGGGATATGAGGGCTGTGTGTATGTGTAACTAGGAGGGATATGAGGGCTGTGTGTATGTGTAACTAGGAGGGATGAGGACTGTGTGTATGTGTAACTAGGAGGGATATGAGGGCTGTGTGTATGTGTAACTAGGAGGGATATGAGGACTGTGTGTGTGTGTGTGTAACTAGGAGGGATATGAGGACTGTGTGTGTGTGTAACTAGGAGGGATATGAGGACTGTGTGTGTATGTGTAACTAGGAGGGATATGAGGGCTGTGTGTGTATGTGTAACTAGGAGGGATATGAGGACTGTGTGTATGTGTAACTAGGAGGGATATGAGGACTGTGTGTGTATGTGTAACTAGGAGGGATATGTGAAAACAAAAATGGCCTTGTGTACATTGACAATAAAATAATCTTCTAGGGGGGGGGGGGGGGGGGGGCATGCAACAGTAATATATATAATATATATATTTAAAAAAAGGATGACGACAGATGGATGAGATGTGAGGAAAGAGGTGGTCTTACCTTCCCCCAGGTTGTACACCTTGAAGCCAGATATCTTCTTGGAGAGGATGGACTTGGGCAGGTTGAGCAGGGCGGGGTTGTAGATGGGGAAGTCACTGTAGTACTGATCCAGCACCCACACCGCTGCCCGCTGAATGCTGCGAACAGAACCAGAGAGAGGCGGGTTAGATCCAGCACCTACACTGCTGCCTGCTGAATGCTGCGAACAGAACCAGAGAGAGGCGGGTTAGATCCAGCACCCACACTGCTGCCTGCTGAATGCTGCGAACAGAACCAGAGAGAGGCGGGTTAGATCCAGCACCTACACTGCTGGAGAACACCTTGCTCCCCCGCAATCCTGCATAACCCCTCCCACCCCGCTATCCTGGAGAACACCTCGCTCCCCCGCAATCCTGCATAACCCCTCCCACCCCGCTATCCTGGAGAACACCTCGCTCCCCCGCAATCCTGCATAACCCCTCCCACCCCGCTATCCTGGAGAACCCCTCCCCACCCCTGCTATCCGTTGTTAGATCCACGTCCCGTGATGATGACCGGGAGGATGCGACCCTCTCTGCACCGCCCCTTTGCCTCAAATAGATCCGCCATCAGCTCTATCTTTAAATGTTACTTGTCCTATTCGGACAAGTTATGTTTTTGGTAGGTTTTTATTGTTTTTACTACCGGGCTTACCAACTTTTATTGCAACACAACTATCACCTAGGGATGGGTACCTTTCACATTTGAACCGATACGGTACCTGTGAATCGATACCGGTACCCAGCGGTACCTTTTTTCTGTACTTTAGTCTCTAAAAATGAAATCTACCTACCTCAGTCGTAAAAAAAAATAAAATCCAAACTTCAAATAACTACACTTTCGACCGTTTTCGGCTCGCCATTGCCCCGAATGCTTTGTTGTTGAATCAAGTCAAATCCTAGGTAAGCGTATATTGTGCGTGTGAACGTTGACATGAAAGAAAAGATTAAAAATAAGTAAGTAAAAAAAAAAAAAAAGTGGGCCTCAGGTTTTGAGATGGGTGGATAGGAGACCATTGAAAGAGCTCCCGGTCAAATAATATCGAGAAAGGGAAGTAAACCCGTCTAAAACAAAATAAAAGGTGACAATTCAAAGATATAAGAGAAAAGGAAAGGAAAAGTGAGAGAAATAAGACCCCAGAAGACGTACAAACACCGGAGGAAAGATCTAGACACGAGGAAATGACGGAAGAAATAGCTCAGGCGAGCGTGACGCAGGTAGGCAGGGACGGAGACCCCGTGGAGCTCGCCTGGTTAGCGAGGTTCCAAGCGATCATACTGGCCAGATACATGCCGCCAAGGCTAGCCAGGAGCTACATGGCTAACCGGGCGAGCACACAGAATATTCAAGACAGCATTGATGGAAAAAGGGCCGGCATCCAAGCTGAAATGCAGAGCGCGTTGACTAGCCAACAGGCTAACGCAGTAGCTAACCAGGAGCTACAAGCTGGCAAACAGGCTAACGCAATGGATATCCAAGCTAACGTGCGGAACATCCAGGGCAACAGCGATGGACTCGGGGAGGAGTTGGAGAAGGGTCTGGGAATACAAGCTAACGTGGCGTTGGACCGCAGCGAGGCCTGGCCGGAGAAGTAGCTGCAAGCTAACATGGAAGTTATCACGTGAAAATGAAGCAGCAAGGGATACAAGCTAACGGGACGTGGGGCCGCAGCAAGGCCTGGTGGGCGAGGGAGCTACAAGCTAACATGGCCAACACGCGGACTGGACTCGATGCAAGGTGGGGTGTTCGGAGGAGCATGGAGGCTGGTTCGGGAGAGGTGAAACAGACGGCCCCCGGGGGAGGGACAGGGAGACGCTGGATACAAACGGACCAACCGGGACTCGGGCACCGAGGTCGGCCGGACCATCCGCACACTAGATGCAGGCGCGGGGGTCGCCCGGGCCAGCCAAGATGCGAACACGGAGGCCACACACACCAACCGGGACCCGAGCACCGAGATCAACCGGACCAGCCAGAACTCGAATAACGAAGTCTCACACACCAAGCAGGACTCGAGCACTGAGGTCATACACACCGACCAAGATTCAATACCACATATGCATAGAATTAGATAGAGAATGGAGGCAATGATTCAAGACATACTGCAGACAACACACAGACCACTGGGAATACAGACAAGGTGAACACATTAGTTGGGGAAATGGAGACTTGACTCGGGACATATAATACAAATAATACTAGACTAAACTATAGACACCAACACACAGAACACACAGCTAAGAGGACGGGGAACATGGGGAAAAACATTCAGAGACCTGATCGGGCGCTCTGGGAATGTACTATCATATGAAAGATAAAAATTCAAATAAAATGTTGGACAATAATAGGGACATTGGAGAACCCCCACAGGGGACAACTCCGTCGTTATAGGATGGGCCCTCTCCAGGAGAGCCTTACCCCTCCAACCCGCCAACAGGGGTCAAACAGGGTTAAAAGGAATTACCTGGGAAGTGCCAATTGTCTTTAGTCTTCTTTTATATTATTTCTTCAGAGTTATGGTAGAATAGCAGTTGCTTTAAATGTGCACATGGACAAATATGAAGGACAAGAATTCAAAATGTTGGACATGAAGAGAGGCTTGGAGAGCCTCCTTCGGGGGGTATCTTCGTCTCTGGGGGGGGGGCTTCTCCAGTGGGAGGGCTGATCCCCCTCTAAACCGCCAACCGGGGAAAGAGTGCGAACCATATAACCATTTATATCCATGTCATTTTTTCTTATTGTGTGGTTAGTTTTAATTTCATAAATGTATGCGGTGATGTCGGTGACATGGGAGGTACAGTGGGGTCGGGGGGAGGGGCCATCGTTCCGGCGGTTCGACCCGGGGGAGGGGGGGCCTTGCGTGTTGTGGGATTGGTGTGGGGGGGGGGCGGGGTTTCCTGGGGTCCTCGGCCGTCGTGGCCGGGCGGTCTGGTCTCCGGGACGGGGGGGCACCGGGCTTGGGGTCGCGGGGGCCATTGAGGCGTGGTGCTTAGGCCTTCTGCGGACCTGGGCTTGGGGCTCTCGTGGGCCGGGGGCCTGGCGGTCGGGCGGGGGCTCGGCTCCGTGCATGGTGGACCAGGATATGGGGGTGTTCTATCTCTCGGGGAGGAGGGCGGGGTTTCTCTCAGGGGGATCCGGGAGAGTGGGATCTCGTGGGTTGTGGGTTCGTTGTGCGTGGGGTGGGGGGCTTGGTGACATGGGAGGTAGCGGACTTGGCTCGGTGAAGGGGGGGGGGGGGGGGGGGAGAGTATCACCCCTTGCCCCTCTACTGGGTCTGGCCCAATCAAATTCAAGGTACCCGTGTCGCTGAGTGCTGGGCCCCGCGTGGGACGGACCTGGGATGCGGGGGAGCCCGGTTTCTAGGGGGGGAGGGCGGGGTTCCTCTGACAGGGGTCTGGACGGCTGAACGAGGCCATATTCAAGGGACCCATATATGTATGTTGTTATGTTATGGATGTCAATGTAAATGTTGTGTTGTACGTCTATAAATGTTATAAAAAAAAGTGTAAAAAAAAAAAAAAAAAAAAAAGTGTGTAAAAAAAAAAATATATATATATAGCCTATATATTTTTTTTTGGTATCTCACGTCAATCGATACTCTGTAGTACCGACATGTTTCGGTAAGTACCTTTAAAAGTACCGAATTCGGTACCCATCCCTACCCATCAGCGACATCTAAGAAGGGAGATCCCCCCTTGAATGGCCCTTCTAAGGTTTCTCTCCTCCACATTGCCTGTGGTGCATTTTTTTCTATTGCTAGGTTTTAGTGAGTTTTCCTTACCTTCGCGTGGGGTATGTCTGGGAGTGTTGCATTTATTTTAAATGTTTTGGACTTTATGGTGTTTTTGTTTTGTTCTTGATTTATTGTGATGTTTCTTCTTGACTTGGTTAAAGAAGACGTGTCCGGCCCATGGGGACATTAACGTGTGTTGTCGGGCCTTACAAATAGATTTGATTTGATCCTGGAGAACCCCTCCCACCCCTTCTATGAAGAGCTAGCCAAGAGGAGAACCCCTTTCCTTCCCCGCTATGAGGAGCTATCCTGGAGAACCCCTCCCACCCCCTCTATGACAAGCAGAAAGACTGGGAGACTCATGTTACTGACCAAAACACTCTATAATCAGTGATGGCTGTCGGAATGTATGGTTATTATATTATGTAGCCCACTTATTTTAACAAATATATATATATATATATATTTTAACCACCACCCAAAGCCATGCTGACTTGGCTAAATGACATCCAGACGTTTCTTCCTGAAACAACAGGGGAGTACCATGGTTTCAGCCCCCACCACTACATCACTGTCTAAATCAATCATTATATATATATATATACACACACAGTATATATATATATATATACACACACACAGTATATATATATATATATACACATACCGGTACATACATGATATGATATACCTCACAACGTCTGTTTCAATAAAGGCTAAACAGGGTAAACAGCACCCTCTAGTGACCAGGAGGTGTTAAAGGGATATTTCACTTTAGAAGTATGATATTTAGACTTGGCCCTCAAAATGAACGTAAGAGAACGAGATACCTGGGAGGAACGGTGGCGTCGACAGCGGATGACAGGGACAGCGGTGGCCGCTAACTTTCTTGTAGATGACTTCAGCAGAGGTAAGACTGCAGATATTTGACTACTAAAGTTCTACCAAAGTGAAATATCACTTTAAATAGGTTGCAATATCCCATATTCATTGGAGTGCGAGGTGTGTTCACGACAGCACCCCATGAAGCGCACGCATGGCTGCTATTCAAACTAGTGTGCCGTGGCATGACATCACAGAGTGCAGATAGTAGAGTGCAGAGACAGAGTGCGCGTCTCAGACGGCCATTGCATATGAACAATAGGCTCACGTTTCGTTATCACAATGACAATAGACAGAAAAAGGCCACCTAACTGGCAGAATGCCAAAGACACGCACACCCCAGTTACACACAGGAGTATACAGCAAAATACAGGAAAATACACGCAGGGACTTATTTTTGTTGTACTGTACAGTACACCGACATTTGAATCTAATCGAATGCAGACTTTGACCACCAACTCCTACGTACACAAAGGCACACTTGCATTGCACAAATGTATACACACTCGGGTTGCACGATACACCAATGCTAGAAAAGTATTGTAATACCCAGCCGGTCCAATACTCCACTTATTCCATCCCCTCAGTCCGTACGGAGCGTGGTAAGAAGGCGTTCTCCTACTCTGCCCCCTCCACCTGGAACACGCTACAGCAGAGTCTGAAGCTGGCCAGCTCAGTCCCCCTAGCGAGCTTTAACTTGATGTTGGGTGTCTTGGAGAGGAGCTTCTATGCTCTGCTCTTGTTTTTAAGGATGAATTTTTTCTCCACCCCCTCTTTGGCACATTATGTTTTGTGTTGTTGTAATTTATTGTGTGTCGACTGGTGAGTGTACTGTTGCTGTTTACATGTGTAACTGTCACATGGGCTGCTGTCGGAACAGGTCGCACTTAGGCTACGTTTAGACGGAGAGAGTCTGAACAGAAACCGCAAAAGTCGTCTTGCGGTCTCACTTTTAATTTTGCGTTTAGACTAGCGTTTTGGGATGGAATTCTGTGTGCAGACGACGCTGTAACGACTCGAGACCCACTGTCACACGATTGGCGCATATGTCACATGACGTGCTGTGAAGACCCGCCCTACTCTGCCTCTGATTCGCAGACTGTGGGTGGGGAATGTGATTGACCAAAGCAGAGTCACTCACAGACAGTGAGTTGTGATAGCCGCGGGACAGATTCTTGTGTATTTAAAAGTACTGCCAATGTAGCCTTCAGGTGATCGCCATGGATAGAATCAGACATGCTTTGTTTTTACGCTTCTAGGCTACTGGCGCATGCCTGTGATGTAAGCAGTACGCGCGACGAGAGCCTTGACAACCCTTTCGTCATCGTTTTATGCGGTTTGACAGTTTAGATGATAGCGCAAAGGTTTATCGTTTCTAGGAATTCCACCCTGGAAGGTGGTCTCACTTTTTTACGGTTTTACCCCGTAAAAATGCCGTTTCCGTATAAACGAAAGGCACATCCGAAAAAATATTTTTGCGGATTCACCTGCTAGCGTTTCCGTCTAAACAGGGCCTTAGTAAATGAGACCGAGGTCTCAAGGTGATTTTACTATTTAAATAAAGACAAAAAAAAGTATAAAAAAAATATTAGTATCGATACCTTTAGAATAATAGCCTGATGCCGTATTTTCAATGAGTTGAGTGGATGCATGACCGGAGTAGTGTGTGTGTGTGTGTGTGTGTGTGTGTGTGTGTGTGTGTGTGTGTGTGTGTGTGTGTGTGTGTGTGTGTGTGTGTGTGTGTGTGTGAGAGAACGTGCGCTTTGCGTAGTGGGCGTGTCAACACACCAAGGTATTTTCCACATTGTCTGTTGGTGATTCTGTCTAAAGCCAGTGTGTTGGTGATTCTGTCTAAAGCCAGGACTCCAGTGTTGGTGATTCTGTCTAAAGCCAGGACTCCAGTGTTGGTGATTCTGCCTAAAGTAGGGCCCTATGAAATCCGTTTTTATCTTTTCCCTCTTTCGGATTTGAATGTTCCTGTTTTTGGATTTCTCAGTTTTATTTTTATTTTTTTTATAATTATTTCCTTTGGATTTAAGTTTAACAAAAAATTATGTTTTTAACTAACTTTAATAACAGTACATCTGCCGTATAACAGTGCCAGTGCAGTTTTTTATTCAGTTCATTTCAATGCGGTTCAACTGCCAGTGCAGTGCAATAACTAAATAATAATTAAATAGTTAAATAATAAAAAATTATAATTTGTTTAAAATAAATCAGAAAAAAACTAAAATGTAATTTCTTTCAATGATGTCCTTTAAAGAAACGAATAACCAATAAATATGAAGTTATGTTTAAACTTCTGTTGTCAAGCGGCGTCAATATAACCCACCCCCTTTCCTCACGAATGGAACTAGTGTTGTGGAGTCCGCTTTGAGCGTTTTCCAGGGTTAGCATCTAACGCTAGTTAGCTTAGCCTAGTCATCATGGATAACTTGGTTAGCAGCTAACGTTAGCCCATTGCTTGCGTCAATTAAATTGCATGTCATTAAAGGTCCGCGCTGGTCTGTCTAATGAAATTACAATTGCATGTAATTTAAGGTCCGCGCTGGTCATGTGTCTATAATGAAATGAGAGGACAGCTCTGCGCAAAAGCAAGTCTCATCTCAGCCGCAACGTGACAACATATACTCGATGTTCACGATATAGTAATTTACTACATCTCATGTAGAACAAGCCGCGATACACCGAGTATACTCGATATATCGCCCAGCCCTACGCCATTCCGTGTTAATATCTCAATTCCGTGAAATCCTCCGCGATTCCGCAATCGCAGATTCCATAGGGCCCTACCTAAAGCCAGGACTCCAGTGTGTTGTTGCTTCCGTCTAAAGCCAGGACTCCAGTGTCGAGCGTTTCACCCCATTAGCGACTAAAATAAGATGAGTGTGGAAAATTACCGCAGTATCGTTTTAAAACCGGTATCATGATACTTGGCATCGGTATCAAAGTCAACATTTTGGTATTGTGACAACACTAGTACACACACAAACTAACCTCAGATGGCCCACGTTGTAGAAGCGGCTGGTCCCGTCCGTGGTCCTCACCACCTTGAGGCAGAAGGTGGGCTGCAGGTGCCGGACCTCCAGCAGCACCAGGGCCAGGTACTGGATGAACAGCAGGGCGTCCACCAGCGACGCCGCGTAGCCCACGATTCCCCGGTAGTCGCGCTCCCGCGGCTCCAGCACGCGCACGCCATAGAACAGCCAGTAGGACGCCACGAACAGGAACACCAGCGCCAGCAGGAGGCAGCGGAACACGAAGAAGCGCGGCAGCGTGGCCCGCGGCGGCCGGAGGAACAGCGCCCAGGTGGAGATGAGGAGCACCAGGAGCTTGAAGGCCAGGGAGACGTAGAGGCCCTCGCAGGGCGTCCCGCACGGGTCCAGGGTGTCCCGCCACAGGAGCTGGGGGAGAGCCAGGAAGGCCAAGGGGGTGGCCAGAGCGAAGAGGCCCAGGACGGCGCCCAGCGCCGGGCCGAGGAAGCGGCGACACTCCAGGGGGGAGGTCTCCTCCAGGTCCTTGGAGACGCGCGTCAGGTCCTCGTTGGAGATGCTGTCCACGGAGGTGCCGGTGACCACGGTGGTGGTCTCGCCCCAGTTGTCATCCTGGAGACGGGGGTTAGGGTTAGGATTGTAATAGAATTATGCTCTTGATTGTATCTCTTGTTGTGATATTGTGAGTGAACACTAAGGCAAATTCCTAGCAACGGAAACGTTAGTGAAGCAGTAATCCATCTGTGAAGATGGGGGTAAACTCTGACCCTGTCGTCTCCTCTGGTGGACTCCGTGTCCAGGAGGGGCTCTCCGGGGGTCTGGATGGTGACCGACTTGTCCCCGCGGCTGCTGCTGTCCCGGCTCTTGGAGCGATGCCGGTCCCTCTTGTCCCTGGAGACGAGAGACAAGTTCCAACAACTTAGTTACACTGTGACATGAGAGATATGTCTGTGAGATACCTGGATGCAACAAGTTTCAAGTTTCTTTAATAGTTGTCATACAGAAGTACAGAATACTTTTGTACAAAATGCTTCTTACTGTTGCGCTCCAGAGACTGTGCATGACAAGATAAGTATGAAATAAAAACATAGTAAAAATTAGAAGAAAAAAAAGAGGTCACAGTGTTCAGTTTAGACATATGTACAATGTTCGTAGACGTAGTTACCATACAATATACAATACTGTGCAGTGTACTAATATACAATACTATATAGTGCAAGGCATAAATGGACGAGGTGCAGTTTAGGTACAATTCACAGTAGGTGTACGAGTTGTTGGTGTTCAAATTATTAGATAGTGTGTGTGTGTGTGTGTGTGTGTGTGTGTGTGTGTGTGTGTGTGTGTGTGTGTGTGTGTGTGTGTGTGTGTGTGTGTGTGTGTGTGTGTGTGTGTGTGTGTAATAAATCGTGTGTGTATCAAATGCAGTGTGTGTATATATCAAAATTTGCAGTGTGTGTGTATTTAATATAAAATACAGTGTGTGTATATATATCAAATGCAGTGTGTGTGTATATATATGAAATGGAGTGTGTGTAATGCATGCCGTGTGTGTATCTAATAATGCATTGTGTGTGTGTGTATCAAATGCAGTGTGTGTGTGCAGTGGCGTTGCGCAATATGTCGGGGCTCCCCCGCAGATCAGACCATGGGGCCCCGCCCACTCCCCTAAATCAATAATAAAGTGAGATGGGATAGACATCGCGGCCACTTAAAGCTTTTTTTTTCTTCTTAATTTTTTCAGGCATCATTCATTGACAAAAACAAGTGGCTTTGTATTTGTTGTAACATGAAGGTATTGTAGAACGTTATAGCCATATCATAATTTGAGTTCACACAACGGAACAGTTCACATATCATAATTCTGTATAAAAGAAAAGTATAGCCTACAAAAAAGAAAAAAAAACACATCCTATAGGCCAGTGGTTCTCAAACTTTTTACACCAAGTACCACCTGAGAACGTAGCTGGCTCTCCAAGTACCACCATATGACCGGCGTTAAAATACAGTCTATTCAGCTATGCACAGTTCACGCAGGAGGCAAATGTATTCCTAATAACATTATTTATTGTTAACTTTTGTCAGACACAGCCACAATGTACAAAGGGATAGCACTAGAACTAGCAAACGCTTCCACACAACTCATACAATGCAAGGGGCATTGAGAACATAATAACTAACATAGCAAGTGAGAAAATTAAGAACAACTGTATTTCAGCAAATGTACTTAATTCTCTCTATCTCTATCTCTCTCTCTCTCTCTCTCTCTCTCACACAGCAAGCAATTGTCCGTCATTCTCTCACACACACACACACACACACACACACACACACACACACACACACACACACACACACACACACACACACACACACACACACACACACACACACACACACACACACACACACACACACACACACACACACACACACACACACACACACACACACACACACACACACACACACACACACACACACACACAATTATTTTGTTACAAAAACTTGATTTCCTGCATTCTGGTGCAGGAATTTTTGAATTTTTATATGCCAGTGTTTGTGATGGGCATCACAAATTATTGTAAAAAAGAAAAGAAAACACATATTCAATACATTTTTGAATGTTTACCCTTTAAATGCCAGTTTGTGTGATGGCATCACAAATTATTGTTAAAAAAAACACAAAAAAGTATAAAAAAAAAAAAAAAAAAAAAGGCTTTTTTGGAAATGTTTTCAAGTACCACCAGCAGTACCACCAAGTACCACTAGTGGTACGCGTACCACAGTTTGAGAACCACTGCTATAGGCTACATAGTAGAGGATGCAGTCAGGAGCTGCTTTCTATTGTATAGGCCTATTATTTTATACGAGCACGTCTCCTGGCATTCTTCTGCGCAAAGTCCTGTAGAACACTCTTTAAATAATAGACTGCGCGCACGTCGGCTCTCAATACTAGAAACGTTAATAATAATAGCTTCAAATTCTCTCGCTCTCATTTGGCAGCATGTGTCGTTTATGATACGAGGAAATAATCTGACCATTGACGCACAAATAGCATCCGATAGTTTTACGAGAGAGTTGGGGTTTTGGACCGAGGTCCTAACCAGAATAACTACACTAACACTGGCCTCTCGCAACTCTGCTTTCCGGAGTCAGTGAGAGAAAATAGGTGATATAGATAATGGTAATTTCTTATCTACCATATAACTTATGGCGCGTTATGCGCACAATTTAAACCATGTACTAAAAAATTAACGGATTAGATTCCAGTTCCAATGTAACCTGTAGGCTACTTGTACTGGTTATGGCGGTTATGTAGTGTGGCTGGGGGCCTGGCTGGGCTGTCTGTCTGCCTGGACTCGGAGCTGACCGGGGGGTTGAGGTGGGGAGCTTACTGCCGATGCATCTTCAGTAACGTTAGAGTCAGTCTACCTTTGCTGCCTGCTGGAACAATGATGTTCTTTTTCGTAGCTTTGCCGTCTCCTGTTCGGCTTTCACTCTCATCTTGTTTTTCTGAGCACCGCTTAGGTATTTGCGCTTCATTTTTACCGGCGCTTCCCGCTGTGTTTTGAACGCTGCCCAGCCTGCCAATGAACATTAGTTATCAGCCGGCTAGCCCTATCGCAGGTGAGCAAATAATTACAACATAGCAGGGAGGGGGGGGCCCCGCCCTCTGCGCGAGATGCATCCAGCTGCAGCCCCGCAGAACCATACTGGGCTCCTCCCACTGCCACACTGCGCCCTGTTCCCGCGCGTTACAAAATCTAAGAGGATAGCCTACAGTGGGGGCGGGGCCCCCTAAGCTCGGGGGCTCCCCCGCACTGCGGGGGGTGCGGGGGCCTCCGCTACGCCACTGTGTGTGTGTGTATATATATCAAATGCAATGTGTGTAATGCATGCCGTGTGGGTGTGTGTATCAAATGCAGTGTGTGTGTTTAAAAAAAGATTTTTTTTATAATCTTTCCCCCCCTCCTTTTTCCGTTTTTCTCCCATCCCAATGTTAGTCGTTATGCCAATTCCCAATCCCCTTCCTGGTCGTTGCGCACTTACCCTCCCCCCCCCCCCCCCATACCGTCGGTCTGGGAGGGTGGAGACTATCACATGCTTCCTCCAACACATGTGTAGCCAGCCCACCGCTCCTTTTCATCCTGGCAGCGCGGACTCTCACTGGGGGAGTGTAACAAGTTCAAGTTCAAGTTCTTTAATAGTTGTCATACAGAAGTACAGAATACTTTCATACAAAATGCTTCTTACTGTTACGCTCCAGAGACTGTGCTAGACAAGATAGTATCAAATAACATAGTAACATAATATAGCATGAATTTAGAAGAAGAAAATGAGGTCACAGTGTTCGGTATAGACATATGTACAATGTTCTGAGTTACTATATAATATACAATACACAATACTATGCAGTGTACTAATGTACAGTACTATCTAGTGCAAAGCAGAAATGGGATGAGGTACAATTTTAGGTACAATTTACAGTAAGGTGTACGAGTTGTAGTGCAATCCTTCATCCATAAATATAAAGTGTGGGGAGTGGGTGCTACAGTGTGTTTGTTTAAAGTGGGTGTGTGCTATAAGTGTGTGGAGTGGGTGCTACAGTGTGTTTGTTTAAAGTGAGTGTGTGCGTGTGGATGTGTGTGCTATGTGCGTTTGGTGGTTGTTGTTGTGTAGTGTTCATTCATTGTTCGTTTAGCAGCCTGATGGCCTGGGGATAGAAGCTTCTTCTGAGTCTTTCTGTGCTCGCCTTGAGACTCCTGTATCGCTTGCCTGACCGCAGCAGTTCAAAGAGGCAGTTGTTCGGGTGACTGGAGTCTTTAATGATTCTCTTAGCCTTGCCCTTGCAACGCTTGTAGTAAATGTTCTGGAGGGTGGGGAGCCCCCCTCCAATTGTGCGTTCGGCTGAACGTGTCACTCTTTGTAGTGTGCTTTGGTCTTGTGCAGTGCTATTCCCAAACCAGGAGGTGATGTTGCCGGTCAAGATGCTCTCTATTGTACATGAGTAGAAGTTCTTAAGGATCTTCTGGCTGACTTGGAACTTCCTTAGGCGCCTGAGGAAGTAGAGGCGTTGTCGTGCCTTCTTCACAACACTGTTAATGTGTGTGGTCCATGTCAAGTCCTCGGATATGTAGGCTCCGAGGTACTTAAAGCTGTTGACTCTCTCAACCGGTGCCCCGTCGATGCTGAGGGGGCTGTAGTCCTTGACCCCCGACCTCCTGAAGTCCACAATCATCTCCTTTGTTTTGCTGACGTTCAGGGAGAGGCTGTTTTCCTGGCACCATCCCGCCAGGACCTTGACCTCTTCCAGGTAGGCCCTCTCGTCGTTGGCAGAGATCAGGCCCACCACCACTGTGTCGTCAGCAAATTTGACGATTGTATTGCTACTCCGCTGAGCCACACAGTCGTGTGTGTACAGGGAGTAGAGGAGGGGACTCAGAACACAGCCCTGGGGGGCCCCTATGTTGAGGGTGATGGATGAGGAGGTGCAGTTGCCTGCTCTCACCACCTGGGGTCTGCCAGTCAGGAAGTCCAAGACCCACTGGCAGAGGTCATAGCCCAAGCCCAGGTCCCTGAGCTTGGCTATGAGTATGGAGGGGACTATGGTATTGAATGCCGAGCTGTAGTCGATGAATAGCATTCTCACATAGTTCCCCTGCCTTTTGTCCAGGTGTGATGCTGCTGTGTGCAGCACATGGGATATGGCGTCCTCCGTGGACCTGTTGGGGCGGTATGCAAATTGCAGGGGGTCCATGTTGATGGGGAGGGAGGAGCAGATGTAGCCCTTGGTCGGCACAGACTTTTAGGACGCGGCCGGGGATGCCGTCTGGACCTGCTGCCTTCCTGATATTCACTTTTTTAAAGGTCCGCCTCACCTCATGCTCTGTTACCCTGAACACTGCGCCTCCATCAGCAGCCGACCCCCCCCCCCCCATTGCCGAGGCTTGTGAGCTGGTGTTGTTATTACCAGCATCAAACCTCGCATAGAAGGTATTGAGGTCATTTGCTAAGGAGATGTCACTGTTCAGTTTGAGGGAGGCGCCTTTGTAGTCTGTCATCGTTTTGAGCCCCTGCCACATAGCTCTAGAGTCAGCTTGTTCAAACTGGAGTTCAATTTTATCCCTGTAGCGTCGTTTGGCCTCTGACACTGTCCTCCTTACGTTGTATCGCGCCACCTTGTGGTCATTCATGTTGCCTGCCTCTAGGCCGTCGTTGTATGCTTTGGTGCGCTCTCTCAGAGCTTCACGGACGGATTTGTCTACCCAGGGTTTTTGATTTGGGTAAACTTTCATTTTGGTAGTGGGGATTGTTTCTTTCACCCTAGTACAAACATAGTCCAGCACTGTCTCCGTGTAGGCATTAATGTTATCTGTGTCGCGGAACACATTCCAGTCTGTGTTGTGAAACACTGACCGGATCGTATCCTCTGACGTCACATCCCGTTTCTGCACCTCTCGCGAGACTACGGGAGTACTTTTAATTCTCTGTCTGTACTTTGGTGAAAGAAAAATGGATGCGTGATCTGACTTACCGAAGCCACTATCAGAATGAGCCTTGTAGCCACCTTTAAATTGCGTGTAACAGTGATCTAGGATGTTACCGCCTCTGGTGTTGCAAGTCACATGCTGATAGAAGTCAGGCAATACCTTTCTCAGATTGGCGCTATTGAAATCTCCCAGAACTAAAATGGCGGCGTTAACATTCGCCACTTGGATTCTATTTACCTCGTCGTGTAGTCTGGAGAGCGCAACCTTGTTGCTGGCTTGCGGTGGAATATACACTCCGACCAGGACGATCGCCGTTAACTCCCTCGGGAGGAAGAAAGGACGACACTTGATGGTTATATATTCCAGTTCTGGGGAGCAGTGGTTGGATAATTCCTTCACATTAGTTGGGTCGCTCCAATTTTTGTTAAACATGAAGGCAATACCTCCTCCACGTTGTTTACCGGACTCTGCTGATCTGTCCTTGCGGTGTGGAAGGGTCACACTACCTCTCCTAGATCCTTCCCTCGCTGTGCAGAGGCACCCCGACCGAACTGTAGGAGTCGCCGTTTACAACGACCAGGACCCACTCACCGGCTTTCCCACCCGCTGACACTGCCAATTGTGTCAGTATGGACGGCCGACCAAGCCGGAGGCACCGCGGCAGCTGGATTCGATCCCACTGTCTCTGCGGTGGTAGACAGACGCTTAGTCCACTGCGCTACCCGGCCGCCGTGTGTGTGTTTAATGCATCCCATCCCTCCATGTGTGGTTGTTGACAGTAAAGATGTCACCATTTTAGAAGTAGGATGTACCTCTGATTAGTCTGGAAGAGGTGTTTCTTACCAAGGTTTAAAGCACCAACTGCTCCAGGATCAGGGCTCTACAGTGCGACCATATTGCTCGCATATGCCCCTAAAAATATGTGCGTGCGAACATGCAAAATCAAGTACTCGCACGGCGTGCGAGTGGGGCCAGCGAGTGCAGAGTACAGCCTCTCATTCGTCCTTTTTTTTCTCCGCTGCGAGAATCGTTAAAAAACTACAAGTCCCACAGTTCACAGCCGCATAAACGTTCCAATCACAGTAGTTTCCTGTGGTCACGCGACTGGAAACCGAAAGTAATGATCAGCGGCTGCGTCACTGTCTGAGTCAAACAATAATACAGCCATGTCGAAGCCCATTCATTTTTATTTTGCGCGAAAGATACCGGAGAATGAGAAGTCAGGCGAGGCAGCTCATGTTACAGAGGTGATGGTTAACGTTAACGTTAACCAAGATACTGACGCTAGCCAGCATGCTAGCGAAGTTGGCCAAGCTAGCGAGGCTACACCCACTGTAGCACCCAATGTAGCCACTGTAGCTAGCGAAGCTACACCCACTGGAGCCGGAGGGAAGACATACACATTTAACGTGAATTGGCTAAACATTTCCCCATGGCTAGAGTTAACACTTTCAGCGCCACGCCTGGTTTTCCGTTTTACCGCTTGAATGCCACCATCGGCGCCAATGTTAACGTTAATATCGCCTAATCTATGTTTTAAATTATGTGTCTAATCTGCCCATCGCATTATCAAAGACTATTTTCCAGTCAGTGCTGTGAAGGCAGATTGTTTTTTTTATCGCGTCGTTGCCGTTTCAGAGCAGTTAGAAAAGCCCCCGTTTTGATATAAAAAACAGCTCATTCTGGAGCATTCTATGAAAATCGTCTTTTAGTGGAATATTCCACAACGTTGATATTCGTCAGCCTTTTTATGAATCGTTTTCAAATAAACGCTAGATGATCAATATTATACGTGCACGCACGCACATTACGGCCGCGCACTGATAATCGCTCCGTTGATTTCCTCACGGACTTTTACAGTGAAACCGAAAGAAGACATTTCACAAAACAGCTTATAACTTCATCAAACTTACTCTGATTATCCTATCACTGATAACATAGAGTCCTTACCTGACATCAGATGGTATCCAACTGGTATATTCCAATTCCTGATCACCATTCGAAAAAATCGATACGTGTATGGATCCAACGCGATACAGTAGAACTCCATGATCCGCGGGGATCTGAGGCTCCAGAATGAACTCTAGTAACCCCGGCTGGATCAGTGAACTGGAAAATGAGTACCGGATTTTTTTCCCCATTCATTTTCATTGAGTCCATTCCAAAATCACTTATGTCATCTAGGAGACGACAGGGGGCGCTTTTTTCAACAGTGATCGCCGGCGCCCCTCGGCTATACTCGGGTAGGCTCGGGTGATGCAATAATTTTTCAGATCGCAAAAAATAAAAAATTATAATAATTCCGAGAAATCTCGTGAGTGGCATGCAACCACCTATAAAAAAAAACGAGAAATCTCGTGAGTGGCACTCAAAGTGTTAAAAAACAATGTCATGTTTTGTAAATATTGCAAAGTAGGATCGATGCATTGCGATGCATTGTTACACCCCTAACTGGCCCACTGTGTATGTGTGTACAGCTAACTTGGCTAGCGTTATCAACCGCAGAGGTGGGCAATCCAGCTGTAGCGCCGGACGGCCAGAGTGCAAGCGGTGTGGCAATAGGGTCCAGCTGCAGCGCCGGACGGCCAGAGTGCAACGGTGTGACGTCGTAATGGACCCGTCTCAAAACCCTGCCCTCTTTTCTTGATCCTCCAATCACAGCTGTCGCTTACCTCTGACTTCCTCGTACAAACAAAGTTTTGAAGTCTGAGGTAAGCGACAGCTGTGATTGGAGGATCAAGAAAAGGGGCAGGGTTTGAGATAGGTCCATTGGCAGAATCGACTGTCAATCAATGGTCTACCTGACACGCAAACTACTGTACTGGAGGTGTACAGTATTTCAATAGGCAACCCTGAAAGGATTATTTTTCTAAAAGAGCAACACTAGCTCCCCCCTCTACTGATGGCCCTGGTTGTAAAGCCAGTGTCTCCTTTTTGTTCAATATCACTGCCTTTCTTATTAGGCCTAGTTGTTGGCTACAACTTTGCCATAGTAGGCATTAATCACTTAATTAATAGTTCAAATGTCTGTCCCATTCCCGTTTGCACACGCAGATGATACACACACACGCACACAGTGGGCCAGTGACTTTGGTGGTATGTGCTATTGCACAGATGTGTCCCGTTTGCACATGCACGCACAGTACAAATATACATTTATTTTTGAAAAAAAAAAAAAACTCTGTTACTTGACATATTTTCACTGTGCTCCTAAATATTTTTGAGTGCTCCTAAATTTCTTTGTGTGCTCCTAAATTTTTTCATTTAGGAGCACCTGTGCCCCTAGTGAAAAAGGTTAGCGTAGAGCCCTGAGGATGCCGTTACACTCAGCTTGGGGTAATAATGTCACATGAAGTGTAAGGTCGCTTTCACACAGGGGCTGTTTGGTCCGGACTATCGGACCAGAATTCGATAGTCCGGTTTTTCGGGTTTGTGTGAATGCGCGTCGAACTCGGTCCGTGGACCAAACACGCAAACTCTGGTCCGCCTGAAAACGTAGGTCTCGGTTCGCTTCATCGGACCAAACGTAGGAAGTCACCTGATAAACCATCTATTATTACCGCAGCGCGCATTCACTGCAAAACAAGCACACTGCATCAATCCATCTATCTATCTACTGTGCATCTTGGGGTAGAAGGAAGAAAAAAAAGACAGCTGTTATTATTATTAATATTACCGCGGCTCGCATTCACTGCAAAACAAGCACACTGCATCTATCTATCTACTGTGCATCTTGGGGTAGAAGGGAAAAAAAACACAGCTGTTATTATTATTAATATTACTGCGGTGCGCATTCACTGCAAAACAAGCACACTGCATCTATCTATCTATCTACTGTGCATCTTGGGGTAGAAGGGGAAAAAAACACAGCTGTTATTATTATTAATATTACCGCGGCGCGCATTCACTGCAAAACAAGCACACTGTGTAAACATGTCTCGTGGACAGACTTGGGGGGCAGAAGACCAAATAAAACAGCTGCTTGTGGGGAATGTGGGCACTCACAAAAACAACGAGGTGTACAAGTTGTTTAGCGAGAGGATGGCGGTAATGGGAATTATAATCGAATGATGGATCAATGCCACGTCTCTGCTACTACGCTTCACGCAGTTTGTGTTGACGCGCATTTCACTTCCTGAAAGGGAGGGATCTTCACTCTCCATTGTGTCCAATAGACGAGCGCCCTTTTCGACCGCATGACATTGTTCAGAAAGTTCGGTGCGCCTGACAATTGCTATGTGAGCGCAGGCGAACCAAATGAAGAATACAACAATGTTGCAACTTCACCACCAGAACCGCACAGAGTCCACCAAAACTATATGTGAAAGCGACCTAAATCTCTGGTGTTCATACTTGGAAGCCTGGGTAACGTCCAGACTGGTTGTGAGGGGGCTGCAGATGGCAGGAGTGTACAAGCCAAGAGAGAAGACACTGCTCTCAATCTGTGATCACTGCACTGCTCTCTATCTGTGAACACTGCACTGCTCAGGGAGCGAAATTAACTTTTTGACTCACCGGCCAGTGGCGGGTAGATGGGAAGAATCTACCCGCCAAGCAGATTTCTTACCTGCCAACTTTTTTTTGATAAAAAAAAAATTATTATTTTATATAAAAAATTTTTTTTTAATAAAATATATATATTATATAATCATACTTGTAGTTGTATTATCTGCGAGACATCGCCACCTCGCTGTCTGCAAACAGCTCCACTGTCTGTGTGTATACTCTAGTGGCCTCCAGCTCCAGCAAGGATTCTCCGGCGCTACAGCTGGACCCTAAACTCTTACATTCAGCATGAATGGATTCTCCTACCCTGCACCTGGACCCTAGTCAGCAGCGCTGCAGCCCTCATGCGATGTAACTGGACACTTGCAGTTGTTTATGTCGGGAGCTATCAGAAG
Source organism: Notolepis coatsorum (assembly GCF_963971535.1). Classification (NCBI taxonomy): domain Eukaryota; kingdom Metazoa; phylum Chordata; class Actinopteri; order Aulopiformes; family Paralepididae; genus Notolepis; species Notolepis coatsorum. The sequence continues at coordinate 174,782,758 of NC_140168.1, forward strand.
CTAGCCAGCTGGATAACGTTACACAATGCCTCATGTATTAAACTAAAAGTGAATAGTTGACTGGGTCATTTTGTAACAGTAGCTAACATCAGCTCACGGAGGTCTCTCTGACTAGAGTAGACTAACATCAGTCACGGTGACTGTGTGTTTACATGCAGCATACAGAACAGGTAGGGGAGGTTTAGGAGCAGCAATGCGCTCAGACAGCGAGTGAGAACTCCGCTCAGAATTGGATCATGATTTTCGGTTTTCACATGACCATTTGATTGGCCGCCACACGGCGGTCAGTCCTCTCAGTCTCATCATGGCGCGACCCCGGTCAGTCGCCTTTGGTTTAGCTCCGCGACGATTGTGCACATTTTTAGCTATTATGTTTGTTTTTTCGACTTTTTTTATTAAATCATCACTGGCGGGTATGTCATACGACCGCCAGACACTTATGGACCTAAACTCCGGACTCAAATTGGAGTTGGGAGACACTTTATGCCCAGAAGGGCTAACAGAAATCAAGCGGGAGAACGGCAACAAAGGAAACGGCAGAAAGAAACATAGAGGTAGACGAGGCGGTATCAGACTTAGATTAAAAAGATCTGCTTACCGTCCAGCAATTCCATCCATCTTTCTGGCGAATGCACGTTCGTTGGAGGGAAGGATGGACGACTTGAGAGCGAGGGTCCGATTCCAACGGGAGATGAGAGACGTTAATATCATGTGTTTCACTGAGACATGGCTCAAGCCAGCAACGCCGGACAACAGCGTCTCTCCATCGGACAATTTCACCGTCCTGAGAGCAGATCGCACGGCAGCCTCTGGGAAGAGCGTCGGAGGTGGGGTCTGCATCCTCACGAACAATCTCTGGGTTAATCCCAAGGAAGTACATGTCCTCTCAAGTTCATGCTCCCCAGATATGGAACATCTCCAGATCCTGTGTCGCCCGTATCACCTACCCTGTGAGTTTACCGCGGTCATTTTATCCGTCGTGTATATTCACCCACAGGCAAATACCGGCAAAGCGCTGGGGGAATTACACGACCACATCAACAAACAGCAGATCAAGCACCCGGAAGCCGCGACGATAGTGACTGGTGATTTCAACCAGGCAAACCTGAAAAAAGTGATGCCGACTTTTTTTCAGCACATCGCCTGCTCCACAAGAGGGGGAAACACACTCGACCACTGCTACACCCCGTTCAGAGCTGCCTACAAGGCTGTAGCGGCTCCGCCACTGATGGGCTCTGTAAGCGCGAGCGATCACGACTCCATCTTTTTAATCCCAGCATACAAACAGCGATCACGCGAAGCCGTCGTGTCACGTGAGACAAAAAAGTGGGCTGACGAATCAGAGGCCGAGCTCCGTGACGCGTTCAAGGATACAGACTGGGACATGTTTGAAGGAAGCGCCAGTGACGTCAGCGAGTATGCTGATACCGTTGTAAGCTACATAACAACAGTGGCAGACGGCATTGTCCCCACAAAGACGGCGCGGGTTTTCCCAAACCAGAAACCTTGGGTGGACAGCACTATAAGAACAGCCCTAAACTCACGCACCACGGCTTATAACCTGGGCAGAGAGTCAGGAAATATGGAAGAATACAAGGCTTCAGTCTACACTCTGCGCAAGGCTGTTAAACTTGCTAAGAGGACATATGCTGAGAAACTGGAGACACAAATGGCACAAAACGACACAAGAGGCTTGTGGAGGGGACTGAAGACAATAACTGACTACAAAGTCAGCGCCCCCGCAATGGGGAGCGACGACGCCTCTCTAGCGGACAAACTCAACTCCTTCTACGCTCGGTTCGGTGTAGACAGTGTCGCCGCTAGCCCTCTGGCTAGTGACGTCACTGGCGCACCGGCTGTTGTGGAGGGGGGGGGGCAACCGCGGGGGGGCGGGGGCGCTCTCTCGTTGTCGGAACACAGTGTGAGAAGAGCATTTATGCGGGTGAACACCAGGAAGGCTGCAGGCCCAGATGGTATAACAGGACGCATACTTAAGTCCTGTGCAAACCAGCTTGCCCCGGTGTTCACCGCCATATTTAATCAATCCCTGGCGGAGTCAGTAGTCCCTGCCTGCTTCAAGATGTCTACCATCATCCCTGTACCGAAGAAACCCTCCCCAACATGTCCAAATGATTACAGACCGGTGGCACTCACCTCTGTGGTCATGAAATGTTTCGAGAGGCTGGTCAAGGACCACATTTGTGCCTCTCTCCCCAGTGATATGGACCCTATGCAATTTGCATACAGGACAAACAGGTCCACTGATGACGCGGTCTCCCAGGTACTGCACAGCACTCTCTCCCACCTTGACCGTCAGAAGGGGGGCTATGTGAGACTGTTGTTCATTGACTACAGCTCAGCGTTCAACACCATAGTCCCCACCAGACTGGTGGACAAGCTGATCGAGCTAGGCCTGAGCTCCGCCCTGAGCGCCTGGGTACTGGACTTTCTGAGTGAAAGACCCCAGGCGGTCAGGGTGGGGGGTCAGACCTCCAACACCATCACCCTGAGCATCGGGTCCCCCCAGGGCTGTGTTCTAAGCCCCCTGCTGTACTCACTCTACACACACGACTGTGTGGCCAAGTTCAGCTCCAACTCCATTGTGAAGTTCGCCGACGACACGGTGGTGGTGGGGCTGATCTCGGACAACGACGAGAAGGCCTACCGGGAGGAGGTTGAGGTACTGGAACGTTGGTGCCAGGACAACAGCCTGCTCCTGAACATTGGTAAAACCAAGGAGCTGATCGTGGATTATAGGAGAGGACAGCGGGAGACACACACACCACTGAGGATTAACGGGGCTACCGTGGACAGGGTGAGCAGCTTCAAGTACCTGGGGGTCCACATCTCAGAGGACCTGACATGGTCAACACACATAGGCACAGTAGTAAAGAAAGCGAAGCAGCGCCTCTACCACCTGAGACAGTTAAGGAAGTTCAGAGTATCGGGGAAGATACTTCAGTCCTTCTACTCAGGAGCTGTAGAGAGCATCTTGACCGGAAACATCACTGCCTGGTATGGGAACAGCACGGCACAGGACAAGAAGGCCCTACAGAGTGTGGTGCGCTCAGCCGAGCGTACCACGGGTATTGCGCTACCTCCCCTGCAGGCTCTATACAACAAGAGGTGCAAATCCAGAGCCTGCAGGATAATGAAAGACCCCCACCACCCCAATAACAGCCTGTTCCAGCTGCTGAGGTCAGGCAGACGCCTGCGAATTCTAGAGACTAAGACGGAGAGGCTTAGGCTAAGCTTCTTCCCCCAGGCCATCAGAGCCTTGAACAATGAACATCGAGAGACACAGAAACTGAACTATCCACACACAAGTACATACACGACACGCACGCTGAGCACGCTCACACACTAGCAGCCACTTTAACACTCATGCCGCACACACGCACACTTATGGCCAGAGGAAAGGCCACTTAAAATAGTATAACATCAGGAACAGTGTATTGCACTACTAAAGCTAACTAGCATGTCCTATATGCTCTGTAAATACTAATGTACAGATACCGAGATGGCACACCATGTACCTGTTTATTGCACTGTTTTATTGGATTCTATTAATATGTTGTACCACTGTATTTTATTGGATTCTATTATATGTTGTACCACTGTATTGCACATCGTCGCGGGCAAGACCAGCCGCATTTCATTGTATACCTGTATGCCGTGACAATTAAAACTCTTGAATCTTGAATCTTGATCTAAGTGGGAGGCGCCAAACGTAAAAACTGCCCGCAAATGGCGGGCGGCGCTCTCTAGTTTCGGTCCCTGACTGCTCTATATCCGTGATCATTGCATTGCTCTATATCCGTGAACATTGCATTTCTCTATATCCGTGATCATTGCATTGCTCTATATCTGTGATCATTGCACTGCTCTATATCTGTGATCATTGTGTTGCTCTATATCTGTGATCATTGCATTGCTCTATACCCGTGATCATTGCATTGCTCTATATGTGATCATTGCATTGCTCTATATCTGTGATCACTGCATCTGTGATCATTGTACTGCTCTATATCTGTGATCATTGCTCTATATCTGTGATCAATGTACTGCTCTATATCTGTGATCAATGTACTGCTCTATATCTGTGATCATTGCACTGCTCTATATCTGTGATCATTGCACTGCTCTATATCTGTAATCACTGCATTGCTCTATATCTGTGATCAATGTTGCTCTATATCTGTAATCACTGCATTGCTCTATATCTGTGATCGTTGCTCTATATCTGTAATCACTGCATTGCTCTATAATCACTGCATTGCTCTATATCTGTGATCATTGTACTGCTCTATATCTGTGATCACTATATATCTGATCACTGCACTGCTCTATATCTGTGATCATTGCGTTGCTCTATGTCTGTGATCATTGTGTTGCTCTATATCCGTGATCATTGTGTTGCTCTATATCTGTAATCACTGCATTGCTCTATATCTGATCATTGCATTGCTCTATATCTGTCATCATTGCATTGCTCTATATCTGACCATTACATTGCTCTATATCTGTCATCATTGCATTGCTCTATATCTGTGATCATTGTACTGCTCTATATCTGATCACTGCACTGCTCTATATCTGTGATCATTGTACTGCTCTATATCTGATCATTGCACTGCTCTATATCTGTGATCATTGCACTGCTCTATATCTGATCATTGCACTGCTCTATATCTGTGATCATTGCACTGCTCTATATCTGTAATCACTGCATTGCTCTATATCTGTCATCATTGCATTGCTCTATACCTGTAATCACTGCATTGCTCTATATCTGATCATTGCATTGCTCTATATCTGACCATTGCGTTGCTCTATATCTGTGATCATTGCATTGCTCTATATCTGTCATCATTGCATTGCTCTATATCTGTGATCACTGCATTGCTCTATATCTGTCATCATTGCATTGCTCTATATCTGTCATCATTGCATTGCTCTATATCTGTCATCATTGCACTGCTCTATATCTGACCATTGCATTGCTCTATATCTGACCATTGCACTGCTCTATATCTGTGATCATTGCACTGCTCTATATCTGTAATCACTGCATTGCTCTATATATGTGATCATTGCACTGCTCTATATCTGACCATTGCATTGCTCTATATCTGTGATCATTGCATTGCTTTATATATGTGATCATTGCATTGCTCTATATCTGATCATTGCACTGCTCTATATCTGTAATCACTGCATTGCTCTATATCTGTGATCATTGTATTGCTCTATATCTGTGATCATTGCATTGCTCTATATCTGTAATCACTGCATTGCTCTATATCTGATCATTGCATTGCTCTATATCTGATCATTGCACTGCTCTATATCTGATCATTGCATTGCTCTATATCTGTGATCGTTGCTCTATATCTGTGATCATTGCATTTCTCTATATCTGTGATCATTGTACTGCTCTATATCTGATCATTGCACTGCTCTATCTGTGATCATTGCATTGCTCTATATCTGTGATCATTGCACTGCTCTATATCTGTCATCATTGCATTGCTCTATATCTGTGATCATTGCATTTCTCTATATCTGTGATCATTGCACTGCTCTATATCCAGGGATTAAAGCAAAAAAAAATCTCCTGACTGAAATTTTTCTCAGGCCAAGTCATATTCTTATTTTAACCTCCACTGTATTTCTTTTTAATAGCGTTGGCGTTTTAAGGGAGCCTACTTGTTTCGGTTTCGTCGATAATCCAATGTACAGTTACCCCCCCACCCCGCCTACCCAACCCTTCCCTCCCCAACCACCTCCAATGTACAGTCCCCCCCCCCTCCACCCAACCTCCTCCAATGTACAGTTTCTTCGTCAAATGTATATGCTCTCTTTTTTAGACTCTTATTGTATCACAAACAATACTGTGTAAATCTGGTACGTCATAAATGTATAGATGTAGCAGTATTATCTATCTGTATGTCATGTATGTCATATATGTTATGATGAATTGAAAATGGGGGACCCTGATGTAAAGAGGAAAGTCTTTCTCTGGTCTGCAACCCCTTGACAATTGTGTGTATTGAGCTGTACTGTATTGTACCCATTCTGTAATCCGTTATAACAATCAATCAATATTTAACCGATTGCAGAATGGGTACAATACAGTATGGCTCAATACACACAATTGTTAAGGGGATGCAGACCAGAGAAAGACGTTTGTCTTGTTTACATCATCAGGGTCCCCCATTTTCAATTCAGTGACATTTATGACATGCATGACATTGACATCATGACATTTATGGCATAGGGACATACTACAGGTATATAGTACTGTTACATTTGTGACATATACGATATGCAAATATACAGTAATGTTACCCATAGATCCTGACAGAGAGAATATATACGGTGGGGAGGAGACTGTCTACAGATACACCTGTGTGATGTTGCTACGGAGTTAAGCTAATAAACGTATACTCACAACCACAGCAGGGGACTCACATATTGTACTGTGAAGTAACACGACAATGACAAACGTGTTGTTTCCGTTTTTCTTTTTGACATCGTTGCGGCACACGGAACAAGTTAACTCACCACTACAGCCCCCAGTAGCGCTGCCTAGCCAGTCTCTTCAAACGTCCTCTCCTCTCGAAACTTTTTGTTACGTGGGCCCGCTGATCCTTTTCATCCGAGAACCCCGCGGTGGGTTCTCTTTTTAGTGGCCGGCTTACTCCTTCCATTTAACAGACGCTATTAAGCTAACGTTAGCTAATCGGTATATAGCAGCGAGTGCAAGCAGCGTGGTGGCTGTGACGTTGGTAAACAAGCAGTTGACGCGTGAGGCTGCAAAAAAGGCGACCTGTCTCTCGAGTCGCTGAGTGATGATGACTGCTTGGCGCGATAGGAAAAAAAAGCCCTTTTCCATATTTGGCGCCTCTGATTGGCTCAATTTTGTTTCAATCTGTATGCATCTACAAATCATGCAAATACTTCCGTCAGACTGCGAATCAAATGGACGGATCTCCCCAATCAAATTGACGGAAATCCGTCTGGAGACGGAATGCTTTAATGCATGTATATCTGTGATCATTGCATTGCTCTATATCTGTGATCATTGCACTGCTCTATATCTGTAATCACTGCATTGCTCTATATCTGTCATCATTGCATTGCTCTATATCTGTAATCACTGCATTGCTCTATATCTGATCATTGCACTGCTCTATATCTGACCATTGCATTGCTCTATATCTGTGATCATTGCATTGCTCTATATCTGTCATCATTGCATTGCTCTATATCTGTGATCACTGCATTGCTCTATATCTGTCATCGTTGCATTGCTCTATATCTGTCATCATTGCATTGCTCTATATCTGTCATCATTGCATTGCTCTATATCTGTGATCATTGCACTGCTCTATATCTGACCATTGCATTGCTCTATATCTGACCATTGCACTGCTCTATATCTGTGATCATTGCACTGCTCTATATCTGTAATCACTGCATTGCTCTATATATGTGATCATTGCACTGCTCTATATCTGACCATTGCATTGCTCTATATCTGTGATCATTGCATTGCTTTATATATGTGATCATTGCATTGCTCTATATCTGATCATTGCACTGCTCTATATCTGTAATCACTGCATTGCTCTATATCTGTGATCATTGCATTGCTCTATATCTGTGATCATTGCATTGCTCTATATCTGTGATCATTGCATTGCTCTATATCTGATCATTGCATTGCTCTATATCTGATCATTGCACTGCTCTATACCTGATCATTACATTGCTCTATATCTGTGATCGTTGCTCTATATCTGTGATCATTGCATTGCTCTATATCTGTAATCACTGCACTGCTCTATATCTGTGATCATTGCATTGCTCTATATCTGTAATCACTGCATTGCTCTATATCTGTGATCATTGCATTGCTCTATATCTGTGATCATTGCATTGCTCTATATCTGTGATCATTGCATTGCTCTATATCTGTGATCATTGCACTGCTCTATATCTGTGATCATTGCATTGCTCTATATCTGTGATCATTGCTCTATATCTGTGATTATTGCACTGCTCTATATCTGTAATCACTGCATTGCTCTATATCTGTGATCGTTGCATTGCTCTATATCTGTAATCACTGCATTGTTCTATATCTGTGATCGTTGCATTGCTCTATATCTGTAATCATTGCACTGCTCTATATCTGTGATCATTGCACTGCTCTATATCTGTAATCATTGCACTGCTCTATATCTGTCATCATTGCATTGCTCTATATCTGTGATCATTGCATTGCTCTGTATCTGTGATCATTGCATTGCTCTATATCTGTGATCATTGCATTGCTCTATATATGTGATCATTGCGCTATATCTGTGATCATTGCATTTCTCTATATCTGTGATCATTGCACTGCTCTATATCTGTAATCACTGCATTGCTCTATATCTGATCATTGCACTGCTCTATATCTGATCATTGCATTGCTCTATATCTGTGATCATTGCTCTATATCTGTGATCATTGCATTGCTCTATATCTGTGATCGTTGCTCTATATCTGTGATCATTGCATTGCTCTATATCTGATCATTGCACTGCTCTATATCTGATCATTGCACTGCTCTATATCTGTAATCACTGCATTGCTCTATATCTGTGATCATTGTACTGCTCTATATCTGATCATTGCACTGCTCTATATCTGTAATCACTGCATTGCTCTATATCTGTGATCATTGTACTGCTCTATATCTGATCATTGCATTGCTCTATATCTGTGATCATTGTACTGCTCTATATCTGTAATCACTGCATTGCTCTATATCTGTAATCACGGCACTGCTCTATATCTGTAAAAAAAAACTGCATTGCTCTATATCTGTGATCATTGCATTGCTCTATATCTGTAATCACTGCATTGCTCTATATCTGTAATCACTGCATTGCTCTATATCTGTAATCACTGCACTGCTCTATATCTGTAATCACTATATATGTAATCATTGTACTGCTCTATATCTGTGATCGTTGCACTGCTCTATATCTGTGATAATTGCATTGCTCTATATCAGTGATCAAAATAAGAGTATCGATATGAACTACACGTCAGGTGGCGGGCAGACCTCTCATTGTTAGTCGCCAAAACTTAAATCTGCCCCGCCATCGGCGGGTACTTATTTTGTTCCCCGATATCTGTGATCATTGTACTGCTCTATATCTGTAATCACTAGGGATGGGAATCGAAAACCGGTTCCCGTTGGGAGCCGGTTCCTAATTGTCCGATTCCTGGAATCGCATGCCTCCGTGACTATCGATTCCTCCTTTATCGCTGCCAGGTTTTTCTGACAGTTGCGCATTTCAAAACAATAATGTTAGTGCCACGCATGTAGCCATGGCAGACTATTTGATTCGGCTCGAAATTGCCTTGGTTTTGGTCATATGCTCCCGAAATGCTCCCGCTGTTTGACTGTTTCTAAGTGCAGTGATTGAAAACTACTCTAATGCTTTAGAACCGAATCATTCATTTAATTCAGGGCCGCGGAGCTAACGCTAGCTAACCAATCCCATACAGACACACAGAGAGAGATAACAGCTGACAGCAGGTAGTACAGGTACAAATAAAAAAAAAAGGGGTGGGGGCCATTGTGTAAACCTTGTACTCTTTAGTTCACATATAATAAGAGACGGAGGGTTGTCTGTTTACTAGTAGGTAAGTCAGGAAGTACCGTGCAACATACAAACATGTCCGTGTAGCAACACGAGCCAATACCTTGGGGCGAGCGGGGACCGGGGAGGGAGCTCTGTGTGTGTGTGAGCTCTGTGTGTGTGAGCGTGAGCTCTGTGTGTGTGTGTGTGTGTTTTTTAAACAACTTTTTAATACCACTTCGAGCCAAATGTAATATCAATTTCACGACCATACTAGCAAAAGAAGCTCTCACCAGATGCACCAAGCTCCTGGTAGCACCGCAAAAAACAATGACTTGAATAAAAAAACATTTAACATATTTAATATTTCATCTCCATTCTATGAAATTGAAGACTTTTTTTATATCTTTTAAGGCATACACATTTTGAATTATGAATATAATACTTTAAGACTATTTAAGATCCCACAGATACCCAGCAAACTATGTGGAAATGTGGTTGTTATGAGATGTTATGTTATGAGACCTCTTATGAGAGTGCAAATGAAAGTGACCCTCGCCTGTTGCACCCGCCCACTAGAAGTGGTGTGTATAATATACTCATAGTCCTGACTGAATCTCGTCGTTAAAGAACCTATCGTAAAGAGTAGGGGGTTCCCCGACGTTCCTGGCCAAATTCCCAATCAGGTCTCGACATCTAACCTCGTTCGAGGTTAGACGAGGAAATATTGTGCACTTCACACATTTCTATAATTGTTTTGTCGAAACCGGAAAACCTGTAGCCTGTACTTCCGTTTAGACATTTTAGGAGGCATATCTTTACCAGCCTACTAGACATCAAGGCCACCTAATCATCCCTTCCCCTTATTGGCTGGTATCAATCCCTGTCTCCTGAGCCGTTCAGCCATTGTGTAGTGTGATGTGTGCCTACATTGTGGGGAGCGCTTTGAGTGTCTAGAAAAGCGCTATATAAATGTAATGTATTATTATTATAGTATGCATGTGTATATGTGTGTGTGTATGTGTGAATATATATGTGTGTATGTGTGCGTGTGTATGTACAGTATGTGTGCATTTGTGTGTGTGTGTATTGTATATGTATATGTGTGTGTATGTATGTACAGTATGTGTGTATATGTGTGTGTCCGGGCCACTCTACCTGTGCTTGCGCGAGCTGCGCGAATGGGACGACTTGTAGGAGTAGCCCGAGTACGTCGACTCGTTGTCCATGTCGGAGGCCGGCGGTTTGCGGAGCTTGTGGGCACCTCCTCCTCCTCCTACCCCCCCGCCCTTCTCCCCGGCCACGCCCAGCTGGCTCTTGCGGTGGACGATGGACTTGGAGGTGAGAGCCAGAGGGAGGCGCAGCAAGTCAACCTTGCTCCTGAGGGAATCTATCTTGGAGGCTAGACGGAGAGGAGGAGGAGGAGGAGGTGGTTTAGGAGCTGGAGAGACACACACACACACACACACACACACCAAGGGTGGTGTTGATGGAGGTGAAAACAAACAGGTTGGCGGAGTGGAGAAGTGAGTGTGCGTGGAGAGAAATGAACGTTGGGTGTTCAAAGAAACAGAAAGAAAGAATAAAGACACAGACAGGAGAGATGAATGGAGAGAGAGAACAGAGCACGAGGAGGAAGGAGAGTTAATTAGTCACATCAGAAAGGCAGGCTGCTGCAAGTAAAAGAGACCCAGAGGGACATTCAGAGTGGTATAAGACTCAACACAAAAGAAGACAAAAGACACTGTTGAAACACTTGGTTTGTGTGGTCTGGTGTAGTGTATGTGTGTGCGTGTGTGTGCGCGCTCTCGCTCACATGCGCAGAAGCATAACCCGTTCATCCTCTTTGTCTGGAACTTTTTTTTAAATTTCCTACAAGGAGTTAAAGCCACGTGAGTTTCTCACACAACCGTAAATGTAATTTTCTCTGATTCTCTGTTCCGGGCAGCTGCTCCAGAGTGCATGACGCGCACGATCAGAGGCTAGCAGCCATTACCCAGGAGTACACAGGGTATTTCCTGTGCTGTTATTACATTACCCAGGAGTACACAGGGTATTTCCTGTGCTGTTATTACATTACCCAGGGGTACACATGCAGTTTCCTGTGCTGTTATTTAGGGCTGTCTTAAATACTTCGAAGCTTCGAAACTTCGTTCGATGGCACAAGCTTCGAACATTTAAAAAAAAAAAAAGTTTAAAAAAAAAGAAAAAAACGTTTTATTTTTTTTAACTTCGATTTTTTTTTTCTGTTCGAAGCTTGTGCCATCGAAATAACGTGTATCCATTCAACTAGCTGCTGTACTGCTATGGTAGCTAGCCTAGCCGCAATGCTATGGCCGATCCCATTCACGTTAGCATGTAAGCTAACAAGAGCTTTAGGTTTAGTCTCTCGCTTTTTGAGAGACATAAACTCTCCGCTCTTGGTGGTACATTGTGTTGATGACTCTGCACCCCCCCCCCTTAACAACTGTTTGTATTGAGCCGTATTGTATTGTACCCATTCTGCAATGTTAAATAACGTTTATCCATTCAACTAGCTGCTGTACTGCTATGGTAGCTAGCCTAGCCGCAATGCTATGGTCGATCCCATTCACGTTAGCATGTAAGCTAACAACAACAGGTTTAGTCTCTCGCTTTTCGATTTAAATTTTTAATTTTTTACTTCGATTTGTGTTTGTGAACAATCCACTTTATTTATAGAGCACATTTAAAAACAACAAAGTTTACCAAAGTGCTGTACAAGTCCCACAACATAAGATAAAAAAAAAAAAAAAAAAAATTTAATCAAAGCTTCGAATTAAAATCGAAGCTCGGCCCCGAAGCTTCGATTGCCAAAAAAAGCTTCGAAGGTCAGCCCTGTTATTACATTACCCAGGGGTACAGTTTCCTGTGCCTTTATTACTAGGGATGCACCGATATGAACATTTGCGGCCGATACCGATAGTTCAACTAACACAATCGGCCGATACCAATTTTTTTTTATACTACTGTATATTTGTATGTCTCTAAATGTTTTGATGAATTGAAAATGGAGGACCCTTATGTAAAAAAGCCGAAAGCCTTTTTCTGGTCTTCATCCTCCAGTCTTAGCACTGTTGTTGTATTGAGCTGTAGTGTATTGTACCCAAGCTGCATTCTGTTAATAAAGTTTTCAATCAATCAATCAGACAAATGTATAGAAAAGCTTTTATTATAACCATATAACAAAAAATTATATTATTGTTTATGAAAATGTTTTAGCCCTATGCTTGACTATTATTTTAGGCATGGCAACAAATAAAATAATAATAATCAAATTAATAAATAAAATATTAAATAAATAAATAGGCTGCACGTCTCTGTTTGTGTTACAAATTGTGCTCACCGATATGAACATAGGCCTCTTTACTTACTTAAAAAAGGAAACATCAAGAAATATGTTTATGGTATTCCATAGGGGTGGGAATCACCAGTTTCATCACGATACGATATGGATTCTTTGGACAACGATACGATATTTTCCGATATCACAAAGTCTGCCACGATAGTATGAAAGTATGAGACGATATTATATGCCCATTTAACACAATCAGTAACATTTAAATGAACAAAAAAAGGCAATGGAAATATCATTTGACATTTTTATTTTTGATCTCTTCCAGACATTTAAATGAAAAACAATATATTGTTTTTAGTACAAATAGACCTCCTGTTCACTGTTTTTGGTTCGTTTTTCTTTTTTTTCCGATATTAATATCCTATCGCAGCGCTGTATTTTGGCTGGAAAAGGCATATTGGGAGTCAGAAGGTGCAGTACCGGCCAGATCCTGTTAGTGGGGCTATCTCGAGAATGCAGTAACCCCCCCTCCTTCCCAGTCCCTAGTGGACCTCTGCTGTTCTCTATCTTGCTCTATCAGCTTAGCTTAGTTAGCTCACGCTAACGCAACGTTAACATCAGTATTTAACGCGACGTGGGCATAAAGGAATGGCGAGGTTGGAAAGCATGTTAGATGCATTTAACCCCTTGTGGGAAAAAAAACAGGCACTTATTTCGGGCAAAATAGGCGCACTCTGAAGCAATGCTGTCTAACGTCTACACACGCTGAGCTGCGCTGAGCTACTGTTGTTGCAGCCGGGCGGATATGCTCACGAGGGGATTTTCAAAATAAGATCGCAATATGAATCGATCTTTTTACGTTGCATCGATCCTATTTGATCATTGATAATAGATCGATATATCGATCTGGATCGATGTATCGTCCCACCCCTAGTATTCCATCATGCCATGTGTGTTTTTTATATATTTTATAATGCTCATGATTATTGCTGAAGTCTGAGTCATACAATACCAGACTAACTTGACTAAAAAGTTTATGAGTTTTAAGAGTTTAAGAGACAGCACTCACTGTATCTCTCTCAAACAAAGCTCCATGTTCTCCAGTAATATCTCCATAATCTGAGTTTGCAATGCATGTGTCGTGTCAGGTACAACAGAACAATTTTGATTGACAGTCGATTCTGCCAATTACGTCACACCACTTGCACCCACCTCCTGCTCTTCTTACCACCAATCGGCAAGCGATTATTCGTTTTTTACTTCCGGGAAGTTTGCCATTGATCTGAACCACAACAAACCTACCGGCGCTAATAACATTAGCTCCCCGCAGCCCACGAGTAGACTACCAGCGCTCCGCAGGAGTACTAAACGAGGCATAATGATTTTACTGCAACAAATGTTATAATAAAAGCTTTTCTATACATTTGTCTGATTGAAAACTTTATTAACAGATTGCAGAATGGGTACAATTCAGTACGGGCTCTCTGAGCAAAGGAAGGAAGTGAGAGATATGAATGAGTAATGCTCGCTATGGTCGGGTAAATACGCTGATGTTATTGAACGTATAACTATGTAAGGGATAATGTATAGCTACGAGGTCATTGTTGCAAAATAATTGACCGACACGGAGTTTAGAATACCGAGGTGTTTTAAACGTAGTGAAGGTCAATTATTTTGCGACAATGACCGAGTATAGCTATACATTATCCCGCTTATTACATGGCTAACTTACTAACAATATACCCAATTCATTTTACACAATCGACAAGACGAGATCAAATGCAGACGCAGTTGTTCTGTGGCTCCATCCGCTGTCAGCCCAAATAAAGTTATTATTATCGCAGACAGGTGTGTGGACTGATTGCACTGCTGCAGTGTGTGTCAGTGGGCTTGATTGCGAACAGCGGTCATTATTGCTCGGCAGAACCGTTATGGAGTAATAACGGACCTCTGACGAGCGCTATTGACCAATCACAATCAAGCATTTCGGCGAATGTTAAAACGCCATGTAATAAATAACGTTAATGCCACAAACTGTATATGATCGGTATACGTTATGCTTCATCATGCGTGGAGGAAAGGGGGGGGGGGGGGGTTGTTTATAATTCCCTGATCATCAGTAAATGCTTTATGTAGTATGGGTGGATATATTGATCAGATGGTTTGCAAACAAGGAAACTCAATTGGGTTGAAAATAACGTTAGTGTCCCCTTACCGTGCGCCAATGATACTGGAGGAGAAAGATCCCAATTATTCAACGTTGATCGCCTAGGTCCATTTCCGGTTTGTATTTCGCAATAAACGCCGAAATCATATAGATTATTAATCATAAGTAACTTTGATGCAGTAGCTTGTGTGCAGGTCGCTTGACTGAAACTTTTTTCAAAGTTTGAACGTGTGGACCAGATTGACGCGACACAAATTGACGGATATTTATCGGCCACTGCCATCGGCAAATTTGAGCTTATCGGCCGATACCCGACCAATATATCGGTGCACCCCTATTTATTACATTACCCAGGAGTACACATGCCGTTATTTGTGCTCTGTTGTTACATTACCTAGGAGTACACAGGGTATTTCCTGTGCTCTGTTGTTACATTACCCAGGAGTACACATGTCGTTTCCTGCGCTGTTGTTAAATTACCCAGGAGTACACAGGGTATTTCCTGTGCTCTGTTATTACATTACCCAGGGGTACACATGCCGTTTACTGTGCCGTTATTACATTACCTCAGAGTACACATGTCGTCATGTCGTTTCCTGAGCGGTTGTTACATTACCCGGGGGTACACAGGGTATTTCATGTCCCTGTTACTAATGTGGTTCAGGTGGAATTCTCACACAAATTTTTACATTTAGTCATTTAGCTGACACTTTTATCCAAAGTGACAAGTTTGTACAACAAGTCAGCAGGAAGGGTACAACTCTGGCAGGTATTGTAAGAATCTTGAGTGCATAGTAGTACAGACATATTACCATAGTAGGTACTGGTAGCAATATAGGCAAGGTAGATTCCTTAGTAGCAGAGTGCAAACTAGTAAAGGACAGTACGAAGGTTAGTAGTGTTTTTGGTCAACGGCGGAAAATTAGGCGGGTTTCGTCTATCCTGACTGTGGTGGGAAGTTCGTTCCACCATTGTGGAGCGAGGACTGAGAATAGCCTGCTTTGCATTGGTGACCCTCCGAGGAGCTCGGATAGGAGTGGGTCTGAGGCGGCCAGAAAATGTAGAGCGGAGGGGTCTTGAGGGTGTGTTAAACAGACTTTGCGGTGTGCGCTTGCATTTCAGAGTTTCCCAAATGTAAATTTTGGCCCTTGTCTCATGCATACTCACACAAGTACACAAACACACACACAACACCACATTCCTCCACCATCTCCTGTGGTCTCTCGGGGCAACAGAGCCCAGCTATTATTACTATGGGGATGAATGGGAGGCTATGGGTGACAAGAGATGGGGGTGTCGTTGCCATGGGAACCTCAACATCAACTCTCCACCCTCTCCCCTGTCCCGGCCTACACACCACCCCCACAATACAAACACGTGCGTGTGAGCACACAAAAACACACACTTGCACGCACTCTCTCTCTCTCTCTCCCCTTTCATCTACAAGCCAAGTCATCTCTTTATACCCTGTGTATATTGGTGTATTTTTGTCCTGTTTTTTTAACCAGAGCAGACAGAGACAGACAGAGACAAAGAGAAAGAGACCAGAGAGAAAGAGAGGGAAAGAGACAGAGAAAGAGAGCGCACTGTATTTGTTCCCAGTTCTTCTCATGAATGGCCGTCTCTGCTGGAGAAACTCTTAAATCGAATAATGTCTAAATGACCAAACCACCTCTCTGCCTCCCATTTCTCTCTTTCTTCCATTGCTGTACAGAGTCTGCACTCTGCATTGTACCCCAGTCTTGACCTTTCAACTTTTTCAAATAGGTTTCATGCGAGAGGGACATGAGCTCTTTAGTTCTAACCCTTTTCACTAACACACTACCGAAAGGGTTAACCCTTTCACTGTGACAAATACAGAAGGTTAACCCTTCCACTGCCACACAACAAAGCCCTTTCACTACCACACTACAAACAGTTAACAGTCTGTAGTGTGGTAGTGAAAGGGTTAACCTTCTGTAGTGTGGTAGTGAAAGGGTTAAGGCCATGAAAATGTACATAAACAGACACAGACCGTCTCGTGACCGACAGCAGTCGATGGTACGCATATCAAGGCGCGGCTGGGTGGCGTCTATTCGAATACCAACCGGTTTGTGCGTTTTGCGAATCTGATTGGCCACTGACGTTTCTGGTCATGTGACATGTGCGCCCAATCGCGTGACGCGCCCATTTCCGCCCCGACCAGCAGCAAACTACCTAACGCCTAGTTTATCTCTGGTTAAGCTTAGGCGACTCTTTCGAAGTTGGTTAAGGTTGGAGTTTGGAATCAGGGCTGGCGTTCTATCGCCATGCTCTAAGACAAACTCTAACCTTAACCAACTTCGAAAGAGTGCCTAAGCTTAACCGGCGAAATAACTCGCCGTCACACGATTGGTGCACATGTCACATGACCAGAAACGTCAGTGGCCAATCAGATTCGCAAAACGCACAAACTGGTTGGTATTCGAATAGACGTGGCCGGTTGGGTTAGAACACGTTTCCCCACAGAAGGCCTCACATGAAGCCTGTTGTGGCTCACACACACCAAGATACTCCAAAGAAGATAGTAGTTTTTAAATAGATCGGAATGACACGTTTGGGGGGAGGGTTGTTTCGCATGACTGTATAAACGAGATTATTTCATTTTTGTAAAAAGGAAAAAGAAGGCCTTGTTGATAATCCAGTGTTAGGCGCTAGTACGTCTCAAGAGGAGGGATGAATAGGAGAGGGGACAGCTGTTCTGGAGTCAGGGGTGACGCCTCACTCGTCCATAAGGGTGCCATTTATCCTGAAAGCTAAAACTGAACAGAGACCAGAAGAGCTGAACACGCTGGGCTTCTACACACCAGCTGGTGGACACGATGTTTATCACATTTAGCTTATTCTGAACTCAGACACGTCAACTATTCAGGAGGATAATGGAGAGAAAGAGAACACTTTTCTGTGGGAGGAACCAACGTCAAATTCAAACGAAGCTGGGGGGTCTTAGGGAACACGCCGACATTATGGGAAATGCGCTCCCCTTGTCTTCAGACAAGAAGATAGATACCAATTTCCTCTCTGTGCGTTCAGTAGAAAGCTATCCAACTGCAAGCTGGCCTAGCTTAGCACAAATTAATGGAAGCAGATACGGATCTACTAGCCTAGCTTAAAACTCGGGGAGAGGTTAGCTGGTCCGTATCCGCCTCCATTCATTTGTGCTAAGTTAGGCTATCTTGCAGCCGGATAGCTTCCTACTAGTCTCACATAGACTGTGCCAGCGCCGGAGAGAGGTCTGCCTGAACCTATTATCATCCCGGTATAGCGGGGAAAATGCTCTGGCTTGTTTGCATTTCTTTAAACCAATCACAATCACTAAGCAACACTAAGCCCAGGATGCAGCCTGATCGCAAAATAGTGTCGCAGACAGCAGGGGGGGGGGGGGGGGGGGGGGGGGGGGAATTCCGACTGAGATAGTCGACCAATGGCGTGCTGCTTAGTCTCATGGCGCCGATCCAGACTAGCTTTCTACTGAAAACACAGGAAATCAGTATCTATCCAATGCAGAGCCACATGCAATGGGTCAGAATTTTGACGGAGAGATATTAGATCTATCCAAAGGTGAACAAAATGTATTAGATCTTGACCATTTTTGTCCAATGGCCTCAAACTAACTAATCTACCTTTTACTACTGTGCCCGATACATAAACACTGGCTCTCAGGACCGGTACGGACGGTGAACAAGTCACATTAGTGGATCCTCGGGAATCCATGTCAGCATCCGCTGTGGCTATCATTAGAGCTGCCGCGATAACCGCATTACCGCGGTATCGCTGTTGCATCACGCTCACCGCAGAGTTAGGCTGAATACCGCGTCACCGCTGTTTATCATAATAATAAAGTTGGCTTGCGGCTCTGCAGATATACCCTACTCGGTTCCAAGCGACCCTATTGGGTAGAAGTGGTACCAGAAAAGTCATGTGAAACATTGCAGACCACTGACTGGTCAGAAGAGAGACGCGTCACACTTTGTAGCCTCGCTCTGAACAATAACAGAACGCCGGCGCCGCCATCTTTACTGCCTCGCTAAGGATGCATTTCATTCAGGATTTGTTTGCGTCTTTGCGACAGAACCAAGTGCAATAAACAAAAAAGAATGGATTCACTGTGTATTCTGCCTTATTTATTGATGAAACAAAACCGACATCAACCCAATTTACCACCGAGCGGAGAGTTTAGTGTCACAACAAGATCGCTGATGTGTTAAGTTTGTTGTTGTTATTAGCCTAATATACTACCGTCAGCCGATATACACGAGAGGTAACGTTAAACCCGGGTTTGCTTGGTAGAATACACAATGAGAGGTAACGTTAGCTTTGGCAGAATAGACCAGCGTTTCCGTTAGCCGGTAATTACCGGTATTTGACCGGCAAAATCTGTTGAAGTCCGACATATGTAATCTCTCCGGTCTTAATGTCCGGTGAAAATAATTCCCTGAGTCTAAGCACAATTTGATTATTTGAATTGTATTAAAATAGGCTAAAATTAAATAGCCTATGCGATGAACGAAACGATCATTACATTTGTTTCCTCGTTGCTTCTAATAATGACAACGACGTTGTCAGCGAGAGCTTACTGCTGGGTGTGCGAACTTTTGTGAAGCTGCAGAGCCAGAGCAACAACAGCACAATGCAGTATTCCAGCAGTACTCCAATTCAGCCATTTTCAGCCAATGTTGGGTGGGGGGCGCTGCTGTGCGGTTCCCAGAAAAGAGCCAATAACAGCTAAATGAGCTGCTCTGCAGCGCCATACTCTTTGCAAATAAGTCGTTGCGAGGTGGAGAGAGTCGTCACGCAAACCACGATAATGTTGCCGTCTCTCTGCTTTCTCAGTTCTTCGCTTGATATAATTAATACAAATGTCCAATATAACGGAATTCGTTAGCTCATAAAAATTTGATTATAACAGACTGCTGTTTAGTGTCGGACCGACTGCCCACATACGCGGTCTATTTTATTTCAAGTCAGCAGCAGCACGGAGTATCGAGGGACTTATTTTATTTGGAATATATTAATGACTGTATACGCAAAAGTAGCCTAGTTTTAAGTAATAATATTATAAATCTACATGCCTTGAGGATGACATTCTTTATATAGCCTGCCTATCAATTGTTTTAAAGCTCAATAAACTATGACCGGAATTAATCTCATTTGTCCGGTAGATTGAAATCTTGCAGGTCACGGAGACCGGCAACAATTTTGCAGGTCACGGAGACCGGCAACAATTTTTTCTAACGGAAACCCTGGAATAGACGCAACGAGAGTCTGGTTAATGTTGTTATTGATTGATTGATTGATTGAAACTGTGTTAAACTCTGGCTTGCTGCAAGCCCTCGGACATCTATGCCCACGGAGCTTTCAGTGTACACAAGCGAGCGGCCCCGCCTGCATTCCCCACACGGAGACAAACGGAGTAGTACCTGGCTGCAGTGGAAAAGGAACGAAGTACCAGGTGCCTAAAGCGGGTCGAGTCGAGTAGGTACTATGCAGTGGAAAAGCGCCATTAGACTAGAGGCAGGCTATAAGAGTAGACTACTACTAAAAAAAAAAATGCATTCAAACTTTTTTTTTTTTTGTGCGCACTGTGCGGTAACAACCGCGGCGGTAGGAAATATTTCGCAAATTCGTGCGGTAAGGAAAATATCAATACCGCGGCAGCTCTAGCTATCATTAACAAATGGACGTTGCCTCAAACTCAGGGCCTATCTCAAGCCCCGCCCTCAATCCCTGATCCTCCAATCTCAACCGCTGTGTTCCTTGTCCAGACGAGAAAAGAGGGCAGGGTTTGAGATGGACTCGTGGGTCGTGGACTGTCTTGCCTTATACCTGTAAAAGGGACTCTTCACTCATCAGCGCTGGGCTTTAGTCAAGAGTATCGCTTTTCGTCTCTTTTCCCATATCAACGTCTCAGATCACTAATAACTATGTTATGGTCGGAGCGCTGCGTTGAAACCATAACCTTTATCCAACCTTCTCTCTTTCAAACAACTGAGGCACACAGGCCCAGACCACCAGGTAGAAGTCCCTTCCCCTACTCCTTTAGTGGTGTGGGCGGGGTGACCCAGACGACCAGGTAGAAGTCCCTTCCCCTACTCCTTTAGTGGTGTGGGCGGGGTGACCCAGACCACCAGGTAGAAGTCCCTTCCCCTACTCCTTTAGAGGTGTGGGCGGGGTGGCCCAGACCACCAGGTAGAAGTCCCTTCCCCTACTCCTTAGTGGTGTGGGCGGGGTGACCCAGACCACCAGGTAGAAGTCCCTTCCCCTACTCCTTTAGTGATGTGGGCGGGGTGACCCAGACCACCAGGTAAAAGTCCCTTCCCCTTTAGTGGTGTGGGCGGGGTGACCCAGACGACCAGGTAGAAGTCCCTTCCCCTACTCCTTTAGAGGTGTGGGCGGGGTGGCCCAGACCACCAGGTAGAAGTCCCTTCCCCTACTCCTTTAGTGGTGTGGGCGGGGTGACCCAGACGACCAGGTAGAAGTCCCTTCCCCTACTCCTTTAGAGGTGTGGGCGGGGTGACCCAGACCACCAGGTAGAAGTCCCTTCCCCTTTAGTGGTGTGGGCGGGGTGACCCAGACGACCAGGTAGAAGTCCCTTCCCCTACTCCTTTAGAGGTGTGGGCGGGGTGGCCCAGACCACCAGGTAGAAGTCCCTTCCCCTACTCCTTTAGTGGTGTGGGCGGGGTGACCCAGACGACCAGGTAGAAGTCCCTTCCCCTACTCCTTTAGAGGTGTGGGCGGGGTGACCCAGACCACCAGGTAGAAGTCCCTTCCCCTACTCCTTTAGAGGTGTGGGCGGGGTGGCCCAGACCACCAGGTAGAAGTCCCTTCCCCTACTCCTTTAGTGGTGTGGGCGGGGTGACCCAGACGACCAGGTAGAAGTCCCTTCCCCTACTCCTTTAGAGGTGTGGGCGGGGTGACCCAGACCACCAGGTAGAAGTCCCTTCCCCTACTCCTTTAGAGGTGTGGGCGGGGTGACCCAGACCACCAGGTAGAAGTCCCTTCCCCTACTCCTTAGTGGTGTGGGCGGGGTGACCCAGACCGCCTGTTACTGTTCCGCAACTATAAGTTACTTCCGGGGTAGGCCTGATTGGCCCCGACAGGCACGTGACAGGCGCGGCCACGCTCCCGCGGCAGCCTCAGGACGCGCAACTTTCTCTGCCGCGCGGCACGCTCCGCGGCAGCATTATGTAGTAATACGCCCTTTTTCACTATCCAGAAATAGCTCAATTGGCAGTGTTGCATTGGTGTGGATCCTACCGTCCGTTGCTGGCGAGTTCGATTCCCTTCAAATTTTTTTTTTTTTTTAACGTGCATTCGTTCGCCGTTAAGTTTAGGCATGTTAACTTTAAGCATTGTTTCGGAGTTGCTTAAGGTTAGGCATTGTTTCGGAGTTGGTTATGGTTAGAAAGGTTAAGTTTAGGCGCTGTTAAGGAGCTGGTTAAGGTTAGAGTTTGTCTTAGAGAATGGCAATATTCTTTCGGAGTTGGTTATGCCTTATGGTTAAGGTTAGGCATGGTTAAGGTTAAGGTTAGGCATAGTTTCGGAGTTGCTTAAGGTTAAAGGGTTACGTTTAGGCGCTGTTAAGGAGCTGGTTAAGGTTAGAGTTTGTCTTAGAGAATGGCAATAGACAGCCTATTTCCGCGCGACAGCTCTCAGCAGCCTCGTTGCGCGTCCTGAGGCTGCCGTGGGGCCTGGCCGCGCCTGTCACGTGCCTGTCGGGGCCAATCAGGCCTACCCCGGAAGTAACTTATAGTTGCGGAACCGGTACAGGCACCCAGACCACCAGGTAGAAGTCCCTTCCCCTACTCCTTTAGTGGTGTGGGCGGGGTGACCCAGACCACCAGGTAGAAGTCCCTTCCCCTATTCCTGTAGGGGTGTGGGGCGGGGGGCTTAAGTCAACATAGCCCTGGTTTGATGGATAATAAATGTGTCAGCAGAAACAATGATCAGATGCATAACAATGCACTGCTTAACACTTTAATCGCCAAGGACGCCTTAACACGTCATTCCCCGCCATGCTAATTCTGCCAATGACGCCGTAACACGTCATTGAGATCAATATTTCAAAAATCTGTGATCGCAATCATATTTCTCCCGCGGAGACTTGAGGTCTACTGTTGATCCCCTCTCAATTCTCCAACGGTTCAAGAGCGCCATCTGGTGGCCGATCGGCGGATCGTCCAAACCGGAAACTGGTGCTCATCCAAATTCGGTCCGATCACTCGCTATAGGTCCCGGGACTCGAGCGTGACACAATGGATAGCGATCCGTTACCAATAACTCTATAAACAACATGATTTGGACGTATATACTATTATACAACCTGGAGATGGATCGCATATTTCAACATCCCATAATAGGAATCTGTTTGCTCCACCCTCATCGCCCAACGGCCCGAGGAGACTGGGGTAAGTTTCAGCGTTTATTTTTACCGTGTTCGATACAAACGGCTCTGATGATCACATCACCGACACTACATGAATCATCCAACGTTGGCCACGGAATTATAAACAACCGCCCCCCCCCCCCCCCCCATCCGGTCAACATCAGATGATAAGTAGTAACTTCTAGAAGCACGTCCATTTGAAATTTTTTATCTGGCGCAGATCGCTATCAAACTGTATTTGATCATCAATATAATGCATTTAGGGCTATAAATCACGTTCTGCAGAATGCTGCAGAAAACGATAAAAACATATTTATACTTTAGACCGTATTTTAGTATGAATATGTGAATGAAAAAGTATAACGTTCCTACATCCTGAACGATAGATAATTGACGTTGAATGGGCCATAGTAATGTCAATTTAGCAATACAATTTAAAAAGTTATAGCCCTGCAAAGAAGGGGAACTTCTCCATAGACAAATAGAGCTGGCAGAGGATGGTATAAGGATGTACATAAGCGTGGCAAAGAAAGTGTTAATTCACATGTCTGGAAGTCTTGGATAGTCCTGCTGCCTACCGTCTCCCTTCTTTACCATTCTGATGAATGTAGGGTTCCATTGTTATTTGTTTATTATTGTCCTCAGTGTACGTTTCCCTCTGTGCTAAATAATAATAATATAATATTAAGGACAAAAAAACCGCAGTCAGAAAACAAACCAGTAACTCCAGTAGCCTGTATTGTTTTTCAAGCAGCAGGGGGAAGATGTATTGGAGAAACTGGGTTCATGGGTGTGTCGTGTGTGTGGTTGGGATTTGATTACATTGCCTATTATTCTCCATTTCCTCTTACCACACATATCCCTGGGCAACACTCCATCCATATGGGCCCACACAATTCCCGATTTGATATTCCACATGCTTACAGCAGCCTATGCAAATACCCCCCACCCCCCTTTCCACCCTCAGAGATCAATTCAATTGATTGTAGCTACAACAAGCATTTCAAACGCAAACCATTCGCCACTGATTTGATTACACTTGGGTGTGCATTTGTTGCCATATCACTCTCCTGGGAAGTTCCGTGCGTCATTTGAATGCCAGTAAACGAAATAGTTAGCACTAGCAGCAGTCTCAGGTAGCCGCTGTCGCTCTCTACATGGTTGAATAGTTCCAGAGGGGCCTCTCATACGGGCCTCGGGGTAGCAGTTGCGTGTGTGAGGCGTGGCGACCTCCTCAAACGTGACTGCCGCAACTAATCGAAGCTCAGGCTTCGAGGCCTTTTTCCATTTACGCACCAGCTGTCACTGTCAATATTGTTCCTATTTAGCTAACTACGAACACGACCAAAGCCTTAACGTGTTGGTTTCAAGTAGTGTGTAACAGCTGGGGAGGTCGGGGTGCTTTTCTTCCCACCACATTCTGACTTCGTAAAGCTATCTTGAGACAAAGTAGCCTCGGCTGCACACACGCCCAGCCCAGCCCGTGCGTGGTGTTGTGCCGGTAGATGCGCGGAGGCGTAGAGACTGGGGCAACGTGCACAACGCTAAATGCGCATTTCCCCCAAAATGTAGCAGATAGCGCGATATTTGTACGCACAGTGTGTAAAAAGACAGTTTGGATATAAGGTGTTAAAGAAAAGGCGACGCGACTACATAATTGTAAGAGCTGTGGACAATGTCCACGGGAGGAAACTTGAAACGGTCTCGGGGATGGATTCGCGTTCCGTACGTCTGTTGTTGAGTGAGAAATGACCCAAAAAAAAACAGATGAAGACATTAATTAAAGTCTAACGACCGAGATAATGCTAGCATAGTTTTTTTTTGTCATTAGAAACACCCGATCTTCTCAACAAAATAACATACAATTATACGAATTGTCAGGAGGGCTTTATAAGTGGGGTTACGACTTACCCTTTCTTTCCAACAAGCGACCCAAACTGAGGAAAGTGTGATGGGGAAGAAGAAAAAAGCAGCGCAACACAAAGAACCCACGGAAAGCAATTCAAATCCGAGGGATTTCAGTTACAGAATTCACTTTCTCGCTTTTCCTCGGTTTCAGTTTCCCCTCACGGAGGGGGGGGAAAACAGGCACACGTAACTTGATTCCTCTTCGTAGACAAAAATCCTTGTTTTCAACTGAAAATCATCAAGGACCTAAAGCCATACAAAGGCAACGAGACGCGACGTCCCACTCTCGCTCGCATCTGTTCTGTAACGGCGCCCCGCTGCGCGTCTGAATGGACACTCATCACCGGGACCTCGCGTTTAATAAACGCTCGACTTGAGAGCAATTCCGAGTTTTTTTTTTTTTTTTTTACGTGTTTGCGTTTGGAATCAAACTCTAGTCTCCGCCAAACTGAATGCACGGCGAAAGTGGATTGGTTTCAAGTTCTTACAAGTCCAGGGAAAATGTGTCCCCTTGTTGTCCCAGATACTATCTGGTGACAACGCGACACCATGTCTGTCGCCGGCGCAGGATTTGACCACCCTTTTTTTTGGCCAAAGTAAAAATCCAATTGTGCGCCTCTCGCTTTTACAATGTAAACGGAGGGCGCTTTCTAAACTGTCAATTTTTCTGGATGTAGACGGCTACTATTCTATGCTTTCTGTCCTGAACCCTCCGAATTCGTATTCTCTCCCATTCAAAAAAAATCCCGAATCTTCACTGTCCAGCCCCAAATCAATGGCCTCCCTGCTCCCCCCCCCCCATCGGTGCTCCGCCTCCTCTAAGGTACACCCCCCTCCCCTCTCTCTCTCTCTCTCTCTCTCTCTTTTCGTCCCCCACTCCTCCTCTCTGGTCCCAACCCTGTTCACTTCACACCTTCTATGTTGCCTCCCCCTAGAACAAGTGCGCATTGTCAAGTAGTAGCAACTCTAGTCTAGATCACTTTGTTCAATGGAATGGGGCATGGGCCCATCATTCAGGACTGGACTGTGCGCAACCAAATAAGATGCGTGGCGCACCCCCCTCTAACTGGGATGCTTTCTCTCTAATTGGATAAACTTAACATATAAACGTTAAGTTGTCATTTAATATGTTGCTGCAATTCCTTTGCAATTAATTACATGAAATCTGTGAAATTATTTTGTCTTTCCTGCTAACAAAGCAGAGAGGGTGGACAACCAGTCAGAGACTAAGAGCCACAAAAATGTACATTGGAGGTGGTTGGGGGGGTTGGGTAGGAGGGGTGGGTGGGGGACACTGTACAAGCAAAACTGTACATTGGAATATTGACAAAACCATACTTGGTCATTTACTGTACATTGGAGGGGGTTGGGTTAGGACATTTACAGGGGCCAGTTTCGAATAGCAGTCTCCCATGCCCCACGGTTAAATAATGTCATGCAAAAGTGCCCTTTTGAGTGGAAATAATTAGAGGATGTGCCCTATTGGTGTGAATGAATGAATGAAAACTTTATTTAACAGATTGCAGAATGGGTACAATACAGTACGGCTCAATACATACAATTGTTAAGGGGATGCAGACCTGAAAAAGACGTTTGTCTTGTTTCCATCAGGGTCCCCCATTTTCAATTCATATAGACATTTATGACATACACAACATACATGACATTTATGGCATAGGGACATATAGGTATTTAGTACTGATACATTTGTGACATTTATCAGCTGAGTTAAATATGGTGTTTGATTGGATAAAACGGAATAAGTTGGTACTAAACATCTCAAAAACCAAATCCATTATCTTGGGTTCGAGTCATAAATTGTCATCAATACCAAAAATTAGTTTGAACATGTCTGACGAACCCATAGAACAGGTAAATAAAGTAAAATTACTGGGCATAATAATTGATAGCCAGCTGTCATGGGCAGAACACATTGATACCATAGTGAAGAAGATGGGGAGTGGTATCTCCATGGTGAGGAAATGTCTTTCTTATGTCCCTACATATATTGTGGGACAGGTGGCGAAATCTTTAATTTTATGTCACCTAGATTATTGTGCACCAGTATGGTCCTCTGCATCCAAAGGTCAACTAAAGAAATTGCAAACTGCCCAGAACAGAGCTGCAAGGTTTGTTTTACATTGTTCCATGAGAACAAACACCATCACTATGCACCGGCAACTCTCATGGTTAACGGTAGAGAATAGGCTGGTTTTCAACACAGTTAAATTTTTCAGGAACACTGTCTTTTCGTCTCAACCTGTTTTCTTATACAAACAAATTGTCAAATGCAGTCAGGTTCATTCTTATTTTACTAGGTCAGCTGATGATGGACAGATTATGTTACCACGTCCAAAATCAAATGCTTTAAAGAGGACTGTTGTTTATCGTGCCATCAATCATTGGAATAACTGCCCACTGAACATAAGTAAATTGAATAGTAAAGTGTCTTTCAAATACCACCTGAGAATGCACTACTTAAATATGTGAGCAAAATATTCTGATGTTGATAATGATGTCTACAATGTTTTACTGTTTTTAGACAATGTTACAATGTTTTTAGATGGTGATGTCTACAGTGTTTTGCTGTTTTTAGATTATCATTGTTAATTGTGATTGTCATATCTCATGTTGTTATGTTTTGTGGTTTCTGTTGTCTTTCTGTGTGGACCCCAGGAAGACTAGCTCGCCACTTAGGTGACAGCTAATGGGGATCCTTTTAAACAATAAACAATAAACAACAACAACAATAAACGGTATTAAAATATACAGTACTGTTACCCCTAGATCCTGACAGAGTATATACATATGTTGGGGAGGGGACTGTACGTTAGGAGGGGGTGGGTGGGTGGGAGAGAAATATCCATACGGCGGGGAGGGAATATGTACATGCGGTGGGGAGGAGACTGTCTATTAGGAGGTGGTGGGGGTTTTGGGCATTTACGGTGGCCAGTTTCGAATTGCAGCCTCCCGTAGGTGCTCTAGCGGTTTTGAATGTGGGTAGAGATTCACATTCCTTTACAGCTTTGGGTAGGGCGTTCCACATTGATGTGGCATAATTGCGAAACGTGTTGCCTCTCTAATGGTTAAACGTGACCATGTGCCCCCACCCACAGTTGAAAACATTGCGCTAAAGTGCCCTTTTGAGTGGCGAAAACTAGAGGACGTGCCCATTGGTGCCCTTCCAATGGTCTAAACTTGACCATGTGCCCCCACAGTTGAAAACATTGCGCTAAAGTGCCCTTTTGAGTGGCAAAAGCAAGAGGACGTGCCCTATTGGTGCCCCTTCAATGGTTAAACTTGACCATGTGCCCCCACAGTTGAAAATATTGGGCTAAAATGCCATTTTGAGTGTCAAAAATGAGAGGACATGCCCATTGGTGCCCTTCCAATGGTCTAAACTTGACCCAGACGGTTAAATAATGTCCACAGTTGAAAAACATCACGCAAAAGTGCCCTTTTGAGTGAAAAAACTAGAGGATGTGCCCCTCCAATGGTCTAAACTTGATCATGTGCCCCCACAGTTGAAAACATTGCGCTAAACCTAAAGTGCCCTTTTGAGTAGCAAAAGCGAGAGGACGTGCCCTTCCAATGGTTAAACTTGACTATGTGCCCCCCACAGCTGAAAACATCACGCTAAAATGGCATTTTGAGTGGCGAAAATGAGAGGACGTGCCCATTGGTGCCCTTCCAATGGTCTAAACTTGACCCAGACGGTTAAATAATGTCACACAAAAGTGTTAGCTACAACTCTGAGCAGCCCCGTCACTACAATATTCCATCCATTTAAATGTTCAGTTTTAGACACATCCCCTCTTGAATGTGAATGTTCTTGAATGTTGAATGTTCAGATGCCAGAGGGCTTAACCTCTTAACCCTGAGCTGTAACCCTGCATCCTACTGCTGTGTGTGAGGTAATACAGCAAGCTTTCTTTGAAGTTGCAAAGATTGATTTTGTTTTACCAATTATGCATTACTAAATAATACTAATGTATGTACACTGCAAGTGCTTTTATTGATGGCAGTATGTTTTAGCCTAGGCTAGCTGTATTACTACTGTAGCTAGCTAACTAAACAGGTACCTTGCTTAGCTGATTATATGCTAACCTGTGTTCTCAATTTAGAAATAAAGTGTACAAATTATTTTAGAATTATTTGCACAAAATATAACCATAGCACTTTAAAGTTCAGTGTGAATTGCTTTTTAAAGCTGATTTAAGAGTGGTAGTAAACTCCAAAATTGGCCATTTCAGTTTTCGTTTTTGAGGACTGCATACTCTTTTTGCAAACCAAAATACTATACTTTATACTTATACCACATACATGAGCCTGGTCTCTTTTGAAAGATGAGATTCTGGAGTTTCTGATAAAATAAGGACAACTCACCTTAAGTTCTAATGAAATAGAGTAACATAGGTCTGAACTTGAGTTGTAGAAGTAGTTTTCCCCAGAATGGCTGGAGGCTTAAAAAACACCTGAGATCCATAGCCTGAAGTCTTATGTAGATCATAAAGATCCGTTCAGAAATGAGTGATTAGGAGGAGTGATTTTGGTAAACTGTGTACAAAAGAAAAGCTCAGTTTTCTCATAGACTTCAACTAATTCTGCAGTTTTTCTCTTCCTGTTTTTGCTCGTGAGTTTTCACCTAGATCCCTGATTTGTACATCCCCAGGTGGGGTATCATTGGAAAGCCACACTCATTGGCTACAACCCTGTCCAATAATTTTCGAGATCGCCAAATGATTGACGGAACTAGAGCCCCAAGAGTCAGGAATAGTATTTGCGCAATACCGTGTACTTTGCGCAAGCCTCACATATCGGCATGTAACTCGAGAACCGCTGAACGGATATATATATTGTATTAAAAAATATGCACAACCGAGCCACTAGAGGTTGCCAAAGTGCAGGTGGGCCCCCACCTGATAAGAAGTGGGTTTAGCATTGGCCTATATTTTATGATTACAGAATGCCAAGGAGAGAAAGAAATCGGAAGAATATTAACCCTTTATTCGCCAATGACGTGTTACCACGTCATTCTCCGCCATGCGTAATCTGCCAATGGCGTCTTTGAGATCAATATTTCTAAAATCTGTCATGTCAATCATATTTTACCCACGGAGACTTGAGACTTGCTGTTGATCTCCTCTCAACTCTCCAACGGTTCAAGACCGCCATCTGGTGGCCGATCGGCGAATCGCCCAAACCGGAAGTGACGCAGCAGGAAGTGGTGCTCAACCATATTTCGTCCGGCCACTCGCTATTGCTCCCGGGACTCGAGCTTGATACACTGGATAGCGATCCGTTGCCAATAACTCGATAAACAACATGATTTGGACGTATATACTATTATACAACCTGGAAATGGATCGCATATATCAACATCCCATAATCGCGAACTTTCTGCTCCACGCTGACCACCCAACGGTCAGAGGAAGCTGCGGTAAGTTTCAGCGTGTTTGATAATTATGATCCATATAAACTTATAAACTGCTGTGATCTATGTATCGCCCATGCTACATGAATGATTTAACGTCGGCCACGGACTTATAACCCCCCCCCCCCCCCCCCCCCCCCCTCCGGTCACCAGCAGATGATGAGGCATGACGTTTAGGACCTTGTACAATTGAAAATTTTAATCTGACGTCAATCGGTATCAAACTACATTTGATGATGTAATATATGTATTTATAGCTATAACTCGCATTCTGCGGAATGCTGCAGAAAACGATAAAAACATATTTATACTTTAGACCGTATTTTAGTATGAATATGTGAATGAAAAAGTAGAACGTTGCTACATCCTAAACGATAGATACTTGACGTTGAATGGGCCATAGTAATGTCAATTTAGCAATACAATTTAAAAAGTTATAGACCTGCAAAGAAGGGGAACATCTCCATAGATTTACAGTACTGGCAGACAGTGGATTAAGATCAGAATAATCCATGGCAGATAAAGGGTTAAAAAGCAGCTGAAAAATGCTCTTTAAAAAATTGGTTCTAAAAGCAACAATAGTAATGGAGGAGATAAGGATACAGTTATGTATTTGTAAGTCCTCACTACTAGATACATGTACAAGCTTGTCTCACAGAGCCATAGTTTGGATTATAACTGAGAATCTGGTGCTAACATGGTCAATAATGCTTATTTTGGACAGACAATTGTGTCTTAAACATTTAAATTGACCAACCATAGACCCTTTTTATTCCAATCAAGGCAAGAGGGCTAGTGGTGGTAGTGCTATATGACATATTATTTTATAATACAATTATAACATTGTATGTAGGCTACAGTACGAATATTATATACAGTACAATTATATTACTATTATAAAACAAATATTATTTGCTCCACCTTAGATAAAGACAGTACAGACAATGAAGATGGAGATAGTGAAGAGGGAAATAATGATATCAGG
Organism: Notolepis coatsorum; assembly: GCF_963971535.1. NCBI lineage: Eukaryota > Metazoa > Chordata > Actinopteri > Aulopiformes > Paralepididae > Notolepis > Notolepis coatsorum. The sequence goes on from NC_140168.1 coordinate 174,814,616, forward strand.
AAGAGAGATGGTGAAGAAGTGGAGGAAATGCAGATGATTCTATGGAGAGAAATTATGAAGAAGTGGAGGAAAGATAAATGCAGATTATTCTATGGAGAGAAATTATGAAGAAGTTGAGGAAACACCATGACAATGAGGTGAAATAAACATTTGAAAGGTGTATTGTTCCCTGTGTGTTTTTATCATAGAGGTGTGGTTATAAGTTATAAGTATTTTGACATGTACATGGGTACCTTGGTCGTGTAGTGTATCTTGTAGACCAGGCCCATTGCAAGTTGCTGTACTCTGTTGTCTACTCTAAGCCATCCTAGGTTGTCAAAGTGGGCAGGGGTGAGGTGGGTTCTAGGAGTAAGGTCAAGCAGTAGTTTGACCAGTTTGTTTTGAGATGTTTGTAATTTTGTTTTTAGCACCTTTGAGGTGCTTTGGTACCATGAGGTGCAAGCATAGTCATAGTACCCTTGAATGAGTGCTCCTGCCAGAGTCTTCAGGGTATTCTTGTTTACCAGAGAGGAGATCCGGTACAAGAATCGAGTTTGTTGGTTGACTTTTTTTTATTACATTGGATGCCATTTTGTCACAGGAAAGATTAGCCTCTAGGATGGAACCCAGGTAGGTAATTGCATCTTTCCTTGTGACAATATTGTCACCCACTGTAACTGAGAATCCGTCGGTCTTGCTGAGTTTGTTATTTGAACCGAAGAGAATGGACTCTGTTTTGCCCATGTGAATGATAGTTTGTTATCAGCGAGCCATATGCAGATTTTGCCTAGTTCCGAGCTGAGGGTTTTTTCAACCTGTAACTTGTTCTTGTCAGAGACCAGCAGGGCTGAGTTGTCCGCAAACAGAGTCTATTCCGCAAACCATGTAGTTCAGGTGATGCGCCAGGTCCCCCTAGGTGACGGTTTCCGCCCTCTCATGCCAGAGGAGTCTTGGAGTTAACTGAGCAACACCTGTCTTCATTCCTCTTGATCATATTCTGTGCTTTCAGGTCAGTACACGGTGAAAAGTACCGAAAACACTATCGTTTAGAACTTATAACGTTAGGTGAAATGAGTAACAAGAATTGTGAAATGAGTTGAATGTTTAACCACATCAGGAAGAATATAAAATATGTTATAGATCGTATAGCTACCGCTCTGCGTCCTTCTGAAACACATCCTTACGCCAGTATAATACTGAATAAAATCTCCACATGCACCTTTATACACCTATTCGCCTGGCCACACCCCCATCCGCTCCTCTACATAAGCAGGGGTGTGGCCATACTATCAGCTCCTTCCTTACTTTCACCACGACGAGTGTCTGTGTACACCACTCGAGTTTAGTGTAAAGTGTTTGAAGATTGGAGCTGTTAGACATTATTTCTTTATTTTTCTCTCTCTCAAGTTTAGAGAAAAGGCTAAGCTATAATGTCTTCAGCCTGGCTTTGGGGAGTTGCTGGAGCCAGACGAGGGTGTTCCTGCTCGGTCTCCTTGTCCGATGGAAACGGAGGATTTTATGGAGGGAGCGGGAGCGCTATTGTTTGACGCCCCGGTGGAGACGTATCACTCTCCCCCTCAGGGTGTGGCAGGGTGTGATATGTCTCCTTGGGGTCCCTCGTCATCCGGTGTTGGGTTAAAACCTCCGACTCGGAGACGGGATGCCCTGCTATCAACCTCGTCGGATGGTGGCGCCACACAGAGTGGCTGCCTCCCGTACGTGAGGGACGCGGGCTGCGCGGAGGGAGGTACGCATGGGGAATTACGTGCCTTGTTCCCGGAGCTCATGGCGGCCGCCGCAGCCGCTAATGGCGTGGCGTTGCCGCAGCCACTGCCTGCACCTGTCCCTGATGACTTGATAGGTAATCTCTGGCAACGTCGTCCTGTGAGGGAGACGGACGTTGTCTGCCCATTTTTTCCCTCAATGGAGGCCTACGTGCGTCAGGGACAGGTAATCTCCCGCATCACTGGCCTTACCCCGGCCTACGTGCCAGTCACGCGGGTTTGGTCCAGGGATTGAAGGAAGGGGTGCCTCGGCTTGATAGCCCGATGGCGTCTATCCTTTGTCCCGAGGTGGTGTGGGAGCCGTTGCGGAAGCTGGTTCCCCATGGGAAATCGGCTAGGCAGTTGGCCAACTGGAGTGACCAGTCATTCATCGCGCAGCTGGCGCGCTTCATGTCGGGGATGATGGCGGGCGGGTCGGTGTTGGACGAGCACCATCAAGTCCTATACACCCAGGCGGCTGGAGCCATCCTGCACCTGATACAGCTGCAGGGAATCGCCGCCGGGAAGATACGCGCCCTGGCCACTCTGTCCCAGCGCCACCTTTGGCTGGAGCAAGCGAGGGTGCCGGAGCAGAAGAGGCTTCCCCTGCTCACTGCCCCCCTCTCTGAAGCTGGGCTGTTCGGGTCTGCCATGCAGCAAATGACGGCTGCATGCAGGGACATGGAGGAGGAGCGAGCAGTGCTCCAGCCCCTTTTTCCCCCACCCGACGCTGCCGGTGCTGTTCGACGGAGGCCACGTCGTCGGGGATCCGCGACCGTCGCCACCGCCGCCGCTGCTGGGCCCTCGGCCAAGAAGGCCAGGAGCGAGGAGGGTGCCTCGTCCGCCGCAGCCAGCCGACCCACGCCCGGCGGTGACGGTAGGGGTCGTCATGTCCAGGCACCCCAGAACCGTCCCTCCGGGACCGCTCCCCGTGGGGGCAAGCACCGGGCTGCACGCGGCAGGCGCCGCTAGTGATTTTCCCTGTTACCCCTGTTCCCTTCCCCGCCCCAACCATATGATTTGTTCACATTAAATAAAGGGTCCCTCCTGGTGAGGGACATTTTTTTGTTACAAACTGTGTGTTTATTCACTGTATATGTTGGGGATACGATGTGTGAACCCTCGCCTAGTTGTGGGGTTGTTAGGAGAGCAGGACTTTTAGTCATTCTGGTCGCTACATATATATGTGCTTAGCAAGGCCTGTAGCTAGCACTCGGTCGAAAGGCTTTTTCTTTCCTCATCCTGAAGAAATATGTTTCTTCTTATAGTGGTACATTTTTACCGTTGTCTGAGGGGGTTGTGTGTCTTCTGTTACATTGGTAAACAATGGCATTGAGTCCACAGCTTTGGAGTGTTAGCCTACGGAAGTGCTCGTGTGTATAGCTTGTACCGAGGTCTTTTAGACCCTCTCTCAACCTTCTGTGTTTTTTTCTTGAAACATGAAACACGGGTGTCGTGTTCACACATAAGCCTTTGGCCTTGTTTATAAACCCTGTTCGCAGACGAGTTGTCGTCTGTGACTAGCGTGCGTTGGGTTAGCTTATCCTGGTAGGATATACGCTTCCCCATTAGCATGCTGGCTACATAGGTATCGCCGCTAAATGGCTTGTTTTCTATCGTATCCGGGGTGTGGGGTCATGAGGGGGTGAACTGATAAACCCCTCCTTCCCTCTTTTCTGATTGGTCAGGGGGTTGGGCCTTCTATCCTTCAGGTTCCCTGCCGCACTGATTGGTCAGGGGGGGTAGGGAGTTCCCTGACTCCTCGCCTGTTGGTCGGTTGAGTCATGGGATTCCCCCCGTCATAAAGTACGTCACTGGGCGCGTTTCTATTGGTTGCCGACTTCCGTGAGTTCTTTACAGGCTCCATATGTGGACCTCTGTTGTTGTCAAGTTGGTGTTGCGGTGCATAGGAACTCAAGAGTTCTGCTGCGCTCTGTATGTGTGTCTTGAGCTCTTTTGGTCACGTGGCTCAATGTTACATAAACATTTCAATTTATTGCTCACGTGGGAAGTCTCTGGGGGTTCCCCGTCCCCTCTATTATGGAGCAGGTTGACGGGGTGTTGTTTTCCCTCAGCCGCGTCGTTCGGCTTGGAGGAACGATGTTTGGGTTCTTGTTAGAATTACCATTGATATGTTTTGGGTCTCGACGTGTACATAGTGCTGGCCCTGGGTGCTTCTGATAGGAACCACGCATGGGCTTGCGCGCCTTGGTTGCTCATCATTTGAAACAGCGGTTTTTATGGGGCAACTGGGATGGAGTTTGTCTCTTCCGAGCGCCAGTGTACTAGGCTTCTCTCGATGAATTCTCGTTAATCTCTGGGGGATGATAACGGAATAGATCAAAGCATTGGTAAAGGGGTCTCACGCCCCTGGGGTGGGCCACCGGGCGCGGTGCTTTGTGTTCTGACCGTCTGGGTGGCGCCCTCTGTGATGTTTTGGATCGGCACGTGTACCTACCCCCCTCCTGGGACTGGGGATAGCGGCGTGATTAGGGCACGGACCAGGTCAGTTAACCCGTTGTCCGCCGGGGCGCAGCTGTTCTGGTACCCTGAGGGACTTGTGCTTTTTCGGGGGGAAAATGGCGGGTCGGCCCGGGCGTTGCAGGGTTTGATGTTATGGAGGTGTTCGTGGTTATGTTACTGCGTGTTATCCCTCACTGTTGCTTGGTCCATATTGTGTTGTACCTTGCGCTGTGCTAAAGGAGCCTGGTCCTTCTCCATTCTTTTTCGCCCCTCTCTTCTCCTGCTTGGCAGGGCTGGGAGGGGGCTGTCGAGGTGGTTCTTGTAGAACCCCTCTGGCATCCCTGTGTACGTCCCGGTCCGCCGGGCCCAGGTCCGAATTTGTTTTCGTCAACCTGTTGGCCTGGGTTAACCCCTTCTTGAAAACTGAAACACTTGTACTGCTGTATAGCCAGTGTATACCCGCAGTTGTGTTTTTGGAGTTTTTTCTTGGGGGGTTATAGGAACAACCGCCTCATGTTAGAACCAAGGTGGTGGTTGGTTTCCTGGTGTGTTGGTAGTCGAGTCAACTCTCGGGGTAGGCCGGGCTTGGCCCTGTCTGCCTGTGAGTGTGCCCCCGCACCTTTCATGACATCTGCCAATCATGTCAGCCTTCTCTGCCTCGGCCCCTCTAGAGGGTCAGGGTTTTTTTTTTTGGAGGCTGCAACATGGTGTATATGATGTTAGGGGTTGTAACAGGGTTTTTATTTCTTCCTGTTCGTTCCCTAGTGGCATGTGGGTTGCGCGTTTGTGTAGTCGTGGGTTCTTCTGTGGGAAGGTAAGTCCCACGGTCTGCTCACCCTGTGCGTTTGAGTTGCTAAACCCCTCTTCGCACAGTCGGATCCGATTCCCTCCTGTCCTCCACTAGGGGGGTCCGGGGGCTCGGGTCCTCCCCGGTTCTGATGGTTGTGGGGGGCCTCAGCGGGTACATTTGTTGAGTTTCCGAATACTACTGAAACCATGTTTGTGTCCTTGCACATGGTATTTTCTGTTTGACATTATAGTATTACAACACTGTCCTTGTTTCGTGCTGTGCTTCGTGTCGCGCTCCAGGTGATGCTGAGTCGTGGTTCCTCTGGCTCGGACAACACGAGAAGGTCGTATCACTGGTCCTTCTTTTTTGGTGTCACTCCTTCAGAGGGCTTTGACAGAATGTGGCAGTTTGCAGTTGGCGGCTTCATGCAGAGTCCTATTGCTGGACCTTTAAGCTGCAGGCCTGTTGGCCTCATTGTTATTTTAGCACTTTTATTAGTTAGCTTTTTCATGCGATTACATCATACCAAGTTAGTCAGCTTAGGTTAGATTCACTGTATACCTGTGAAAAACATGTGGTTAATAGGATTTCGTCCATCCTCGTCACAGCCTATTAGGGGAAAACACTGATTTGGAAAATTATCGGATAACTTTTTAAACATTCATGGCGCCCAGTCACACACTCACTCATGTCTGTTCTCCGTCAGTCAATTCTTGTCACTATTCGCTTGTCATCACTTTTCACAAGTCGTGTTGTTCTTCTCTATTTATTCTCTATTTATTCCTCCCTTTGACCGAATGACAAATCATTTGTTCATTACCTTAAACCACTTCCACCCGTGGAATACTTTCTGAAAAAACCGCCTAAAATATATATACAATATATATTTGGTAAATGGAATATTGCTCCACTTCCTACGAGGTCCATTCGCATCTTCTTGGTATCTAGGGACATCTATGACCTCAGGGAATGTATTCACAGTGTCAGAATATACTGTGTCTATTACTACGCCTCTTAAATTGTGATGAAACAAAAGAGAATATGAACTACAATTTTTCTTTGCATCTTTGACAGTGACCAACACCATGCCAATAATGACCAAACATTACAAACTGCCACTGATCTCGTTCAGCACCTTCTTGAGATCATGCGTACACAAAATATAAGGACATTAATTATTATTCATTTGATGAAAGAACCTAGCAAGATGTAATGCTCCAAAACAACCACCTGCTGTCACCCTCAGCTGCTCTCTCTCCTCTCAACTCAGCACACAGCTTTCCTGGCAAGCATCCTGGCGACCTCCCAAACCTTGCATACTTGCCAAGTCCCTTTCAGAGAGAGAGAGAGACAGAGAGTGAAAGAGGGAAACAGCACTAGTCACAGTTTATAAGACCTTACTCATTTATTATAGTAACTATACTATACTAATACTAAATATAAATAAGTAAAATAATAATAAATATACTAAACTTTTTCCAGAAGTTATATTCTACTATTGTAGTCAGAAAACATGACTATCTATGGGTTTTGACATTGAGCCCACAAAGTCGGCACCAATTCTCCTGCGCCACCCAGTGGCGGCCGCCACTGGGGGGGCGCTAGGGCGCCGCCCCCCCTGTTAAATCAGAGAAGAAGAAAAAAAAACTTTTTTGTTTTATAGCCCTATAAATAATATAAACATGTTTAAAATGAATAATATTTACTCATTTTAAGTATGTTTGTGTTTCCAATGCACAATATAACGTTAATATATAAAATAAAAAATACTCGTTTTCCTGAACAGGAAGTGACTCACTTTTTTAAAATTTTTTAAAATTTTTTGTATTTCTCGGCCCGGGCTAGACGCAATAGCGCTCTGAGTGCGCGTCACCGTTTGATTGCTGTATCCGTCGCAGCCAATCAGTGCGTAACGCGTTGTGCGTTGAAATATGACTATTATGTTGGAATCCGGGCGCGATTTGAAGCGGTCTAGGCAGCAGCGTCAAGAATTTCCGTAGCCGCATTTCGCGGAGACGCTCTCTGATTGGCCGACGTCAGTTTTTTTTTCCGTAGCAGCATTTCGCGGAGACGATCTCTGATTGGCCAAATCCAATTTCTATGTTCCAATTCTAGCTTGGTGTTGTGTTGTTGTGACTGAGATGCGAGCTATTTGTCTTAGAGCGTGACTGCAAGTTCTTTCGACGGTTAAGCTTAGGCACTCTTTCAAAGTTGGTTAAGGTTAGAGTTTGTCTTAGAGCATGGCGATAGAACGCCAGGTAGTTTGCAGTCTGTTCGACGCGGAAATGGACAAAGAAATCAAGTACTGTCTTGTTGTGGTGCTAACAAGCTATATGGCGGATCGGATGCAGTCTGGACAGTGGACAGTGGTCTGGATATACATCATCAACAGCGGATTATACACTTTATGCACAATGGACAATGCCATGGAGTGGATATATACTTTATCAAGCCCTGCTGCCTGCTCTGCTGTCAATTTAACAACAACAAGGTAGATTTGCAATACTCTGTCTTAGCTGGTGAGTCGCGATCTTTTTCTCTCTCTCTCTCTCTCTCTCTCTCGCTCTCTCTCTCTCAGCCACTCAGCTAACGCTTCTCTCTCTCTCTCTCTCTCTCTCTCTCTCTCTCTCTCTCTCTCTGCGTGTGTTTGGAGACGGAGCGAGTTTTGTTTCTAACTTTTCTATTTATATATTTGTGTTTCAAGTTGTGAATTAGACTGTACTTTATTTGACTGGTTGTTGTGTGTTGTTGTAGTAACAGCTGAGCGACTCGTTCATAAGAGCCGATTCATTGCCGTGAGCGTGAGTCGAATCGCTCACGTCTTGCCATGAGTCGGTTGCGTGGTACATGTTTGCAAAATGTTTTGGTATAGCGCCCCTAGTGGAGAAAAATCCAGCAGCCGCCACTGGCGCCACCACACCCCATCCAGAGCCCTAAGGTCTGCTGACCAGCTGCTGCTGGAGGTGCCCAGGACCAGGCTCAAAATCAGGGGGGACAGAGCCTGCACTGCTACAGACCCTCGGCTCTGGAACAGCCTCCCCACATTAGATCTGCCCAGAGGCCTTTAAACCGCTGCTCAAAACGCACCTTTTCTCCCTGGCCTTTGCTCAGAGTTAGCCTGCCACCTGTCAAGTATGTTTGCTGTTACTCTGGACTTTTTGTATCTATTTTATTACTTTTTATATTGCACCTTGTTTCTTAGTGTACTATACGTATTTACTGTAATTTTAGTGTATTTTATTTGTTACTGTACTGTACGTTCTTTTATTGTGTTCTACCTGTAAAGCACTTTGGGTGGCTTTTAGTCATTGTAAACGTGCTATATAAATAAAGCTTATACTTGACCAATTCAGTGTCAACGGTTGACATCATGAATCCAAGTCTTGCGGTGCATTCTATTTAAGTGGGAACTAGGAAAAGTCTGACCTGCTCCTAGTAGGAATAATGCAATGGAACGCATTGAGGTCGTTATTCCGATATTCCATCTGGGAAGTTCGACCTTGAATAGAATACCGCATTGACCATATTCACACGGTGGCCATTTTGCTCTCATTGTCTGCTCACCCTGTTCCCAGGTGTGAATATAGCCAACTGATGCTCTGATTTTCTGCTTAGATAGACATTTATAGATATTGACTTAACTGGCCAAGATCATTGGAATAGCTCCATGTAAAGTATGTTTTAGGGTGAATTCTTCCTTGGCCTATGTACGTAGTTTTGGAAAGGAAAATATTCAAAATAATGGCTCGTCGTTCTTTTTTCTATAATCACTAGGATAATGATAGGATAGGATTTGAATCAGATTCAAACTTCGATAAACCTGTTCCACCCCATGGGGTCGGTACCGACCTAAAAAATGACATCTTGTCATAAATCAATTTTTTTTAATATTGCATATAAGTTGCGATTTCTTTTTCAAACGTTTTCAAAAGTATTTGTGGTATCATTGACTTGATAAGACGGTTCATTTCTGCAAGGAGGACTGTGTAACCTTGGGTTACTGCTGAAATGCCAGATAACTGGTTGAAAACAACATACAACAGGAAACTGTGAGCCAAAATAAGACTGCAGATCGCTTACTGGACGTCGTAAAACCCCCACCACCAGCAGCAATGGCTCATCTGTGTAAACAGTACCACATTCTGGGGTCTGAGTGTGGCCCTGAGTGTCAGAATATCCTTGTCAACTTAAGAAAAGGGTATATTGGAAGGTCATTTGTTAGTTTGGGAGGAGCAGATCACCATAGGTGATTCTATCTTCAATATATATTACATATCTGGTGTAGACAACAGGACATTAATGGGTAGAACTGTACAATCAAAGGAGACAACTGAGAAAAGATAATCTGTGTTAAACAGGTATTCTCTAGTCATAAAGCTCAGTACTTTACAGGGTTTAAAGCATACTGTGAATATTGGACAAGGGCTATTCTTAAAACATAATTGAATATAGGTGTGATCTCGCTCTGTCTATCTCTCTCTGAGAAAATACATGTAGAGTTCTGGGGTATTAACTGTTTCAACTGTTTATCATGTATTTCATAAATCCAAATATAGACTGTTTAGTATTGAACTATGGCTAATTACATACACTGGTTGGATATTACATTGGAAGTTATGAAAATAGAACCGTTTTCATTGAGGTCAACTGCCAATACAAGAAATGACTCTTAAGGAATTAGCCCCTCTGCCACAGGCAGCAGGACGCCAGGTGTGAAAATGACACAACCATATTTTAAAAGGCAGGCTCAGGAGGAAAAGTACAACTCTTGTTTTGTTTGCAAGACACCTCATTGGTAGAGACCATATTTTGGATGTAACTCTGATTGGCTGAAAATAGTCAAACCCGTGATGTCATATTGAGTATAAAAAACAGATCTAAAGTATTAAATCGAGAGACCAGACACCCAGTCTGGTCTCCCACCGCCCATCTGAGAGTGTATTGTGAAATACGTGAGTAAACCATGATTAACCACTGTTTTGTGTTGTCTAGTTTAATGTGAGGTCATTACACTTGGACCAGGTTGACCATGTATTGCACAGTATATTCCTTTCATTTACAAAACATGACTAATATGTGAGTACTATTCTGCTTGGAATGTTTAAAGTCTGTTAGAGGTCATGTTACGACCCTGGCTCATGGGTACGCAACCTATGTGCAAACCAACACCAAAACCCCGTGCTCTAACTCAAAGTGCTACTATCTCAAGGAACTATTAAGGTAAATGTAAACTAAGGTACTAATGGAAACCCAACGGACAAGGACTGGAAGAACCTGACAGCTCTTCCTCTCAGCACAGACACTGCATGTGTGTTACTAGGTCTGCCTTTAAAGCTCCCAGCAGGTAACCAATCAGCACTAATTGGCTAATTGGCAGCCCTCACCTGCATGCACAGTGACACAGAAGTGATCAGCTCCTGGTACATAACAGGTCACCAGCGAATTGATAACCATGTATTAGTTTTTTTTATTTATTTATTGCAAAACAAAAATTATTAAAAGTCAGTACTCAACACACAATGCATAATGAAACTAACAATTAAGGTGGCTAAAATGACATGCAAGTACAGAAACAGAAAACAAAAAAAAGTCTATAATAATATTTTACCGTATACAGTGTATATCCAACGAAATTACCAATTATACCAATGCCTTATACAGGATATACCCCTAATACCTATTATCTAAAACCCTACACACATATGCTCCAGCTCGAACCCCCCCCTCCCGGACCCCTCCTTGGATAGTACCTCCATTATACCTCACTCCTAACCAGACACTACCTTTATAAGCTAGCTTTTATTCTCTCCACCACTTCTAACCACATTGACATTTTGGATTCGTTGAGACCCAGAATTCTTGCTGTAGATATTTCTTGATAAATCACATCGAGATATGTAAGAAACCAAACCTTCCGGCACATTTTTTCCGGTTGAAACCAGCGTGATGCGATCAGTTTTTTAGCTACTGTGATACCCGATAAAACCAATCTCTTTAGCTGTGGATTTACTGCAAACTCAAAAACATCATTCAATAGTAATACAGCGGGGTGTACTGGTATATTCCAAGATACGAGTTTTGATAATTGATGGGTCACATCTTTCCAGAATGCCTTAACTGGTGGGCAGTCCCAATACATGTGCATAAATGTCCCTTTGTCTCCATTTGTACATTGGGAGCATTTTGAGTCTTGTTTAAGACCCATTCTGTTCAGTCTTATAGGAGTCAAGTATGTCCTGTGAATATAGTTAAGATTGATTTGTTGATGGTCCGGGTTCCTTGATGTAAGACGGACATTTGCCCATGCTCCTTGCCAATCAAAGTCACTTTCCAGGTCTGGTATATCCCTCCTCCAGACAGAGTCTAGTTGGAGGGTTTCATACGAGGACGTTAGTAATTGATAATAAAAACCTGATACAAAACCTCTCGATGTCTCTCTTTCATAGAAGAATTTGTGGTATCTGTGGTGTTCAACTGGTATGTCTAATGGAACACCGTGAGACTTCAAACATAGCTGTAACTGTATGTAAAAAAGCCATGTGGACCCGGTGAGGTTAAACTTTGTGCATATTTCTCCATAACTACAAAAACCCTGGTTGTTAAAAATATCCCCTAATGAGTGTATGCCTTGCTCTTCCCATATAGGGAATCTTATAGGACGTTTTTCAATTAAGAGTGTGTAGTAATTTCCTGCGCTATTTGTTCTGATGTAAATCAGAACCTAATATCTAATCTGCTCTGCGTTGTGATTCAAAACCTTTAAAGCCCTGGAAATTACTTTAAACAAAGACTGGGGGTCTTTGTTATGACGACCAGCGGTCCAGCAGGAGAAATGGAGGAGGAGAGGGTAGTTATTTCAAACGGAGTGGTTTATTAAATCCACAAAGTTATACAAAAATGATCTGTTTCAATTAAAAGTAAAGAATGCTATAGTTGTGATCACGACACTATGCCGTCTGTGATCCCAAACTAGACTAATATTACAGTAGAGTTGATAAGTTGTTGATGGCTTTGTTCTCTGGCTGATGAACAAAGAGAAGTTCTGTTTCTCCCTCCAAAATGTTCTCTGTGCTGCCCCTCTGCTTCCGCCGTCGTCGTCGCTGTGTGAAGAGATGGGTGTGGTTCCTCCGGGCGTTTGGTTTTCAGAGAGTTCTCTTCCTCGTCCCCACACCCCAGCTCTTATAGCAAAGGCCTGGAGTCTCTGTGTGATGACATCAGCAGCTGTGTTCCTCCAATCACAGGCCTGCTACGTTTGAATGCAAATTGGGGGTTGACTTACAGCCAACTGAACTTTCCTTTGTTCTCCAGTCAGAGACCCAAACCATCTAACAACCCAATACTTGAGTTATTCATTTCATAATATATATTTGAATTATCCTTGATTACATAAACACAGAGATATCATACTTGACCACTTTAGCTTGATGTTTCATGAGTATCACAGTCTGTTCCCATTAATCCTAGTTTCAACCTGACTCAAACTAGTTTTAATATGCAGGGGATCAAGTCTCAAACACAGTCTTTTTTGGCTTCCATTGAATAGCTACATGAGGCCTAATCATTCTTCTACCTTACATCAATATCTCTTTTATACAGTTTAGTATGCAACACATTTAAGTATTTTCCCATGTAGTTTCAAACGTGGCCTCATTTCAAACTCTGTGATTCCCAGCCATAAACCTGGCATATTTCATATTATTTAATTCAGAATTATTTCCACAATATAAACAGGCCTAATTGTAGTTCATATCAAACTAATCTAAGTGTGTTACTAGACATTTGAAGAGGTACTTAGTGTTAATCAAGGCAGGAGCAAGCCAGGTGGTCACATGTGTTTATTACTTATTACTTACTAGGAGACCAAATGGTGGTCACATGTGTTTAACTAAGGCTTATCTGAACTCCTTCCTGTCCCCCACCCTGACGAACCCAGGTGGCTCTTTGTTCTAAAAACCCCCGAAGGGGAAGAAGGTTTAGCTTGTTCAAACAGTTTCTTTTAACTTTTACAGCAGGCTATTTTGAGTGGCCATTGACACAACCTGTTGAGATGAGTCTTGTTGACTTACTCAGGCAGCTGTTTTCCTAATAAAACTTAATCTTATGACCTTTTCTATGGGACAATGAAGTTTAGGATCTATGTTTATTAAAATAAAAACTACTACAAGTGCATTGTTATTGAATAAGGGAGTGTGATTATGCCATTTTTGTGGGTTAGGATATTTTTTTTGTGTTTCACGCCATATCCGGATTGCATGGGTAATTATGGGGCCAAATTTCCGCTCACAGTGCTTGATTGGTAGTTTAGTGTGTGCTATGTCCTTCAGTCTATGTGGGGCTACTATGTTTTCTTCCAATTTTCTCCAGGATACCAATGCCTGGGGATCAAACCATATTGTCAATGGTCTTAATGTGTATGCCTTAAAATATTGGAAAAAATCTGGAACTGCCATGCCACCGTCTGCTTTATTTCTCTGTGCGGTGGATCTTTTTATGCGAGGTGATTTGTTATTCCAAATAAATTTATATGTGGAGGAGTATAATCTTTTCCAGTAACCCTCTGGAAGGGGTAACGGTAGCATTGAACTGATGAAGTTGATTCTAGGTAGTACATCCATCTTAACGTTAGGTTATGGCTATAACCAAGTTCTGTTAGTTAGGGGTGACGCTTGGCATCACCTACTGCACTCCCTCGCGTACGTGCACGCGTACTGAATAACATTCCACAAATATACCTTTAATACTAGTATTAGTCTGACCACACCCCTCATCAGCTTACCTTCATAAGCAGGTGTGTGGTCACCTGCTCTCCTCCTTCCCAAGCTTTCACCACAAGGTGAGGTCAAGGGCTGCAGCGGCCGTCTGATGCCAAGCGTCACCCCTAACTAACAGAACTTGGTTATAGCCATAACCTAACGTTCTGTTTCGTTAAGGGGCTCTGCTTGGCATCACCTACTGCACAAGGGAGGCCAAGCGGAGCCGCTGGCTGACAAATACACCCCGCTGACAACCCCCCACAACCATCAGAACAGGGAGGGCCGAGCCCCCCCGACCCCCCCTAATGGAGGGCATCCCCCCTATTAGGGGCTTCACGGGAGGGCGACGGACCCGACCGTGCGAAGAGGCACTCAAGCAACCCAACGCACAGGGTGAGCAGACCGTGGCTTGACCCCACGACTACACCCACGCACAACCCGCATGCCACCCGGGAACGAACGTAGGAACAACCTCGTCACTGCCCCCAGAATCACGGGGTCAAGGGCAAACCCAACCCCGTGGCAAGGCCGTAGCAGCGGAGCGCGAAGGAAGACCCAGACCCACCAAAAGGACTGGACTCCCTGGAATGGGGGCCTGGAGAAGTCCATGATGCCAGCATCAAGACCCCACCAGGGGGGCACCTAGTGACCCCGCCCCCCACATCGCCAGCGTATTCGGACAAAGGCCCCTCAGCCGAGCGGGCCCTGTCCTCCCCAACAGCACACCGCCTGGAACACAGGCCCTGCAACAGGCAGACAGCATGGTCATAACACACAAGAGTTAACCAACGGAAGCAGGCAGTGCACCGGGGAAAAAGACCAGGCAACAGGCTGTCAACCCAAGCCTGGAAACTGCGGACGAGGCAGGCGCCAGAAAGGACAGCTGAAAACAGCCGCCCCGGCGGAAGGGGCGTATGCTGGCGTTGTCGCATAACCAAGCTTTCAAACAGCACGTCAGAAGTGGGATCCGTAGACCACTCTGCCCCTGACAGCTGCCCACAGAAAAAGCCCATACGATCGGCAGACGTCATGAACGTGCAGGGGCACCCTCAACCGGAGAACCGGGAGTTGACACTGCAGCAACACACCAGAGAACCAACCACCCAGGCATCACCCCATGCAACGGTTGGTCCCATAACCCCTCAGGAAAGAAACCCCAAAACACATCTGCGGCACCGCCGCAGCCCGCGTCCCGGTTCCCAACAGGGCTATCCCGGGCCTACGGGTCAACGAGCATCACCCCGGACCGGGCCCGGTGATACGGGGAGCACAGGGTCCCCCGAGGAGGTTAAAACCACCCAACAGGCTCCTCAGCGCCAAAACGCAAGAGAAGAGCGTAAAAATGGAAGACCAGCCCCAGCACCCCGCACTCGGTATTCCCAGGAGGTCACCCAACCAAGTACCAACCAAGACCAACCCGTACAGCGGCCGAGATCCGACGCGTACAGGTCGGCACGGCCGTAAGCCATTACGACAGTGCAGAATACAACGCACCCAACAAGGGTCCCATAACGCTCAACCCTGTGACACCCGGATCGACCTAGCATTTTTCCCCCTGAAAAAAAACCCAAGTCCCTCAGGGTACCAGAACAGCAGATCTGCATCCCCAGCGGACAACGGGTGCAACTGATCTGGACCAGCGCGACCAGAACCAGTCCCGTGCCCCAATCACGCCGACCTGCCAACCCCAGGAGAAGGGGCAGATATGCGCGTTTGATCCCAACACAAAAAAGAAGGCGCCACCCAGATGTGTCGGTATGAACCGCGTCCGGTGGCCCACCCCTAGGGCGTGAGACCCTTCCCCATATGTCCAGACCCATTCCGTCATCATCCCCTGACATGAACGGGAACCCATCGACAACACACAGGATGTCGGAAGAGGAAAAACCCCCATCCCAATTGCTCCATAAAAACGCTGTTTCACCCAAGCAAACAAGGCGCGCCAGTCAGCCAATGGCCCAAAAGCACATCCTGAGCCAGCACTATGTGTGCGTTTGGACATACCCACATCAACAATAGGCCGTTTAGACCACCATATTGAATCCCCAAGACGCCCAGGGAAACGACAAGAGGGGCGAGATGCAATCAACTCCATGAATGAATGAATGAAAAAATTTACCCAACAGACTGCAGTACAGGAATACACACAAAAAGATAAGGGGAGGCAGACCTGAGAAAGACGTTAGTCTTGTTTCCATCAGGGACCCTCATTTCCAATCCATCAAGACACATTCAACTCTTTATAAAAATAAAGAAAAGGCATCACCCGTATGACCCAACTGCACAGCTGGGAGTAAAAACCCTGTTTTTCACATGATTTTAATCCAGTCACTCCTTTTAATCAGAGTGTAAGACCAGACCCTCCCAGAAACACCTTCCCACATGAGACTACGGTCAAGAAAAAAGATATGTAAACTGTGAGACACGTGACCAATAGACTCAAGTTTGACACATAAACCGGGCGCAGCAGGCCTGTAAGCCCTGCGCCCAACCTCGACATCTTTAAGACACCAGCTCATGGAAGGCGTCGCCATAGCAACAACGCTACAACGGGCGGGGAAAACCCACCGGATCCTGTCATAACAGGAGTCGGTAGAATACCCCCCCCCCCCCCGTCAAGCACTGGCTTGGCCCTGACTGGCTCAGCAGAAAAGATCAAAAATCCCCTAAACCAATCAAGTGGGAAAAAGGAGGGGTTTATTCGACACCCCCTCCCGAAAACACACCCTTTATCCCTACACACAGAAACACAACCGTAGCCATCTTGAAAAACCTCCGGTAGAAAACAATGCATAGCATAAGCTAATACAATGCCTGCTACCCACAAAAAGTGTAAAAGGTTTTACAACAAAAACACAAGTCGCCTGTGCGTGAATCCCATACCCGTTGCCTATGTCATACATAGGAAAGAACGCCGAACGAGAGTAACGGCTAGGCCGTGAAAAGTGTGCGTACGAGCATTACTGCAACTAACAACACAGCATTGTGAAAACACATATACTTAGTTAAAGCAATGGAATAACACCAGTTCTAATTGCATGTGGAGCATCAAGCTAAATAGAACCTATTACCGAGTGTAAGTTGCAGACCTTGCTTAACCTCGTAACACAACACAACTCACCCCCCAACGTAAACAGGGTAGATTCATATATACACAACCCCACCATATGATTTGTATGAAGAAACACACAGTTTGTTCGGCCAAAACACAGTCCCCCTTATGTCGGGGAACTTTTTTTATTAAAAACTAATAAAGTGTAAGGCACAATATCATAGAGGGGCCGGGAAGGGTGTAGGAGAGGGGATACAGAGGGGAAAAAGTCACTCCTAACGGCGTCTGCCACCTCGCGCCGCTCGAGTCTTGCCACCCCGGGGAGCCCCGGAGGGACGGTAGGTTACAGTCTGCTGGACACGACGTTCCCTACCGTCTCCTCTGGTCTGGGATGGGCCGGCGGTGGCCGAAGCGCCGTTTCGTCCCCTGGCCCTCTTGGCAGGGCCAGCAGCGGCGGCGGAGGCAGTGGTAGCGGCGACGGAGACAGCTCGACGTCGCAGAAGCCTTCTGCCCCCACCGGCAAGGACGGGAGGCGGAAAATGGGGTTGGAGGATGGATCTCTCCTCTGCCATTTCTCTGCATGTTGAGGTCATCAATTGCAGGGCATTCCCGAACAGGCCAGCGTCGGAGAGGGCGGCCGTCAGAAGAGGGGCTCTCTTCTTCTCTGGCACACGGGCCTGCTCCAGCCAAAGGTGACGCTGGCCCAGGGTGGCCAGGGCGCGCACTTTCCCCATGGCTATGGCCAGCACCTGGGAAAGGTGCAGGACAGCTCCCGCAGCCTGGGTGATCTGATCGCATTTTACCTCGTTCAGATCCATGCCGCCCGTCATTATCCCCGATACAAATCTAGCCAGGTGGGCGATGTTAGACGCTGCAGCCAGCGATTGTGTACCAGCGATGAATGACTGGTCACCCCAATAAGCCAATCGCCTAGCCGACTTCCCCTGGAGGACCGGCTTGCATAGGGGTTCCCACACCATATCCGGACAGAGGAGCGCGGCCATCGGATTGTCAAGCCGAGGCACGCCCTCCCCCATACCTTTGACTAACCCCGACACCCGCGTAACTGGTACGTAGGCGGGAGTTAGTCCCATGATGTTGGACACCGCCTGACCCCGACGAACATAGGCCCCCATCGATGGGAAAAATGGGTAGACAACGTCCACCCCTCTCACTGGGGGACGCTGCCAGGGATGGCCTATGAGGTCATCAGGGACAGGTGCAGGCAATGGCAGCGGCAGCGGCACACCGTTTGCGGTGGCGGCTACCGCCATGAGCTCGGGAAACAAGGCCCGCAGTTCCCCCTGCGAACCTTCCTCCACCGACCCCGCATCCCTCGCATACAGCAGGCTGCGACTGGTCAAGGAGCCACAATCCGATGCGGCCGACAGTAGGGCATCCTGCTGATGAGGCCAAGGTGGTTCCTCGACATCCTCGAACAAGGCGCCCCATGGAGCCATTTCTCCCCCCTCCGGGGTCTCCGGAGGAGGGATACTCTCCTCCACGGGACCATCATACAAGAATCCGTCCGCCTCTTCCATGAAGTCCTCAGTTTCCATCAGAAATCCAGAGTCGGACGCATCCTCGCTGGTCTCCAGCAACTCCCCAAACCCAGGCCGTTCGCGTCTGCACGCCACCATCTTGCGACGCGAGCGAGCAGACGCGAAAAGTTTGCGTCGCAAATCCTCCGGCTCCAAAACAATCCCCCGTTCATCAACGGGCGATTCCCCAGAACCAGAGGAACCAGAGTCGAGATCAGGCCATCGCCGGAGCGACGGCACCGAACCCTCGGCTCGTCGGTGAGGAAAACTATCCACCGGCAGTCTCCCGGGCTGGGTCGGCAACCACGAGAGTGGCAACAGCCCAGCACCGAAGCGCACGACGGAGGCGGGAATGGAGAACCGGTGGTGAAGAGTAGGTCTAGCGGGTCTACTCTCCGCGGAATACATTATGACCCAAACCTTTTCTTATACAACAAAGTGAGAGAAGAAAAGATTAAGCACAATGTAAACCAGTCACAACTCTTTTCAACTAACAACACGTCAAGTGGGGTACTACCGAAGGCACTTCCTTGTGGTGAAAGCGAGAAGGAGGAGAGCAGGTGACCACACACCTGCTTATGAAGGTAAGCTGATGAGGGGTGTGGTCAGACTAATACTGGTATTAAAGGTATATTTGTGGAATGTTATTCAGTACGCGTGCACGTACGCGAGGGAGTGCAGTAGGTGATGCCAAGCAGAGCCCCTTAACGAAACAGAACTATTGATACCCTTGCCTGTACTGAGTTTTTAAGTTTTGCCCACCTGTCCAGGTCGTCTTTGATTTTGTTCTGTATTTTTGTGTAATTGTGCTTCACCGTTTGTCTTATGGTGGGTGTTGTGAAGGGCCAGATTAAACCGAATATATATATTTATTTATATATATATATTTAATTGTATTTGTATATTCTCTAATATTCCCTGATATCCCTTGTATATTCCTTGTACAATATGCATTGAATATCCATTCTAGCCTACTGAACATCCCATAATAGTCTCCATTCTACTATTGGTCGAGACCTTGGTGCCAGGCTGCCATACCCCTCAGACCCAGTTCAAACGTACCGCTCGACATGTACGAACAAGTCCTAGTTCCGCGTAGGAATTTGGCTACCGCACCACTAATGGGACTATTTGTTCATAGTGCGTATATATACTGCGCTACTAAAGTAGGACTTCCTTTTCAGTCCAGTTTCTTACCCTCCAATAGAGTCACAGACGTAAAGCCTCCCCGCGATGCCACGTGTGGGAGTAAGGCCAAGTTCGCCTACCATCGGTATTGAGACATCGTGTATATTAATATTTGAATAGTCATATTTGGCACTATATCGTCGAGTTGGACGTAGTCTATTAAGCTAATAATAGTCTGTTAATATATAGTGCTTCGTGCGGTGAGAATACTACCGTAGTCAGTACCCCATCGTTTCGGGCAGAGAACTGGCTGCTTACCCAGGGTGGTTGACCCTATGTGAAGCTGCACCCGAGGAGCCCCAGAGCCGACGAGCGAGTGGACCTGTATACCGGATTATTCTATCGACGACAGCCCGCCTTCCCAGGCACGGATTATGCTTTGGATACTTTGATTATTCTATGGATAAAGACCCCCGACACTACCGTGTGTTGGAACCCCCCCCCTGGAGAGGACACAAGGTGAGGAGACGCTCTGCAAGACGAGGTCTCTCCACATCTCTCCCCCGTGGACCGGAGAGAGCCGGCCCACAAAGAGTCCACCTGCTTTCATCTGTGGTCCAAGGATCGCCGGCGCATTGAACGGCACTACAGTGGGTTCTCCTGGGATACCCTTGGCCGGACGAGGCAGCTGGATTCTACCCCCCCCCCCTCCTACTCCTGTCGGCTTACAATCGACCGGATTAACCCCCTCTAGTGTATCCAGCCTATAATCATTAAAGTATCATTGCTGTTATTCCTTAACTATTCCAGGTCGTATATTTACCGCCTGCGCCTTCAGAGATTGGACATTATCTATTGATATACCGACGAATACTCCTTGCCATAAAAGTGCATACTATTTCAATTCATAAATGTAATTAAGTGATTAAGTGTTTAGTCTACACACCATCGCTGTGTAGGCAATAAAGACCTGTTTCTAATTCGTACATTTGTGTTGGATCCGTTTCATCTACGTGAGAGTGTTCATGATAATATATTTATGCCGTGTACTGGGTGGCCGAATATTAAGTACAAAGGTAGTGGTAGTAAGTATCATATCTAGTAATACAGTCAGGGAATTGTACCCCTCAGTTACAATTGGTCCTTCGAGCCGGATGGTAATTAGTGTAATATTAATATAGTGTTATTAATATTGAAATGGCCTATGATGAACACTCCACGAAACGATCCTCCTAACCAACGCCCGCAGCGCGAACGACGGCTCCCTCAGTACTTAGAGGCTTACGCTGTCAGTCAACAACCTAGTCTTCTACTAACAGTAAACGCGGTAAAACTAGAAAGTAAAAGTATGTCTAACCCCAACGCCCAGACTACCCCGACCATAGAGGCCCCTACGGGCTCTAATGTAACTGACCAAGTTCACGGTGGGGACCAGTGGGAACCAGACATGACTTCACACCCCGCCAGTACTGAAGAAGTAGTCCCCGATGAGTCCCGGGAGGAATACAACGCTACCGAGAGAGAACTCGGCACGGAAGAAGACGGGGAGAGCACCGTGGAGATAGAGCTCCAAGGCTCCGCTAGGAGTACCCCGAGGGAAGGCTCCCCTATACAACCGCCTTCTCCCAGCGAGGCAGAGAGGACCCTACAGCAGGCCTTCCTCATCAGCCTGAACGCCGCTGCTGAACGCGACCGACTGCAGATCCAGCAGCGAAGCGAACACGAGCAGATACGTCTAGAAATAAGACGCATTCAGATGGAAGAGAATGTGGCCCGAGAACGAGCCGGTGCTCAACGGGACGCAGCGCGCGACAGACAGCAGTCGCAACTAATAGAACAGCTGATCAGACGGACAACACCCTCTCCCTCCGCCAGAGGCTCCAGGAACTCGTCTAGACACACCTCCAGGGCGGCATCCCCTAGCCGAGTAAACAACCCTGAACTTGACCAACAGACGAGGTCTATACCCCCCACAGACCACCTTCCCCCACCGGTCCAAGCGAGACCTAGCAACCGGGAAGGAGCAGCATATCCTGTGGAGAGGCTAAACCAGAGACTACAAGCACTGGATGACCTAACTGAAGACGAAGAGGAAGAGGAGGAGAACCGCGCCCGAAGACAGCACAGTACTCTACCGGACCAGGAGGTCCGGTACAGCCCAGGCTATACTCCCGCGGAGCTGCGCTACAGACCCCCGACTCTATACACGGGTGAGCACGACGCACGACCCGCACCGAGGAACAGCACCTGGACAAGCGGGCCATGGTACACTGCCGGTACCAGCCCATACCAAGGAGCGGGAGGAGACTCGCCTAGGAGGCCTCTCCCCCAACGCTCGCCGATGTATCCACAGTCAGCGTCATACATTGGCACGCCTATGGTACCCGACTTCACCCAAGAGAACCGGGCCCAGTATACAGAACTCCGCATGTGTCTGGAGACCATGTTGGTGGATGTATTGGATGAACGCCACAAATACGCCATCCTACTGCAGCACTTAAAGGTGCCCCGCGCACATAATATAGCGCTCGCCTACGCGACTTCCACCACCCCATACACAGCAGCGCTGGTAGCATTGGACCAGAGGTATGGGCGCATATGGGATTACGTGATCCAGGAGATCCGACACATCGACCGCTTACCCCCAGCAATAGACAATCGAGCACTGGACGACCTGTCCATCAGAGTGCAGTCCCTGGTAGGGATGTTGGGAGCGCAAAGAGAGAAGGGGAAGTATGAACTTTACGCCAACTCAAATGTGGAAAGGATCCTGGAGAAGCTGCCGCCCGCTCGTCAGGAGCGCTTTAGGCGGCAGAGGGACCACAGAGACCCGAATGGCCCCGAACCGAACCTCCTCGATCTAGCAGACTTCCTGGCGAGAGAAGTCAGCAGCCTACGGCTAGATACATTCGGACGGAGCACCCCTGGCTCCAGAGAAGGAACCAGACGACTAAATGATGGAAGAAGATCGGTGACTGTGATGCACCAATCGGAGTCAGTACCGAGCAGCAGGAGCCACAGTACCCCCTCCAGAACGGAGAAGTGGAAGATAGTGTGCCCCTACTGTGAGAAAGAACACTGGCTAGCGCAATGTGACTCCTTCCCCAAGCTGAACGCGGAGGAAGCAGGTCAATGGATAAAGTCCAACAAGCGCTGTTTTCGCTGTGCGCGCTCACACATGGCAGCCGAATGCCGCTTAAAGAAAAGGTGCACCAAGTGCGATGGAGCCCATCTGGACATACTTCACGACAGTAACAGACGGCGCCCTTCACCTGCACCATCCAGCCGCAAAGCGAGCGTCATGTACATCGATCCCGCCAGCAGCAGTGGAGCCCGAGTACTCCTAAAAGTAGTGCGTGTGACACTAAGCTACCAGAATAAAGTCCTGGACACTTACGCCGTCCTCGATGACGGGTCAGAGAAGACCCTGCTGCTCGCCTCCGCTGCGGCCCAGCTAGGGCTGCGGGGAAGCGAAACCCAAATGACAATTCGGACAATAAGACGAGATTTGAAGACGATAAAGGGCGAGAATGTCTCATTCTCTATCGCAGCAAGCGGCCAGCCTGAGCGACGGTACCAGATTGCAGACGCTTTCACCAGCCAAGAAATAGGACTGTCGCGGTACACATACCCCGTCGCCAAGCTGATGGAGAAATATGCACATCTGCGCAAGTTACCGATCCCGCTCATAGACAATGCTATGCCGACCCTGTTGATAGGCTCCGACCATGCAGACCTCATTGTCCCGATAGACCGGGTTCATACCGGACCCCGAGGCTGTCCTGCAGCAGTCGAGACCCGTTTGGGATGGACTCTCCAAGGCCCGCTCGCCAAATCTCTCAACCGAAGTACAGCCACTAGATGTCTCCACTCCCGAGACCAAGAGGGAGAAACCGCACTCCTGCAACACGTAGAGCGGCTATGGAGCTTGGAACAAATGCCCTTTAAGAATGGAAAGAAAGACATTCGCTCTAAAGATGACATTTACGCCATTCACCTCCTCGAGACAGGGACCAAGAGAGTCCCGGTCAACGGCGTGTTGAGATACGCCACGCCACTCCTGCGGCGAGAAGGAATGCCTACTTTCCACGCCAAGACAGACGCCATAGAACGGTACCTGCTGAACACGGAGCGGCGCTTAGCCAAGAACCCCGCCCAAGAGAGTGTATACCGCGCTGAGATTGAGAAGCTCATCACAGCGGGACACGTCACAAAGATGGACATTAAAGAGGCTGACCAGACCACTGAATCGTGGTACGTGCCCCACCACAAGGTCCATCACAACGGTAAAGACCGCATAGTATTTAACTGCAGCTACCAGATCGGATCCCAAAATCTGAATAAAGAGTTACTGCCCGGTCCCACACTCGGCCCCTCCCTACTCGGCGTTCTACTCCGCTTCCGCCAGGAAAAGGTGGCCATCAGCGGGGACATTAAAGGAATGTTCCTGCAGGTGAGATTAGTAGAGGCGGACAAGCCCCTGTTACGGTTCCTATGGAGAGAGAAGCCAGGAGATGAGCACCCAGCCATCTACCAATGGGAAGTCCTCCCCTTCGGAACTACGTGCAGCCCCTGCTGTGCGACATTTGCACTACAGAAACATGTAGCAGAGGACCCAGCAGCGGACGAAGAGGTCCGACACAGCGTAAAGAACAGCTTCTACGTAGACAACTGTCTACAAAGCCTTTCAACCCAGGAAGAAGCCGAGGCTCTCCTGATTAAACTCTGCGCCTCATTGATCAAAGGCGGCTTTGATCTCAGGCAGTGGGCCAGCAGCGATCCGCAAGTACTGCGCAGCCTCTCCTCCGAGGACAAGGCCGCCAGCAGCGAGACCTGGATGGCTACAATCCCGGGAGAAGCCCAGGAGATGACCCTGGGATTGGTGTGGCGATTCAAAACAGATTCGCTTCACTACAGACACAAGCCCCTGACTACGGAGCAGGGAAGGCCGGCGGCGGCGCCGACCACCAGACGGAGTGTGTACACAACACTCGCCCGACAATATGACCCGCTAGGATGTATTCTACCGTACACCACCAGGGCAAAAATGATTGTACGAGCATTGTGGGACAAGGACCAGGGCTGGGACGACCCCATTCCCGCACACCTTGCATCCACCTGGAGAGAGTGGGAGATGGAGCTCCACTCACTCCCAGGCGTTAATATGCGCCGAAGCTACTTCCCACCCACGGTGAGGCCAGAGACATGTAAAATGGACTTACACGTCTTCAGTGACGCCTCAGAGGTCGCATACGGATCAGTAGCCTACTTGCGGGCCCAAGACCAAGGGGGAGAGATCTACACAGCATTTGTCCTCGCCCGCTCGAGAATAGCCCCACGCAAGCAACAATCTATCCCACGTCTAGAGCTCTGTGTAGCCCTAGCCGGAGCGCACCTAGCCACGCTCATCCAACGTGAGCTCACCATACCGGTGTCTAGAACAATCCTGTGGTCAGATTCCACGACGGTACTCGCCTGGATCAAATCGGACTCATGCAAGTACAAAGTCTTCGTGGGAGTCAGAGTCACCGAGATTCAAGACTTAACCGAAGAGTTAACCGGAGAAACAGAGTGGCGCTACGTTGATACAAAACAGAACCCAGCTGACGTCATCACCCGGGGGATGCCCCTGGATGACCTCACCCGTCGCAATGTCTACAGTGACGGCCCCGCATTCCTAAGACTCCCGGAAGGACAGTGGCCCATGCCTATCCCGAGGGCAGCAAGTCCAGAGGAGGTGGAAATTAAGAAGTCTGTGTTCTGTGGATTGAGCACCGTAGCCTCCACCGACCCTAACATAAACGATTGCACGTCCATAGAGAGTGCACAACAAAGAACATTCCTGCGGTACCACCCGGAGTGCAAGTCCCCCGCTGATATGTCAGCAGCTAACTACGAGGAAGCAGAATTGCTTCTACTGCAGCGAGCCCAGAGAGACTCGTTCCCCGATGAATTGGCCTGTCTACAGGGAGGAAAGCCCGTCCCATCCGACAGCAGATTAATTCACCTGGCCCCCGAGAGCGACGCTCATACCCTCATCAGAGTGGGTGGTCGCCTACGCAGAGCCCCCAATCTACCGGATATCGACCCAGTTACCCCCAACACACTCCTGATGGGGCGGCTAGATCCCACATTACCCCAGACAATGTACCGGCCTGAAGAAGCGAACGGCCGACGAATGTGGAGGTACAGCCAAGTATTAGCCGACAAGTTTTGGAACAGTTTCCTACTGCACTACCTACCGTCTCTACAGACCCGCCAGAAGTGGGTAAAGGAGAGAGACAATTTGACAGAAGGAACAGTCGTCATGATTATTGATCAATCACTGCCCAGAGCTATGTGGCCGGCCGGCCGCGTAAGCAAAGTGATCACCGGTGCCGACGGCAAGGTCCGAGCAGCTGAAGTGCTCGTCCAGGGTCGCACTTACACCCGTCCCGTGGCAAGGCTCATAGAACTGCCTCGACTCCCAGACACAATCGATGATGACCATGACCCTACAACCCTATGACTTTGTGAAGTTGACTGACCCCTACAGCAAACCCTTATGTGTAAATAGACAACGCGATTAATCTGTCTCCGTTTAACTGATTAGGTCCGGGACCTATTCAGGGGGTGGCTGTTGTGAAGGGCCAGATTAAACCGAATATATATATTTATTTATATATATATATTTAATTGTATTTGTATATTCTCTAATATACCCTGATATCCCTTGTATATTCCTTGTACAATATGCATTGAATATCCATTCTAGCCTACTGAACATCCCATAATAGTCTCCATTCTACTATTGGTCGAGACCTTGGTGCCAGGCTGCCATACCCCTCAGACCCAGTTCAAACGTACCGCTCGACATGTACGAACAAGTCCTAGTTCCGCGTAGGAATTTGGCTACCGCACCACTAATGGGACTATTTGTTCATAGTGCGTATATATACTGCGCTACTAAAGTAGGACTTCCTTTTCAGTCCAGTTTCTTACCCTCCAATAGAGTCACAGACGTAAAGCCTCCCCGCGATGCCACGTGTGGGAGTAAGGCCAAGTTCGCCTACCATCGGTATTGAGACATCGTGTATATTAATATTTGAATAGTCATATTTGGCACTATATCGTCGAGTTGGACGTAGTCTATTAAGCTAATAATAGTCTGTTAATATATAGTGCTTCGTGCGGTGAGAATACTACCGTAGTCAGTACCCCATCGTTTCGGGCAGAGAACTGGCTGCTTACCCAGGGTGGTTGACCCTATGTGAAGCTGCACCCGAGGAGCCCCAGAGCCGACGAGCGAGTGGACCTGTATACCGGATTATTCTACCGACGACAGCCCGCCTTCCCAGGCACGGATTATGCTTTGGATACTTTGATTATTCTATGGATAAAGACCCCCGACACTACCGTGTGTTGGAACCCCCCCCCTGGAGAGGACACAAGGTGAGGAGACGCTCTGCAAGACGAGGTCTCTCCACATCTCTCCCCCGTGGACCGGAGAGAGCCGGCCCACAAAGAGTCCACCTGCTTTCATCTGTGGTCCAAGGATCGCCGGCGCATTGAACGGCACTACAGTGGGTTCTCCTGGGATACCCTTGGCCGGACGAGGCAGCTGGATTCTACCCCCCCCCCCTCCTACTCCTGTCGGCTTACAATCGACCGGATTAACCCCCTCTAGTGTATCCAGCCTATAATCATTAAAGTATCATTGCTGTTATTCCTTAACTATTCCAGGTCGTATATTTACCGCCTGCGCCTTCAGAGATTGGACATTATCTATTGATATACCGACGAATACTCCTTGCCATAAAAGTGCATACTATTTCAATTCATAAATGTAATTAAGTGATTAAGTGTTTAGTCTACACACCATCGCTGTGTAGGCAATAAAGACCTGTTTCTAATTCGTACATTTGTGTTGGATCCGTTTCATCTACGTGAGAGTGTTCATGATAATATATTTATGCCGTGTACTGGGTGGCCGAATATTAAGTACAAAGGTAGTGGTAGTAAGTATCATATCTAGTAATACAGTCAGGGAATTGTACCCCTCAGTTACAATTGGTCCTTCGAGCCGGATGGTAATTAGTGTAATATTAATATAGTGTTATTAATATTGAAATGGCCTATGATGAACACTCCACGAAACGATCCTCCTAACCAACGCCCGCAGCGCGAACGACGGCTCCCTCAGTACTTAGAGGCTTACGCTGTCAGTCAACAACCTAGTCTTCTACTAACAGTAAACGCGGTAAAACTAGAAAGTAAAAGTATGTCTAACCCCAACGCCCAGACTACCCCGACCATAGAGGCCCCTACGGGCTCTAATGTAACTGACCAAGTTCACGGTGGGGACCAGTGGGAACCAGACATGACTTCACACCCCGCCAGTACTGAAGAAGTAGTCCCCGATGAGTCCCGGGAGGAATACAACGCTACCGAGAGAGAACTCGGCACGGAAGAAGACGGGGAGAGCACCGTGGAGATAGAGCTCCAAGGCTCCGCTAGGAGTACCCCGAGGGAAGGCTCCCCTATACAACCGCCTTCTCCCAGCGAGGCAGAGAGGACCCTACAGCAGGCCTTCCTCATCAGCCTGAACGCCGCTGCTGAACGCGACCGACTGCAGATCCAGCAGCGAAGCGAACACGAGCAGATACGTCTAGAAATAAGACGCATTCAGATGGAAGAGAATGTGGCCCGAGAACGAGCCGGTGCTCAACGGGACGCAGCGCGCGACAGACAGCAGTCGCAACTAATAGAACAGCTGATCAGACGGACAACACCCTCTCCCTCCGCCAGAGGCTCCAGGAACTCGTCTAGACACACCTCCAGGGCGGCATCCCCTAGCCGAGTAAACAACCCTGAACTTGACCAACAGACGAGGTCTATACCCCCCACAGACCACCTTCCCCCACCGGTCCAAGCGAGACCTAGCAACCGGGAAGGAGCAGCATATCCTGTGGAGAGGCTAAACCAGAGACTACAAGCACTGGATGACCTAACTGAAGACGAAGAGGAAGAGGAGGAGAACCGCGCCCGAAGACAGCACAGTACTCTACCGGACCAGGAGGTCCGGTACAGCCCAGGCTATACTCCCGCGGAGCTGCGCTACAGACCCCCGACTCTATACACGGGTGAGCACGACGCACGACCCGCACCGAGGAACAGCACCTGGACAAGCGGGCCATGGTACACTGCCGGTACCAGCCCATACCAAGGAGCGGGAGGAGACTCGCCTAGGAGGCCTCTCCCCCAACGCTCGCCGATGTATCCACAGTCAGCGTCATACATTGGCACGCCTATGGTACCCGACTTCACCCAAGAGAACCGGGCCCAGTATACAGAACTCCGCATGTGTCTGGAGACCATGTTGGTGGATGTATTGGATGAACGCCACAAATACGCCATCCTACTGCAGCACTTAAAGGTGCCCCGCGCACATAATATAGCGCTCGCCTACGCGACTTCCACCACCCCATACACAGCAGCGCTGGTAGCATTGGACCAGAGGTATGGGCGCATATGGGATTACGTGATCCAGGAGATCCGACACATCGACCGCTTACCCCCAGCAATAGACAATCGAGCACTGGACGACCTGTCCATCAGAGTGCAGTCCCTGGTAGGGATGTTGGGAGCGCAAAGAGAGAAGGGGAAGTATGAACTTTACGCCAACTCAAATGTGGAAAGGATCCTGGAGAAGCTGCCGCCCGCTCGTCAGGAGCGCTTTAGGCGGCAGAGGGACCACAGAGACCCGAATGGCCCCGAACCGAACCTCCTCGATCTAGCAGACTTCCTGGCGAGAGAAGTCAGCAGCCTACGGCTAGATACATTCGGACGGAGCACCCCTGGCTCCAGAGAAGGAACCAGACGACTAAATGATGGAAGAAGATCGGTGACTGTGATGCACCAATCGGAGTCAGTACCGAGCAGCAGGAGCCACAGTACCCCCTCCAGAATGGAGAAGTGGAAGATAGTGTGCCCCTACTGTGAGAAAGAACACTGGCTAGCGCAATGTGACTCCTTCCCCAAGCTGAACGCGGAGGAAGCAGGTCAATGGATAAAGTCCAACAAGCGCTGTTTTCGCTGTGCGCGCTCACACATGGCAGCCGAATGCCGCTTAAAGAAAAGGTGCACCAAGTGCGATGGAGCCCATCTGGACATACTTCACGACAGTAACAGACGGCGCCCTTCACCTGCACCATCCAGCCGCAAAGCGAGCGTCATGTACATCGATCCCGCCAGCAGCAGTGGAGCCCGAGTACTCCTAAAAGTAGTGCGTGTGACACTAAGCTACCAGAATAAAGTCCTGGACACTTACGCCGTCCTCGATGACGGGTCAGAGAAGACCCTGCTGCTCGCCTCCGCTGCGGCCCAGCTAGGGCTGCGGGGAAGCGAAACCCAAATGACAATTCGGACAATAAGACGAGATTTGAAGACGATAAAGGGCGAGAATGTCTCATTCTCTATCGCAGCAAGCGGCCAGCCTGAGCGACGGTACCAGATTGCAGACGCTTTCACCAGCCAAGAAATAGGACTGTCGCGGTACACATACCCCGTCGCCAAGCTGATGGAGAAATATGCACATCTGCGCAAGTTACCGATCCCGCTCATAGACAATGCTATGCCGACCCTGTTGATAGGCTCCGACCATGCAGACCTCATTGTCCCGATAGACCGGGTTCATACCGGACCCCGAGGCTGTCCTGCAGCAGTCGAGACCCGTTTGGGATGGACTCTCCAAGGCCCGCTCGCCAAATCTCTCAACCGAAGTACAGCCACTAGATGTCTCCACTCCCGAGACCAAGAGGGAGAAACCGCACTCCTGCAACACGTAGAGCGGCTATGGAGCTTGGAACAAATGCCCTTTAAGAATGGAAAGAAAGACATTCGCTCTAAAGATGACATTTACGCCATTCACCTCCTCGAGACAGGGACCAAGAGAGTCCCGGTCAACGGCGTGTTGAGATACGCCACGCCACTCCTGCGGCGAGAAGGAATGCCTACTTTCCACGCCAAGACAGACGCCATAGAACGGTACCTGCTGAACACGGAGCGGCGCTTAGCCAAGAACCCCGCCCAAGAGAGTGTATACCGCGCTGAGATTGAGAAGCTCATCACAGCGGGACACGTCACAAAGATGGACATTAAAGAGGCTGACCAGACCACTGAATCGTGGTACGTGCCCCACCACAAGGTCCATCACAACGGTAAAGACCGCATAGTATTTAACTGCAGCTACCAGATCGGATCCCAAAATCTGAATAAAGAGTTACTGCCCGGTCCCACACTCGGCCCCTCCCTACTCGGCGTTCTACTCCGCTTCCGCCAGGAAAAGGTGGCCATCAGCGGGGACATTAAAGGAATGTTCCTGCAGGTGAGATTAGTAGAGGCGGACAAGCCCCTGTTACGGTTCCTATGGAGAGAGAAGCCAGGAGATGAGCACCCAGCCATCTACCAATGGGAAGTCCTCCCCTTCGGAACTACGTGCAGCCCCTGCTGTGCGACATTTGCACTACAGAAACATGTAGCAGAGGACCCAGCAGCGGACGAAGAGGTCCGACACAGCGTAAAGAACAGCTTCTACGTAGACAACTGTCTACAAAGCCTTTCAACCCAGGAAGAAGCCGAGGCTCTCCTGATTAAACTCTGCGCCTCATTGATCAAAGGCGGCTTTGATCTCAGGCAGTGGGCCAGCAGCGATCCGCAAGTACTGCGCAGCCTCTCCTCCGAGGACAAGGCCGCCAGCAGCGAGACCTGGATGGCTACAATCCCGGGAGAAGCCCAGGAGATGACCCTGGGATTGGTGTGGCGATTCAAAACAGATTCGCTTCACTACAGACACAAGCCCCTGACTACGGAGCAGGGAAGGCCGGCGGCGGCGCCGACCACCAGACGGAGTGTGTACACAACACTCGCCCGACAATATGACCCGCTAGGATGTATTCTACCGTACACCACCAGGGCAAAAATGATTGTACGAGCATTGTGGGACAAGGACCAGGGCTGGGACGACCCCATTCCCGCACACCTTGCATCCACCTGGAGAGAGTGGGAGATGGAGCTCCACTCACTCCCAGGCGTTAATATGCGCCGAAGCTACTTCCCACCCACGGTGAGGCCAGAGACATGTAAAATGGACTTACACGTCTTCAGTGACGCCTCAGAGGTCGCATACGGATCAGTAGCCTACTTGCGGGCCCAAGACCAAGGGGGAGAGATCTACACAGCATTTGTCCTCGCCCGCTCGAGAATAGCCCCACGCAAGCAACAATCTATCCCACGTCTAGAGCTCTGCGTAGCCCTAGCCGGAGCGCACCTAGCCACGCTCATCCAACGTGAGCTCACCATACCGGTGTCTAGAACAATCCTGTGGTCAGATTCCACGACGGTACTCGCCTGGATCAAATCGGACTCATGCAAGTACAAAGTCTTCGTGGGAGTCAGAGTCACCGAGATTCAAGACTTAACCGAAGAGTTAACCGGAGAAACAGAGTGGCGCTACGTTGATACAAAACAGAACCCAGCTGACGTCATCACCCGGGGGATGCCCCTGGATGACCTCACCCGTCGCAATGTCTACAGTGACGGCCCCGCATTCCTAAGACTCCCGGAAGGACAGTGGCCCATGCCTATCCCGAGGGCAGCAAGTCCAGAGGAGGTGGAAATTAAGAAGTCTGTGTTCTGTGGATTGAGCACCGTAGCCTCCACCGACCCTAACATAAACGATTGCACGTCCATAGAGAGTGCACAACAAAGAACATTCCTGCGGTACCACCCGGAGTGCAAGTCCCCCGCTGATATGTCAGCAGCTAACTACGAGGAAGCAGAATTGCTTCTACTGCAGCGAGCCCAGAGAGACTCGTTCCCCGATGAATTGGCCTGTCTACAGGGAGGAAAGCCCGTCCCATCCGACAGCAGATTAATTCACCTGGCCCCCGAGAGCGACGCTCATACCCTCATCAGAGTGGGTGGTCGCCTACGCAGAGCCCCCAATCTACCGGATATCGACCCAGTTACCCCCAACACACTCCTGATGGGGCGGCTAGATCCCACATTACCCCAGACAATGTACCGGCCTGAAGAAGCGAACGGCCGACGAATGTGGAGGTACAGCCAAGTATTAGCCGACAAGTTTTGGAACAGTTTCCTACTGCACTACCTACCGTCTCTACAGACCCGCCAGAAGTGGGTAAAGGAGAGAGACAATTTGACAGAAGGAACAGTCGTCATGATTATTGATCAATCACTGCCCAGAGCTATGTGGCCGGCCGGCCGCGTAAGCAAAGTGATCACCGGTGCCGACGGCAAGGTCCGAGCAGCTGAAGTGCTCGTCCAGGGTCGCACTTACACCCGTCCCGTGGCAAGGCTCATAGAACTGCCTCGACTCCCAGACACAATCGATGATGACCATGACCCTACAACCCTATGACTTTGTGAAGTTGACTGACCCCTACAGCAAACCCTTATGTGTAAATAGACAACGCGATTAATCTGTCTCCGTTTAACTGATTAGGTCCGGGACCTATTCAGGGGGTGGCTGTTGTGAAGGGCCAGATTAAACCGAATATATATATTTATTTATATATATATATTTAATTGTATTTGTATATTCTCTAATATACCCTGATATCCCTTGTATATTCCTTGTACAATATGCATTGAATATCCATTCTAGCCTACTGAACATCCCATAATAGTCTCCATTCTACTATTGGTCGAGACCTTGGTGCCAGGCTGCCATACCCCTCAGACCCAGTTCAAACGTACCGCTCGACATGTACGAACAAGTCCTAGTTCCGCGTAGGAATTTGGCTACCGCACCACTAATGGGACTATTTGTTCATAGTGCGTATATATACTGCGCTACTAAAGTAGGACTTCCTTTTCAGTCCAGTTTCTTACCCTCCAATAGAGTCACAGACGTAAAGCCTCCCCGCGATGCCACGTGTGGGAGTAAGGCCAAGTTCGCCTACCATCGGTATTGAGACATCGTGTATATTAATATTTGAATAGTCATATTTGGCACTATATCGTCGAGTTGGACGTAGTCTATTAAGCTAATAATAGTCTGTTAATATATAGTGCTTCGTGCGGTGAGAATACTACCGTAGTCAGTACCCCATCGTTTCGGGCAGAGAACTGGCTGCTTACCCAGGGTGGTTGACCCTATGTGAAGCTGCACCCGAGGAGCCCCAGAGCCGACGAGCGAGTGGACCTGTATACCGGATTATTCTACCGACGACAGCCCGCCTTCCCAGGCACGGATTATGCTTTGGATACTTTGATTATTCTATGGATAAAGACCCCCGACACTACCGTGTGTTGGAACCCCCCCCCTGGAGAGGACACAAGGTGAGGAGACGCTCTGCAAGACGAGGTCTCTCCACATCTCTCCCCCGTGGACCGGAGAGAGCCGGCCCACAAAGAGTCCACCTGCTTTCATCTGTGGTCCAAGGATCGCCGGCGCATTGAACGGCACTACAGTGGGTTCTCCTGGGATACCCTTGGCCGGACGAGGCAGCTGGATTCTACCCCCCCCCCCTCCTACTCCTGTCGGCTTACAATCGACCGGATTAACCCCCTCTAGTGTATCCAGCCTATAATCATTAAAGTATCATTGCTGTTATTCCTTAACTATTCCAGGTCGTATATTTACCGCCTGCGCCTTCAGAGATTGGACATTATCTATTGATATACCGACGAATACTCCTTGCCATAAAAGTGCATACTATTTCAATTCATAAATGTAATTAAGTGATTAAGTGTTTAGTCTACACACCATCGCTGTGTAGGCAATAAAGACCTGTTTCTAATTCGTACATTTGTGTTGGATCCGTTTCATCTACGTGAGAGTGTTCATGATAATATATTTATGCCGTGTACTGGGTGGCCGAATATTAAGTACAAAGGTAGTGGTAGTAAGTATCATATCTAGTAATACAGTCAGGGAATTGTACCCCTCAGTTACAGTGGGAAATATTTCCACACCCAAGCATCTAAAATGTTTTACCATAGGTATCTCACCTGGGAGGGTTGTATCTTTTTTTGCATGGGTGTTAAGTGGAAGGAAAGCCGACTTCGGCCAATTTATTTTAAATCCCGATAAATCACCAAAGTTCTCAATCAACTTGAGTAGATGAGGCAATGTGGTGTTGGGGCTTTGCATGAACAATATTACGTTGTCCGCATATAAACTAATTTTATGTTGTGTGCCCTTGATTACGATTGGTTCTATGGATTGGGATTGTCTTATATATTGTGCTAAAGGCTCTAATGATAGATCTAATAGTCCGGGACTAAGAGGGCAACCCTGTCTGGCTGAGCGTGATACCGGAAAGATTTTGGAGATGAATGTACCTGTTGTAATCATGGCCGATGAGTCTTTGTATAATACTTTAATCATATCAATGAATCCTTTCCCTAACCCCATCCTTTCTAATACTGCCCATAGATACGACCATTCCAGCCTGTCAAAGGCTTTCATAGCATCCAGGGACAGCATCGCCTTAGGTATGGTGTCTTCTTTGTCTGCATCTAGTACGTGCAGTATTCGTCTTATGTTATCAGTGATCAGGCGACCTCTTATGAAGCCAGTTTGGTCCGGATGAACTAAAGACGTCATATGCTTTTGTAATCTGATGGCTAATACCTTAGAGCAGGGCTATTCAACTGGCGGCCCGCGGGCCAGATCCGGCCCGCGGGATGATTCTGACCGGCCCGCCAAAGATTACATAATACAAAAAAATACAAAAAAATAAAAAAAATTTAATTTTTAATTTTTTTTTACTTTTTTTTCATGTCAACGTTAACACGCACAATTGAGCCAAAAGTCACTCAATTAATGACAGATTTCATTGATAAATTGAGGGAAAACTTTGCAAGTCGATTTGATGAATTTGACATGTCCAGAGAATTGATGCATTTTGTGAGCAACCCATTTGCCAATGTAGCTGCTATTTCCACAAAAGGACAAGAGTTCCTTGCATCACTTCACATTGATGAAGGTCTCCTGCAACTTGAAATAATTGACATGCAAGCATCATCTGCTCTGAAGCAGGCACTTGAGAATGAATCCACCACAACATTTTGGATAAAGTGTATTCATGTCAAGACATTCCCCAAAATAAAAACGCTGGCAATATCTGTGCTAACAATGTTTGGCTCAACATACACCTGTGAATCCAGTTTCTCTCACATGAATGCCATTAAAACAAGCAACCGTGCCTCCTTGACAAATGAGCATTTGCATCACTGTTTGCAGGTAGCCCTCACTTCCTATGAACCCTCTTTCTCTGTCATTGCCCAGTCAAAGAAGTGCAATCGCTCTCATTAGATGTGTGTATGTAGGCTAGGCCTGTCTGCCCCCCACCCCCCTGATGTTTGAGAGTTAAGAGTGGACAATAAGTGCTAATAAGATGCTGTGATTTGCTGTTGTTGCACAGACATGAAGCACTTTTTCATAAGCTCAGCTGCACTATAAATGTGTTTTTTTGTTCAAGTGTTGATGTTAGAATGTTCAGATGCACATCATGCACTTGTTTGTTTTTTATTTTATTTTTATATTGAAATGTTGAAAAGGAGATGTTGCAGTTGTTGCACAGTCATAAATGAAGCACTTTTTGCAGGAGATGTTGCAGATGTGGCACATAAATGAAGCACTTTTTTTTAAAAGTATACTACTTTTGCAATGTAGTTAAATAAAAGTTGTGAAAATGTGGTTGCGTGTTGTGTCAAGTGTACATATATTCATAGCACGGGGAGGCGCCGTGGCAGTCCGGCCCCTGGCCCCTTGGGTTTCTGACAATGTGGCCCCCTGAACAATTTAGTTGAATAGCCCTGCCTTAGAGTACAGTTTGACATCGGTTCCGAGGAGGCTTAAGGGTCTGTAACTACCGCACTCGGTGGGGTCTTTGTCTTTTTTGAGAAGGACTGAAATTAGTGCAATATTGTCGTGTTTATGGAAGCTCCCCTCCTTGACTGAGTATAAGATCATATTTAGTAATAAGGGTCCAATTATGTCCCAACAAGAAAGGTACATTTCTGATGGGATACCGTCTCTTCCAGGAGCCTTACCATTTTTCATTTCGGATATGGCCTTCTTGAGTTCCTCTAGTGTGATCGGTGTTTCTAACTGTTTAGCGTCATCCTCCGAAAGTTTAGGGAGAATAATTTGATTAAGATATGTGTCCATTTTGTTTTGATCAAAGGTCGTTTCTGATTTATATAAGTCGGAGTAGAATTCTTTGAATGTATTGTTTATTATTTTGGGGTCTGTTTCAAGTACTTGTTGTTTTCTAATGGCAGTTATATCTGCACATTTTGCATTAATTCTTAATCGCATAGCTAATAGGTGACTAGGTTTAGAACCTTGGGAGTACTGCTGTTGTCTTGTGCTGCGTATTTGCATTTCCGATTGTTGTCTGTATATGGCATTGATCTCTGTTTTTAGTACGTTAACTTGATTTTCTAGTCTAGTTGAGTTGTTGTATTTTAAAGAATTAAATAACGTTGAGTAAAGCGTTTCCAGTTCAGGCAGTTTTGTGCATTGATTCTTGCGCATTATGGAGGAAAATCTATCAGTGAAATCCTTGATCATACCCTTTACCGACATCCATATTATTCTGGGGTCTTGCACCGAGTTTGCATTCTCCCGTAGGAATACTGTGAGAGCTTCTTTGAGTTGTGTAATGAATTCCTTGTTATTAAGCAGCATCGAATTAAAACGCCATCTTGGGGCCCGGGAAGATAGTATACCAAATGTTGCTTTTAGGAGTAAATAACAGTGATCAGTGCATTGGGTATCATTTCCACTTCATATTTATCAAATAGTCTCGGGGATGCAAAGACATAATCAATTCTGGATAATGTGTTATGTCTCGCCGATCGACAAGAGTACTTTCGGGTCGTGGGATTAAGTGAACGCCATAAATCATTTACACCTGTAATCTTTGACCAATCCTTTAATGCTTTAGATGAATTTTTTTGTTCGCTGGAAAAGGCGAGGTAAGATTTGTCCATCCTTGGATTCCAAATGGCATTAAAATCCGCACCTATTATAAATGAGTAATCGGGATGGTTTAACATTTCATTGGTTAGTGTAGTGAAGAAACCCTCTTCGTACAAATTTGGGGCATATACCGCTGCCAACGCTATTTTCCTGTTATTGTGTACAATCCTAGCTATAGTTATACGCCCATCCGCATCCGACCATACCCCCTTTAATTCAATATTTAACTTACGTCTGACGACTATGGCTACACCTCGAGTTCTCGTACCAAAAGAAGAGTGACTAATATTATGGTATGTGTTATCCGCTAACGTATTCTTCCTCTAAAATGTGCGTTTCGCTTAGTAGAGCCACGTCCACATGTTCTTTTTTCATCAGTGTGAGCACGCTTTTGCGTTTGTGTTGTTTGTTTATCCCACCAGTGTTCCATATCATTATATTCAAACTAGCCATAATCTATGCATGTTTTTGTGTAGTTTTTGGTAATGCTTCTGGAGTGTGAAGCTACAATAGATGTACATCCAATTATTGAGGTCCCTTTGAGAGCCGAGCTTAAAAACATATATATATATACAAATAAAAATCCCCTTTTTTCCCCTCACCCAGAGAGTCGTACAGGCCTGTGTTCCAAAAACACATCCTCCGCGTATGACTCCCTCCCTTAGGCCACCGGATTGCCCAAACTGAGTTTTGTAATCCTAATCTTCCTATGCTAATTGCCATAGGATCTAACATTTTCATTCGAATACAATAGAATGTCGCTTTTGGTCTTGCGCCTTCCCTTACTGTAATGAAATATTATGAAAAAAAAAATAAAAAAGAATAAACTTTCATCGATATATTCATTCGCCATGTATTAGTTATTTGTTTGATGAATGATTTAATCCCTGTATGCCTAACCTGCTTTTCCACCTTGGACCTCAGACAATAAAATATGAGTTGAATTCAAGCTCGGTTGTTTTGACTACTGGCTAGTGGAGTCAAAAGGGGGGAAACCATTCTATCCTTCTTCTCTCCAATTCAGCAAACTGTGTACACTGTAAACTAACCTAGGATGTTTACATAATATACGACATATTAACATCACTAACATGTCACAAAAGCATGTAGAATGTATATTATCATCAATACGTTAGTTTAGCAATAGGTTAAAAGTGCCATTAGATAGTTTTAAGTTTTCGATTTTATGAAGTCTATTCCAAGACGGAAACGGAAATGGACATTTTGAACCATGGGAATTGTAGTCTTTTTGCGGCCATTTTGTAGAGGACATGCATAGCTGTTGACCAGCGTTGGAATTTTTCCGAACTACAATTCCTGTCAGATACTGTGGGGGTTCAAAGTTCAGCGTTCTGAATGAATCGCGCACTAGCTTGATACAAGGCGACGCATGCACACTAGCTTGATACAAGGTGACGCATGCACACTAGCTTGATACAAGGTGACGCATGCGCACTAGCTTGATACAAGGTGACGCATGCACACTAGCTTGATACAAGGTGACGCATGCACACACGCTTGATACAAGGCGACGCATGTACACTAGGGCTGCACGATTAATCGTTTTTTAATCGAAATCGCGATTTGGAATGATGCAATTATCAAATCGCCAAGCCTGCAATTAAATTTTTTTTTTTTTTTTTTTTTTTTAACCAGGAAGTCCCATTGAGATATACGATCTCCTTTGCAAGGTAGACCTGGCCAAGATGACAGCAATAACATTTGCAATACATCACACAGCAATAAAATGTGCGATACATCACACAAGAACATAATAAATGTGCATGTATACAATACATCACATGTAAACACAAAGCAGAATAGTCTACATGATAGTAAAAGTGTATAATACAGGGTAATACAGTAATTTTGCAGTTGGGACCCGACTACAGAAAGCAGCAACATTCTTCTTGTAATTTTTTTTTTAAATATGTTATAATCGCATCGCAAATCACAATCGCAATATCTGTCAGAATAATCGCAATTAGATTATTTCCCAAAATCGTGCAGCCCTAATGTACACACTAACTAGAGACACTATTTTGATTTTTAAAAGGTTTACATTTCTATCCTGTGGATGGTGCAGTGTTTCAAAACGACGGGTCTTTACATTTAATACAAATAAATAAAACAAATAGCATTCCAGACGTTTCTTTTTCAATCCAGTTTCTTTTTAATGTCACAAAACGCATGGATCTGAAACAGTTCATGTCCCTTCTGTGCCGCCAGCGATCTCACCATTTTTTAAAAACAGGGGGAGGAAAATAATTTACAACCTTTTTCTTTTTTAATATCATATCTACAAAAATAAAATCAATGACACAAAGACTAAGGCTTTACAGAAAAAAACAAAAACAAATATAAAACAAGGGGGTGCGATCTCACTATATTACATGAGTGAACAAGATTAAGAATTATATAATAATAATAAAAAACAAGATTAATGAGATGACGGTTAAAGACCGGTGTATGCGTACAGTAGTTTGCACCGTTCAGGACTTTATTCTCTCTGTGCAACATTTTACAAAAAGGAAAACAGACTTCTTTATAAGTCATTTATAGACCTTTTCAAACTTGACAACATAAACCTTCTAACCCCCCCCCCCCCCCCCCCCTTATAGTGTTTTGCTCATATAGCGGACAGGAAGTACACATGCCCCCCCCCCCCCCCCCCGAGCCGCTCCGCTAGCGACACCATTCCCCTAGCGACGCCGTTCCCCTAGCGACGCTGTTCCCCTAGTGACGCCGTTCCACTGAAAAGGTCTATAGCTTCAGACATAAGAATGTATGGAGGAAAAAGAGTATAAAGAAGAAATTGAAGAGGTAGAAATTGGAGAGATGAAGAATGCTATTTGCTGCATGGAAGCAAGGGGCAAACCAATAAAATAATAGATGTATGAATAGAAAAAATAAAACAAAAAGTAATCAATTGCTTTTTTAAATAAAACAGATAATGGGCTCAAATGTATCTTTTCAAATAAGGAACAGGAGTGCTGACCTAGGGTCAGTTGCCCAGTCTCCCCGACTGTCCTCTTCCATAAGGATCCGAGAGACGAGGCTGATCCTAGATCAGCGGTCACATACACTGAGATTACTTGATAAACAGTTAGACCCCAGGAATTCCCCACTGACTACTACGACACACGAATCTAACCCCAGAAGTGATTTCACTTTGGTAGAACATTTCAACAGAGTTTCCTTTTTCAATTTGAGGTCTAAAGATAAAATGCCTGTTCACGATTATTTTGTATATCATCAAATTATTTATATATGCTAAAAAAGTTAAAATGTTCTACCAATGTGAAACATCACACATAAGAGGTATACCGGTAATCTGTGATGTGATTCAGTATGTGCAGCAGACCTGGGCTCAAATGGAAGCTGATTGCGTTTGTTTTTTAAACATCCAAAGCAAACACAAGGGGAAGTATTTTCCAGTCTGCGCGCAACACTTCCAGTTTCAGTGCTTCAAGGGAAGTTCAATCGAGGACTCCTGAATACGTTTGAATATTTGAAACACTTCCAAATACACCCAGACCTGGCCTGGGTCTGGTCCATGTGATATCGGATCGATTTGACTACCTTCAACAAACACACACACACTTAAGATTTAGAGTCACTCTTTTCACTGGTTACATGTTATCTTACATAACTCCAGATACAAGTAGGCCCCTGCATGCCGGAGTAGGCCCCCGTATACAATACGGCAACAGCACAAGGGAAGTCCACTTCACCGAACCTTGTTGCAGTAAAGTTAAAACAGCATATAACAAATCATGTGTGGTTATTTCCAGACTTGGATCATGTGTGTGTATACTTAATCTTTCAAATTACAGACTTCTTTTTTCTCCTTTACTCCCAATAAATATAAGTTATTCTGTGCAGGGGGTGTCTTACTAGAATTCTACTTGGTAAAGAAAAAGGTTCCCTTCATAGTTTGTTTGTTTTGGGGGTGGGGGGGGGGGGGGGGGGGGGGTGGAATAATATATACACTACCTATGATACTGTATTACCAGTAGGGGGCAGGTATCTATGGTACTGTATTACCAGTAGGGGCAGGTATCTATGGTACTGTATTACCAGTAGGGGGCAGGTATCTATGGTACTGTATTACCAGTAGGGGGCAGGTATCTATGGTACTGTATTACCAGTAGGGGGCAGGGTTTCACAGTATTTACACACAATACAGTAGAAGAAATGATGGACAGGCTTTTAAGATGATGCAGACAGGCAACTTTACCAACTGTTTTTTTTTGGCAATTCCACTCGATAATAAATCGGATTTATTGAATATTCAAGTTTTACAGTCTGAATATACTCTGCATGCCCCACATCTCCCACCCCTATTATTATTGTTGCCGGCAACATTGCCCGTCTGAATTGCCCTTAAAACATATCTTTTCACTCCCCCCCCCCCCCCGCCCGTGTCACGCAACTTTAACAAACCAAAATATGACGCGATATAAACAGCTTGGGGAATCCGCCGAAACATGTCCCTTTGTCGCAGTGATCCTTGGACACGTCTGCAGAACCACACGGTGGACACGTCTGCAGAGCCACACGGTGGACATGTCTGCAGAACCACACGGTGGACACGTCTGCAGAGCCAAACAGCACTTCAGTAGCACCGCAGTAGTGTATTTATAACTTATCAGCTACGTCTTTATGAACAATATATGATCAATATGAGCAATAATAATAATGATCAGGATGTCGCATGGTCAGTTCCTGACGGCCGTCCCGGAGCTCAGGAGACTGCCGCCTTCGAGGGTTCCCAGAAAACAAAAGCAGGAATAAAATAAAACCCCCACGACTCCATAGTGTTTCTCCAATAGCTTTTTGCGGATATGAGCAGATCATATGAATGATATAAATGAATAATGCTTGTGTGGGTAATGATACCGGTCTCCTTTGACCCAGTCCGGCCCAGTGCAAATAACCTGAATTCAATAGACACAGTCCTTCGGCCTTGGTGGCAGTCGACAAACGGGGGGGGGGGGGGGGGGGGGCGACTGGGTGTGTGCAGCGTTGCCCCGGCGACGGAGGCCGCATGTCACGTACAATCCCTGACCAGTCCACTGCGTACTGTTGTGTACACACGAGAGGGATGCATTGTGGGTAAAGTGCCGGGGTGATGGGTCCTTCGGTTAGAAATCAGCGATTCAAAAACACTTCTCTGCTCCTTTCCTTCAACCAGCTTGCATCATCAAAATAATACGAAAAAAACAATAATAAGAAAAAAAAACTACTAAATCCTTCAAATGTTCCCAACACAGACGTCCTCCACACGAGCTTCCTCTCCGCTTCACATTTACTCCAACCTTCCTGACTTTGCTGCTGCCTCTTCTGCTTCTTCTCCTTCTTCTACTTCACGCAATCCTTCCTTCGCCTTGTTCTCCGTCTCCACCCTTCTTCCTCCGTTTCTCCTTCGTGGTTCTCCCTCCCGGCCCCCGGCAACCCCCGAGCACTCAGTCCAGCCGCTGCACAGTTCTGTCTCGGGTTCTGCCAGTGCATGCAGGGGTCGCGGCGGGGTGTGCGATGAGACGGGATGGGGGGGGGGGGGGGGGGGCGTCGCGAGGCGTCGCTCTGTGCCAGTGTGATGAGTTGTCTCCCGTCAGCGGCTCCGTCCTGTCGGCCGGTCCGACGTCAGAACCCGGTGGACTGAACACGGGGCGGCCCTGCTGGGCTCCCCTCCCTGCCTGCAACACCACAAGAAGAGATTCAGAGGCTACTTTTACTAAATTAACCGACGGCAAAATGGAGTCACGTTAAGACGTCCATCAGACATCGCCTTAATGTGGAACGCAGGCATTCTAAAATATATTTAAGCAATAATACACTCGAACCAGTGGAATATCAGGAATATTGCCACGGCTGTGATGTGCCCGCAGCCACAAGAGCGAAGCTCGAGTGGTGTTGTAGGCATCACAGAGTGGCAATATTCCTGATCTTCCACTGGTTCGAGTGTATTATTGCTTTTATACAGCAAGTTGCACCGTCGGGAAAAATATAGGATGAATACAGACAATTATACGGGTCTTTTATATCGATTTCAGTGAACTTAAAAGTGAAAATAGTTCCTAAAGATGTATTTTTGCTATGGAATTTCAAATGGAGTAGGCCAGTGGTTCTCAAACTGTGGTACGCATGTGCAGTCAGGCCACTGAACTTAGAAGCAGGCCAGGCCAGTGTTTCTAGTTGCGGCGGTGCGATAGTTAACCTAAGTGGGGAACAACCAGGAGATCACTGTGACAGAGAGTAATGCAGTCTAAACAGTCATACATCTTTTATTCAACTTCAGCCCTGATCATAACCATTTTAATTTTTAGATTTTTTTGTAATGTCAGATAGAAATATGAAATACTCCCACTTTTCTGAAGAGTTGTTGTTAAATCTGACATTACAAAAAATTCATCAAAATCTGTGTTGTTGCTAATCATTGACACATGCCTAGCCTGTAATAATCCCGCCCCAAAAATGTTTACTTTGCATTTGATATATTGAAAATATTTTACTTTTTGTGTGTTTTTTTAACAATAATTTGTGATGCCATCACACAAACTGGCATAGGGTTATAATTCTAAAATGTATTGAATAT
Organism: Notolepis coatsorum; assembly: GCF_963971535.1. Lineage (NCBI taxonomy): Eukaryota > Metazoa > Chordata > Actinopteri > Aulopiformes > Paralepididae > Notolepis > Notolepis coatsorum. The sequence continues at coordinate 174,858,681 of NC_140168.1, forward strand.
GTGTTTTATAATTTTTTACAATAATTTGTGATGCCCATCACAAACACTGGAATTTAAAGGGTAAAAATTAAAAAATTCCTGCACCAGAATGCAGGAAATTAAGTCTTTGTAACAAAATAATTCCTGGTGGGGAAAGTGGCCTGACTGGGGCTATATTTTCACACTATATTTCCCAGCCTGAATTATTTCCCCAGTCCGGCCCTGCTTATGTGAGTTGTCAATGGACAACAACATGCTGTGTGTGTGTGTGTGAGAGATAGAGAGAATGAAGGACAATTGCTTGCTGTGTGAGAAAGAGAGCGAGATAATTAAGTACATTTGCTGAAATACAGTTGTTCTTAATTTTCTCACTTGCTATGTGAGAAGAATGTTAGTTATTATGTTCTCAATGGGCCTCATTCAACAATACTCTTATTATTTTTCTTATATTCTTGCTTACCTGTCTGTTAAGAGAACAATAAGAAAAGCCACAGCCACATTCATAAAGCCGTTCTTAAAGTCCAAATCTGTTCTTACCCAGGTTTTTTAAATGGTGAATCCCACTCATTCTAAACTGGATGCGCGTTCTCGCGCAAGTAATTTGCATACAGAGACACGCCTTGCGGGCTCATTATAATACGAGAGCCGTGGGTCTGCATTGTATAGAGCGGATCCCCCGGCCGTATTCAACCACTGGAGCGCTTTACGATGGATCAAAATTAGATAGGAATCAAATGTATTGTCATCATACAGCACCTATAGCTATATAATGGAATAGACTGTATTAATATAGTAGTAATATAATAGTAGTTGGCTAGTTGCGCACTTCTGGCCACCTCGCGCATACACACATACTGTATACAGTACGTGCAAAATGAATAATTCCAGCAAAGTACTGTAGGCTTTGTCAATATACTGAACGACGCGTTGTCAAGAGCCAATCGCACAGGTTGCCTCATCTCATCTAGCTCTGCAAATAGATCTAGAGTCTGAATATCTCCGCATATATAGCCTGCTGATGACTGACACATCTCTCTCAAATCCATTCTGAGAACGGAATGCAGTGCCCGCAACGCGGGTCTTGATTGAAAATTGTATTAACAGATTGCAGAATGGGTACAATACCGTACAGCTCAATACACACAATTGTTAAGGGGATGTAGACCAGAGAAAGACTTTCGTCTTGTTTACATCAGGGTCCCCCATTTTCAATTCATCATAACATATGACATACATGACATACAGATACAGTACTGCTACATCTATACATTTATGACATACCAGATTTACAAATACAGTACTGTTTGTGATACAAAAAGAGTTTAAAAGAAAAAGAGGGTGGGTAGGTGGGGTGGGGTGTGGGGGGGGGGACTGTACATTGGAGGTGGTTGGGTGGGTGGGGTGGGATGGGTAGGCTGGGTGGGGGTAACTGTACATTGGATTATCAACGAAACCTTACTTGGTCCAAGAAGAGGGTCTCGTGTATTACTGGGTTTAAGTCAGTTGTTTATTTATTTATGTTTTACTGTTTGCATACGAGGTGGTCCGCAAATGTTCTTGATAACAATCTAGTGGTCCGCATAAAACAGAAGTTTGGGAACCACTGATATAGACGATCTCTAAATATGCGTTCTATGCTACGTATACAGTACTGCATATCTGTATGTCATGTCATAAATGTCATGATATATATCTGTATATTGTGTATGTCATAAATGTCATTATGAATTGAAAATGGGGGACCCTGATGTAAACAAGACGAAAGTCTTTCTCTGGTCTGCATCCCCTTAACAATTGTGTGTATTGAGCTGTACTGTATTGTACCCATTCTGCAATCTGTGAATAAAATCTTCAATCAAACAACGGCCTGGGCGGCCAGAGCATAACTGTTCTAACAGTAATATATAATCCATTTCAGACAGAACGCACGCAATAAGTTAAAAGTTCTGTATTTTTAAAGTCGTATTTGGGGGCAATTAACCAATGGTATGTTTTTTTATTTTAGGTAAGAGTTTCTTATTTCGGTAAGAGTGCTCTCGACCACTCTTATAATTTGTTCTTGCCTGAGAAAAAAGCAACAATAAGAAAACGTTGCTGAATCCAAGGTAAGAACAAAGTAAGAGGAAATGCTAGTTAAGAACAAAATCTGTTCTTATATCGCTTCATGCATGAGGCCCAATGCCCCTTGCATTGTATGAGTTGTGTGGAAGAGTTTGCTAGTTCTAGTGCTACCCCTTTGCACATTGTGGCTGTGTCTGACAAAAGTTAACAATAAATAATGGTATTAGGAATACATTTGCCTCCTGCGTGAACTGTGCATAGCTGAATAGACTGTATTTTAACATCGGTCATATGGTGGTACTTGGAGAGCCAGCTACGTTCTCAGGTGGTACTTGGTGTAAAAAGTTTGAGAACCACTGGAGTAGGCTATCAACCAGGCAGTTGGCAGTTGAAACTTTCGACAACATTCTAAAGCCAGCGCAGTGGTATATTTATGGTGATTTAACCGTGAGTGTATCATGAATGTACTCACGGCTTAGAACGCTCTCGACCAATCACAATGCGTGGTCGGACCTACTTGTTGTATAAATAATATATATATATATATATTGATACACATTTGACCTTTTGGACCCCTGCCGTGACCCCTCAGCACTCACCGTCTGCCGAGCCCAGTGACGGCGTCCTGGAGACGGTTGCAGGGCTCCGCGGGAGCTCCTCCGGGGCGTGGCTGACGGAGGGCTCTCGCAGGGTCCTCAGGAGCTGCTGATGGGCCTTCTCTATGTCCTGTGGACGAGGGGAGGATGAGAACAGTGCCGTTAGCCGTCGGGGCGGCGCGAGACTGTGGGTTTCAGGAGGACTTCTCAGGCCCGTGCGCTGCCTGTGACAGTATTTAGTGCGCCGCCCGGGGCGACTGATTGGTTTAACAGGAATACAAGCAGTATACCGGGATGAGAACAGGTTCAGCCAGACCTCCCTCTCTAACATAACATGGAAGTTCCGCTCAGGGCCTTTGTTCACCCCCCCCCCCCCCCCCCCCCCCGTGTCCTCCTTCTACTCTCTCCTCCTGGTCGTCCCTTAAAGACAAACCCACAGAATGGGGGGGGGGGTCCTCTATTGAACTCCTGACCTAAATTGCATTTGATTAGCCATGTTTTAATAATACATTTGTATCAACCCTGAGTATTTGACATGGGGCTTGATGTTTCCTGTTACATCCCAATGTTTATATTCCCCAGTGTGTGTCTCCATGTGTGTGTGTTCTCCATTTTTGTTTCCTCCCTCCAGCCATTGTTCCCTCCACCCGTCCTCCACCATTGGTCCCTGCCAGGCCTGCCCTTCCATTATAGCAGCACAGCACCGATTGGTGGATGGTTTTCCAGACTCCAACACTCAATCAACACCCATCACCCACCACCCAATCATGGATCGCCACACACCTGTTAAAACATGGTTTCTCACTTCAGTCTCTCTCTCTCTGGCATGAGGCTAGGCCTAGTGTTACTTGGTGACATTGACTTTGACATTTGCATTTCGTTTATTGGCCTTTGTGCTTAGTGGAAATTGCCTTGTGTGTGTATGGCCACAGAGAGAGCATTGTTAGCTATAGTTTGTTTTTGTATATATTCTGCCTTTGTTGTATGTATCATTAATGTGTTTTTCTCTCTTTCTCAGGAAGCACAGATGGGGTGAGCTGCCATTTCCTTTGGATATTGTTTTCTCCTGTTTTGGTTAGGTAAGGGTAGTTTAGGTAATGTCATTTCTTTTACCATAGATTAGATTGGTTTATTTGGAGTATAGTGGTGTTTGTTTGTTGTTTTGGCCTGGGCTCACCCTTGAGCTACATGTGCTTCCTTTGCATCTATCAATAAATATCATTGTTGTTTACAAACGTGGTCCATCTTTTCTGTCAACCAACTGTTATGTTACAGCCCTTTACCCTTAGACTCACAGGGGTCGTAACATTCCCCCACAGACATGACATCATCATCAGTTCTGGAACACTGAACATGGACATACTGAACATTATGTGAGGTGTGTGTGTGTGTGTGTGTGTGTGTGTGTGTGTGTGTGTGTGTGTGTGTGTGGTGTGTGTGGTGTGTGTGTGTCATCTACACTCATCACATCAACACCACCACGTACCCTCAGCTGGTGCAACTTGCTCATCAGCCCTTCGATGGTGTGGAAGATCTCATCAACGTTCTTTATCACGTGACTCTGGCCCACCACCACCACCTCCTCCTCCCCCCCCTCCTCCTCATCGTCCCGCTGCCGCCCTGCCTCCTCCGACTCCTCCTCCTCTGCCTCCTCCTCTGGGGGTCGGGGGAACTCTGTGGCAGTAGGGGTGGGGGGGTCGTCGTCCGTCACGCTCTCTCCCTGCTCGGTAGGCATCACCAGGTAGAAGGTGTTCCCTGGAGAGCAGAGTGATGGGTCAACCTGCTGCTACCGCAGAATCTCCCTGAACGCTAGTCTCACTCACAGAGTAGAAACACATCTATAGGACATCAAGGTATCTCCCTGAACGCTAGTCTCACTCACAGAGTAGAAACACATCTATAGGACATCAAGGTATCTCCCTGAACGCTAGTCTCACTCACAGAGTAGAAACACATCTATAGGACATCAAGGTATCTCCCTGAACGCTAGTCTCACTCACAGAGTAGAAACACATCTATAGGACATCAAGGTATCTCCCTGAACGCTAGTCTCACTCACAGAGTAGAAACACATCTATAGGACATCAAGGTATCTCCCTGAACGCTAGTCTCACTCACAGAGTAGAAACACATCTATAGGACATCAAGGTATCTCCCTGAACGCTAGTCTCACTCACAGAGTAGAAACACATCTATAGGACATCAAGGTATCTCCCTGAACGCTAGTCTCACTCAGAGTAGCAACACATCTATAGGACATCAAGGTATCTCCCTGAACGCTAGTCTCACACAGAGTAGCAACACATCTATAGGACATCAAGGTTCCTGCAGGTTTCAACAAGTTCAATTGAAGACTTTTTAAAAATACCTTTTTAAGACCATTTTGAATAGAATTTAATATCTATTTCACGTCCATACCGGCAAAAAGGTATGCCGGAAAATGACTATGAAAGAAGTAATTCCACTTCTGTAGTGTGGTAGTGAAAGGGTTAACTTTCTGTAGTGTGGTAGTGAAAGGTTAACCTTCTGTAGTGTGGTAGTGAACGGGTTAACCTTATGTAGTGTGGTAGTGAAAGGTTAACTTTCTGTAGTGTGGTAGTGAAAGGATAAAGGTTAACCTTCTGTAGTGTGGTTTAACCCTTTCACTACAACACTACATACGGTTAACCCGTTCACTACTACACTACAGACGGTTAACCCTTTCACTACTACACTACAGACGGTTAACCCTTTCACTACCACACTACAGACGGTTAAACCTTTCTGTAATGTGTAACGAAACAAAGACAAAGAGCCGCTCGTGGCCGTCATTACCCCGCGCGGTGGCAACAGCTCTCTGCTCGGACGGTCGGTCGGAGAGGAGGGCGACATCATCGGTGATGTCGTCAGGGATAGAAGGAGAGCCCGCAACCACAGCTACACACAAGAGGACAGACGTGTGTGTGTGTGTGTGATGGTCCAAGTGTTTGTGTGGGGAAACAGACGCAGGAGTGTTTGTATACAAATGAAAGGGAGTGAGAGGGAGTGAGGGGGAGCCAGGAGAGCAGGTGACAAGAGTGTGTATCATGGTGTGGTGAGGAGCAGGCAGAAGAGAAGAGCGTGGAGAGAAGGAAAAGAGAAACCAATCAGAACACGTGCAGAGAAAGACAGCCGTCGCAGATACCCAGATTTACACATTGTTTTGGTACAAAAGAGAATTCAATTAAGATAAAATAAAAGGTACCGATTGAACTGAGAGTGATCGGGTCAAACCCTGATCGACACCCGAAGAGGAATATTAAAGAACCAATGGCGTCGTCAAGATCCCGTTACCTTTCCTCACCACCTGAACACTGGGTTGCTCCGCCTCCTCTGGCCCCGCCTCCCAATGGTCGGTGCTGAAGTCGAGGACAGTCTCTAGGGACTCTGGTCTGGATCGCTCGGTGAACGGACTCCTCTCATTGGTCTCGTTGGTGGGGGTGTCGTCTGATTGGTGGCTCCAACAGTCCTCCTCTAGATCTCTGAATATAAGCTGCCTCAGTGTTTCAACTGTAGACAGACACACACAGTAAACACAATGTTTAACAAATATCGATATAAAATCGTTATTAATTAATTAGTTGACAAATGGCTCATTATGATCAAATTCAACAAATGAACATTGGGGCTGCATCCCATTCTGACCATACCATTCGAGACAATGACCAAGGAAACTATAACAGAAGGAAGGGTCACCACGTCACTGTGTAGCGTGTGAACGCACCTTGGTGCCAAGTGTGGAAACTTTCAGTTCAGCCGACATTGAGTTGAATGGGATCATCTCCTCGTTTATGACCTTATTTCATTTAAACAGGTTATTACCTCGATTGTCAGAATCATCTACAATTCGTTGCATCGTTAACTAGCTAACGTTTGATATATTTCCTCAGATAGCGGCTATAGTTTGGATTTGAATGATAGGCTTCAATAGAACTGGCATCAAAATCTGGCCCCAAGCAGCACATAGGGCGCTGGTGTTCTGACGTGATGACCCTTCCTTCTTTTAGTTTCCTTGGTAGTTATAGTACTAGTATATTATAGAAGTATAATATAGAATAATACATTATATAATATTATTAGTACTATTAGTACTATAAATATATAGATAAATGTGTGTATAAATTAATGAACCTGAGTAAATATGCAATTTAACTGATAAGATACACTAAATGTATTTATTTATGTTCATTTAATTGTGTTGATTTACATTTCTGCAAAAAAAGTATGTACATTTTGTTTGATTTGGTAAACATTGCACTATGAACAGAGTCTATCAGTGTACTGTATGTGTGTAGGGGCAGGTACAATAAGAGTTGTCTTCTTGCTGTTACTTTCGACCATGGAATTTAGTGGATCATATTAAGTGAACTATATGTTCTGAAGACACTGTTGGACTGTAACAATTCCATGTACGAGTAAATACAAATGATGATGATGGTATAGAACACAATATTGTTGTTGTTGTTGTAGTAGTATTATTATCTGTGAACAAATAGGGATAGCGCCAGTGTAAAGGTCCCGCCCACGTAGGAACTGTTCCATCTCCACCCCGATAACGCTTCCTGCTCACCGTCTTGTAGAGCTGCCTCTGCCACTCCCACTGCTGGCCCGTCGCCGCCAAGGAAAGCTCCCGGTCGGTCCGTCGGTGTGGTCGGCGTGAGTGCGACGTCATTGCTAGAGGAGTCAGTCTCCATGGATACGGAACGCTCCGTCATAGAGTCGTCTGAGAGGAAAGAAATTCAGTATGTCAGAGATGATAGTCTTATAGACCCGGGGAGTGAGGTTCCACCTGTGATGTCCCCCACTTGTAGCACCCACTGAAGATCAAAACTATTAGTATTAGAGCCAAACTATCATGCCAGTTCATAATCTTTGACGGAGGAACATATTATTGAATTCTTATACTGTTACAATATTACAAAAGGTAAATGTATTAACTTAATCTTTGAGAGAATGTGTTTTACATAGTAATCTTTACTTGTTTCCATGGTAACTACTACAGTATCCAATATGCCTCTGCAATCTTTGACCAATCACAAGAGCGAAAGTAAAGCTTTGGCGTTTGTGTCATTCCGGGTCATTCTCGGTTTGTTTTCGCGGCATTTGCCGCCATCTTTGTTTTCATTGTAGCCACGACTAAAACGCTCAAAACATGAAACCGACAGCGTTTAAAAACAAACTAGTCAGGTAATCATGAGTAGTATTTTATGATTCCAATAGTGTCCGTCTGTTGACTGTTTTGGTTTCGTAACGTCCTCTGCTCAGCTCCACAACGCTCGCTCTCTCGACTGGTCTTCAAATGTCGAGGCATATGGGTAATGTAGTAGTTACCATGGAAATAGTACTCTTGTACCCATGACTTCATTCCTAGTTTTTGGCAACGAAAAAATTACGTAGATCTCGTTTAATTAAGCTCAACTCTGCTCCCGTCAAATGTCAGACCAACTGAATAAGTGGAACCATATAAACCTGCTACCTTGAAAACCACATATGGTAAAAGACCACATAAACATGCTACCTTGAAAACACCCTATGATAAAAAACCTGCTACCTTGAAAACCACATATGGTAAAATACCACATAAACCTGCTACCTTGAAGAACCCGCTATGGTAAAAGACCACATAAAAACATTAGTCTGGAACTCAATATTAATTATAAAAAATAATGAACTTAACTAAACTCATATTAAGTGATTAATCATTAAGTGTTACTTGATTGTACCTGAGGGGTCGACGTGACTGCTGGTGGAGACGGGGGAAGCGTTGCCCAGACTAGGCGAGCTGAGGGGGAGATAAGTGACGTTACACGTTGAATTCTCACGGGAATCAACCCCCTAAACCCTTTGTAGTAGTTGAAACGTCTTAAGCACTCACGATATAGGTGTGGATCTGTGATTGGTCAGGGGTGAGGAGCCACCAGCCAATGAGATGGTCCTTTCAAGTAAGTGTTTCCAGCTGGAAAACAAATAGCTCATATTTAATGCTAGATGCATACAAGCAAGGAAACGACAACATGTAATTTGTTAAATTCTATCTGAACACTCCTGGGCCCTCATTTATCAACAATTCTTAGAAAGTCAAGTCAAGTCAAGAGTTTTATTTGTCACGGCATACAAGTATACAATGAAATGCGGGTGGTCTTGCCCGCAACGATGTGCAATACAGTAGTACAACATATAATAGAATCCAATAAAACAACATTGTGCAATAAACAGGTAACATAGTGGGGCATCTCGGTATTTGTACATAGTTATTTACAGAGCATGGAGGACATGCTAGGTCCTTTGGTAGTGCAATACACTGTTACTGTTGCTATACTATTTTTAAAGTGACCTTTCCTTTGTGGCCATAAGTGTGGGCGTGTGCAGCATGAGTGTGTGCTTGCTCATGTTAAAGTGGCTGCTAGTGTGCAAGCGTGTACAGCGTGCGTGTCGTGTGTGTGCTCATGTGTGCTTGTGTGTGGAGAGTTCAGTGTTCTGTGGCACTCAGTGTTCAGTGTTCAAGGCTCTGATGGCCTGGGGGAAGAAGCTGAGCCGAAGCCTCTCTGTCCTAGTAGCTGGGGTTCGCAGGCGCCTGCCTGACCTCAGCAGCTGGAACAGGCTGTTATTGGGGTGGTGAGGGTCTTTCATTATTCTGCAGGCTCTGGATTTGCACCTCTTGTTGTATAGAACCTGCAGGGGAGGTAGTGCAATACCCGTGGTACGCTCGGCTGAGCGCACCACTCTCTGTAGGGCCTTCTTGTCCTGTGCCGTGCTGTTTCCATACCAGGCAGTGATGTTTCCAGTCAAGTGTTCTATTTTCGTACGTAAGCACAGAATTTAGAATGTGTGTACGCACAGAAATATTGGGATTTATCAACCGTGCGTACACGGGTCCTACGCACACTCCGTGTTGATAAATACCTCTTTGTTCTACCGTCAATGCTCGTGCATGATTATCCATATATGGTCATGAAACACCCTCCATGGGATGTGAAATAATGGACTGACCCGAGCGAACTCTGAGAAACCTCACTGAGAGGGAGATTGTTTACGGAGGCGCTGTCAACTAAGAAGACACAACCCGTGTTATGGGATAAATAAAAGGCGGACTTGTACACAGTGATGTCAGATATCAACGACTCCCTAAGACCATTGCTGCAATTCTGCCTGGACAGCTCAAAATACTAATAAAGACTGTTCGATAACCACTGTTTGGCGTTGGTGTGTCATAACCATGCTGGAATATGAATGCCTTTATTCGTTAAGTTCGATTGGCTACCGGGTATAATATGATTTGTACTAGAGGCATACAATCTATTTTGTTGTCGGTATTAGGTAGCCTATATGAATTACATATAATAGCAGCCATAGCCTACATTATGAAACAGTAACTTGCGCATATATAATAACACATGGCACAGCCCTGCGAAGCCTGCATACAGTAAACTAACTTGATCATTAATCTAGCTGTTGTATCTTTAGGCTTATGAAAACATTAAATAATATGTATAGGCTATAGGCCGTCGCTTTGCATTAATAGCCTATATTCTCAAATGGCATTTAATGGCTATCCGACTCCTCGCTATCCTCGCGGACGGACCAGAAATACCTTATATCATTCATATCATAGTTTACTCTATCAGCCTACCCAGCATGTAATACGTTCTTTGTTAGAACTCAACTCGTTATTATTTTGCGCATAGATTGCAGAAATACGGGAACGTTTTGATTTATATTAAAAGGCTTTGACATTGTAAAACTAAATACGTGGAATTCTGTAAGCAGAATACAAGTCATATCACCCACACGATATATGCTCTGTATGCAGAGCATGTATGCTTTTCATTCATTTAAGACACATTTATTGCAAGGGTTTTGTATACACATAAACTCAATGCGTTTTTTTATTCTTTCTTATAGGAAGGGGGAAGAACACTATATCGTGGGTGTTCATATGACTTGTATTCTGCTTACAGCTTCGAAATTCCACTTATTACGTTTAACAATGGCAAAGCCTTTAAAATATAATCAAAACGTTCCCGTATTTCTGCAATCTATGCACAAAATAATAACGAGTTGAGTTACACGGAGCGCAGTCAGTGCACCCCGTATATTCCGATAACGCTATATATAAACCATGCTGCATTCATTCGGAGAGAAAGACCTATTATTCCAAATGCTATTTATAGGGTTTTGACCATAATTACACTACTGTTGCTATTTTACAATGAACTATAATGAATTACGGGCCGCCATACAGAACACGCCAGTGTTGAAACTAATGCACGGAAGCTTATTTCCGCGTTGTAATATTCATATTCTACCACCGGGCGCCAGGTATGCATGCCCCGAGCTGTGCGTAGATATACGCACAAAGTCAAGCACAAGTTCAAATTGATAAATCCCACACTTTGCTTAGAAATGATCGTACGCACGGGTTACGCACATATCTGTGCGTACGCAACGTTGATAAATGAGGGCTCTGGTGTTTGCTGGATTACAGTTTACAAGTGTAAACTGTATGGCTGTCAATAGGTTACAATTATTTTAACCTGTTAATCGCATGATTTGCTTGCGTTAATCACGTTAATTCATGTTAAAAAAAAGACGTAGCTAAATGTGTCCGTAGGGGCTGCGGTCATAAAGAAATGGATGAAATTTTTTTTATAGAAATAAGTACTCTGGGGATAAGTACTCTGGGGATAAGTACTAGGGGGATAAGTACTCTGGGGATAAGTACTAGGGGGATAATTACTAGGGGGATAATTACTCTGGGGATAAGTACTCTGGGGATAAGTACTCTGGGGATAAGTACTAGGGGGATAAGTACTCTGGGGATAAGTACTAGGGGGATAAGTACTAGGGGGATATGTACTATGGGGATAAGTACTATGGGGATAAGTAACAGGGGGATAAGTACTTATCGGTCACCGGATTCTTCAGTGACATTGTGAATACATTTGTTCTCCGATGTAACAATATCTTGCAAAGCGTGATTAGCGAGCATAGCGCAGCTCGACCTGTGTAACGTTACTCATTATACAACGGCATGCAAATTTCTCGATTCTGATTGGCTGAAACAGTCAACTTACACGTGGGTATTTTTCATAACCCACGCTCTTGGTCCCAGGACCCGCCCACAACCGCATCACTATCAATGCGCGTTCGTGGTTTTAGGAATTAAAGCAAGATGGCGGACAAACCGGACAGAAAACATTACGAAAGGATAATGGTGATAGGGTCATAAAGACTAAATGAAAAACGATTCTGTCACGGCGAATGTCTTAGTTGCTTAAACAATGTTGGATGATGTAATTGATGGGTCATGAGTCATTGTGGAACAAAATAAAAATTGCGCGAATTGATTGATTGCAAATTTTTTATTTTTTGTACCTACTTTCTATAGAAGCAGCTGGGATGTGCGCTGTTTTAACTGAGCGTGGACTATTGAATTGATTGATTGCTAATTTTATTACCGTACACCTCGTTTCCAACTGGTTACGTTTAGGCCCTCTTTCGAAGTTGGTTAAGGTTAGAGTTTGTCTTTAGAGCAGGGCGATAGACCACCAGCCCTGATTCCAAACTCTAACCTTAACCAAATTCGAAAGAGGGCCTAAACAAGGTGTATAGTAATAAAATTAGCAATCAATCAATCAATTCAATAACCCACGCTCACTTAAAACAGCGCACCTCCCAGCTGCTTCTATAGAAAGTAGGTTAAAAAAATAAACTCTTATAGGGCAAATAAACCCCCCCCCCCCCCCATATATAGGGCAAAGAAAACTTTTTTTTCCTATAGGGCAAAGAAAACTTTTTTTTAATTTGTTTTACCTACTTTCTATAGAAACATCTAAGAATGAAGTTCTATAGAAAGTAGGTTAAAAACTAAAGAAAAGTTGGATGTGTTAGTTTGTTGGATGTCTAGGTGAAAGACAGTTGGATGTCTTAGTTTGTTGGATGCCTAGGTGGAAGACAGTTGGATGTCTTAGTTTGTTGGATGTCCTACTGAGAACAGTTGGATGCACTTCCGAGCTGCTTCCACATGGAGGCAACTTTTTTTTTTTTGTGGGAACAACTTTTTCTGGCGGATGGTTTTTTCAATAAATCTTCAATTAATGTGTTTATTGTATAGCAATAAGGTTGGATGAATGTGCCAGTTGTATAAAAGCATTACACCACTTGTAGTCGTGGGTTGTGACAATTAGACCATGCCTAGGGGGGTCTAACGACCACCCCTAGGCATGGTCTAATTGTCACAACCCACTCCTGCGCGTGATGTAATGCTTAAGTACTTGTCGCTCCGCTGGGAACAACATTGTTTATACAACCGACAGCTTGGAAACTTTGTATTATGAAATAAAGACCTTCAGGGGATGTCCGGTCAGCGTGTATCGCTTCCGCAACGGAATTCGGTTTCCGGGTTCCCCTGATTGGCCGCGACGGCCACGTGACCCACGTGGCCCGCCCCCGCATCCAGCGCTCTGCCGCTGCCGCTACGGGCTGCTGTGTTGACGCTCGCCTGTCTCTGGAGCGCAACAGTAAGAAGCATTTGCACTGCAACTCGTACACCTTACTGTAAATTGTACCTCATCCCATTTCTGCTTTGCACTATAGCCAGGGCCGCCTCAGGGGGTGTGCGAGCAGTGCGGTCGCACAGGGCCTCGCGGGAAGGGGGGCCTCGCAAAATAAAAAATAAAAATTTTTTTTCTCGATGCCCCCCTTCCCGCGAGGCCCTTTTTCATCACAGACCTAAAATCTAGTTTTGCTTATATGCTTATATATTTCACATTAGACACGTTTGTAGAATGTGTCTGACTTGTTCCTGGGTCTGCAGACATACTCACTATTGGAGCTCAGCCTCTGGGGTTCTGCAGCAGACATACTATTGGTTTCAACGAAGGGAGTGGTTTTACTTACATCATGTGTAGTACGCCGGCGTGAGTCAGCTGCGTTTGACTATTTCGCGCGTGCAGCTTTTGACTATTATGCTTAGTTATGCCAGCCAAGACGAAGAAAGAGGTCGGTCATTATCAGTCGGTCGGTCACCAAGGAACGTTGACGAAAGGCCTCTCGCTAGCGGGACAAATGGCCGGAGCCTTGTCATGGTATAGCCATGATGATGTCGGCTAGTAGCTAGCTTAGCTAAAGGCTAACTAGCGTTAGCTAACCTAGAGACAGCGCATACAGCCAAGATGAAGAGGATGGTCGTTTGGCAGATGAACTTCGTCAACTCCACGCGGTTGTCTCCATCCTCTTGGACGTTTGGTGAGTTTTTAACCTATTCTATTAACTCTATTCTATTCCCGCCGTGGACATCTCTCTCTCTCTCTCTCTCTCTGGAGCTAAACTGGCCGACTAGCTGTTGTAGTACTACTAGTAGCTAACGGTGTGTGACCTGGTGTCAGCACCTGTATGTAGCCGCATAGCTTGCTTCTGCGTTAGCTAATGGTTAGCGATAGCCTGGTTGAGCTAACTGTTAGCCAGTTAGCTGTTTAGCTACGACGTTAGCTGCCGGCTGCGCTCGGCTGGGAACGTTCGTTTGATGCTATCAGTTAGCCTTGAGTTAGCTGTTAGCTTGTGCTACGACCATTGACATTAGCCGTGAGAATAGCAGGGGGTTATTTTTGTCCCGCCAGCGAGAGGCCTTTCGTCAACGTGGAGACCTGTGTTGCGGCCTTTCGCCCTGCGTTCCTTGGTGCAGGTAAGATTAATGAAAATCATGACATTACCCCACTCTTCCTTCCTTCCCCTCCAGAATGTTTTGTTAATAACGATGTTTTTTTCCAGGCAAAACATATGTTACTTCACAACATTTGGAGATACGACATGTGCTGTGTGTGAATTCATTGTCTTGGTTGTTTGTGTAGCTTGGGTAGCGTTGGGCCGTTGGCCAAAGCTGTGTGTGGCCTGGTGTCAGTAGCCTACCTGGCTAGCCTTTAGCTGTCGGCCATTGGCTCCTTGCTGCTTTGTTTTCTCTGGTATAGACCCTCTTCTCTTTGGATTTAAGTGTTGATCTTTGTCCTTTTGGATCTATGTATATTCATGTTGCCTTTGTGAAGTTATCTTTTCCTTCTGTTTTGTTCTTTCATTAAAAGTTGAATATCCTTTAGGGGGTCATCTTTGCTTATCTCTCTCATACATGCTCTCTCTCTAACACACATGCTCTCTCTCTCTCTCTCTCTTTCTAACACACACAGTCTGCCTATGGCGGCCTTTCTCGATGGCTAGGCTGTGCTCGCTGAGTCTGTACCTAGTCAAGGATCTTCAGTCACAGTGCTCAGGTATTCTGCCACTGTGTACTCTCTGTTTAGGGCCAAATAGCATTTCAATTTCTTTCCAATGTGTCTCTCTCTCTGTACACTGTATATTGACTGTAGAACGGGAGCTCTCTCTCGCTCTCTCTCTTGCTATATGTTGACTGTATCATGCCCAGCCTCGGGCAGCGCTATTATTTACGAATACGTTGACTGTATGGAAAAAATATTATATAATTTTTTTTACCTTTTGGGGGGGGGGGGGGGGGGGGGGCTCGCGTTTAAATCTCACACAGGGCCTCGCATTTCTCCCAGGCGGCCCTGACTATAGCGTATTGTATATTAGTACATTGCATAGTATATTGTATATTGTATGCAGTGATGGGCAGTAGCTTGCTACAAGTAGCGACGCTACATAGCTTAACTACAATTCTCAGTAGCGTGCTGGTAGCTTGCTACTTTTTAACCAGGGTAGCAGTCTCTGTAGCGGAGTTATTTATAGAACGAAGTAGTAACGTAGCGACGAGAAACGTTACACGCTACTTTCGAGAGAAACAGTTTAGACTAGAATATCTGCGAGGAGAAAAAAAAATCCCCGTAAAAAACCCACTATGATTGGTTGGTTTGTTTAGATATGAGTGACGACTTCACGATTGGGTATGGTAGGCCAAAACGTTATAGGTAGGCCAATCAGAGGCAGGATAGGGCGGGACTCCAGCCGCAAAGCAGGAAGTGAAAATCAAAACAGACGTATTGAATGAATGCAATTTAACGGATTACATGAACAAGAACGACTCTGCGCGAAATGGCAGAGGGGTTCGATGGCATTGATGAAGATGATGATGTCAATAACAACAATGACTCTCCATGGCCCTATCTGGGACACATTTATGAGTTTGACTGAAAAAACGGCTAAAACTATGCTGCTCTCAACTTGAAGACACATTCAGGTGAGCTGATGAAAATCAACTGTTCCCAAACAGCACACAAGTCAGTACACTTTGTCAACAGCTTTAACTAAGATAGCTGCTATCATGATGTTTCACTGTAGGCAGAAAATGAACAATATTATTGGGGTGGAGAAAAGAAAAAAGAGGGAAAAGCAGTAGTTCTCAACCTGTGGGACAGGACCCCCAGGGGCGGTCCCCACATGATTTTGGGGCCATGGAATGTTTTGTGAGTTACATATTTAAATACATTTGGTCATTTAGCTGACACTTTCATTGAAAGCAACTTACAAATTGTGTACAACAAGTCAGTAGGAGTGGTACATATCTAGCAGCCAAGGATAAGTAGTATTGTTTGTCAGTGTCAAGCTTGAGTGTTATACTCTGAGTACATACTGTAGTAGTATAGACATATTAGCATAGTTGGTAGTAGTATATACATGGTAGCATAATACTAGTAAAATGAAGTAAAAAAATTCAGATATTGAAGAAGTGTGTAATACAAGTTTATGTTAAAAGGATGACACAAAAAGCCAGACCGAGGGCTTGTTTCAGTTTTATAATAAACAATCAAACTGAGTATTTTTTTTCCTGTCTATTTGTTTGGTGGAAACTTGGTCACGAAGTAAAAAAAAAAAAAAAAAAAAGTGCCGATGTAGCTAGCTATTTTTGTCATGTTCTTGTAGTGTAGCTTGCTACATTTCTCTGGGGATAGCTTCCATTGTAGTTGAGCTATATTTAATCGAGAGTAACTTGTAGTGTAGCTTGCTACATTTTCCAAGTAGCTTGCCCATCACTGATTGTATGGTAACTCAGTTACTTCTAGTCTGCATCGAACATTGTACATATGTCTATACTGAACACTGTGACTATTTTTACTTCTATTTTACATGCTATACTATTTTATTTCATACTTATCTTGTCTAGCACAAACTCTAACAGTAACAGTAAGAAGCATTTTGGATAAAAGTATTCTGTACTTCTGTATGACAACAATGTATGCCTGTTAAATGATAAATGATTAAATGATACACACTGAAATCTACGCTCTATCATCCTGCTTTCCACAACGCGACAATATTATTAAACAAGAGAGCTCTGTCATTGAAGTGGGAAAAGTGATTCTTGAATCAAGATGACTATGTGAAAAGCGACAATAGCATTAAACAGCAGCGTTTCTGCACTTAGAAGATGGCGCGACAATATTATTAAACAAGAGAGCTCTGTCATTGAAGTGGGAAAAGTGATTCTTGACTCAAGATGACTGTGAAAAGCGACAATAGCATTAAAGAGCAGCTCTGTCATTGAAGTGGGAAAAGTGAGCATTAAACAACAGCTCTGTCATTGAAGTGGGAAAAGTGATTCTTGACTCAAGATGACTATGTGAAAAGCGACAGCAGCATTAAACAGCAGCGTTTCTGCACTCAGAAGATGACACGACAATATTATTAAACAAGAGCGCTCTGGCGTTGAAGTGGGAAAGTGGCAGTGAAGTCCATGCCGCGCGCGCGTCAACACACAGGCAGCGGCAGAGGCAGAGAGGCGGATAGCGGCGTGGGTCACGTGGCGGTCGCGGCCAATCAGGCGAACCCGGAAACCGAATTCCGTTGCGGAAGCGATACACGCGTCCGGTCACGTATTATTCTCCCGGTTTGAGATTGATCGAGGAACGTAAACACACAAGGCCACCCGGCTGCTACTATAACTACTATTTTATTTAGTTTTCACATATAAATTAAGATAAATATAGTTAGGCCTGTTTGTGTTTCTAATGGCCCGTTTCAAACCGACTCCGGCCAAGTCTGGCAGTCAATTCAATTAATTTCCTATACTGCACATGCTCCTCTACATTGGAAATTAATTCAACGCAGTGCTGCTACTTGGCTGTAGACGGTCGGAACGAGCCTCAACACTTTGGACGCCAGACCCGATGATAGTCGGGTTATCTCGCCGAACGTTCAGCGCCAGGACCCCCGAAAACCCGAGTATAGTCTGGTTTTCATAGTTATTTCTTTTATTCGATATTTCCATTCATTACAGACACACGGACATCTGGGTTAACATGGGGACTCATTTTGAGAATGCCAATGTGCAATACCGACCGCATCCACCCAGGTGGCAGTATCGAGCACCCTTTGAATCATGATATCTTGGCCTGTGGCTCGATCAGAGGTCTCCGGTCGGATTTCTATTGGTCGGGCAAGGGGACCGGTTGTCCCGATCGGATTGAGAAACGTTAATTGCTCTCGGTCCATGATGTGTGGCGGATTATGTTGGCGACACGATCGACACCAATACTGGGACTCGCGATCAGGGGTTACTGGACTTTCTGAGTGAAAGGCCCCAGGCGGTCAGGGTGGGGGGTCAGACCTCCAACACCATCACCCTGAGCATCGGGTCCCCCCAGGGGTGTGTTCTGAGCCCCCCGCTGTACTCACTATACACACATGACTGTGTGGCCAAGTTCAGCTCCAACTCCATAGTGAAGTTTGCGGACGACACAGTGGTGGTGGGGCTGATCTCGGACAACGACGAGAAGGCCTACCGGGAGGAGGTTGAGGTACTGGAACGCTGGTGCCAGGACAACAGCCTGCTCCTGAACATTGGTAAAACCAAGGAGCTGATCGTGGATTTTAGGAGGAGACAGCAGGGGACACACACACCACTGAGGATAAACGGGGCTACCGTGGACAGGGTGAGCAGCTTTAAGTACCTGGGGGTCCACATCTCAGAGGATCTGACATGGACAACACACATAGACTCAGTCGTAAAAAAAGGCGAAGCAGCGCCTCTACCACCTGAGACAGTTAAGGAAGTTCAGAGTATCTGGGAAGATACTCCAGTCCTTCTACTCTGGAGCTGTAGAGAGCATCTTGACTGGAAACATCACTGCCTGGTATGGAAACAGCACGGCACAGGACAAGAAGGCCCTACAGAGAGTGGTACGCTCAGCCGAGCGTACCACAGGTATTGCACTACCACCCCTGCAGGCAGTGCCGTCTGGGAGAAATGCGAGGCCCTGTCCGAGATTTAAATGCAAGTCCCCCCCACATAAAGGTACATTTTTTTTATAAAAAAATATATTATTATTATTATTCTTTTTTTTGCATACAGTCAACGTATTCTTAAATAATAGCACTGCCCGAGGCTGGGCATACAGTTAACATATTAGCGCTGCCCGAGGCTGTGTGTGTGTGTGTGTGTGCATGTATGTGTCTAGGTGTGTGTGTGTGTATGTGTGTGTGTGTGTGGGGGGGGGTATGTGTGTGCATGCATGTGTCTAGGTGTGTGTGTGTATATACTGTCTGTCTGTGAGGCCACATCCCAGACATCACCCCGTGGCACACACCCACACACCCCTGCTAACCCACCGAAGGGCGGGACGCAGGGGAGGTCCCAGACCTCAGAACCGCCTGGGAGACAGAACCCCCAGTCATGTCCATCAAGTCAAGTCAAGAGTTTTATTTGTCACGGCATACGAGTATACAATGAAATGCGGGTGGTCTTGCCCGCAACAATGTGCAATACAGTGGTACAACATATAATAGAATACAGTGGTACAACATAGAATACAGTGGTACAACATATAATAGAATCCAATACAAAACACTGTGCAATAACAGGTAACAGGTAACATGGTGTGACATCTCGGTATCTGTACATATTTATTTACAGAGCATATAGGACATGCTAGGTAGCTTTGGTAGTGCAATACACTGTTACTGTTGCTAATACTAATTTAAAGTGGCCTTTCCTTTTGGCAATAAGTGTGGGTGTGTGCGGCATGAGTGTGTGCCCGCTCATGTTAAAGTGTTAAAGTGACTGCTAGTGTGTGAGCGTGCACAGCGTGCGTGTTGTGTGTGTGCTCATGTGTGCTTATGTGTGGATAGTTCAGTGTTCTGTGGTACTCAATGTTCATTGTTCAAGACTCTGATGGCCTGGGGGAAGAAGCTGAGCCTAAGCCTCTCTGTCCTAGTAGCTGGGGTTCGCAGGCGTCTGCCTGACCTCAGCAGCTGAAACAGGCTGTTATTGGGGTGGTGGGGGTCTTTCATTATTCTGCAGGCTCTGGATTTGCACCTCTTGTTGTATAGAACCTGCAGGGGAGGTAGTGCAATACCCGTGGTACGCTCGGCTGAGCGCACCACTCTCTGTAGGGCCTTCTTGTCCTGTACCGTGCTGTTTCCATACCAGGCAGTGATGTTTCCGGTCAAGATGCTCTCTACAGCTCCTGAGTAGAAGGACTGGAGTATCTTCCCCGATACTCTGAACTTCCTTAACTGTCTCAGGTGATAGAGGCGCTGTTTCGCCTTCCTTACTACTGTGTCTATGTGTGTTGACCATGTCAGATCCTCTGAGATGTGGACCCCCAGGTACTTAAAGCTGCTCACTCTGTCCACGGTAGCCCCGTTAATCATCAGTGGTGTGTGCGTCTCCTGCTGTCCTCTCCTATAATCCACGATCAGCTCCTTGGTTTTACCAATGTTCAGGAGCAGGCTGTTGTCCTGGCACCAGCGTTCCAGTACCTCAACCTCCTCCCGGTAGGCCTTCTCGTCGTTGTCCGAGATCAGCCCCACCACCACTGTGTCGTCTGCGAACTTCACTATGGAGTTGGAGCTGAACTTGGCCACACAATCGTGTGTGTAGAGTGAGTACAGCAGGGGGCTCAGAACACAGCCCTGGGGGGACCCGATGCTCAGGGTGATAGTGTTGGAGGTCTGACCCCCCACCCTGACCGCCTGGGGTCTTTCACTCAGAAAGTCCAGTACCCAGGCGCTCAGGGCGGAGCTCAGACCCAGCTCGATCAGCTTGTCCACCAGTCTGGTGGGGACTATGGTGTTGAACGCTGAGCTGTAGTCAATGAACAACAGTCTCACATAGCCCCCCTTCTGACGGTCAAGGTGAGAGAGGGTGCTGTGCAGTACCTGGGAGACCGCGTCGTCAGTGGACCTGTTTGTCCTGTATGCAAATTGCATAGGGTCCATATCACTGGGGAGGGAGGCACAAATGTGGTCCTTGACCAGCCTCTCGAAACATTTCATGACCACAGAGGTGAGTGCCACCGGTCTGTAGTCATTTGGACATGTTGGGTCCATGAGGTAAAACCTAACGAAGAGACCCAGCCAACGTGTAGCAAAGGGCAATGCTCTCGCACAACCAATGTGACGGCCAAGAGAGAGACTCCAAGAGAGATAGAGCGAGAGAGAGCGAGAGCGAGAGCGAGAGCGAGAGCGAGAGCGAGAGCGAGAGCGAGAGCGAGAGCGAGAGAGAGAGAGAGAGAGAGAGAGAGAGAGCGCGAGAGAGAGCACTTCATGGTTGTGAAGTCTGGGGCCCACTTGCAAACCAAGACTTCACCAAATGGGACAAACACCCAATTGAGACTTTTTTGAGAATTTTGCAAATCCATTCTCCGCACCCAACGGAAAACACCAAATAATGCATGCAGAGCAGAACTAGGAAGATACCCACTAATCATCAAAATTCAAAAAAGAGCATTCAAATTTCACAATCACCTAAAAGAAAGCGATCCAGACACACTCCACAACATAGCCCTCACCCACAGAGAGACCCTCGATAGATGCCCACTCAGCCAGATGGTTCTGGGACTCTGCTCACAAACACAAGCAGAGCCACCAGACAGAAACCACACTGGACTAAATCAAATTATAAGAAAACGAAAAGAAAACTATCTGACACATTGGAAAGAAACAACCCAAAACCAGAGCAAATTGAAATGCTATTTGGCCCTAAACAGAGAGTACACAGTGGCAGAATACCTGAGCACTGTGACTGACCCAATACTAAGAAGATCCTTGACTAGGTACAGACTCAGCGAGCACAGCCTAGCCATCGAGAAAGGCCGCCATAGGCAGACCTGGCTCCCAAGCGAAGACAGACTATGCACCCACTGCACACAAGATGAGGTGGAAACCGAGCTCCACTTCTTAACAAACTGCCCACTATACCAAGACATCAGAGACATATACTTCCCACAAATTGCAAACACCCAAAAAGACTTTGAAAACATGGACAATAACTCAAAACTCCCATACCTACTGGGAGAAATACAAGAATATGCAAACACAGCAGCCAGATTTGTGAGCTGCTGTGACAAGAAAAGGACATCCAACGGAATACAACCACCATAAAGACTGTACAAGAAATTCCTTCTGTAATGTACTGATTTCTTTTGTTTTATCTGTTTGATTGTTTTGTTTTGTTTGGCTTTGGCAATGTAAACGTATGTTTCCCATGTCAATAAAGCCCATTTGAATTGAATTGAATTGAGAGAGAGAGCGAGAGAGAGCAAGAGAGAGAGAGCGAGCGAGAGAGAGAGAGAGCACGAGAGAGAGAGAGCAAGAGAGAGAGCGAGAGCAACAGAGAGAGAGAGCGAGCAAGAGAGAGAGAGCGAGAGAGAGAGAGAGAGAGAGAGAGAGAGAGCGCGAGAGAGAGAGCGCGAGAGAGAGCGCGAGAGAGAGAGCGCGAGAGAGAGCACTTCATGGTTGTGAAGTCTGGGGCCCACTTGCAAACCAAGACTTCACCAAATGGGACAAACACCCAATTGAGACTTTTTTGAGAATTTTGCAAATCCATTCTCCGCACCCAACGGAAAACACCAAATAATGCATGCAGAGCAGAACTAGGAAGATACCCACTAATCATCAAAATTCAAAAAAGAGCATTCAAATTTCACAATCACCTAAAAGAAAGCGATCCAGACACACTCCACAACATAGCCCTCACCCACAGAGAGACCCTCGATAGATGCCCACTCAGCCAGATGGTTCTGGGACTCTGCTCACAAACACAAGCAGAGCCACCAGACAGAAACCACACTGGACTAAATCAAATTATAAGAAAACGAAAAGAAAACTATCTGACACATTGGAAAGAAACAACCCAAAACCAGAGCAAATTGAAATGCTATTTGGCCCTAAACAGAGAGTACACAGTGGCAGAATACCTGAGCACTGTGACTGACCCAATACTAAGAAGATCCTTGACTAGGTACAGACTCAGCGAGCACAGCCTAGCCATCGAGAAAGGCCGCCATAGGCAGACCTGGCTCCCAAGCGAAGACAGACTATGCACCCACTGCACACAAGATGAGGTGGAAACCGAGCTCCACTTCTTAACAAACTGCCCACTATACCAAGACATCAGAGACATATACTTCCCACAAATTGCAAACACCCAAAAAGACTTTGAAAACATGGACAATAACTCAAAACTCCCATACCTACTGGGAGAAATACAAGAATATGCAAACACAGCAGCCAGATTTGTGAGCTGCTGTGACAAGAAAAGGACATCCAACGGAATACAACCACCATAAAGACTGTACAAGAAATTCCTTCTGTAATGTACTGATTTCTTTTGTTTTATCTGTTTGATTGTTTTGTTTTGTTTGGCTTTGGCAATGTAAACGTATGTTTCCCATGTCAATAAAGCCCATTTGAATTGAATTGAATTGAGAGAGAGAGCGAGAGAGAGCAAGAGAGAGAGAGCGAGCGAGAGAGAGAGAGCACGAGAGAGAGAGAGCAAGAGAGAGAGCGAGAGCAACAGAGAGAGAGAGAGCGAGCAAGAGAGAGAGCGAGAGAGAGAGAGCAAGAGAGAGAGAGCGCGAGAGAGAGAGAGAGCAAGAGCAACAGAGAGAGAGAGAGCGAGAGACAGAGAGCAAGAGAGAGAAAGAGAGACAGAGAGAGAGATCCACGGCGGGAATAGAATAGAGTGCATTAAAAACTCACCAAACGTCCAAGAGGAAGGAGACAACCGTGGAGTTGACGAAGTTCACCAATCACCAGTCCATATTGTCCCCCCCGTTGGGATTAACTTGAGTCTGTTCTCCTGTTTATCTGCCACACGTTAGCACTCGATAACGTAGCTAACGCTAGCTAGCTAGGTTAGCTAACGCTAGTTAGCTGTCCCTGCCTTTAGCTAAGCTACTAGCCGACATGGCTAGCCCGACTGAACCACACGTTAGCACTCGATAACGTAGCTAAAGCTAACTAGCTGTCCCTGCCTTTAGCTAAGCCGACATGGCTAGCCTGACTGAACTTTTTTAAAAAATTTTATAAATTTCTTTATTGCAGGAAAAGTAATTTGTACATTTACAATTGTCAACATCATACATTTTCCATCTTTTTTCTTTTCTTCCCCTTTCATTTCCCCTTCCCCTCCCTCATACCCACCCCATCCCCATCACACCGAAGTTGTTGAAAACACATCTGCAAAACATCCAAACATACAGCATAGATGCTACTGGGAAAGAAAAACAAAAAACAATAATAATATCAATCAGACCATCTGTATTATGCACAAATATTTAGATAAAAAGAAGTAAAGAAAGAACTAAAAACACAAAGAAAACTCTCTAGCACGGCTGTGGAAGAAAGTAATCAATGAGATTATTTCACTCTTTCCCCCACCCCTGCCTATAGTATTGTGGTAATTCTTGAGTAGTTTGCAGCTGCGTCTCCCTCCCCCAGTTACCCACCCAGCCCGCGGGGGTCTCATTCACACCCATACATACCAGGACAGGGAAAGGGGGGGGGGGGGGGGGGGGGGGAATTAGAAAATAGGAATAAAATAATAATAAAAGATAAGGAAGTGCAGTTAGAGGTGTAAAGCTCTATCCTTTCTAAGTCTCTTCATTGATAGTCAGGGTATCGATGTGTTGCAGAAATGGTTGCCAGGTCACATGGAATGTTTCAAGGGAGCCCTTTAGGGAGAATCTGATTCGCTCAAGCTTAACGCAATGTAGTATCTCATGTATCCATCTGTTGTGAGTGGGTGGGGAAGGGTGTATCCATTTAAAGAGAATAAGTCTCCTAGCGAGGAGGGTAGTGAACGCCACAACTCGTTTTGCAGCCCTAGATGCGATCGAAGGGGTATTCGGGATACCGAAAAAGGCAGTGAGTGGATCAGGGTCTAACGTCACACCCAGGACCCTACTCAGTGTATCAAATATTGCAGTCCAAAACTCTGAGTTTGGGGCATGTCCAAAACATGTGCATATAATCGGCTGGAGATTGTTTACATCTATTACACGCATCCGTTCTATCCGGGTATATCTTTGCTAACCTCGCATTGGTGTAGTGAACCCTATGCAGGATCCTACACTGCAGCAAACTGTGTCTTGCACATATAAAGGAAGTGTGTACAGGGTCTAATATATGATCCCATTGTTCATCTGTAATGATAATTCCCAGATCTTCGTCCCATTTGGCTTTTAGGGAGTCTAAGCAAGTTGGGTTCATCCAAAATATTTTATCATATAAAATTGAGACGAGCCCTTTCCGCCCGGTACCGAGCGATAGGAGAGGGTCAGTCCTAGAGTCTGGAGGACGGCCAGGGAATTGTGGGAATTGGTTCTGAACAAAATGTCTGATCTGAAAAAAACGGAAAAGGTGGGAATTTGGGAGACCAAATTTTTTTGATAGTTCTGCAAACTAGAACACGAGAACACACCTCCGGAGTAGAGGTCATTAATGGTTAGCAAACCTTTGTTCGCCCAGCTTCTGAATACAGGATCAGAACAGGACGGTAAGAATAGGTGATTACGAGAGATTGGAGCTAGCCCCGACGGAGCGTGTAGGCCAAATTGTTTCCTAAACTGATTCCAGATTTTCAAAGTATCCGTCACAATTTGGTTCCGAGCCACCTGTTTAATAGGGATCGAAATGGGTAGTTGGGATGTTGCCACAGACCAGAGTGAGTACCTTGAAGAGGAGACTTCCATCCAAGCCCATTGGGGTTGGTCTTCTTCCTCCCTCCTGGTCCTCCAGTAAAGGAGTTTGTTTATATTACATGCCCAGTAGTAATAGCGAAGATTGGGCAAAGCCAAACCCCCTTCCGATTTGGGAAGTTGCATGATCGTCCTCTTAATACGTGCTCTTTTGTTACCCCACAGGAATGAACCTATAAGTTGATCAATCGAAGTGAAAAAGGCTTTATTAATAAATATTGGTATATGCTGAAAAGTGTATAGAAATCGGGCTAAGACCACCATCTTTATCAGGTTAACCCTTCCCAGAAGCGAGTGGGGGAGAGAGGACCATCTCGTCAGATCTAGCTTAAAGCGATCCAGCAGAGGACGGACATTTTTTGAGAAGAGCTCCGTCGGTGATTTGGCCATAAAAATCCCTAGATATGTGAATCCTTCCGTGGCCCTTTTAAAAGGGGAAAAGCGATTGAGGAAGCCGTTCCGCAGATGCATTAACAGGTAAATATTCACTTTTCTGGAGATTATGTTTGTATCCAGAGAGCTGCCTATGTTGTTCTAGAACAGGGGTAGGCAACCCTAGGCACGCGTGCCTGCATAGGCACGCGGGGGCATTTGCATAGGCACAGGGGGCAGCAGTATAATAATAATAATAAAAAAAAAAAAAAAAAAAACGTAGTTTTTTTTTTGCTTGGAAATATTATAGTGAAATATTTTGCACTGTTGTCGCATTTATCTTGTTGAAATCCTCCCACAGGTTCTTTTTACTACCACATATTTAATTGAGACCCTTTATTTGTTTATTATTTCAATTTAGCTGGAAATACATTGCTACATCATTCAGTAACATTTGCAGAGCCTTATAACAAAAACATTATTACGGTCACCATTGTGACCAGTGGGATTAATCAACAAATTTTATTATTTATTTTTCTATTTCATTGAACATTGCACATGTTAAAAGCCATTTTTTTACTCAAAATGTGAGTATTACCAAGTCAACTTGTGTTCTTAAAACAATGACAATAAACATAGTTTTATTAGGTTGAAATAATGTGGTTGTGTACTTATTTTTCTGTTAACTTATTATGGATTGAAAACTGAAAACCTTAATGTGCAGTAACTGAACTCAATATTTTTAAGTTCTGGTAACTTATTATTTTTTTTTTTTTTTACAGTGTAGTCTTGCGATCAATCAAAACGTATTTACACGATATACCTCACATTCACCCTCCATTCACATCCTGGTGTTCTCCTGGTGTTCTCCATTAGGCCTGTAGGTGGAGCTATGACAGCACACGTACAGTACACAAACTGATGGTGTGTGATGTGTCCAAAAATGAATGGGCAAATGTGAGTGAAATGGTTGCACTGTATGCAGCTGTTTGTCTGCATTGCATTCCCCCCCCGCCCCCAACTCAGATTTAGGGTTGATACAACCATCATAATAATATTGTTAATAATAACAATAACAATAATGATGTAATAATGTAAAAATTATCATTAAAAATACCTGATTATGAGAAAAAATAATTACGATGCATGGAATATTGTTGAGGCACACTAGTTACAACTATATTTCAGACAGGCACTCCATGTCAAAAAGGTTGCTGACCCCTGTTCTAGAATAT
The DNA here is from genome assembly GCF_963971535.1 of Notolepis coatsorum. NCBI lineage: Eukaryota > Metazoa > Chordata > Actinopteri > Aulopiformes > Paralepididae > Notolepis > Notolepis coatsorum. The sequence goes on from NC_140168.1 coordinate 174,885,870, forward strand.
CCAGGATAACAGGGATGGACGACGACGGATTGGAGACATAAAGTAGGAGATCGTCGGCATACAATGAGAGTTTATGAACCAGGCCGAACCTCTCAATCCCCTCAAATCTGTCCTCACTGCGAAGCCATATGGCTAAAGGTTCTGCGGCGAGCGCGTAGAGCAAGGGAGAAAGCGGGCATCCTTGACGAGTGCCGCGATAAAGCGCAAACTGGCCCGATTTGGTACCATTCACATTAACCGAGGCCACCGGGGACGAGTATAGGAGTTTTATCCATGAAATAAAACCCGGTCCCAAACCGAATTTCTCAAGTGTATGGAACAGGTACCTCCATTCCACTCTGTCAAACGCTTTCTCAGCATCCAGGGAGAGTACCATTTCTGGCGCACCAGTCGTGGTTGTGAAAAGGATATTTAACAGCCTCCTGGTGTTAAAGAAGGATTGCCTATCCATGATGAAACCCGTCTGATCCGGGTCCATCAGGAACGGGACCACCTTCTGAAGACGGCATGAAAGGACCTTGGCCAATATTTTACAATCCACATTAAGGAGGGAGATTGGTCTGTAACTGCTACAAAGGAGAGGGTCTTTACCTTTTTTGAGCAGCAGGGACAGTGACGCCTCTGATAGCGTGGGCGGCATTTGGCCCTTTAGAAGGGAGTCATTATATACTCCCAGTAGAAAAGGAGCAACCAACACGGAGTAGGTTTTATAAAATTCTGTAGTATAGCCATCTGGCCCGGGTGATTTGCCACTTTGTAAAGATTTGATTGCCTCAGTCACTTCAGAGATGGTTATAGGCGTGCCTAACTCTTCAGCTTCCGCTTTATTCGCCTGAGGGTACTTGAGAGACTTGAGGGGGTTTGGGCAATCCCAGTCCTGCTGGGAAGACTCCGACGTGTAAAGTTTGGAATAGTAGTCAGAGAAAATTTCAGACATTTCCGTAGGGTCTGTTGTAGTGACACCTAATTGGGATTTTATCCTGGGAATCAGTCTAGAGGCACTCACCACTTGTGCTTGGTACGCAAGTAATTTTCCGGCCTTATCCCCCTGCTCGAAAAAACGTTGCTTGGTGTGCAGGATTAGTCTCTCGATCTTACTAGTTGAGAGCAAATCATATTGTGATTGGAGCTGGAGTCGTTTCTTATATAGAGCAGGAGTTGGTTTAGATGAATACTGGATGTCCAATCGTTTAATCTCATCTGATATACCAGTTAATTTGGATTGTTCCTGCTTCCCAAAATCAGAGGTAAAGGAGATGGCCTGTCCGCGGAGATATGCCTTAAAGGCCTCCCAGAGCATGTCACTGCTAACTTCAGGTGTGTCGTTTATCTCAAAGAAGATTTTTATTTGTGCATGAATAAAATCCTTAAATTCAGGTTCAGATAATAAGTGGGAATTGAATCTCCAAAATTTAGAGGGTGTTCTACCCTGGGGGAAGTTAATTTCAACGGATGTCGGGGCATGATCGGAAATGACTATACTATGGTACTTAGTAGAGACTACATTATGTAGTAGTTTTTCATCTAGTAAAAAGAAGTCTATCCTCGAATACGTGTGGTGGACATGGGAGAAGGAGAAAAGTTTATCGGTAGGACATTTTGCTCTCCAAGGGTCTATAAGGCCAAGCTGTTCCATATGAAATTTTAGGATGCTCGCCGCTTTGGAGATGGTAGTACGTCTATCCGAAGACCTATCCAGTTCTATGTTTTGGACCTGGTTAAAGTCTCCTCCGATAATTATGTGATGATCATTAAGGTTAGGTATCGAGGAAAATAAATTAGATACAAATTTACCATTGTCCCAATTTGGTGCATATATTGAGGCCAAAACCACCGGAATGTTCTGCAGCTTGCCCGACACTATAACATATCGTCCGTCAAGATCAGTTAAAATGGTGGAAGGCTCGAAGGGTACATCCCTATGTATAATAATTGCAGCTCCCCTGGCTTTTGCTGAGAATTTAGAATGAAAAACGTGTCCCATCCATGCTCTCTTAATGCGGGGGATATCTGAGGTGCAGATGTGTGTCTCTTGTAAAAAACAAAGGTCACCCTTGAGGTGCCGTAGATGGTTAAGTACCTTGTTAGCCTTGATAGTTATTCATCCCTTTGACATTCCATGAGACGAAACGGATGTTCCTGCCCGTCACTGCCATGTTCTGTTACGTATATACATACCCGAGTTGAAAAGATAAAACATTGGAAGAGAGGAGAAAGGTAGAGGGGGATAGAGAAAGGGGGGGGGGGGGAGGGGGGGGGGGGTTGACGCACACACATACACCCACACAACCATACACAAACATACTCACCCGGGGGTACATCCCTTGGTCCCTAAGGGAACAGCAACAGCCTCTGTACCTCTCCGGATACGTTCCTTCCGGTGGAGACTTCATCCTCACTCCCCTTTTCCCCTCTCTCCCGTTAATTTCGAACAGCCTCCAATATGGTTATGGAGAAACTTTTAAATTTGTGTTAAAAGAACATTCGAACAGCCAAAAAAAAAAAAAAAAAAAAAAAAAAAAGGATGCTTAAATTCAAAAATGAAAGATTGGGATAAAAATGAAAGATATTTGCAACACAACTCAGGGCTCATCCATCAGAGCATGGACGTAAAAGCGCTACTAATGACTCCCAATAAGGAGTGTGACCCATAGAAAGTTGAGTGAACAAGTAAACCGAGGCGTTCCAGTGTGTGTAGGTCAACCTATAATTCAGTGGACCTGGGCAAAGCCCGCCTCCAGCCTACAACAGCTCGGGGAGAGTGTCTTTAGCCCCTGCTACCAAGCCCACTAGGGATATAAAGATTGCAAAACCAAAACAGAGTTGAAACAGAGGTGCCACTATTTTTTTCTTTTTCCCCCCTTTCTCCTTCTGTCTATATATAAAAAAAATAAATAAAAATTATATACATACATTTAAAGAGTAACATAGTAATCAGGAGGTATATGCAGTTACAGGGGTTACACGATTCAGGGACCTCACAATGTACCTAAAATATATATAGAGATATATTTTATTTTATACATATATAGTTTTTGTTTTTTGTTTTGCATATATATATATATATATATATATATATATATATTTTTTTTTTTTTTTTTTTTTATGTTTAAAATAGTACACTCATTTGAGTAGTGGAAAAGGGGTAGGATTAAATAAGTGTATACTTCTTCCTACTCCTTTTCGAACATGCAGATTGAGTTGTTTTTCTTTTTTGTTATTGTTTGTTGTATTCATTGCATGTTCGAAATAAAGACTTCAAATCAAATCAAATCAGAGGTAATGTGGTTAGTTACATTCGGCAGTGTTAGAGACCTGTACTAATGCACTTTTTTCAGGCCTACCTAATTCAAGCATCAAAAATCTTCAACTCGTGCAAAATGCGGCTGCACGGATACTAACTAGAACTAGAAAATTTGATCACATCACACCAGTTTTGTCCGCCCTACACTGGCTTCCTATCCAAGCCCGTTCTGACTTTAAAGTGCTACTCCTCACCTACAAAATTTTAAATGGGCTTGCACCGCTCTATCTATCCGATCTCATCTCCCGATACTCGCCCGCTCGTGCTCTGCGCTCACAAAATGCGGGGCTTCTATCGACCCCTAGGGTTAAAAAGAAATCCGCCGGCCACAGAGCCTTTGTCTACCGCGCTCCCTACCTGTGGAACAAATTACCTGCCGTCATCAGGGGCGCCTGCTCTGTCGAAGCTTTTAAATCCCTGCTTAAGACTCATCTTTTCTCTCTCTCCTTCAACCTACCCTGATCTCACCTGGTCGGGGACTGACCTTTAGATTAATCTGTGTAGTTTAGTTATGGTACAGGGTACTACATGGTACCACTGGGTAGTTTACTACAGGGTAGTTTAGTTAGGGTACAGGGTACTACATGGTACTACATGGTACTACATGGCACTACAGGGTTCTACATGGCTCTACATGGCTCTACGTGGCACTACAGGGTACCACAGGGCACTACAGGGTACTACATGACACTACAGGGTACTACAGGGTACTACAGGGTACTACATGGTACTACATGGCACTACATGGCACTACAGGGTACTATAGGGTACTACATGGCACTACATGGTACTACATGGCACTACAGGGTACTACATGTCTGCTCCTTTGCAGCACCACAAACATGGGAACTCTCTAACTCTTCCCCCCCCTCTTCCCCCCCCCCCCTTCTCTCTGAGTGCCCGTCTCCTGGTGCTGACTAAGGTGATGGATGCCTCGGGGTCTTGGCCAAGATTGTAGTGACTGCTCTACATGCACCTCCGAGGCCTTGGATCAGTTATTCACCGCCGTCTGTCCGTGGTCCTGTCAACTGATTAACAGTATTAACAGACTGTTAACAGATTAACAGTCAATGCGGTTTCATTGCTGGGTTAAGTACTTCCATTTCTATTCACATAATACGCCTACTTCATATATCTACTCCTTTCACATATATGCCTACCACTTGTATCTATTGCTATGTCCGCCTACTACAATCTCATGAGCCGTCTAACGCCTGTCCCGTCTCCCTATGACTTGCTGTCCTGGAGTGTTGACCGGAGTGTTGGACGTCCCGTGACGAAGGCCGGGAGGTTGCGACCCCCTCTGCGTGCTCCCCTGTCTCCGGAGGTCTCGTAGTGGTGACCGGAGTGCCGGATGTCCCGCGATGATGTCGGGGAGTTCGTGACCCTCTCTGCGCCGCCCCTATCTCCCTGTCTCCGGCTGTCCCTGAGCAGCGACCGGAGTGTTAAATGTCCCTTGACTAAGACGGGGAGGACGTGACCCTCTTTGCGCCGCCCCTGTGCCTCAAATAGATTGCTATCAGCTCTATCTTTAATCTTTCAAAATGTTCAGTTGCTATCGCTATTAGCTCTATCTTTAATTTTTCAAAATGTACAGTTGCTATTGCATGCACTCATCTGTGTTCCACTACACACATGAGTGCATGCTTACCAACTGTCCGTCTGCAACACTACTATCACCAACATCTAAGAAGGGAGATCCCCCCTTGAATGGCCCTTCTAAGGTTTCTCTCCTCCACACTGCCTGTGGAGCTTTTTTTCCCTATTGTTAGGTTTTAGTGAGTTTTTCCTTACCTTCGCGTGGGGTATGTCTGGGAGTGCTTGCATTCTTTCATTTATTTGCATCCATCTAAAAATGTTTGCACCTTATGGTGTTCTTGTTCTGTTCTTGACTTATTGTTATGTTTTCTTCTTGACTTGTTTAAAGAAGATCTGTACGGCCCATGGGGACATTAACGTGTGTTGTTGGGCCCTATAAATAAATTTGATTTGATTTGATTTGATTTGTACTGTAAGACAGTAAAAAGAAGCGTGTGCAAATTGAGTTGGTTCAGTCAGTACCTTGAGTGCTTCCTGAAACATGCATACAAACCCCCCATTACCCAATAGATACTATCCGGTTTGTTTGTATTGAGACCCTCAGATATTAAGAGGAGCATGTGCACCCTGAATATGCTCACCCTGCCTAGAGTCATATGTATATAAATCCTTACAAAAGAAAAGACAAATTAAGTTAAGAAAAAAAGGGGGGGAAGATTATATATATATATATATATATATATATATATATATATATAAAGAAAAAAAAAGGGGGGGGGGGCAAAAGCAAAAAATACGAAATAGGGAGCAGAAGAAAATGGCATGCAATCATTCACAAGGTCATGGCTATAGCAACCTGGTTGGCATAGGGTTCCTTTTGAAGGAGTCACTCCGATTGAAATAACAATATTCCCCTTCTGAGGCATAGGTGGCCAATCTATAGTGACTGGGCACTATAATATAACCAAGGTCCACAAGTTCAGCCGAACACTCAATACGTCGTAATCATGTCTATTGCTGTTGGTGTTGGTTTCAGCTGGCCCTGAGGTGTCCGTTAGACCTAGGTAAATGGCCTAGTAAATTCAGGCCCAGTCTCTGCGCATTGAGTACTCCTAAAGCATACAAATAGAACCTTCATTATCCTGTCAAACCGGTCCATTCTATTTATCTAGCAGCCTCTAAACAGAGGGAACGTCTACAGTTTGAATGAGAGAGAGACACATGTAAAATAAGGGCTATTAAAGAATAAAAAAAAATAAAAGGAGTTAGAAATACGGGCAAATATAATCCGCATCGGCTATTTGGGAAGCATAAAGTTCAGTTTCAGAAGCCAGTCCGCTTAATGTCAATAGCATCTCTCCATGAGGTCTAAGTGTCAGGTCTAACGCGGTCGACCAGTTTAGCCCAACCAATGTCTATAAATTCAGTCTCGCATTCTACATTCATTGTTCATTGCTCCCGGCGTCAGGTTAGCTTACCACTGGGTACTTGTTGGGTAGCCGTCCACGCTAGGCTAGCTTGGCCTTGAGGTACGCTTCGGCATCGCCAACAGACATGAAGCGTAGTCTGTCCCCGCTCTCTTCCGTAATCATCAGTTTGGCCGGGTAGTGAAGACTAGGCCTCAGCCCCCGTTTGTAAAGTAGTGCCATCACATCGCGGTACGGTGCTCGCTGTTCCAACACAGCCGGGGTATAATCCTCGTAGAAAGCAATTTGTTGACCGTCGTACTGCATCTCCGCTCTTCTCTTTCTGGCCTCCCGGATCACCCGTTCTTTGGTTTGATAGTTATGGAACCTGATGATAACAGGCCTAGGCTTTTCACCCTGCTTCGGTTTAGCTGCCAGAGACCTGTGTGCGCGGTCCAATTCTGGAGGGTTAGGGAGGATCTCTGCCCCAAGAACCTGGGATAAAAGGGTGGCGAAGAAGGATGTTGGTCTCGGGCCCTCAATCTGTTCTGGTAGTCCAATGATCCGAAGGTTGTTACGTCGCCCTCGAGCCTCGAGGTCCTCCGCCTTAGCCTTTAGCATAGCATGGCTAGCCCTCAGATCCGCACATGTAGCCTCTAGCGACGCAATATTTTCGCTTACAGATTCCGCATTCTCCTCCAGGGACTTGACCCGATGTCCGTTGTCGGCCACGTCCGTTTTCATTTGGTCAAGTTTATTTTCCAGAGTGGTAATGGCTTTTCTGAACTCGGTGGTCATAGCCTCTTTGTGGCTTTCAAGCAGGGCGGCCAGCCAGGCCTTGCTAAAAGCGTCGTCAGCCTCCTCCTCATTCTGAACATCGCCCCGTTTTGGTCTTGGAGTCTTGGATGTCATCTTTGCGAAAATAAATATTTAGTTAGCTATATCGATACTAGCATATAAACAAGAATTATGAGGGTTTGGAGTCTTAAAACGTAGAATTTAAAAAAACATGAGGGAGAGAGGGAAAAACGCGTCCTACTCCCTGCTCACCATACCAGAAGTCCCCTGACTGAACTTTCTAACATGCAACAACTTTCATCTTCAGTCCATCTGCCGAACGACCGTCCTCTTCGTCTTGGCATAACCTCCAATGCTGCACTCGCTCCCGTGGAAATTGTCAGACGCACGCCGGCCTTACATTTAGTCATTTAGCTGACGCTTTTATCCAAAGCGACTTACAAGTTCTGTACGACAAGCCATCAGGAAGGGCACAACTCTATCAGCTGAGTAACAATGTTCATCCAAGCACACATGAGCACACACACACAACACACACACTGTACACGCTCACACACTAGCAGCCACTTTAACATGAGCACACACACACTCATGCTGCACACGCTCACACTTATGGTCACTTTACAAAAGGAAAGGTCACTTTAAGAATAGTATAGTATAACTTGAGATTGTATAATATAGCATTGTATACCAGTGTACATAAAGACCCAGTGCCTCATCCGTAGCTAACAGTGTATTGCACTACCACAGGACCTAGCATGTCCTACCATGCTCTGTAAATAACATGTACATATAGCGATATGCCCTACTTTGTTTACTTGTTTTATTGCACAATGTCGTTCTATTGGATTCTTATTATATATTACGATTGTATTATGCACAATCGTTTACATTTCATTGTATACTTGTATGCCGTGACAAATAAAACTCTTGACTTGACTTGATAATTGGAATATTCTTTTTGGGGCACATCCTAGTGAAGGTAAGGCCTATGGTATCAATCCTGCTGTGATCCAACCATGATTTCACTTCAAGTTCAAGTTTCTTTAATAGTTGTCATACAGAAGTACAGAATACTTTTATACAAAATGCTTCTTTCTGTTACGCTCCAGAGACTGTGCTAGACAAAAGATAAGTATGAAATAAAATAGTATAGCATGTAAAAATAGAAGTAAAAATAGAAGTCAGGTACGTAGACAGTGTTCAGTATATACATATGTACAATGTTCGATGCAGAATAGAAGTAACTGAGTTACCATACAATATACAATATACTATGCAATATACTAATATACAATATACTATATAGTGCAAAGCAGAAATGGGATGAGGTACAATTTACAGTAAGGTGTACTGAGGTATGGGTTGTAGTGCAAATCCTTTACCAATAAATATAAAGTGTGTTTAGGTGTTCTAAAGTGTGGAGAGTGGGTGCTGCAGTGTGTTTGTTTAAAGTGAGTTGGGCTGTTGTGAGTAGGGCTGTCTTAAATACTTCGAAGCTTCGTTCGATGGCACAAGCTTCGAACATTAAAGGGGAACTATTTTACTATTTCTTTCACTATTTGGGCACTTTTACACAATTCCTGTGAGTTTATGGAACACCTCTGTAATTTTTTTTTATTCATTGTTTTGTATTTCTAATCAAGTACTCAAAAACAGCATTTTTCTACCTCAAGATCTTAAGCCGTTTTGAGCCTGGGCTCCAACCACTGTAACCCTAGCCACATCAACTGCTACATTATTATGCAGCCGAGTCTCTCTGACATCACAAATCAGCACATTTTCAGATGACTCAGTTCAGTGAGGGTGAATATTGTGAGAGGAGAATTGGAAGAATGCGCCAATATGAGAATTAGAGACATAGATCATATTAATATAAGTACACATAGCTAGGAAACAATGCTAAACACTGAAAAAGGCCATTTATAAGATAGTTCCCCTTTAAAAAAAAATCGAAGTTAAAAAATAATAAAAAAATAAAAAAATGTCACTTCGATTTGTGTGTGTGTGTGTGTGTGTATGTGTGTGTGTGTGTGTGCGGGGCCATTGGGTGGGGCCAGGGGACAAATACACTGGAGGAAAGTAACCCAGCTCAGCACTGCCCAAATTATATCATCACTATTGCCTGTTTGAAGGATATCATCCTCAAACACATATACACCTATATGCCTTGTAGAATTCCACACATAAGAAATAAAGATACTGGGATGAATAAACAAAATAGGAAATAAAATGTAGAAATGCATGCAATACATAAATAAATATGAATATCCATATATGAAATAGAACATTTAGATAAGGTGCTACTGAGATGTTTTGGTGAGTTCTTTGTTTTTTTGTGGAAGTAGCCCTTCTTAAAAATGCATGAACATTCACTGATAATTGGTCTGTAGTGGAGTCTACAAGGTCTACATTGCCGGACCATGTAGAATCCGGACCTTGTAGACTGACATAATTCTGTGCATAGTTTAGTATACACAGGCCATATTTCAAATAATCAAAATCTTACTTCATTCATCTTAAACATTCTTGATTTGGGGGATTGGTAGTTGCCATGAAATCTGAAGTTGTTCAAACGACAACAGCGATCCACCTTGAATTAAATCACACAGCCGAGTGAAACCTTGTTGGCTGCGTCCAGTGTTGTGCTAGTTACTGAAAAATAGTAACTCAGTTACTTTACTAGTTACTTCATTTCAAAGTAACTTCGTTACTGTACTAGTTACTTACACCCAAAAGTAATGAGTTACTGTGAAAAGTAACTATTTAGTTATTTAAAAAAAAAATACAAAAAAAAATTGCTCAAGTCCCATGCCCCATATACTCAAAATCGGTTGATCAACTTGACAGTTTCCATTCACATCACCGAACTCTGCTAAGCAATGTGGTCTAGAGCGTTTCATTATATATTCCCTCCCCGCCGTATGTATATTTCTCTCCCACCCACCCACCCCCTCCTAATGTACAGTCCCCTCCCCATCATATGTATATACTCTGTCAGGATCTAGGGGTAACAGTACTGTATATTTGAATACCGCTTATGTCACAAATGTATCAGTACTAAATACCTATATGTCCCTATGCCATAAATGTCATGTATGTTGTGTATGTCATAAATGTCTATATGAATTGAAAATGGGGGACCCTGATGGAAACAAGACAAACGACTTTCTCAGGTCTGCATCCCCATAACAATTGTATGTATTGAGCCGTACTGTATTGTACCCATTCTGCAATCTGTTAAATAAAGTTTTCATTCATTCATTCATTCATTCATTCATAACCATCTTGCAACGTTGTTTAAGATATCAATCAAAGCATTGCAACGTTAGAATAGTTAGGATATCAATTGTGCATGAAAGGACTATATTTATATTGTTTGATTAGTATTATGAGATTCCCTGGCAGATTTCGTACAGTCAAAATCCGTTGATCTTGAGTTTCAGTGAACACATTGCACTCACCAGTCTGCGGTGGTCGAGATGTAACGTTAGTCCAGTTGACTCCAGCAGCCCTTCAAACATGTTCTTTATCTCGTTTCCATGTTGTATATTAATTATCTCTCCAAGTAGTTGCTAAATGGTTTGTTAGTTCGTTATTACTGCGTTCTTATTATGTAGATTCATAGCGAGCGTCCTCTTGTTGTTTACTATAGAGAGCGTCTATTTCTTTCCGTAGCCTCATTTCTGGTTTGCGCATTTCTGATTGGCCAGTGGCCACTGACTGACGCTGTCTGGTCAGAGAACGTCAGAGAACGTCAGTCAGTGGCCAATCAGAAAAGCGCAAACCAGAAATGAGGCTACGGAAAGAAATAGACGCTCTCTACAGTAACCGAAACAAACGCAGGCGAAATAAGGACGCTCGCTATGAATCTACATACAAAGAACGCAGTAACGAACTAACAAACCATTTAGTAAGAAGCCGCAGGGGCCAGGCACCGCAGCCTGGTACACAGATGATCCACGACGAGAGGGAGGAGACGGCGGAGGTGGAGGAGCAGATGTGGAGAGGACAGCCAGAGACACTGAGCAGGAGCAGACCAGGGGAGACATTTTTGCTTAGGGGACCGCGCCCTGGAGGGGGGACCAGCTCAGGAAAGGAGCCGTCACTGAAAGGGGCCCTTGCCCTAGAAGACAGAACCGGCCCAAGATGGGAGGTGTACTGTAAGAGGGAAGGGAGCGCTCTGATTTGGACGTGGGGTACCTAATAGGGGGGCCGAAGGGTTTTAGGTGTGTCGTCTGAAAAGTTGCAATCTGTGTTTTTCTCTGTCTCTCTCTCTTTCTCTCCTCCATGACCGTTGTTTATCCTTTCTGGTTTGGGTGTGATGCGGGTAATGGAAAACAATAAGGCAAAACAGCAGACGGCGGGGCCCTAATTGTTATGAGTCCATTTTTGGGTATAATTAATTGAAAAACCAAGTAGTCTGTTGATTCTGAAAGTTGATTGAGAATCAAAGGGGGGAATGAGAGAAAACGGTGGTTTTTCAATGTATGTGATGTATAGATTGGGGGGACCACAGCTAAAACGGTGATTGAAATGTGCATGGAAGACGGTGATATTGACGGTGGTGGAACCAGTGGTTTCACAGGCACAGGCCGCGTCAGCGAGGGTTTTGTTATGAATTCCTTGGAAGAACATCTGAGATTAGAGTGTACTGTCTCCCAGGGCAGGAGGGAGAGAGGTTCATCTTAATGAAACGTGAGTTTATTAGTGTTAAAGGTTATGCAGTTGTCATGACAACACGTCGCATGACAACCAGAAGGCGGGGCCGTCGTTGCGACGACGAACATCTATGAGTCGAACGGTGTTTCCGGGTGTAAGGCAGACTAGAATCTGACTCAGACGATAATGTAATGCGTTAGAGTACTATTTACGGCAAAAAGTAACTTCGTTACTGTAACGCGTTACTTTGTAACGCGTTAGTCCCAACACTGGCTGCGTCACAGTCACGAAAGGGGCTACTTAATTCATTAATCCAATCCACTTTATTTATAGAGCACATTTAAAATAGTTGTGAGTGCATTTGATGGTTGTTGCATAGTGTTATTGTTCGTTGAGCAACCTGATGGCCTGGGGATAGAAGCTTCTTCTGAGTCTTTCTGTGCTTGCCATGAGACTCCGGTATCGCTTGCCTGACCGCAGCAGTTAAAAAAGGCAGTTGTTTGGGTGGCTGGAGTCCTTGATAATTCTCTTAGCCTTACCCCTGCACCGCTTGTTGTAAATGTTCTGGAGAGTGGGAAGCCCCCCTCCAATCGTGCGTTCGGCTGAACGTGCCACTCTCTGTAGTCTGCTACGGTCTTATGCGGTGCTATTCCCAAACCAGGAGGTGATATTGCCAGTCAGGATGCTCTCTATTGTACATGAGTAGAAGTTCTTAAGGATCTTCTGACTGACTTGGAACTTCCTTAGGCACCTGAGGAAGTAGAGGCGTTGTCGTGCCTTCTTCACAACACTGTCAATGTGTGTGGTCCATGTCAAGTCCTCGGATATGTGGGCTCCGAGGTACTTAAAACTGTTCACTCTCTCAACCGGTGCCCCGTCGATGCTGAGGGGGCTGTAGTCCCTGACCCCCGACCTCCTAAAGTCCACAATCATCTCCTTTGTTTAGCTGACGTTCAGGGAGAGGCTGTTCTCCTGGCAGCATCCCACCAGGACCTTGACCTCTTCCAGGTAGGCCCTCTCGTCGTTTGCAGAGATCAGGCCCACCACTACTGTGTTGTCAGCAAATTTGATGATTGTGTTGTGTTGTTGTTCTGCTGAGCCACACAGTCATGTGTGTACAGGGAGTAGAGGAGGGGACTCAGAACACAGCCCTGGGGGGCCCCTATGTTGAGGGTGATGGATGAGGAGGTGCAGTTGCCTACTCTCACCACCTGGGGTCTGCCCGTCAGGAAGTCCAAGACCCACTGGCAGAGGTCATAGTTCAAGCCCAGGTCCCTGAGCTTGGCTATGAGTTTGGAGGGGACTATGGTATTGAATGCTGAGCTGTAGTCGATGAATAGCATTCTCACATAGTTCCCCTGCCTCTTGTCCAGGTGTGATGCTGCTGTGTGCAGCACATGGGCTATGGCGTCCTCCGTGGACCTGTTGGGGCGGTATGCAAATTGCAGGGGGTCAAGGTTGATGAGGAGGGAGGAGCAGATGTAGCCCTTTACTAGCTTCTCAAAGCACTTCATGGCTATGGAGGTGAGAGCTACAGGGCGGTAGTCATTGAGGCAAGCAGGCTTGGATTTTTTAGGTACAGGGATGATAGTGGACTTCTTCAGGCAGGTGGGGATGACAGCCTGTTCTAAGGACAGGTTAAATATGTCAGTGAATACCGGGGCCAGTTGGTCGGCACAGACTTTTAGGACGCGGCCGGGATGCCGTCTGGTCCTGCTGCCTTCCTGATATTCACTTATTTAAAGGTCCTCCTCACCTCATGCTCTGTTACCCTGAACACTCTCCATCAGCAGACCCCCCCCACGCCCCATTGCCGTGGCTTGTAGGCTGGTGTTGTTATTCCCAGCCTCAAACCTCGCATAGAAAGTATTGAGATCACAATATATGTGTGTATTTTACTCCACATGTGCCGTTGGTGACGATCAAAGTATCAAAAAACGACCCCCCCTCCACCCTTTCATGCATTCATGATGAAACATAATACCAATAATATAGATGTGATTTCAAAACAGTAGCGTGTACAGGTGAGAAATGACAACGTTTTTAGTGAATTGCACGTATTGCTGCATAGCGTAGTTTTCTGGGATTAGACAGGATTATTCTAAAACTATAGTCATATTCACCACGGTATAAAATGGGAATGTATGGATGAATTTTTTTTCTTTTTCTCATATTGAACGATAGATACTCAATGTCAAATGGGCCATAGTATTCTATCCTTAGCTAGAATATAGAATATAGTTATAGCCCTGCAAACACCGCCACGTATTCCTATACTTTAGAACGCTGGCCTTTTAACACTTTGAATGCCCAAAAACGACATAACACGTGTTATCAGCCCAATGCCTGAATGCCCACCACGACAATTAGCGTTTCATTTTTTTTATTAGTGAATTCATATTTCATCAACCGAGTCTCCCGTTGGTATGCAGCCCCTGTAGGAGCTCAGATGTGAAAAAACCGACCCCTATCGTCTCCCAGATGGTAATGCACCCTTTTGGAATGGACTCAATGAAAATGGATGAGAAAAGAAAAATCCGGAATCCACATTTTACTTCTCAGGCATGTAACCCGAGCCGATCGGATTCATTGTGGACCCTCAGAACAGCGTGGAATACATGTGTACAGTATGTAGCGTTGGATCAATAAAAGCGATCGATTTTTGGAATGGCGATCAGGAATTGGAATGATCTTTTTGGAGAACATCTGATCTGAGGTAAGGAATCTATTTTACAAGTCTTGGGATAATCAGAGTTGTATTCGCTGAGATCTCAGTGTTTGCCCTATGTGTGATGTGGCTGTTTGTGCGCGATCGCTTTGAGGAAATCAGAGAATCGATTTTTCAGATCGCCTATATAGCGTGCATACGTACACATACTATCGATAATCTAGCGTTTATTTGAAAACGATTCATAAATAGGCCGAAAGATGACAACGTTTTTGTGTATTCTAGAATATTCCAGTAAAGGGCGATTATCATGGAATATTTATATTTTCCTTGAAAACGAGGGCTTTTCAAAATGCTATAAAATGAAAATGAACCGATAAAAAAACAATCCGCTTCGACAATGTTGACTGGAAAACGAGTCATTGATATGCGACGGGCAGATTAGACACATAGCCATAATTTAAAACATAGATTAGGCGTTTTTTTTTTTTTTTTACTTTGACCAGTCAGCTGGTTCTTTTCGCGTTTATCGCTTTTTTCTGGTCAAGTATGACCGACAGATACAGGTTGAATGGGGTATAGATGGGGGGAAAGACACTGAGAAAATACGGCGAGTCCGGGAGTCGAACTCGTGTACCCCAGATCCGTGACGCGCACGGTTGTCCCCGACGCCGAAATAGCGTTCGAGGTACGTGGTGAGCTACTGGAGCTCCCCAGATTAGGCGTTTTTAACGCTAACATTGAAATGGATGGTGGGCATTCAACCAGTAATTCATGATTAAGTTTGGGCTCTGAAAGTGTTAACCACAGATCAGCATATCGATCCGGCGTCCAAAGTGTTAAGAGCATGATCTTAGTCGTAGACCAACAGCTCCCAACACACACCAGGGTTCCCACAGACATTGCAAAATGAAATTCAAGGATTTAAGTACTTTTCCAAGCACTATTTTTCATTTTCAAGGATGTCACTAGAAGGATGCAATTCACTTTTAAATGCTGTTTTTTTAAGCATCTTATTGGCCTGCTTGCCAGCTAGAGCAAGCTAGAACATCACACGCGAAGAAATGAGGGAAAGCAGTTCTTGATTCAGAACAATTTGATCATGGATGAACAAAACATTCAATGCGAATGGTTGATTTGAATTTCAAGGACTTTTTAAGCACCTTGTTAAAAAATTGGGCTGTTTTCAAGGAATTCTATGCCTTGATTTAAAAAAAATAAAAAAAATTATCAGGCACTTTAACACATTCCCCTCCATTGGTTATTAGGGGTGGGAATCACCAGTTTCATCAAGATACGATACGATATCGATTATTTGGACAATGATACGATATTTTCCGATATCACAAAGTCTGCCACGATACGATACGATTCGATTCAGGTGCCTGCGATCGATATGAGACGATATTATATGCCCATTTAACACAATCAGTAACATTTAAATCAACAAAAAAAAGGCAATGGAAATATCATTTGACATTTTTATTTTTGATCTCTTCCAGACATTTAAATGAAAAACAATCTATTGTTTTGAATACAAATAGACCTCCTGTTCACTGTTTTTGGTTTGTTTTAGTTTTTTCCCCCGATATTAATATCCTATCACAGCGCTGTATTTTGGCTGGAAAAGGCATATTGGGAGTCAGAAGGTGCAGTACCGGCCAGATCAGAGTTAGTGGGGCTATCTCGAGAATGCAGTAACCCCCCCCCCCCTCCTTCCCAGTCCCTAGTGGACCTCTGCTGTTTTCTCTATCGCTCTATCAGCTTAGCTTAGTTAGCTCACGCTAACGCAACATTAATTTCAGTATTTAACGCGACGTCGACATAAAGGAATGGCGAGGATGGAAAGCATGTTAGATGCATTTGACCCCTGGTGGGGAAAAAAAAACAGGCACTTATTTCGGGCAAAATAGGCAGACTCTGAAGCAATGGTGTCTAACGTCTACACACGCTGAGCTGCGCTGAGCTACTGTTGTTGCAGCCGGGCGGATATGCTCACGAGGGGATTAGAGTATCGCAATATGAATCGATCTTTTTACGTTGCATCGATCCTATTTGATAATTGATAATAGATCGATCTGGATCAATGTATCGTCCCACCCCTATTGGTTATACCCATCAATATACCCTGTCTGCCACCACTGTAAGCCTATGGAGATGTTTACCTTCTTTGCAGGGCTATAACTTTTTAAATTGTATTGCTATATTGACATTACTATGGCCCAATCAACATCGATTATCTATCGTTCAGGATGTGGGAACGTTATACTTTTTCATTCATACAAAAATACCTTCTAGAATATAAGTATGTTTTTATCGTTTTCTGCAGTAATTCCTAGAACGTGAGTTATAGGCCTAAACGCATATATAGATTATCGATTGGCATTTCTTCCCTATACACGCTATATTAAAAAATTCAACTGTATATGATCGGTATACGTTATGCTTCATCATGCGTGGAGGAAAGGGGGGGGGGGGTCGTTTATAATTCCCTGATCATCAGTAAATGCTTTATGTAGGTTGGGTGATATATTGATCAGATCGGTTTGCTCACAAGGAAACTCACAATTGGGTTGAAAATAACGTTATATTCCTCTTACCGTGGGTCAAAGAGACTGGCGGTGAAAGATCCCAGGTATACAACGCCGATCGCCTAGGTCGATTTCCGGTTTGTATGTCGCAATAAACGCCGAAATCATATAGATTATTAAGTTTAGAAAGCGATCCATTATGTACATTGTGTGTCGGGAGTCATGCAACGATATCCGACGGCCGGATGAGTTTAATCGACGGACATCAGCCATATCCTGTAGGTGAGTCTAAATCGCCCGACCATCCACCAGGTGGCGGTATTGAGCCGTCGTTGCCGTCACCTATAGGGTCCAGCTGCAGTGTCGCGGCTGTATATATGAATTATGAATGCCATGGCAGAAAAAATTAAATATTGATCTCAATAACGCTGTACAGCGAGGTCTGGCGCTCAACGCATGGCGGCCAATAACGCTGTACAGCGGTTTTGGCGGAGAAAGTGTTACGCACTTCAAGGACCTTGTGCGAACCCTGACACACATTCTTCTATACTCGCACTAGACACAGGGGAGCTTACGTGTTTTTCTCTGACGAGGTGCCAGCCACCAGTTCATAGATCTGCCTCTCTGTGGTGCTGATGATGTAAAGTGCCTTGTTGTCTGGGAAATAAACCAACCAGAGCAGGGTACAGCATTTGTCATTCAAGTAATTCAGTACATTTTACCGACTACATACTACAAGGGTTTTGCAAAATGTTTACTCCAAAATCTATCACCATTAAATTGTTAACAGTGCAATCGGTCACAGAGGCGACACGTTCTAGACATCGGTCTGTTTCATAATAATAATAATAATAAAAAAAACACATGGGACACATCAACCAGAATATCAACCAAATTGTATCCTTCATTCTACAGGGTATGTGCAGGTTTCAACAAGTTAAATGTAAGACTTTTTAAAATGTAATACCAATTTCACAACCATACAAATTTTCTTTTAAATAAAAACACATAGTGCAGGGGTGGCCAACCAGTCAGAGACTAAGAGCCACAAAAATTACTGTGGTACCACAAAGAGCCACACCATATACCAGCGTTTCTCAACCTATTTTTTCAGTCACGGCACCCTTCATGCGTTTATAGGTCTCACCCTCTGGCCTCTGAAGTTGCTAATGTCTTTTTTATTTGGGCCTCACAGGGTTAAAAGTACCCTGTGAGACCCACGGTTGCAAAATTACAAAATCACTTTTAGCCATTTAAAAAAAGAATGTTTATTTAAAAAATTTTAAGCACATATATAGTCAATTGGTCCTGTTGTTCAGCCTCACAATGCTATTTGATAGTAAATGTGTTTATATGTCCCACCCTCTGGCCTCTGAAGTGGCTAATGTCTTTTTAATTTGGGCCTCACAGGGTTAACCTCTTAAGCCCGAGATATACAGTAAAAGTGTATTTTTCAGCATTACGTTTGTTTACCAATTATTTTAACTGTTATTAGTGAAATATAAGATGATAGAAATCTCAGGGCATTGAGTCGGAAACCGGCGCATATTGACAGGAGGAAGTGGCACAGCCAAAAGTGAGTGTAGTCTTTTGAAGGAAGAGACTCAGGGCTTTCGAATTTAGAAAAACTACCCTACCCAGCTCACACCAGCCCCTGTCAATCATCTGACTTCTGGATTTACTTTTTTATTTCTCTTATTTTTTGGGATTATCTCCCACAAACCTGAACGTTATTGCCATAAAACAGAACGCAGTTAGTTTCTCTACCTTTCTGTGAACGTCTTGCAAAAAACGGTGTTGCAATACGATGAAAAATGGTGGAGAAATTTACATTATAAAAAAGATGGCAGAATTTAGTACTGTATCTACAAAACCTTCTGTTTAATCATCTTCCCTTTATTCATTTGCTTAGATTTTTCAGGTCTGGTAAATTTTAGTATGGTGTTATTCACAGTCAAAGATAATTTTTTTTTTGAAATAGAATTGATATTCTCCTTTGGTTCATTACAATTTACTCAAGCCTAGTAACATACACACTATTTCTGACACTGATCCATATATGTCCCTAGATTCAGATACCAAGAACATGCAAATGGACCATTTCATTTTTTTTAAATGTTTATTCTACGTCCTTATGGAATGAGTGACCAAAAAAAAAAAGTAAAAAAAGAAAAAGAAATTATATATATATATATATATATATATATATTTTTTATGGATGGAAGAGCCGCACATTGACGGGCAAAGAGCCGCGGGTTGGCCACCCCTGACATAGTGACAGTGAACTACACTTGCACACCTAATTTAAATTCTTGCACGTTCCATACAAGCTCTCGCCTGATGCTCCAAGCTCCCGGTAGCCACACAAAAACAATGACTGGAATACAAAAACATTTAATATATCTAATATTATTTCATCTCCCGACAGCCAGGCTGCAAGAACCGGACCTCCAGACCACCCTGATCTCACTGTTCTGGTACCTCTCAACTAGGGATGTCCGATATTATCGGCATTAAAATGTGATATCGGAAATTATCGGTATCAGTTTTCAAAAAATTCATATTTTTTTTTTTTTTTTACATTTATTTAACCTTTATTTACCCAGGCAAGCAAGTAAGAACAAATTCTGATTTTATTTATTGTCAAAAGTATGCATAATGTTGTGTTAATTCCACGACAAGAGATATGCAATGTTAATTACCTGAAATTATTCCGTTTTTTGGGGGGGGAAACCCTGCATATGAGTGTCGGAAATTAAGAGTTGGACAATATCGGTATAGGTAAAAAAGCCAATATCGAACATCCCTACTCTCAACCCTTTAGCTCCTTTAGCATGCAGACCCTTTACCTGTAGCCACGGGGCGGACCAGCAGCGAGTCCAGTCGGACCAGGGGGCTGAAGGACGTCTTGGAGTCCCCTCCGCCCCCTCCAACCCCCCCCAGCCAGCGGGACGGGCAGCGCAGCAGCAGCCGGTCGTCGGGACCCCTCTGGAGCAGGACCAGGGAGTCGGACAGGAGCAGCGCCTGGATCTCTGGTGGGGAGAGAGAAACCAATGGGTCACTATAACCTTGAGGTTGGAACTCCACTCTGGTCCCCCGATATTATATAAATAAAATAAACTAGGTCCCTCAACAATGTCCTAATCCAACTAAAACGAAAAAAAGAAAAAAAAAATGCATCCCACCATTTTATGTGCACAGGAGCCGCTGTGAGGCCTGTCCAGTTTTGCCTATAGACGGGTTTCCTGTTTATAAACACAGTGCTAAACTGCTAAAGCTATGGCCACTGACCTGTGATGCTGCGCTAACAGAAGTTAAACAGTTTTTTTTTATTTATCTTTTCCCCCCTCCTTTTTCCTCCGATTTTCTCCCATCCCAGTCATTAGTCGTTATGCCAATTCCCAATCCCCTTCCTGGTCGCTGCACACTTACCCCCCACAGTCGGTCTGGGAGAGTGGAGGCTATCACGTGCTTCCTCCGACACACGTCTAGCCAATCAACCGCTTCTTTTCACCTGGCAGCGCGGACTCTCACTGAGAGCGTGTAACGTGTGGAAGGATCACACTACCGCCCTTAGATCCTATCCGCGCTTAGCAGGCGCCCCGACCGAACTGTAGGAGTCGCTGTTTACAACGACCCGGACCCACCCCGCCAGCTTCTCCCACCCTCTAATACTGCCAATTGTATTAGTGTGAACGGCCAGCCAAGCTGGTGACAACCCCGGAGCTGTGAGCTGGATTCGAACAGGCGAATCCAGCGTCTCCGGGGTTGGTGACGAACGCAATCTCCGTTACGCCACCTGACCGCCTAGGTTACGTCATTATTAATACAGGGATTATCTGGTTAAATACAGGGATTATCTGGTTAAATACAGGGATTATCAGGTTAATTACAGGGATTATCGGGTTAAATACATGGATTATTGGGTTAAATACAGGGATTATCTGGTTAAATATTGGGATTATTGTAGGGCTGGGCGATATGGCCTCTAAATGATATTTTTGGCTATGTCACGATACACGATGTACATCACGATATTTGGACATTTCCTCTAAAGCCCTTTGAAGTCAGGGCTCCAGACTAACTTTTTACATTGGTTGCACCAGTGCGCCTAACCTTTTCATTTAGGTGCACGCAAAAATTTCCACGGCGCCTTTTGCCGCTGCAATAATACATTTTAAGTGTTACCTTTACCATTACCTTTTATGTCAGTTTCCATACACATTAGTAATTTCTTAAGATGTTAAGTAAATTATTGTAAAAAATAACATTGTATTACAGTTAGCTCACAAAGTCCAATCCTTCACCTTTTTATGTCTATTTTAACACATTAAGCTCAGCTCCAGTTAGAGCTGTCCCAACCCTGTTTTTGGGATTTGAACATTCACCAGGGTTTTTCGAACGGATGTTCGAACCATTGTTTTTAATCATGCAAACAATTTGCTCCTAAATAGGGAGGTGTAGTCTGACGTTAATTTGGACCGCCTGCGAGGTCCACCCGTATAGGGATTTATCTTTGGGAAAATGGATTATCGGCTATTGTAACAATTCTACCTCATGAACATTTGGAAAGCTTTCCATTTTGCACAAAATGAGTTCCCTTCTATCACTAACATTATTTGTTAAGCATTTTTGGTTGAAATAAAATTCAGCGATTTCTTTTTCTTTTTACAATTAATTGCGAATATTTTCATGTTGAGCTATAGATTGTGGATGAATACGCACAGAAAAGTACACTATGCAAATATTGATGCTTTATTCGTTTTAAACGAGACGATTTAGAAATGGGCAATGGGCAAATACATTGTGTTTTCAAGATGATGGACTGGCCAGAAACAGCAATCATGTAACCACTACACCTCTTTCGGGTATTTTATTTAGAAAAATGGCCACTTGCGTCCGCGCCTCAACCCAGCGTACTGTCGAGTCTTGACTAGCAAAGTTTAGGCACATAGCGCACATTGCTGCGGTTGAGTAGTAGACGTAACCTACTGGTCACGGGAGGCTTGAATAACGTTTGAATGATAATCCATTTTGTGAATACATTTGTTGAAATAGCTTTGTTGGCCGACGGCTCCTGCTATCTTTTTTTTTGATCCACTTTTTCTCCCATTTTTTTTCTATATTTTTCTCCCATCCCAATTTCGCATCATCCAATTCAACCCTCCCCTGTCACGAACGCTGTTTCTTGCCTCCCACAAGCCGGCTGCAATGTGGACTAAGTCATACATAGCACAAGTCCCCTCCGGTACTTGAGGTAACAGCAGTCGCATCTTTTCACCTGCGCAGCTTGATCTCTCAGTGTCGAGGAGTAACGCGTGGGAGGCTCACGCTGCCCCCGACACTTCCTGATTCTACTGCGCAGGCGCACCAACCGACTTGTAGGAGTCGCTTGTTCACAACGCCCGATCCCCACCCTTCAGTTTCCCTCCCCGTAATACGGCCAATGTGTATTACTGCGGACGACCAGCCAAACTGAAAACAATGTGGAGAGCTGGATTCGAACACGCGAATCCTAGCGTCTCCACACTGGTGGCGAGTGCCTTGCCCACTACACCACCTAGCCGCCCACGGCTCCTGCTATCTTAATGTTAGCTAAAGCTAAAGGGCTGCGGTCTAACGTTACATATCTTAATTAACGTGTATAACATACCTGTGTAACGTTAAGCAGCTTGTGTTCCGCTGGGAAAGCATCACTGCATACACTTTGTTTAATCCAAACGTCCATTCGGAAACGCTGTATTATGAAACCAGTATGAGACGCTGTGCTTTTTTATCGTTTCAATTCGGAAAGTTGATGCTCACATGGCTTTTTTGTTTATCCCGTCATTCAGCGAATAATAATGGAAGGGTGATGATCAGAGCCAATCAGAGGCAGATCTGGGCTGGTCTTTGCATAATGCACGTGTTATAGCCAATCAAAGGTAGAGATTATACATTTTTTTTTGAACGCACATGGCCACGGGGAAAAAAACGCTAGATAAACACACATACACACAGACAGACAGACCTGCTGGGGGCACCAGTGCGACAAGGGAAAACATCCAGTCGCATTGCACTGAGTTTTGGTCGCAAAATGCGACCAAAACAGTTGCACCCTGGAGCCCTACTTTGAAGCCTACAGTCACGCCAACATGACGATTAAAATAGTCCCTGCAACATATGTCTGCATTAAACCATGAAGATGCTTTAAAAAATTATTTAATTAAACATTTCTAAAAATCTAAAAGAGTAGTCTACTGACACACTAATACAGATTTTTTTTTATTAACATCTAAGACCATTTATATAAATACTCTTGGGTGCCTAAGACTTTTGCACAGTACTGTTTTCTATCCACTTTAGCCAAAAATACACACACACTACTGTGAGAACATAATAATCTTGTAACCAAGGAATGGTCCGCCTATACTTTTAATATAAAACCACGAGAGACTTGATAGCTTAGACTTATGATTTTTATTATCAGCAATGTTATAACATCCTACTGGTAAACAAAACACTGTAAAGGTGTGTGTGCATCATCATATATATATATTTACTTTTTAATTGCATGAAACATTATGAAGTATTCTCTTATGCCGCTTTTCCACGGTCTGCACGGTACCTACTCGACTCGGTAGTACCCCCCATAGATAGATATAAAGACGGTACCCCCCATCAGTGTAGCTGGGGTGCCGTGACGTCATCTTCAACGCGACACACGGAGGATTTCGACGCTAGCTATCAAGCTACTGTATGAATCCAGTGCCTTATTAGCTCATTTACGCTAGCCGCAATGCTAATGGTTAGAACGCGAGGCTACTACCAGTTCATCTACCTCGGCGCCTCCATATTCCATTTCTGAATAAAACACGTAGGGCTAACGTTTAAACTTGCGAAGCTCTCTCCACTTCTCTCACGCTCTCGTATCCCCGTTCCCCGTTTCCTCCAAACAAACCTGTGCGCGCGTGCGTGTATGGGCGTGTACATGACGTAAATTGTGGCGAGTCTGTGTGAATTTTTTTTCTTTGAGGGAGAGACGAGAGAGTAAAGGCAAGCGCTGCGCCAAAGTAAGTCATCTCAACTGCGGCGTCTTATAAACTGATGTGAGGGATTGTGAGTTACATCACAATGTCCACGATACGTTTAAAAAGTGTAGTTTATTTTATTATTATTATTTATAATTATTTAGTGTATCGATATTTATTTAATATAGTCATATCGCCCACCCCTAGATTATTGGGTTAATTACAGGGATTATCGAGTTAAATATTGGGATTATCGGGTTAAATATTGGGATTATCGGGTTAAATACAGGGATTATCGGGGTAAAATACCGGGATGATCAGGTTAAATACAGCGATTATCAGTTTAAATACAGGGATTATCGGATTAAATACCGGGATTATCAGGTTAAATACAGCAATTATCAGTTTAAATACAGGTATTATCGGGTTAAATACAGGGATTATTAGGTTAAATACCGGGATGATCAGGCTTTGAACAGTGTAACTTGATGACTACTGTTGGATATGTGACCAATTAGATTTGACGATTAGAGAGGAAGTCTATTGGATGTACCTGGCAGTGGAATGCAAGGACAGTGGGGGTTTTGGTGAAGCAGACAGGACAGTAAATACCTAATAAGGACAGTGGGGGTTTTGGTGAAGCAGACAGGACAGTAAATACCTAATAAGGACAGTGGGGGTTTTGGTTAAGCAGACAGGACAGTATATACCTAACGTCTTGTCTTTGCTGATTTTCCAGGTGAGAGGGCCCTCGTGGATCATCGTCTTCGCCGTCAGGTCCAGGCTCTATAATCAAGAGCAGTGACATAGATCGTTATGTTGACAGAACGTTAAATTATGTTGATAGAACGTTAGTTATGTTGACAGAACGTTAAGAATTACGTTGACAGAACGTTAGTTACGTTGACAGTAGGTTAGTTACGTTGACAGAACGTTAAGAATTACGTTGACAGAACGCTAGTTATGTTGCCAGTAGGTTAGTTACATTGACGAAACGTTAGTTACATTGACAGAACGTTAAGAGTTACGTTGACAGTAGGTTAGAGTTACATTGACGAAACGTTAGTTATGTTGACAGAACGTTAAGAGTTACGTTGACAGAACGTTAGTTACGTTGACAGTAGGTTAGTTACGTTGACAGAATGTTAAATTACATTGACAGAATGATGGTTACATTGACAGAAGGTCAAGAGTTATGTTAACAGAATGTTAGTTACATTGACAGTGGGTTAATTATATTGACAGAATGTTAAGAGTTACGTTGACGGAATGTTAGTTACATTGACAGTAGGTTAGTTATGTTGACAGAAAGTTAAGAGTAACGTTGACAGAATGTTAACATTGACAGAACGCTAAATTACATTGACAGAACTTTAAGAGTAAGGTTGACAGAATGTTAAGAGTAACGTTGACAGAACGTCATGGGAAGAAAGACCAGATGATGGGAGGGAAGCAAAAGGCTTGAGAATATTAAGCGGTTGTCAACCATGTTCTAGGGCCCCCTCTGGGTCCTTGAAGGGGTTCCCCAGGAAAATGGGGAATAATTAGTAGTGAGATCTATCATCCAGATGGTGTTGTGTGATTTGTAGAGATGTGTTTCCATCAGTCTGAACACATGTCACAACCTGAACGGCACTAAAAGCAGTGTCTCCTTCCAGAGATCATGACCCAGTGGCTCAATATAACCCTCAGACCTTGTTGCTCAATATAACAATAGATCCCTCAGACCTTGTTGCTCAATAGAACCCTCAGACCTTGTTGTCAAGAATTTTCATTTAGGAACTATTTTCTACTGAAGAACAGTAGTTTGCATGTATCCCCTCCCTACTTCTTATTTCCCCCATGTGGAATGCACCTGATTGGATAAATAACATGCGGGTGCTCTAGTGTGACATCTAGTGGCTATTAATAGTTAGCCACTGTTATCTGGGGGTGGCACTCCCCTCGCCGTGCATGGCGGTGTGAGTGGCACGTGGGCTGTTTGCATTTTCCTTCGGTCATGACGTGCTTTATCAGGGAGTGTGTCTTGGATGGGGATGTGGTGGGGATTGATGCGTGGGGTGTTTGGGGGATTGGCTGTTCCGGGGGGGTTCACATGCCTTCGAGCAACACTGTACTTATTGTATGTCTATTCTTATATCTGCACGTTTACGCTGCACTACTTTTATACCTATTCTTATGTCTGCATTTTATACATTGTTTTTATTCTGTTGACTGTATGCTGATTTTATGCCCATGTTCATTTTGTGCTACTTGCTGTGGGGCTGTGGTCCATGTGTGAAAGGTGCTATATAGATAGTTATTCATATTTATTATTATATTGTAAAAAATTTATGCATTGAAATGTCTGTAAGTCTCAACGACATTGAAAATGAGGGTGACCTCAACTGTCCTTTGAGAATAAATAGGTTTGAATCTGCCCACCTGGTGGTTCATGGGATTCTGGACTAATTAATATCTAAGAACAAAGATCTTGTCAGATTGGGGGGGTTCCTGAGATACAGTCTCATCAGATGGGGGTCCGCAGTGTATCAGTCTGTAGCTGCAGTGAAGGGGGGGGGCACCTTGAAGGGGGGGGCGGCGTCCAGCCTGCGCTGGTATTGGCTGAGCCGCTGCCGGTGTTCCGTTTCCCTGACGACCTCGTTAACGACCTGCAGTATCCCACGGCAACAGGCCTGGGCTCGCTGGAGGGGCGGAAGGTCCGAGGAGCAGGCTGGGGGAAGAGGGGAGCGTTTGCATAAATCATACAATATTTGTCATTTACCAAAAAGTTTGTAATTTAAACATTAAAAAAATTTCTGCATCATGTTTTGTGAAGTTGATTTGTTGTGCTGCTTGTTTGGAGAGTAAAGAGTTACAACATGTACTGTGTGTGTGTGTGTGTGTGTGTGTGTACCAGCCCATGCGTGTATATGTGAACACTGGGCTGTGTGTGTCTGTCCACTGGCCTGTGTGTGTGTCCATCGGCCTGTGTGTGTGTGTGTGTGTGTGCATGTCAGCCCGCATGTGTACTGTATACTGTATGTGGTAATCTGCCTACATTGTTTTAACATGACTTGTGTATGTGTTTGCCTGTGTCTTGTCAGCCTTGTGTGTGTGTGTGTGTGTGTGTGTGTGTGTGTGTGTGTGTGTGTGTGTGTGTGTGTGTGTGTGTGTCGTAACTGCCGTCGTTAATGTAGTGATGTGCAAGATGATTTTGTGGAGAACAGTCTGGACAATGTGCCTGATTTCGGCAATCAAAGTTGCTTACAAACAAGCACTCCAAAGTGGGAGAGTGTTTGAGCAACCGTGGCTAGCCCACGACCCGACGCCGGGTTCCCCGCTGGGTGTGGAGCTGGCATCCACGGATTTCTCTGAGCTGGTGAACCCCCTGACTGAGCCGCATTGGCTGGCCTTTCAGGTAAAAGAAAGAGCCTTCAGGAGCAGTTTGGTGAGCGGACAGCATGTGAAAAAACACTACGCTGCATCAGCAGACCCTGGGAGTTGGATACGTCTCATAAAACTCCTGAGGCCTAACAAAAATAATGGTTGGTTTCCGGTTGCCGACCGACCCTGCTGATTTAGGTGCGACCCAATATATTTTATGAGTTTAAAAAAAAAAAAAAAAAAAAATCTTTTTTCTTTTTTTATAATAAAGTTTCATAGAAATGTTAGTCAAACATTTAGTATTATGGATATTAAACATGCTGGCAGAGTACATGCATCCATGTTGTTGTGAACATTTTAATTAAATAAAGAAATTCCCTATCCATAGTCGCCGTGGGAAAGAATAAAATAAAAAAATAAAATAAAATAAATTCCCTACCTACCCATGACCAAACTGACAACCAACAGGAAACCAACAATATTTTTTATTATGCCCGATCGGAATATTTTTCAACAACGGAGTCTTTACAACTGAGAGCCGCCGTGGAAAGCCCTTCGGTCTCCCCCTTCTAAAGTACGTAGCACGGGTACTGAACAAGCTACCAACGAAGCAGCCGATCCTGGTGGCAGTAACGCCGGCTCTAGCCTCTGGTTGGATCGAGGCGCAGTTGCGTTTTCTCCGGGACACAGTGCAGCCCTCGTTGACGTCTACAAGACAACAACAGCGGAGGAAGGTGAGCCGAGACAAGAGGTCATATCTGTGGCAGCACAGACAATCTGACGCAATTAAAATCATTCTGAATAACAGTGAATTCCCCGACCCCCCCTCCTTGCCCTGATAATTGTGAGCTGGTGCAGTCACATTATCAGAATAAATGTCGTGGTCAAACGCTCATTACTGACCCACTTACATCACCACCATGGTGCTCGGATATATAGCCCTCGGAGCCGTCCTATCTCCGCGCTGTTACGCGTTTTACGCAAGCTGAGGTAGACTGTATTACGCACGCTCCCCAATAACAGTGCATCTGGCGTGGACGGTGTCTCCTATGAACAGCTCAGAGCTACGCAGCCCGACATTTTAACATCCATATTTAACATCTGCTTGGTGAACAGGAGTGTCCCTGATTCATGGAAGGGCGCTCTCATCTATAGGATCCTCAAAAAAGGCAATATCCCCGACGATCCGTCAACCTGGAGAGACATTTCCCTTTTACCCACCATCTATAAAGTGTTCATGAAATGCGTTCTTGCCCGAATCCTCCCGTGGCTCGTGGATGAAAACATATTATCTCCCAAGCAAAAGGCCTACATCAATCGGCAAGGCATGAATGAACATGTGTTTGGTCTCAAAACGGGTATCGACGACTTTAAGCACGGGTCTAGTGAATACTTTGCTGTTTTTCTGGACTTCTGTGATGCGTTTGGAACTTTAGCACACAATGTTATGATTACAGCTCTTGAGGAAATACATCTGCCCCAGGTTTATATTGACATTGTCAAAAACGTGTATTGTGGTTCCTTTATACAGGTTATCTGTGGTAAACAGCTCACAGACCCCATCCCTCTCCAAGTTGGTGTTAAGACTGCTTGTCCGTGGAGTGCTGTTAATTTTGTTATAGCAATAAACCAGTGGTTGAAGTGGCTCTGTATGTGTGCCCCCGCTAATGTCATTTCCCCTAACCCCGCACAGGGGTATGCAGACGATGTACAGGTTGCCTCATATCATGCGGCTGAAATAAACACCATGCTCTCCAGAACCGACTCCTTTTTGGAGTGGTCTGGATTAGAGGTTAAGGATTCAAAATGTGCAGTGTTTTATGAAAGGCGGAGTGGGGGAAACCGTTGGTATCACTCAAACACAGACACAATACCTGCATTCACAATTGGCAATAAACCCATTACAGTCTATTCACGTCATCAGACATACACATACCTGGGTCACAAGTTTAATGTGGCAGGTGAGTGGAAAGAACAGGTAAATGAAATCATCTCTGAATACACCAGCAGACTTGATTTAATTCATGCATCACCACTTCCACTCATCATGAAACTTGAGGCAATCAGAGTAATGGCATTGGCCAAAGTACAACATCTGTTCTCCAATGTACATATTCCACGAAAATCACTACATGATTTGACTAATAAAACCGTACACCTAGTGAGACAATGGACTGGCCTCAACACACACACAACACGCAACATTATATTTCACAGTAAACGTGAGGGTGGTCTGGGTGTTCCCAATTTTGAATGGGCATATATTGCTACACGGCTTTCCCATCTGTTGAATATGCTGAACAGTGATGACCAGTATGTGAGAACGCTCGCCTGTTCTTCTCTTTTCTTGGACCTAAAAAGACGTAAGGTCCCCCTGGCGCGTGGTTCGGACCCTAACTTCCTAGGCTTCAAGAGAAAGCCGAATGGAAAGCTGGACAGTCGCTCTCCTGGCTTCGGTGTGTGGTCAGACTGGCCGGACCTTAATGACATGTGTTGCTGGGCTGATGTTACCCTGGAGTGGGTGGGGTCTAACTCTGAGGCAGTGGCTGTCTCAGAGAATATTATATCTGACCCCAGTATCTCAGTCAGAGCATCTATGTCTGTGTGTGGAATGGATCACCAACTTCCACTGACTAATGCCCGAGGTCGCCTCCTGTGGGCACAACAGCAAAGACAGCGGGAAGAATGGACTGAGTTGAGACTGCAGGGGAAGATTGCGTGTCTCCCTGCTGCGGACCATTCCGTCTCTCACTCTGTGTTCAAAAATGTTGCCATAGATGAGTGCATTGTTATCTTTACTCTGAAAGCGAGATTACAGGTTTTACCATCTAAACTGAATCTCTCCATCTGGTTTCCAGGCAGTCATGCTCCTCACTGTATTCATCATGACAATAACCAAATAGCTGAAACCATGTCCCACATCTTAAATGGTTGCCATGTATACAGGGGCCTCTACATAAGTAGGCATGACAGAATAGTAGATTTGATAGCAAAAGATATCTTATTTTTTGGTCCTCCATCACGCTGTTTAAGCATTCTACTGTGAAGCCAAGCATGTTCAACCTGTGCAATGATGATTCCATGTTCTCTAGTATTACAGCTAACACCCCTGATGTATTTGTGATAAATGAACACCTTAGGGAGGTGTCCATTCTTGAGGTTGGCTGTACTTTTGACTACAGCTTAGAAGAAGCCTTCCTAACCAAAATGCTGAAATACCAACAGCTACAGCAGACCATCTCACAGCTAGGCTACAGATGTAAACTCCTAGTTTTTATCTTTGGCAGCCTAGGGCATGTGCACAAGTTGGTTGTGAGGGGCCTACAATTAGCCGGTCTCCCCAAAAGGAAGGCCAAGCAGTTAGCCAGGTACTGCTCAGTATCAGCAATTATAGGAAGCCGCTCAATTTGGAGGAGGCGCTGTTACCTTTTGCCATGATTCTGCCGTCCATGCACCTTGTACCTGACTGTTCTTTCATAATTTTCTGATTGCACTCGCATTGTTTATGTCCTTTGTATGAGGCCTCCTTGTACTTCTGTTCATGTGGACATAAATAAACATTTCAAATGTGTGTGTGTGTGTGTGTGTGTGTGTGTGTGTGCGTGTGTGTGTGTCCTCACCCTCTGTGTGTTTGATTATGTTGTCCAGCAGCAGAGGGTACTTGGTGAGTCTCTGCATTTCGGAGACCAGCAGGTCTTTGAGCTGTAGTCTCCTACAGTGGGGACTGGCTTCACACTCCTACACACAATGCACAATACAGAGAGACAGGGAGAACATGACCTATCAGTCTAGTGTGAAGCCATACAGACACAATACAGAGAGACGGGAAGAACGGATCTATTGTACAACCTTATACTTACCCTCTTAACAGGCAGGCAGAAAAGTGGCAATTTTTTACCTTGAACTTGAGGACTGCATACTTTTTTTGCAAAGCTTAGCTTTATACTTTATACGTATAGCACATGCATGAGCCTGGTAACATTCTGATGTTACTAATGCAAAAAAGGAAAATCACTTTTAGTGCTAATGAAATAGAGTAACAGATGTCTGAACTTGAGTTGAACTTGAACTTGTGTACTCACATTTTTCTCTAGTGGTTGCAAAATTCCATATTCCAATATTCCAGCATAGAGGTATGAGCTGGAAAACACTGTGGTTCCATAGCCTGAAGTCTTATGTAGTACAGGTCAACATTTTATAAAAATACGTTCAGAAATGAGTCTTTGAGAGACGCGGAAAAGAAAAGAGAGAAAATCTATTTCCTCATCCACCGCTGTGCGTTCTGATTCACTTCTCATGTTTGCTCATCAACTTTCACCTAGTTCCTATATCCCCCCCCCCCCCCCCCCCCCCCCCACGTGGGGTATCGTTGGATAGTTGCATGCAATTACAACAATTGGCTTTCTTTATTGCAAATGTTTTTTTGCCACCCGAATGTAGGGCACAGCCCCCCTTTGGACCACCCCCTGGTTGAGACTCAGCCCCCCTCTGGACCACCCCCTGGTTGAGACTCAGCCCCCCTCTGGACCACCCCCTGGTTGAGACTCAGCCCCCCTCTGGACCACCCCCTGGTTGAGACTCAGCCCCCCTCTGGACCACCCCCTGGTTGAGACTCAGCACCACCTTGTTCCACCATGATATCCGGGGGAAAGCCTTCCAGACCTGTGTACATGTGGATGTTGGGAGAGATCCCATGGTAGCCGTGTATGTGTGTTAGTGTAACCTGTAGTAATAAGGGCCGTCACAGAGCACCGTGAGAAGTTCTTCGTCCACTAATAGGACTTTGTCGACTAATCGATTAGTTGATTTCATCAACAAATCTGTCAAATTTGAGTTTCCCACATGCCATCACCTCTTTGAATCTGTGTGTGTGACTGTGTGTGTACACGAAACCTGGATGATGTGAGCAAAGTGTATTTAAAGAATCTGTAATATGGTCAACCAGCAACCTCTAGGCAAAAGAGCACTACTTACATTTTTCGTTTTGGTCTGATGTTTGAGTTGGAGTTTATTGACGTATTATACTGTGACATTCTCAACCCAGTATAATCCTCTAAAAGTCTAGACATGTTTTGCAAAACATTAAATATCTTTGTAACCGTTTGTGATAAAGACTCGCTTTAAATTGTATCTCTCCGCCCACAGGCTTACTGGCAGGAAGTAAGGCATAGAATTTAGACATTTCTATCCCCAATGCATCTGCATCTAATCCACTGTATCGATCTATCATATATATATATGTCCGTCACTATAGCCAATGGAAATGCTAGAAATGGTCATGTGGGCTGGGAGAACCAATGGACAATTCCTATAATTTCTCTATATTTCCATCAGACAGACACGCACTACTCACGTGCAATGGAGGATAGAGAGATGCGCTTGTCCCTGGTTTTATAATAAAATGGCAAAAAGACAATGTATAATGTTCAACAAGCATTGGAACTTGTTGTGGATGTTAACCTCTTAAGCGCAGAGCCCTATTTTCTGAAAATCCGCCTAAAATACATTGCTTAAATTGTGATGAAACAAAGGAGAATATGAATTATGATTTTTCTTTGCATCTTTGACAGTGAATAACACCATGCTAATAATGACCAGACATGAAGAACTGCCACTGATCTAGTTCAGTACCTTCTTGAGATCATGTGTACAAAAAATCGAAGGAAATTAATAAAGGAAAGATGATTAAACAGAAGGTTCTGTAGATACAGTACTGAATTCTCCCATCCGGACCAATGCAATATGAAATATTATTATAGAATATAGAATAGCAGGCTTATAAATTACCTTATTAGTTCAAGTTCAAGTTCAAGTTCTTTAATAGTTGTCATACAGAAGTACAGAATACTTTCATACAAAATGCTTCTTTCTGTTACGCTCCAGAGACTGTGCTAGACAAGATAGTATCAAATAACATAATAACATAATATAGCATGAATTTAGAAGAAGAAAAATGAGGTCACAGTGTTCGGTATAGACATATGTACAATGTTCTGAGTTACCATATAATATACAATACACAATACTATGTACTAATGTACAGTACTATCTAGTGCAAAGCAGAAATGGGATGAGGTACAATTTTAGGTACAATTTACAGTAAGGTGTACGAGTTGTAGTGCAATCCTTCATCCATAAATATAAAGTGTGGGGAGTGGGTGCTACAGTGTGTTTGTTTAAAGTGGGTGTGTGCTATAAAGTGTGTGGAGTGGGTGCTACAGTGTGTTTGTTTAAAGTGAGTGTGTGCGTGTGGATGTGTGTGCTATGTGCGTTTGGTGGTTGTTGTTGTGTAGTGTTCATTCATTGTTCGTTTAGCAGCCTGATGGCCTGGGGATAGAAGCTTCTTCTGAGTCTTTCTGTGCTCGCCTTGAGACTCCGGTATCGCTTGCCTGACCGCAGCAGTTCAAAGAGGCAGTTGTTCGGGTGACTGGAGTCTTTAATGATTCTCTTAGCCTTGCCCTTGCAACGCTTGTAGTAAATGTTCTGGAGGGTGGGGAGCCCCCCTCCAATTGTGCGTTCGGCTGAACGTGTCACTCTTTGTAGTCTGCTTCGGTCTTGTGCAGTGCTATTCCCAAACCAGGAGGTGATGTTGCCGGTCAAGATGCTCTCTATTGTACATGAGTAGAAGTTCTTAAGGATCTTCTGGCTGACTTGGAACTTCCTTAGGCGCCTGAGGAAGTAGAGGCGGTGTCGTGCCTTCTTCACAACACTGTCAATGTGTGTGGTCCATGTCAAGTCCTCGGATATGTAGGCTCCGAGGTACTTAAAGCTGTTGACTCTCTCAACCGGTGCCCCGTCGATGCTGAGGGGGCTGTAGTCCTTGACCCCCGACCTCCTGAAGTCCACAATCATCTCCTTTGTTTTGCTGACGTTCAGGGAGAGGCTGTTTTCCTGGCACCATCCCGCCAGGACCTTGACCTCTTCCAGGTAGGCCCTCTCGTCGTTGGCAGAGATCAGGCCCACCACCACTGTGTCGTCAGCAAATTTGACGATTGTATTGCTACTCCGCTGAGCCACACAGTCGTGTGTGTACAGGGAGTAGAGGAGGGGACTCAGAACACAGCCCTGGGGGGCCCCTATGTTGAGGGTGATGGATGAGGAGGTGCAGTTGCCTGCTCTCACCACCTGGGGTCTGCCAGTCAGGAAGTCTAAGACCCACTGGCAGAGGTCATAGCCCAAGCCCAGGTCCCTGAGCTTGGCTATGAGTATGGAGGGGACTATGGTATTGAATGCCGAGCTGTAGTCGATGAATAGCATTCTCACATAGTTCCCCTGCCTCTTGTCCAGGTGTGATGCTGCTGTGTGCAGCACATGGGATATGGCGTCCTCCGTGGACCTGTTGGGGCGGTATGCAAATTGCAGGGGGTCCATGTTGATGGGGAGGGAGGAGCAGATGTAGCCCTTTACTAGCTTCTCAAAGCACTTCATGGCTATGGAGGTGAGAGCTACAGGGCGGTAGTCGTTGAGGCAAGCAGGCTTGGATTTTTTGGGTACAGGGATAATAGTGGACTTCTTCAGGCAGGTGGGGATGACAGCCTGTTCTAAGGACAGGTTAAATATGTCAGTGAATACTGGGGCCAGTTGGTCGGCACAGACTTTTAGGACGCGGCCGGGGATGCCGTCCGGACCTGCTGCCTTCCTGATATTCACTTTTTTAAAGGTCCGCCTCACCTCATGCTCTGTTACCCTGAACACTGCGCCTCCATCAGCAGCCGACCCCCCCCCCCCCATTGCCGAGGCTTGTGAGCTGGTGTTGTTATTACCAGCATCAAACCTCGCATAGAAGGTATTGAGGTCATTTGCTAAGGAGATGTCACTGTTCAGTTTGAGGGAGGCGCCTTTGTAGTCTGTCATCGTTTTGAGCCCCTGCCACATAGCTCTAGAGTCAGCTTGTTCAAACTGGAGTTCAATTTTATCCCTGTAGCGTCGTTTGGCCTCTGACACTGTCCTCCTTACGTTGTATCGCGCCACCTTGTGGTCATTCATGTTGCCTGCCACTAGGCCGTCGTTGTATGCTTTGGTGCGCTCTCTGAGCTTCACGGACGGATTTGTCTACCCAGGGTTTTTGATTTGGGTAAACTTTCATTTTGGTAGTGGGGATTGTTTCTTTCACCCTAGTACAAACATAGTCCAGCACTGTCTCCGTGTAGACATTAATGTTATCTGTGTCGCGGAACACATTCCAGTCTGTGTAGTGAAACACTGACCGGATCGTCTCCTCTGACGTCAAATACCATTTCTGCACCTCTCGCGAGACTACGGGAGTACTTTTAATTCTCTGTTTGTACTTTGGTGAAAGAAAGATGGACGCGTGATCTGACTTACCAAAGCCACTATCAGAATGAGCCTTGTAGCCACCTTTAAATTGCGTGTAACAGTGATCTAGGATGTTACCGCCTCTGGTGTTGCAAGTCACATGCTGATAGAAGTCAGGCAATACCTTTCTCAGATTGGCGCTATTGAAATCTCCCAGCACTAAAATGGCGGCGTTAACATTCGCCACTTGGATTCTATTTACCTCGTCGTGGAGTCTGGAGAGCGCAACCTTGTTGCTGGCTTGCGGTGGAATATACACTCCGACCAGGACGATCGCCGTTAACTCCCTCGGGAGGAAGAAAGGACGACACTTGATGGTTATATATTCCAGTTCTGGGGAGCAGTGGTTGGATAATTCCTTCACGTTAGTTGGATCGCTCCAATTTTTGTTAAACATGAAGGCAATACCTCCTCCACGTTGTTTACCGGACTCTGCTGATGTCCGATCCTTGCGATGGATAAAGAAGTGATCTGCTGGTTGAATTGCGTGGTCTGGAACCTCCGGTGTGAGCCATGTTTCGGTGAAGCAGAGGACGTTGCAGTCCCTAACGTCTCTTTGATATTGAATCCTTGCTCGGATGTCATCCAGTTTATTGTCAATTGATTGTACATTGGCTAGCAATATACTGGGCAGTGGTGTACGGTGGCGTCTGGATCTCAGCCTGTTACGGATCCCAGCCCTCTTCCCTCGCCGTCTGGTTCCTCTGTTCCTGGGGTCTAGGAACAAAGGATCTGGTCCTAATCTCCGGAGAATTTCTTCAGGCCATTGATGCGGTTCGGAAAGCTGATCCAGTGAGTAATCCAGTTGGTAAGTTATTATAGCCAATTCGCACATTTATATATATACATTAGGGGTGTAACGGTACACAGAAGCCACGGTTCGGTACGTACCTCGGTATTGGGGTCACGGTTTGGTACGAGTTCGGTACAACAGAAACAAATATTTATAATTATTATTATTAACCCATTCCCTGCCACCACTTTGATCATCTTATACCATTCTCTGCCAGTACTGTAAGTCTATGGAGATGTTCACCTTCTTTGCAGGGCTATAACTTTTTAAATTGTATTGCTAAATTGACATTACTATGGCCCATTCAACATCGATTACCTATCGTTCAGGATGTAGGAACGTTTAACTTTTTCATTCACACATTCATACGAAAATACCGTCTAGAGCAGCGGTTCTCAACAGGGTTGCCTAGGCACACTAGGGTGCCTCAGAGAGCTGCCAGGGGTGCCTTGAGATTTCTAAAAAAATATATATATATATATTTTTTTTTAATATGATTAAAGAAAATGATCACTAAAGTGCTATCTGTTGCAGCTGCACTGTTTTCCATGAAAATACCACATTTGGATAAGTTTGAACATTTCTCAAATGGTAGCTTTTTCATTTGTTTATTGGACAAGTCCGGCAGAGAGGAAGGATGGGAGAGAGATATGGGGGAAGACATTTGGCAAAGGTTGCCAGCAGTGATGCCACTAACGCGTTACTAAGTAACGCGTTATTGTAATCTGATTACTTTTCCCCGAAAATAGTAATCTAACGCGTTAATCTTTACAAGCCAGTAATCTGATTGCAGTTACTTGTCCAAGTGGCTGTGCATTACTATTTCGTTACTATCTCATCATAATGCAGGCGGAATGCAGTATTTTCTTTCGTTTTCGACAGTCAAATATATGTTTGGAAAGCTTTTCCTTGTATTGGGGAGTGACGTCACAGCACGCAACCTGGCGTGTTGAGCCATGCTGGTGGGCGCGGCTGTTATTGTTATTTTCAGGCTGACCTAAACTGCGCGCTAGCAGGGAGAAGCTCGCGCTCGTATTCGTAACGCTTTCTTGCACTGGAAGTTCACTAGTCTACTTAACGTTTGTTAAGCCGGGTGAAAAAAACATTCACTTTGCGGAGGAAACAAAATACTGTCTACCGCATATGGAATATACAGCACGACCGTCGACTTCTACAGGACTCGGAGCTGCACCACCAGCCAAACAGTATGTTCC
Source organism: Notolepis coatsorum (assembly GCF_963971535.1). Taxonomy (NCBI): domain Eukaryota; kingdom Metazoa; phylum Chordata; class Actinopteri; order Aulopiformes; family Paralepididae; genus Notolepis; species Notolepis coatsorum. The sequence continues at coordinate 174,923,477 of NC_140168.1, forward strand.
ATATTTTGCATTGCACTATAATTCATGAACATGGAACACCATACTGCAGTATGTAGGTTGTCAGTAGCACACTGACAACACTGCAGTATATATATTCCCTCCCCGCCGTATATATTTCCCTCCCACCCACCCACCCCCTCCTAATGTACAGTCCCCTCCCCATCATATGTATACTCTGTCATGATCTAGGGGTAACAGTACTGTATATTTGAATACCGCTTATGTCACAAATGTATCAGTACTAAATACCTATATGTCCCTATGCCATAAATGTCATGTATGTTGTGTATGTCATAAATGTCTATATGAATTGAAAATGGGGGACCCTGATGGAAACAAGACAAACGTCTTTCTCTGGTCTGCATCCCCTTAACAATTGTGTGTATTGAGCCGTACTGTATTGTACCCATTCTGCAATCTGTTAAATAAAGTTTTCATTCATTCATTCATTCATTCATTCATTCATTCATTCATTCATTCATTCATTCACACAATAATAAATAATAATAACGTAGAACCATATCTGAATGGGGCAGGCCTCAAAGGTAGGCTACATATCAGCCTACATGTGGTGTTATTGACCATTTATCTTTTGTGAAATCTATAGATCTATAGATAGCAAGATAGGCCTACCTGCCCTATTAGTACATTTTACTCAAACTGAGTACATTTTACTAATTTCTTTTTGTCATTCTTATGTTGTGGCAGCAGCAGGGACGACGACTTCGTAACCTAGTTACTTTCAAAGTAACTAAGTTACTCTGATAATCAAGTAATCAGTAAAGTAACTAAGATTACTTTTTAAAGGAGTAATCAGTAATCAGTAATCGGATTACTTTTACAAGTAATCTGTGGCATCACTGGTTGCCAGGTCCGGGAGTCGAACCCGGGACGGCCGTGCACCACCCTGGCACCCTGAAAATCATTATTTAATAAAACACAGAAAAGGATCACCAAGTTACTCTGGATAAAGAACCCCTTCACAGACAACATTGAGACAAAGCTTCCTGACACATCTCCATCCAAACTCTTGGAAGAACTCATTGAAATCTCATCTGATACCACCTGGAGAGCTCGTTTCAGTACTGACAAGCTGTTGTGGAAGGACAGCACATTCACTAAGAGACATTATACTACATCAGGGTAAGACATTTTAAGTCATTTAGTAAAATCTTTAAAACTGAGACTTGACTGCTGACTGATCAGCTGACTTGATTAAGGGGCGTGTTTAAAGCGGCCATTTTGTTTTTGTTGTTAAGTGCCCCATTAAAGGCTGCTTCCTGCTTAAAAACAGCACTTGTGTACTGAGTGTGATCTCAGAGCCCTGTACCTGCTTAAAAGCAGAACCTCAGCCCTCCTGGAATCACTCTGTACTGACAAGCTGTTGTGGAAGGACAGCACATTCACTGAGAGACATTATACTACATCAGGGTAAGACATTTTAAGTCATTTAGTAAAATCTTTAAAACTGAGACTTGACTGCTGACTGATCAGCTGACTTGATTAAGGGGCGTGTTTAAAGCTGCCATTTTGTTTTTGTTGTTAAGTGACCCATTAAAGGCCAGGTGTTAGACAGAACTAATTAGTGAAGGAGATTTAAAGGCTTGCTGGCATAGCGTTAGCGAAGTGTCGAGAAACGAAGAGGGCCAAAGAGAGGAGTTTTCCTGTAGTTCTCCGAAGAGGGATCCACCAATCCACCCAGTGCTAAGTACACCATAACCCCATATTCCCCTCCCTACAACCTTCTCCCTGCCACTCTTAACACCACAATGTGCCTCATACCTATATCCACAATCTGCTCCTCCAGAACAGATTCAACCCATCCACGCCAGTTTGCTAGCAACCCGGCTAATCTCTCCTACCCTTCTACAGCCACTAATACACATGTCACAGTACGTGGAGGCTTATGGAATTGTCAATCAGCAGTCAAGAAAGCTGACTTCATTACTGCCTACGCCCATAGTCAAAATCTGCAGCTCCTGGCTCTAACTGAGACCTGGATAACTCCCAATAACTCATCAACACCTGCAGCATTATCTACAAACTATAACTTCACACACACCTCGACCCTCCAGACGGGGTGGAGGCACTGGCCTCATGACATCTCCTTCATGGGCTACAAACGTAACACCACTCCCAGAACTGTCACTCTCCTCCCTCGAATATCATGCAGTATCTGTCTCTAAAATCCTTTCAATCTCACCATTGTTACACTCTATCGCCCTCCAGGTCCCCTCGATCACTTCACAGATGAGCTGGACATGCTTCTAAGCTCCTTACCGGAAGATGGTACCCCCCTCCTTCTATTGGGCGACTTCAACCTGCCTGACTCATCTCAGTCGGTCCCAGTGGTCTCCCTCCTACAACAATTTGACCTGACTCCCACTGCCATGCCTCCCACCCACAAAGCAGGCAACTCCTTGGATCTTATATTTTCCCGTAACTCCAGCATCATTAACACCACGGTAACTCCCCTACATGTATCTGACCATTCCTTCATATCCTTCTCACTAACTCTCATGCTTAACCGGAAGGTCTTCATCCCAACTCAAACCGTCTCACTCAGACGCAACCTGCCCTCCCTATCCCCCTCCACCCTCTCCTCTGACATAATATCCGCTCTACCTTTGAGTGACACCTTCTCTGCTCTCCCCACAGAGATGGCAACCTACACCCTCCTCTCAGCCCTTGCAACCTCCTTCGACAAGCTCTGTCCCCTCGTTGAGAAACCTGCCCGCCGTTCCCCACCCAGTCCATGGCTGACGGATGCAGTGAGAGAACAAAGACAGGTCCTGAGAGTGGCTGAGAGGAAGTATAGAAAGTCACGCCTCACTGCTGACATCGACACATATCACAACCTCTTGTTAACATTCTCCAAAACCATTACGAATGCCAAAGCTTCTTTCTTTCACCATAGGATCGAGGCCTCTGCCAAGAATCTTCGCAAACTGCATGCTACCATGTCCTCCCTCCTCACTCCCCCCCCCACCCCCTCCTCCCTCATCTTTTTCTGCCGAAGACTTTGCGATCTTCTTTGAGGAAAAAGTAGAGAACATCAGCAGCTCCTTCTCCCAACCCCCACCCATTCCAAACACTGAATCGAGAACCTCATCCTTCACTCTGTCATCTTTCTCTCCCATTACAGAAGCAAAAAAGACAGGACCGGAAAAGTCTTTATCGTATATAGGGGTGCCCTGGAATATTTGATTGGACACAGGGGTGCCTTGGCAGCAGAAATGTTGAGAACCCCTGGTCTAGAGTATAAATATGTTTTTATCGTTTTCTGCAGTATTTCCCAGAATGTGAGATATAGGCACAAATGCATATATTAGATCATCAAATGCAGTTTGATACCGATCGACGCTATATAAAAAATTCCAACTGTACATGGTCCTAAGGGTTATGACTGATCATGCGCGTGTGAACGGGGGGGGGGGGGGGGTCGTTTATAATTCCGTGATAGTCGTTAGATGCTTCATGTAGTATGGGTGATATATTGATCAGAGCAGTTTGTATCGAAAATGATAAACAAAAACGCTGAAACTCACGTCAGTCTCCTCGTACCGTTGGGCGATGAGAGTGGAGCAAACAGATCCCAGTTATGTGGTGGGGATCTAGGCGATCCATTTCTGGTTTGTATATTACTAATACACGCCCAAATCATGTCGATTATTGAGTTATGGCAAAGATCCATATCCACGGTGTGTGTATCGAGTCCCGGGACGCTAAAACGAGTGGCCGGACAAAATTAGGGGACGGACCGAGCTGCAACGGGCATTTCCGGTTTGGCAACTCGCCGATCAGCCACCAGGTGGCAGTATTGAAGCGTTGCAGAGTTGTGCTGAGTCCATCAGCATCTGACAAGGCTCCGTGAGTGGAATATGAATACCATGGCGAAAATATGAAATTATGATCAGAATCACGTCGTACGCCGTTATTGGCAGAATTCGCATGAACTTGAAACCCGTCGTACAACGTTATTGGCGGGAAAAGGGTTCATATAAATCATTTTTTAAATTAAATTTTTTTATATTATATTTATGATAATTATTATAATAATTATTATTAAATAGAATAATTTTCTATAGGCTTGCCGTGGTAATTAGTGATACTGGTGTCATTCTGTGTTCAGGCATCCACTTGCCTACTGCCCCTTTAAACTTATCCTTGCTAAGTTTCAGTTTCACTTCCAGAGAGAATTTAACTTCACGACCAGACTGAATACTAGAGAACAGATGACATATTACAACAATGGCAGAGGATTATTTGGATTTAAACACAGTGTTTCTTCTTTTTATTTGATTGTACCCGTGAGTCCGGCGGGGGAGAATGTTGATGTGTTTGTTGGCGCGTGTGTGTGTCGGCGACGCGTGTGTGTTTCTTTCCATTGGTTTCATTTGGTTAACGTTATTGGGCGCACAAGAAAACGAAAGAAAACTGTAATGACCCTGCAGCTGTTCCAATGTAAATGTGCCTTTCTCCTCCGTGCACTTTCGCCGCTCTGAAGTCTGACTCGGTGTGCCCGGCCACGCGCGCTGTTCTCGCACGGACCTCGCGAGTGCCTGCATGTGGGTGTGTTTGCGCTGTGGGGCGTATTCGTTGCATGGGTGCGCGTACCGCACCGTGACAGCCGTACCGTAAATTCACGGGACGAATACACGTACTGTTACACCCCTAATATACATATATTATCTTTTAAATGGCCGAGTTCAATTTGGATTTAGTATCACCAGGCGTGCATAAGAACAGATAATGAAATCTACTGTAAATACTGTAGCTTTTTTATTACTGAATTCTGCCATCCGGTCCCATGCAATTTGAAATATTATTATAGAATATAGAATAGCAGGCCTAGAAATGACCTTATTATAGCCAACTCGCACATCTATGGATTGGGACAAATCTTCTCTTTCAAATGAGTATCAAATTAGTATCACCAGGCGTGCATGAAGAACAGAGAATCAAATCTACTGTATGTACAGTAGGTTTTTTATTCTTGCGACAGCTCCGCCATTTTGAAACTGATACACGGATGGTTGCTAAATGTTCACAATAGGGGAGACAAACTACCGTACTTTTCGCACTATAAGCCGCACCTGACTATAAGCCGCAGCAGCTAAATTGAATGATGTATACATATATAAGCCGCACTGGACTATAAGCCGCAGGTGTTTTAATGTTTAATTACCATATGTAATTAGCATTGGGACACAATACTGTTGGACAAATAACAAGAATGAACTCATTTACAAGTTGTATTAAGTTTAGCAAATAAGGGAACAGATAAATAACATTTCAATGCAGTCAAAAAAGCAATATTTAGATTTTTACATTTTCGGGTTTGGTCACGTCGAGTCACATATAAGCCGCACCGTTATATAAGCCGCAGGGTCGAAAAATGGGGGAAAAAGCCGCGGCTTATAGTCCGAAAAGTACGGTAACTGCGCTCCAATATATGCCAATAACGTTCATTTTTGTGGTATATAATCCAGAGAAATAAAAAAAATTCATACACAAGTAATTTGCTTGCAGGAAGCTAGAATCCGTTGGGTAGTGTAGTTTTTCGAAATTCCAACGGTCATTGAGAGCTCTGGATGTCCTCTTCTCATAATGACTACAATCGTCATCATTCAGCGATGGCCGGTAATTCAAAATGGCGGATCTCCGCAAAAAATACACACTTTAACCTATTGGTAAACAAATGTATTGCTGAAATATACACTATGACTGCTGTTGTGACATGGTTAGGATGTTTACTCTTGAATACGTTTGGGGGGGAAAAAACGATAATTATGTCAGACAGTCTAGAGAGAATGATTTATGACGTGATGTCATTTGCGACCGGACCGCACGGGTGGAAGAGGTTAAGGATGATCCAGATAATATAAATGAAAAGGATGCACGAAGAGCGGGTCTTGTGATTAAGTGTGTGTGTACATTACCTGGATGATGTGAGCGAAGCGCGGGTCTTTGCGCTGCTTGTTCTTGATGAGCTCCAGGGCCTGAGACTGTTGACTGCACAGCTGGGACGCCTGCTCTTCAAACTCCTCCCCCGCTGAACCCTCAAACTGACAGAGACACACACACACACACACACACACACAGAGATAAGCACAGATACACAATATCGTACCCTCACCTTCTACCACACAGTAATGGATGGAGGACAAGGGAAGAAGACTGACCCTGGCCACCATGACGTCTCCGATGTCCTGAACGATGGGACTTTCCCTTCGCTTCTTCATGGCCTCACACAGACTCGCTGCAGGGGGACGAGACCACAAAACACAACATGGGCTTAGATCTTAAGGCTAGAGTGAAAATAATGCTATCACACGAAACCAGACATCTCAAGGAATCCTTTGTTACCAGTCACCGCATGCTAGCTTCCTCGTAAAGGAATTTCACCAATAGTTTGAAGGGGAAACATACTGCAATGTCTTCTGTTCAAAGATGGAAAAACGAACTCCGTGTTAATTTAGGCTAATGTTAGCAAGTGCAAACCTAGGTGTCATCTACGAGCTAAGCTAGCTAGCTAATATAGCTAACATTAGTAACATAACTGAAGTCGATCTTTTTTTTTTGAACAAATGTTTTTTATTTTCCCCTTTTTAACATAAAACTAGACAAACAATACATTAATAGTAGAAATCTATGATAAATCACAGGACAATGATCGACATAATAATAGCAATAATGACAGTCCAGTAATTAAATAAAAAATAAATGTAGATTAAAAGACATAAAAATAATAAATACAATACAATGCTCTTGCTCGCTCTTTCCTTCCCCCCCCCCCCCCCCCCCCCCTCAGGACCCCCTTTTGGACTATACATCCACTATTCCGTTTAACATCAGGGATTACAAGTTCATATGCTACCCTTTATCTTCTCCACCACATCTAACCAGATTGCTATGCTGGCTTCATTAACACCTAAAATTTGTGCGGTAGATATCTCTAGATAAATCACATCGAGATAGGTAAGAACCCATACCTTTCGGCACATTTTATCCGGTTGAATCCAGCGTGATGCTATACATTTTATGGCAGCCGTAAGACCGGACAAAATTTGTCTCTTTACATGTACAGAGGTTGATAATTGAGAAACATCATTCAACAACAGTCGGTCTTCATTTGTTATTATTCAATTGAAAAATTGAAAAATCAAATAAATGACTTTATATATGGGCCATCCTGCTAAGCCTCACTGCATCACTGAGCACAGAGTGACAGTTACCATCTTCCTGGACTCTTACTTTTGAAACAGCACTGTGCAATATTACACCTACTGTAGACCTCAGTATATTTTTACTGTATTTATTTACTGTATATTTTATTCCATTTTTTATTCTATTTTATTCTATTCTTATCTTAGGCAATTTGATTTGTTTTGTTATTCTTATTCGTGACCTGTTCTGTCTAAATGTTTAATGTTGAGCGATTTGCAGTGTCAAATTTCCCTCTGGATAATAAAAGTATTTCTATTCTAATTTTATAGGCACACACGTTGGCCAGGTGCTGGTCTGCCTGGTTAGGTGTCAAGGAAACTGACACAGTATGACTCATGCTGCCTTCTGATGAAAGACTACAAGACGTATTGACATAGTAGAACTACAAACACAAATTACCTTATTGTTATTGCTCCATGTCTCTCTGAATACATATTGACTCAGATCCTTCATTATTCCGGTGCGCACACAGCCGCTCACACACACAGGGTGGGACTCAGCCACTCACACACACAGGGAGACCTAACCAGTGCACACAGCCACTCACCCACAGAGGGAGACCTAACCAGTGCACACAGCCACTCACACACACACAGGGAGGGACTCACCGTGGAGCTCGTAGACCTGGGGCAGGTTGGGGAAGATGCAGGCCAGCTCGTCGGTGCTCAGTACCAGTCTCATCTTCTGGAAGAAGACTTGGTCCAGAACCCTCAGAGTGCGCAGGTGGGATGCCTCTGTCGTGAACAACTCTGGGGGGCAGAGGGAGAGAGAGGACGAGTGAATATACAGGATTCCTATCTTATTTTCTTTTTATTAAAAAATGCCATACTTTCCCACCAAACCCTAATTTCTTAACCACTTTAAGGTTGCGCGAAAGTCACGGCACGTTGCAAGCGTCTAGCGGCTGCATTTTTTGTCGAACATATAAATTACTGTTAGAAAGATATCCATTTGTTGCCGTTCGAACGCCACCTCACTCGACCAAATCCGCACCTCGGTTCTCGAGTTACATGACCATATGTCAGGCGTGACGGTATGTCTTTTTACGCGGCGTGCCATCAGATGACCACCCCAGACGCTCCAGAACTGCCAATCATCCGCTGATGGCGAAATGTATTGGTCAGCGTTGTAGCCAATGAGTGTACCTTTCCAATGATACCCCACGTGGGGGGGTGGGTGTGCGAATAAGGGATCTAGGTGAAAGTTGACAAGCGAAAAGCAGAAGTCAATCACATTTCCGAATGAACGGTCATGGATGAAGAAATGGATTTTCTAGAGCTTTTTTTTCTTTCAAATACCCATTTCTGAACGGACTTTTATCAAATTTGGACCTGTACTAGGGCTGGGCGATATATCGAGTATACTCGATGTATCGCGGCTTGTTCTACATGAGATGTAGTAAATTACTATATCGTGAACATCGAGTATATGTTGTCACGTCGCGGCTGAGATGAGACTTTAGCTTTTGCGCAGAGCTGTCCTCTCATTTCATTATAGACACAGAGCAGCGCGGATCTTAAATGACATGCAATTGTAATTTCATTAGACACAGACTAGCGCGGACCTTTAACATATTCCCTGCCACGCAATTTGAGCATCTTATACCATTCTCTGCCAGCACTGTAAGTCTATGGAGATGTTCACCTTCTTTGCAGGGCTATAACTTTTTAAATTGTATTGCTAAATTGACATTACTATGGCCCATTCAACATCGATTATCTATCGTTCAGGATGTGGGAACGTTATCTTTTCCCATTCATACATTGTCGTGTTAGTACCGTCGAGAATATACCGGTAAGTATGTTTTAGACTGTATAGCAGTAATTCCTAGAACGCGCGTTATAGGCCTGATGCGTATTATACATTATCGATTGGCGTTTCGTCCCTATACACGCTATATTAAAATTTCAAATGCATATGATCGCTATACATTATGCTCCATCATGCGTGAAGGAAAGGGGGGGGGGGGGGGGTCGTTTATGATTCCTTGATTGTCAGTAACGGCTTTCATTAGTAAAACAACATACGTTGATCGGACAGATTGCAATGAAATACATGGACAATCGAGCTGGAAATAACGTTAGGTTCCTCTTACCTGTGCCCGATGAGACTGGAGGAAAAAGATTCCAATTATTTGACGTCGATCTGCTAGATCCATTTTCCGTTTGTATGACGCAATAAACGCCGAAAGCATATTGATTCTTGCGTCTCGAAAGCGATCCCATGCACTCGAGTGTGTATATTGATCCACGTAACAACATATCTCTGGCGGAGCTTTTCCCCTGATACCCACTTCCGTTTTAGAGTGGAGTGTAACTCGCCCGAAATCCACAAGGCGGCGGTATTGAGGCGTTGCAATATCAGACAGGGTCCAGCTGGATCCCGGACAGAGGCTGGATGAATTATGAATGCCATGGCGAAAAAATGAAATAACGATCCCAAATACTAGTTTACTCGTTGTTTGGCACTCAACGCATGGCGGCCAATAACGAGAATACTCGTTATTGGCAATTAATGTGTTAAGTGGTTAAAGGTGCTATAGAATAGATAACATTTGTATGTAGAGTAATCATTTATAAAAAAATATAATAATACATCCACAGAGCTTTTAGAAAGGTGTGGAATACAATTATTGCTTCCCCCCCAAAAAAAGTATTGATTGAATTTTTTTTTTTTTATATTTTTGTGTGCATGTATCCCCTCCTTACTTCCATGTGGGAATGCACCTGCTTGGATAAATGACACAATGTTACTCTGGTACAATGGTGACATCTAGTGGCCGAATGTGGTCGATTTATTCTTCTTCCTGCTCCTTTTGCCCATGGTAGAATTGTATTTATGATTTTGTATGAAAACCGTATGATTGTATTGCTTCCATGTGGCAAATAAAACTCTGAATCTGAATGTCATCTATGGCACCTTTAACTGAATTTGTATTTTATTTTTTTATTATTTTTTAAACAAACATATAAACAAACATGACAACACACGATAAGATATACAAGCATTAATTGTCAGGGCACATCCAATGAGATCACATTTTAGTTAGTTGTCTTATATAAGATATACCCCTAATACCTGTTATCTAAAAAACCTACACACATATGCTCCAGCTCGAACCCCCCCCTCCCGGACCCCACCTTGAGAAGTACCTCCACTATCCCTCGCACCTAACCAGACACTATCATTATAAGTAGAGATGTTCCGATACCATTTTTTCCTTCCCGATCCGATTCCGATACCTAAGCTTTGGGTATCGGCCGATACCGATACTGATCCGATACCAGTGCATACATAAAAAAAATTATTATATAAATTATAAAACTTTTAAAGCTACCGTTTTATATATACTGTTTTTTAGTAATAACTATAAAGTAATGGTATTTATTCAACAACAGGTGATTGTATAGATTAGTATTAATGTATGCTCAATGAGTTCACCCACGGAAAGGTTGTTGTGGCATTGATTCCGCACGGAGGTTACACGTTGTTGCACTTCCTATCCAGTCGGCTCCGTTTAGTAGCAGAGGCTCTGTTGTGATTTTTAATGCACAATAAATATTCAACATTCTCTTTTGAGACTCAGACTCAGCCTCAGACTCTTATCATTTGGCACTAAAAGCTAAACATTGTCACCGGTATCATGGCTGTCCGCATTATGTCATTAATTGCGTGCATGTGTGGGAGAGGTTGATCAGTTAGCCACGTTAGCATGAGCTAGCAGTTAACGCAAGCTAGGTTAGATGGAAACAAGACAATATAACGTTACTGTTGAAAATGTGATTTACCTTGGAATACTTTGCCAACTTGCTGTACTTTGCTTGCAGGTCTGCAGCCATTATTGCTGGATTATGAATAGCCGCAACTTTAGCTAAGGTAACGTTAAAGCTAAAACTAGCTTTTCGGTTAGCTCTTCAGCTAATGCTAATAACACCAGCAAGCGAATACATCAGAGCTCCCCGTCACACTGCTGTCGGGACGATGGCATTTAAGAAAGTATCTGCTGTTAAAATGACAAACAGCATTGACACTTTAATTGACGGTCGATTAAAAACATGTTTGTTTTATAATGCTAACTCTCAGTAGGAGGATACCGCACGTGTTGTTTATAAATGACGTCATATGGTATCGGAGCGCAGAATTAGAGGGTACTCGCCGATACCGATACCAGCATTTTAGGCAGTATCGGAGGCATTTCCGATACTGGTATCGGTATCGGAACAACTCTAATTATAAGCTAGCTTTTATTCTCTCCACCACTTCTAACCACATTGACATTTTGGATTCATTGAGACCCAGAATTCTTGCTGTAGATATTTCATGGTAAATTACATCGAGATATGTAAGAAACCAAACTTTACGGCACATTTTTTCCGGTTGAAACCAGCGTGATGCGATCAGCTTTTTGGCTACTGTGATACCCGATAAAACCAATCTCTTTAGCTGTGGATTCACTGCAAATTCAAAAACATCATTCAATAGTAATACCGAGGGGTGTACAGGTATATTCCAAGATACGAGTTTTGATATTTGTTGAGTCACATCTTTCCAGAATGCCTTAACTGGTGAGCAGTCCCAATACATGTGCATAAATGTCCCTTCGTCCCCATTTGAACATTGGGTGCATTTGGAATCTTGTTTAAGCCCCATTCGGCACAGTCTTATAGGAGTCAAGTATGTCCTGTGAATATAGTTAAGGTTGATTTGTTGATGATCCGGGTTCCTTGATGTAAGTCGGACATTTGCCCAGGCTCCTTGCCAATCAAAGTCATTTTCCAGGTCTGGTATATCCCTCCTCCAGACAGAGTCTAGTTGGAGGGTTTCATACGAGGACGTTAGTAATTGATGATAAAATTCTGAAACAAAACCTCTCGATGTCTCTCTTGCGTAGAAGAATTTGTGGTATCTGTGGTGTTCAATTGGTCTGTCTAATGGAACACCGTGAGACTTCAAACATAGCTCTAACTGTTTGTGAAAAAGCCATGTGGACTCGGTGAGATAAAAATGTTTGCGTATTTCTTTATCACTACAAAAACCCTGTTTGTTAAAAACATCCCCTAATGAGTGTATGCCTTGCTCTTCCCATATAGGGAATATTATAGGTCGTTTTCCAATTAAGAGTGCATTGTTATTGAATAAGGGAGTATGATTGTGCCATTTTTGTGGGTTAGGATTATTTTTTTGTGATTCACGCCATATCCGGATCGCATGAGTAACTATGGGGCCAAATTTTCGTTCACAGTGCTTGATTGGTAGTTTAGTGTATGCTATGTCCTTCAGTCTATGTGGGGCTACTATGTTTTCTTCTATTTTTCTCCAGGATGCTAATGCTTGGGAGTCAAACCATGTTGTCAATGGACTTAATGTGTACGCCTTAAAATATAGGAAAAAATCTGGAAATGCCATGCCACCATCTGCTTTATTTCTCTGTGCGGTGGATCTTTTTATACGTGGTGGTTTGTTATTCCAAATAAATGTGTATGTGGAGGAGTGTAATCTTTTCCAGTAACCCTCTGGAGGGGGTAACGGTAGCATTGAACTGAAGAAGTTGATTTTAGGTAGTACATCCATCTTAACTATTGATATCCGTGCTTGTACTGTGTTTTTAAGTTTTGCCCATCTATCAAGGTCGTCTTTGATTTTGTTTTGGATTTTTGTGTAGTTGTGTTTCACCGTTTGTCTTATGGTAGGGAATATTTCCACTCCCAAGCATCTGAAATGTTTTACCATCGGTATCTGTCCTGGGAGGGTTGTATCTTTTTTTGCAGGGGTGTTAAGTGGAAGGAAAGCCGACTTCGGCCAATTTATCTTAAATCCCGATAAATCACCAAAGTCCCCAATCAACTTGAGCAGATGAGGCAATGTGGTGTTGGGGTTTTGCATGAACAATATTACATCGTCCGCATATAAACAAATTTTTTGTTGTGTGCCCTTGATTACGATTGGTTCTATGGATTGGGATTGTCTTATATATTGTGCTAAAGACTCTAATGATAGATTGAACAGTCCGGGACTAAGAGGACAACCCTGTCTGGCAGAGCGTGATAACGGAAAGATTTCGGAGATGATTGTGCCTGTTGTAATCATGGCCGATGGGTCTTTGTATAATACTTTAATCATATCGATGAATCCTTTTCCTAACCCCATCCTTTCTAGCACTGCCCATAGATACGACCATTCCAGCCTGTCAAAGGCTTTCATAGCATCCAGGGACAGCATCGCCTTAGGTATGGTGTCCTCCTTGTCGGCATCAAGTACGTGCAGTATTCGTCTTATGTCTTCAGTGATCAGGCGGCCTCCTATGAAGCCAGTTTGGTCCGGGTGAACTAAAGACGTCATATGCTTTTGTAATCTGATGGCTAATACCTTAGAGTACAGTTTGATATCTGTTCCGAGGAGGCTTAAAGGTCTATAACTACCGCACTCGTTGGGGTCTTTGTCTTTTTTAAGGAGGACTGTTATGAGTGCAATATTGTCATTCTTATGGAAGTTCCCCTCCTTGACTGAGTATAAGATCATATTTAGTAATAAGGGGCCAATTATGTCCCAACAAGAAAGGTACATTTCTGATGGGAAACCGTCTCTTCCAGGAGCCTTACCACTTTTCATTGCGGTTATGGCCTTCTTGAGTTCCTCTAGTGTGATCGGTGTTTCTAACTGTTTAGCGTCATCCTCTGAAAGTTTAGGGAGAATAATTTGATTAAGAAATGTCCATTTTGTTTTGATCGAAGGTCGTTTCTGATTTATATAAGTCGGAGTAGAATACTTTGAATGTATCGTTTATTTTTACAGGATCTGTTACAAGTACTTGTTGTGCTCTAATGGTAGTTATATCTGCAAATGTTGCATTAATTCTTAATCGCATGGCTAATAGGTGGCTGGGTTTGGAACCATTGGAGTACTGCTGTTGTCTTGTGCTGCGTATTTGTATTTCCGATTGTTGTCTGTATATGGCATTGATCTCTATTTTTAGTACGTTAACTTGATTTTCTAGTCGAGTTGAGTTGTTGTATTTTAGAGAATTAAATAACGTTGAGTAAAGCGTTTCCAGCTCAGCCAGTTTTGTGCCTTGATTCTTGCGCATTTTGGAGGAAAAGCTATCCGTGAAATCTTTGATCATTCCCTTTACCGACATCCATATTATTCTGGGGTCTTGCACCGAGTTTGCATTCTCCCGTTGGAATACTATAAGAGCTTCTTTGAGTTGTGTAATGAATTCCTTGTTATTAAGCAGCAACGAGTTAAATCGCCATCTTGGGGCTCGGGAGGATAGTATACCAAATGTACCTTTAAGGAGTAAATAACAGTGATCTGATAGTGCGTTGGGTATCATTTCCACTTCATAATTATCAAATAGTCTCCGTGATGCAAAGACAATCTATTCTGGATAGTGTATTATGTTTCGCAGATCGACAAGAGTACTTTCGGGTCGTGGGATTAAGTAACCGCCATAAGTCATTTACACCTGTAATCTTCGACCAATCCTTTAATGCCTTCGATAAATTCTTTTGTTCGCTGGAAAAGGCGAGGTAAGATTTGTCCATCCTTGGGTTCCAGATGGCATTAAAATCCGCTCCTATTATAAATGAGTAATCGGGAATGTCTAACATTGCATTGGTTAGTGTAGTGAAGAAATCTTCTTCGTACAAATTTGGGGCGTATACCGCTATCAACGCTATTTTCCTGTTCTTATGTTCAATCTTAGCTATAGTTATCCGACCTTCTACATCAGACCATACTCCCTTTAGTACAATATTCAACTTACGTTTAACGACTATGGCTACACCCCGAGTTCTCGTACCAATAGAAGAGTGACTGATATTATGGTATGTGTTGTCCGCTAATTTATCTATGTCTTTCCCTAGAATGTGCGTTTCGCTTAGTAGAGCAATGTCCACATGTTCTTTTTTCATCAGTGTGAGCACGCTTTTGCGTTTGAGTTGGTTATTTATTCCCCCGGTGTTCCATATCATTATATTCAAACTAGCCATAGTCTATACATGTTGCATTGTAATTTTTGGTAATGCTTCTAGAGTGCGAGGCAATAATAGATATACATCCCACTAGTGAGGTCCCGTTGAGAGCCGAGCTTAAAAACATACATATATACAAATAAAAATCCCCTACCCTTCCCTCCCACCGAGAGTCGTACAGGATTGTGTTCCATGAACACAACCTTTGCGTATGACTCCCTCCCTTGCACCACCGGATATCCCAGAATGATCCAATTATCCTTAACATTCCTATGTATACCATAGGATCTAACACTCTAAATTCTACCATAAGTAGAATGTCGACTGTGGCTTGGCCACTTTCCCGTAAAAAAAAAAAAAAAAAAAAAAAAAAAAATAGAAATTTAAATGATAAAACTAAAAATAAAAATAAAGACCAAAAATAAGCTTCAATTGTCATGCCCTAATCACTTACATTTTATATGAACTTGTGTAATTTATAGTAACCCATGAATAATATGAAGGTATTGAACTGAAGAGAGAGCCTCAATAAATCAGAGAGAGCGGATGAAAAAAAAACAAGTAAAAGGAAGAGAACATTAACTTAGATCTTAAAAGAGCATTGCTATGCTTAAACATCTAAAGTATAAATTGGAGAAGTAGTGGAAATATTTCCCATTAATAAAAAAACAGTTTTTAAATACGTATAGCAGCATTTCCCCTGACCGGGGAGGGCGATGATCGTTGTGTAGAGTGATCTTTCAGCCGGCCGGCTCTGATGGTTCTGTGGTTCTGCATCTAGATAGCTGTTGATTATTCCCCCGAGGGGCTTCTGGTAGAGTGACTGATCACGTATTGCTGATATTCCAGAATGTTACATATATCAAAGAATGCTTAGATGTTCTAGATTATTCCAATGTGTCTTTTTTACATTGTTTGAATGTTCCAGTATGTTCTGGAGTGTTCCAATCTTGAATCCAATATGTCAGCAATAATATAAACCCGACGGGGACAGATTCAAAAACTCTGAGCACGTAGGTCTCACTGTCCCAAATCCTCGGTTCATTAAAGATTGTACTATATGGTGACCTTGCATAACAGAGATTAAAAGGCCATTTATACACTATTCTGCGTGTTGTGCAGACAAGTATTTGGCTGCATCTTCAGGCGAGTTGAGTAAAACCCTTGCTCCTTGTTTATCGACAACGCGAAGTATTGCAGGGTATATTAGTAGGGGTCTGTATTTCTCCAGGTATAGTTGAGACATCACCGTCTTGAACTTGGCACGCAGTTCCACTACGTCACGACAATAATCTTCAAAGCAGTGTATTGGTACATCCATGTATTTCAGATTGCCTTTCATCCTGCGAGTTTCATGAATAATCATTTCTTTTATTCTGACTTGGCGCAGTATAACCAATATCACTCTGGGCTTAGCGTTATTGCCAATGGAGCGGGTCCCCAATCTGAAGCACTGATCCACCTCGGGTACTTTAGGAAGGATCGCTGGTCCCAAGATTTTCTGTAATTCTGTGGCAAACTCTTCAGGATTTGCACATCTCACTGACTCGTCCAGCCCGACTATACGAATATTCAGCTTGCGTTTTTGATATTCCATCTCGAATATTTTGGCTTTCTGTTCTTCATTGATTCGCTTAAGCTCCAACGTTATTTCGCTGAGCTCCGCCTTGATTTCTTTGTAGTTTCCCTTCATTTCAGCAGTTAGGTTAACGTTGTTAACCTCTACTTCTTTGTAGATGCGAGAGAAATTGTTTTCGTGGGCTTCCATAACTGTTTCCAGAGCCTCGGTGCGTTTAATCTGTGCGTCGGCGTCCGCTCTCAGCGCATAAATTTTGCCTTCAATAGATTCTTTAATAGCATCTACTTTTTGAGTTATTATCTTCTCCATTTCCTCCATTCTCCGGATGATATATTCGGTGTCCGAGGAGGTATTTGAAGGGGTTGAACTTGAAGCGGCCACTGTCAAGTCTATATTTTCTGCTGTATTCCGCACGAATCCTGGTTCCTGCGGCGGGACCTCTACGACTGTTTTTGGTCTCGCTGTGTCTTTCCTTGTGTTTGGCATCTCGATTCTTTTGGTCAATATAGTTAGTTGATAGTCTCAGTTGATATATGCGTCAAGTTTTAAACGCATTAATGGTTTATAAATATGTTTTTAAAACGAAAAAAAAAATAACGGGTGAGCAGCTGTGTCACATGCGACCTACTCCATTCTAACGCTAAACCGGAAGTCCTTTAACTGAATTTAAAGACTTTTGTTCAGCGTTCGACAATGATGTAGACTGATAACGGCAGGGCGGTGATTTGTCCATCGGGACTGAACAATGGTATACTATTTCCCTTACTTTCCAGTTCAATTCCCAAACTGGAAATGATCTTTTTCTCTCCATTACTTTTCCAGACTTGCGTTTCAACCCTGAATGCAAACACAACCAAATTCAGTTCTGACGAGTAGGTTAGTTCGTTTGATTTAGTCAATATATAGTAAATCTGACAGCCAACAAAGTGTCATCCCCAAACTGTTATTTTTGCATCAGAGAGGAGCTTAATATCTTAGAAATAAAAAAATTTCCATACACTGCTCTTGCGATGAAGACAATTATTTCATGAAAACGAACGCTTCAGTCCTGAAATCCGGATTTCAGAATCGTTGCTATTTCCAATTTGTAGCGATGACGTAAACACTTTCATCTAAGCTGTGATGCCTTCCTTTAACCACTATGCCGTGTCTTGGAACCAGTTCAGATTCCCTCATAAAAACGAACCAACCAAACGTGCAGTTAACCGGGTTCCTGTTAAATGTAAGACTTTTTAAGACCACTTTGAATAGAATTTAATACCCATTTCATGGCCGTACTGGCAAAATAGTATGAAGGATAATTACTATGAAATAAGTAATTCCATATGAATTGGGGAGGAACCGATAGGCTATTACCGTACTGCTAGGCTATTACCGTACTGATAGGCTATTACCGTACTGCTTACTTTGCAAACCAACATTTCTCTCAAACACATACAAACGGGACACAGAGAGGTTATCGTAACATAGACGTAACTTCCTACACCGATACACTTGATCAAAATCCTGTATCAAAATCACATTCAAGACCAGTTTAAGACCCTGCAGTGGGAACCCTGAGCTAAGTAGATGGGCGTTGGGTTTACCATAGATGACAGCCTGTCTGTCCACCTCCCTGGCGCTGAGTGTGGTGAGGAGCTGAGGAGGCACGGTCTCCTGCCAGTTCTGACTGTCGCATGGCTCCTCCTCCAGAGCCGGGGCGTCCGGGAGCAGCGCCAGAGGGGACTCCACGCTCCTGGACCGTCAACACACACAAAACACACGTTTCAATTGAACCCTTGCACTGAGGAATCATATAACTCCCAGCCCACGTATTCACATTTGTAAATTCAATCCACATCACCTAGGAGTGTGAATGTGATGGGTCACAAGAAAGTACTCAACCTCTACTGTCTTGAACTATGAGTGAACACAACACTAATCTACCATCTTTAAATAATAAAGTACTCAACCTCTACTGTCTTTAACTATGAATGAACACAACACTAATCTACCATCTTTAGATAATCAAGTACTCAACCTCTACTGTCTTTAACTATGAATGAACACAACACACTAACTTACCATCTTTGGATAATAAAGTACTTAACCTATACTGTCTTTAACTATGAGTGAACACAACACTATCTTACCATCTTTAGATAATGAAGTGCGCATGCGTCGCCTGAGACGGCCGCTGCTGCAGATCGCTCTACCAGTTTTGTACTGTTTTGTCAAGTTCTACGTCTTTATTGTACATGTTCTTTTTACCTGGACACTAGTCCTTATTTATTTAAGTCGTGCCCTTCTAGACATGCAGTTTAGAATAGTTTTAGAAGAGTTTTTGTCCATCTGGCTGATGGGGGAATTACTTTTTCAACTCTCGAGCGGACAACAGCTGACCGGAGCGTCCTTTGTTTACACGAGAGATCAGCTGTTGTCGCTATGCAACCAGCCGGCGCGCTGCAACCAGCTAACCAACCCGGAGATATCAAACATATTCCCGGAGGAGATACTAAGGACAAACGGTGGCTTTCGGGGATGTCGAGGAAGAGGGCGACGTGCGAGACAGAAGAGGGCTGAAGCAAGGAGAGAGAGAAGGAGATTTCAACCATATCTCCCCTCCTTCGTCATGGGCAACGTGAGGTCTCTGGCAAATAAGATTGATGAGCTGGCCGTGCTTACCGGCAGTCAGAAGGAATACCGTGAGTGTAGCATTATGTGTTTTTCTGAGACATGGTTGCACACAGATATTCCCGATAGCAATGTCTCTATAGACGGGTTTCAGATTGTGCGCTCTGATCGCAACCGCGGGAGCGGCAAGCGTAAAGGAGGGGGGCTTGCTTTATTTATTAATAAGAGATGGTGTAACCCCAGCCATATTACGATCAAAGAGCGACACTGTGACCCGGATATAGAGATGTTAGCTGTAGGACTCAGACCATACTATTTGCCAAGAGAAATCCCCCACGTTATCATGATGGCCGTTTACATCCCCCCCTCGGCAAACCCGACGGCCCCGTGTGACGTCATTCACGGCGTAATTGCACGTCTCCAGACGAAACACCCGAAGGCTTTAATCCTCATCTCAGGGGATTTTAACCATGTAAAACTGGACAAATCACTACCAAACTTCAAACAATATGTCAGCTGCCACACCAGGGAGAACAGGACCCTGGACCTGTTTTATGCCAACATCAAGGAGGCATACAGCTCCTCACCACTACCACAGCTGGGCCGGTCGGACCACAACCTGGTTCACCTCAACCCCTGTTATGTGCCTCTGGTCAGAAGACAGCCTGCGACCAAAATAACTGTAAGAATGTGGTCGGAGGAGGCTCAAGAGGCACTACAGGGCTGCTTTGAGGTCACAGACTGGCAGGCACTGTGAGCCCCACGGAGAGGACATCGATGGGCTCACAGAGTGTATCACAGACTACATCAACTTTTGTGTGGACTCCAATGTTCCATCTAGGACCGTTACCTGCTACCCTAACAATAAACCATGGGTCACTAAGGATATCAAAGCCATTCTGAACGAGAAGAAGAGGGCTTTCAACGCAGGCAACAGGGAGGAGGTCAAACGAGTTCAGGGGCGTCTGAGAATTAAACTCAGTGAGGGCAAAGATAAATACAGGAGGAAGTTGGAAGGGCAGCTGGAGAACAACAACATCAAACAAGTGTGGTCTGGAATGCAGACAATAACCGGCATTGTTGTTGTTCCTTTAACTAAGAATGAACCAGACACCAATAACCGTCTTTAGATAATACAATTTTGAACACTGGTCCTCTGAAAAACAGAAACACTTTTTCTTCATCTGAGGAACTCAATCCGTGCTTCTAGGTCTCTGGAACGACGTTAGTCATCGGACCGTTACCGATAGTCTCTGATGGGCGACTCGTTGTCTGTGTCCGGGGTAGCTGGGGCGACTCACCTGCGTCTAGACCGGGGCGTGTACGGGGGTGTAGGGTTCTCTAGAGACCTGAGCAGGGGAGAGATAATAGCAGATGAACACCTACACAGACAAGTACAAGGAACGGCTTGTTCTAGGGGAATGTGTGTGTGTGTGTGTGTGTGTGTGTGTGTGTGTGTGTGTGTGTGTGTGTGTGAGAGAGAGAGACACAGGGTTTTCTCTGCTAGCGGAGGTTCGAACCCATTAATTAAGATTTGAACGCCAACATAACGAACGAAGGTCCGAAAGTTTGAACGTTTGGGCTCAGCCCTAGTGTGTGTGTGTGTGTGTGTGTGTGTGTGCCTGTGTGTGTATGTGTGCGTGTTTGTGTGTCTCTGTGTGTGTGTGTGTCTGTGTGTGTGTGTCTGTGTGTGTGTGTGTGTGTCTCACCGTGCTGAGCTGCCTGACGACGAGGCACTGTGCTGCAGCAGCCTGAGCCCCGGCCCCTCCCCCTCCTCCCCGCAGTCCTCCATGTCCACGTCGCTGCGGGAGCGTGGGACAGACTCCGCCCCCACAGCCCCGCCCCGGCGACGCCCCTCGCCCTGCGCCTTCAGCGACTCACTGCGGGCCAGACGCACCGACACCGCGGGGCTGAGGGAGAAACACAGGTTTCAGTATGAGACACAATGGCTGCTACATTATGACATCATAATCAACATCCGCAACCCCCAAATAACGGTGTCAGAGAGCCCACTATTATAGGAGACAAAAAAATACAAATAAAAATATATAGTTTTTTATAAATGGAAATGTATGGTTGAAACATGCAAACGTTCAAACGCACACACACACTAATAAGCATTGGAGGCTTTTAACCAGGGCCGGACTGGGGAAATCATTCAGGCCAGGAAATATAGTGCAGAATATAGCCCCAGTCAGGCCACTTTTTAAGCAGGGGGAAATTTTTTGTTACAAAGACTTCATTTCCTGCATTCTGGTGCAGTAATTTTTTTATTTGTACCCTTTAAATGCCAGTGTTTGTGATGGCATCACAGATTATTGTTAAAAAACAGGCTAGCATAAAAGTATGATTAGCAACAACACTGATTTTGATGGATTTTCTGTTTTTTTGTAATGTCAGATTGAAAAAAATACAATCTTTTATTCAACTTCAGCCCTGATCATAACACCACATATTCATTTTATAATAATTATATAATAATTCTAACCCTTTAAATGCCAGTGTGTGTGATGGCATATATTTGCAATATATCAAATGCAAAGTAGATTTTTCTGGGGGGATTATTACAGGCTAGCATGTGTCAATGATTAGCAACAACAGTTTTTTGTAAGGGTCCCGCCTCCACCAATCACATGCGGCTCCCTTTGTGTGTGTGTGAGAGCAAGAGAGAGAGAGAGAGAGATAGTTCTCCAACTTGTGTGAGTTGCAGTGATCTCCTGGTTGTTCCCCACCTAGGTTATCTAACTATTGCGCTGCTGCAACTAGAAACACTGGCCTGGCCTGCTTCTAAGTTCAGTGGCCTGACTGCATACATTTATTATTATTATTATAATTTTTTTGATTATTATTATTATTTTTAATCATCTGGCGACACCCCCCCCCCCCCCCCCCCCCCACAGCGGCTCGTGACCCCCCTGGTTAATCTTGTCTTGTTAGTAGTAGAGGAAATGGCACGTTTGTAGCCTAAAATTTATTCTAGCCTACATCTAGGTGGGGACCAGGTTAGGTGGAGCTAGGGTTGCACGGTATACCGGTATTAGTATAGTACCGCGGTACTAGAGTGTTCGAAATGATACTATACTGCGTTTGGAAAAAAACTGTATTTTTTATTCTTTAATTTATTCATTTATGCATGCGAATGCCTTCCTATTGGAGCACAGCGCTGCTGTCAGTGGTGACGTTGCACTAGTTTACCGGAAGAGAGAGCTCTGATGGAGAGAGATTGAGATTTCTATTCTTGCGAATAGCATTGTGGACATTTTCTAATGCTCGTATAAGGAACTGTAGTCACGATAGCTAGCATTAACGTAACGTTAGTTATCATAACCATCGGCAATCGCAGTGAGGATCTTTATTGATTAACGTTAGCTAGCTAGCTTTAACTAGAATTATAGTTTGCTAGCTATATAAGCTAACGTTAGCCGAGTTTATTCTATGCAAAATGTGCTAGCTAGCTAACGTTAAAGGGGAACTATTTTACTATTTCTTTCACTATTTGGGCACTTTTACACAATTCCTGTGAGTCTATGGAACACCTCTGTAATATATATATTTTTTTTATTCATTGTTTTGTATTTCTAATCAAGTCCTCAAAAACAGCATTTTTCTACCTCAAGATCTTAAGCCGTTTTGAGCCTGGGCTCCAACCACAATGGTAATGGTTCTGGTTCGCCTGAACATTATCATGCAGCGGTGTCTCTCTGACATCACAAATCGCGCACATTTTCAAATGACTCAGTTCAGTGAGGGTGAATATTGTGAGAGGAGAATTGGAAGAATGCGCCAATATGAGAATTTTGAGACATAGATCATATTAATATAAGTTCACATAGCTAGGAAACAATGCTAAACACTCAAAAAGGCCATTTATAAGATAGTTCCCCTTTAATAAAGATCCTCACTGCAATTGCAGATGGTATGGTATGATAACTAACGTTACGTTAATACGTTATGATGAATTGAAAATGGGGGACCCTGATGTAAACAAGACGAAAGTCTTTCTCTGGTCTGCATCCCCTTAACAATTGTATGTATTGAGCTGTACTGTACTGTACCCATTCTGCAATCTGTTAATAAACTTTTCAATCAATCAATCAATCTACAGTAGCTCCTATCAGTACTGTAGTCATGCCATTGATGCCAACATTCGTTGGATGAGCTATGCTAGCTCTCGTGACTACAGTTCCTTATTAGCACCTTTCGTGACTGTGATGCAACCCTTGGTTGAATATGTGAATGCGTATTCAACCAAGGGTTGCATCACAGTCACGAAAGGGGCTAAGTTCCTTATACGAGCATTAGAAAATGTCCACAATGCTAATCGCAAGAATAGAAAATAAATTGAAAAGCCTAATAATAAGCTATACACAGCCTAAACTCCCGTGCTGAAAGCTAGTAAACACAGCATCCCCTGTTTCCTACCCACAACAGAAATGAATTGATGCACATGTGCATCTCTATAGTTTAGTCACAAACGTGATTTATACAGAGACATTTGACAATTGCCCATTTAATGGTTCATACATACTGTATAAAGACAACGGAAATCTATTTTATTTTTGTTAAACAGCCTACAATATGACATAACCTAGTTCTAGATTATGATAGGCTATATATAATCAGTCTCACTCATCAAAATATTTTATAGGTTATGGTATCTCAAACTAATTATGACTATGACAAATGTATAATAATAATACAAACATACTTTTTCTACCCCTTGAATTTTTTTAAACTACAGAAGTCTGCTGCATTTGGCTCACAGAGTGACTCCCCCCACTCAGAAGCAACATAACCTCCCAGCTTTTTTTGAGCAGCATTATTAAGTACACAAATTAGTCCAAATATGATAAAAGGCTCAACAGGGCAGTCGCAGAGTTCATCTGTGAGGACCAAGTTCCAATATATATACAGTTGAGAAAGCTGGGTTCAGAAACCTGGTACAGCAACTGTTTTGAGTGCAAAAAAAGTTCTCCAGCATTTTGAATGCCATTGCTTTTAATTGTATTTATTTATTCTTGTCATTGTTCATTGTTGTGTTTTAAAATAAAGAACAATGATGACATCTGAGAGTGTTTCCCTGATTTTGAGGAAAAGTATCGAAAAGTATCTAAATTCATATTGGTATAGTATCGAAAACAAAAATGTTGGTATCGTGACAACCCTAGGTGGGGCTCGAACATATTTCCAACTACCCAAGTGGGGCCTGATGGAAAAAGTTTGGGAACCACTGCTTCAGATTTATATTGAAATCACGATTATTAAACACGATTACTCATTGATTTCAGATGTGTGTTTATTAAACTTTAACGCCGGTGTTTCTTTTTAACACAATGGAAAAAGAAAACGACATGCAGTATGCCCATAGCCATCCGTTACTCGGTTAACCGTCTGTAGTGTGGTAGTGAAAGGGTTAACCCTTTGTCGTGTGGTAGTGACCCTGGTGCTGTGGGTCCTACCTGTCCATGACGTCTTCGCCCAGGCTGCTGGAGGACAGTCTCTGGGGGCCGGCAGCGTCCTCCTCCCCCGGGACCTCCGTGTGGTTCTCAAACTGCTGGATGATGGTCCTCACATTGCCAGGCCGAACTGCAGGGACCACACACACATTTTAGTTAAAGGAACACGTCAACATTATGGGAAATGCCCATACCGTCTTCTCCAGAGTCAGACGAACGTTCAGTAGGAAGCTATCCTGCTGCAAGCTAGCCTAGCACAGCACAAATAAATGGAAGCGGATACAGACCACTAGCCTAGCTTAGCACAAATAAATGGAAGTGGATACGGATCAGCTAGCCTAGCTTAAAACTCCGGGAGAAATCCAGCTAGTCCGTATCCGCTGCCATTAATTTGTGCTGTGCTAGGCTAGTGGTCCGTATCCACTTGCATTAATTTGTGCTAAGCTAGGCTAGTGGTCTGTATCAGCTTCCACTCATTTGTGCTAAGCTAGGCTAGCTTGCAGCCGGATAGCTTCCTACTGAACGCACAGAGAGGAAATTGGGATCCATCTTCTTGTCTGACTGTGGAGAAGACGGTAAGCACATTTCCGATAATGTTGGCGTACTCCTTTAACAATACTACAAGAAGGGTGTACACACAGGAAGGCAGACGGTGCGAAAATCTTCATCTGAAGCTAAAAGCGAGTGCTGTGCAAACGGAAACACTCAGAGCAAGAGACATGTCCAACAAGTCAAATCAAAACCCATGGAGAAAATGTAGTATGACACAGAATGAGGAAAAAAGCAGAAAGAAGAAAAAAAAACTAAACAAACATATACCTTCCGTGGGAGACAACGGGACGTGGAACGCTGGAGGAACCAGAGGGGGACGAAGAAAACAAGAGGGTCAGAATAATGAATGAACGCAAAAAGGCCACGAATCGATGTAGAAATCCACGGCAAAATCAATTCACAGAAATCAATGAGATGATCGATGACAACACTGGAGGAGAGAAAAACAATATATTTGGGGAGAAAATTAATATAAACCATGAACGGGATCGGGCCACTTTCTAATTTCAGATGCCGATACCGCAACCGTGATACCAATGTGATACTCCTTTCCCCCCCTCGTAAACAACTATTGCGGTGTTAATAATCCATTTGTATGGATCAGATTGTATTCATTTTTCTTCCGATTAAGATGTGTTTTTGGCATCAGACTGATGGTGTTTATTGATATCGTTGCAAATTTTGCTTGGGCATAGAACATCCCATATTACGTAATGTCCATCATATTGGACTTTCTATCCAAAGCGCTTTACAACTCGTGCCTCACGTTCACACGGCGACGACCACGGAAGGTGCCGACCTGCGCATCAGGAGCACTTCGGGGTTAAGTGTCTCGCTCAAGGACACTTCGACACGCTGCCCGGGAGGAGCGGGAATAAAAAAATATTTCCTTCTGATTACCAGACGACCACTCTACTTCCTGTGCCATTTTGTGATAAATATACAGTCATAAATGATATATATATGAATTGTGAATCACACTATATAAAAAGCAAACAAACGATACAATAACAGATAGACAATAATAAATTAATATCAACATATTGCCTAACATGGAGTATTTACTGGACTGTGAGGCGCTCCGAGGCTTGTGTGTGTGTATTTACTGAACTGTGAGGCGCGCCGAGTCTTGTGTGTGTGTGTGTGTGTGTGTGTGTGTATTTACTGGACTGCGAGGTGCTCCGAGGCTTGTGTGTGTGTGTGTGTGTGTGTGTGTGTGTGTATTTACTGGACTGCGAGGTGCTCCGAGGCTTGCCGATGTACTTCAGGATGGGGTTCCTCTTTTTGTCCTCTCCATCTTTCTCTCTCTTGGCACTACTCAGCTGTACAGAAAGACACATTAACAACACATTTAACCCTTTCAGTGCCACGGACGACATATCTCGTCTTATCAGCCCCCCCATTGAGTGCCCACAACGACAAATATAATTTTATTTTTTTATTAGCGATCTGAATTCATATTTCATCAACAGAGTCTCCCAGCCCCTGCAGGAGCTCAGATTGGAAAAAAGCGCCCCCTATCGTCTATCCCTGTGTAACTGCAGGTCAGTCGCTTAGACTGACCTGGGATATGTAGATCTCTGGGGGGGGGGGAGCCAACTGGCTCCTTGTGCTGGCGAGCAGTCTGCTCAAGAGGGATCTGCTCGCGGGACGGAAATCAGCCTGGAATATATATTTACAGCAGCCAATAATCAATCAATAAGCGTGATCGATATTTGGAATGGCGATCAGGAATTGGAATACTCTTTTTGGAGAACATCTGATCTCAAGTTTCAAGTTCAAGTTTCTTTAATAGTTGTCATACAGAAGTACAGAATACTTTTATACAAAATGCTTCTTTCTGTTACGCTCCAGAGACTGTGCTAGACAAAAGATATGTATGAAATAAAATAGTATAGCATGTAAAAATAGAAATAAAAATAGAAGTCAGGTACGTAGACAGTGTTCAGTATATACATATGTACAATGTTCGATGCAGAATAGAAGTAACTGAGTTACCATACAATATACTATGCAATATACTAATATACAATATACTATATAGTGCAAAGCAGAAATGGGATGAGGTACAATTTAGGTACAATTTACAGTAAGGTGTACTGAGGTATGGGTTGTAGTGCAAATCCTTTACCAATAAATATAAAGTGTGTTTAGGTGTTCTAAAATGTGGAGAGTGGATGCTGCAGTGTGTTGTTTGTTTAAAGTGAGTGTGTGCGTGTGGATGTGTGTGTTTGATGGTTGTTGCAGTGTTATTGTTCGTTGAGCAACCTGATGGCCTGGGGATAGAAGCTTCTTCTGAGTCTTTCTGTGCTTGCCATGAGACTCCGGTATCGCTTGCCTGACCGCAGCAGTTCAAAGAGGCAGTTGTTTGGGTGGCTGGAGTCCTTGATAATTCTCTTAGCCTTACCCCTGCACCGCTTGTTGTAAATGTTCTGGAGGGTGGGAAGCCCCCCTCCAATTGTGCGTTCGGCTGAACGTGCCACTCTCTGTAGTCTGCTACGGTCTTGTGCGGTGCTATTCCCAAATCAGAAGGTGATATTGCCAGTCAGGATGCTCTCTATTGTACATGAGTAGAAGTTCTTAAGGATCTTCTGACTGACTTGGAACTTCCTTAGGCGCCTGAGGAAGTAGAGGCGTTGTCGTGCCTTCTTCACAACACTGTCAATGTGTGTGGTCCATGTCAAGTCCTCGGATATGTGGGCTCCGAGGTACTTAAAACTGTTCACTCTCTCAACCGGTGCCCCGTCGATGCTGAGGGGGCTGTAGTCCATGACCCCCGACCTCCTGAAGTCCACAATCATCTCCTTTGTTTTGCTGACGTTCAGGGAGAGGCAGTTCTCTTGGCACCATCCCGCCAGGACCTTGACCTCTTCCAGGTAGGCCCTCTCGTTGTTTGCAGAGATCAGGCCCACCACTACTGTGTCGTCAGCAAATTTT
Organism: Notolepis coatsorum; assembly: GCF_963971535.1. Lineage (NCBI taxonomy): Eukaryota > Metazoa > Chordata > Actinopteri > Aulopiformes > Paralepididae > Notolepis > Notolepis coatsorum. Next base: position 174,951,817 of record NC_140168.1, read on the forward strand.
ATGATTGTGTTGTTGTTCCGCTGAGCCACACAGTCATGTGTGTACAGGGAGTAGAGGAGGGGACTCAGAACACAGCCCTGGGGGGCCCCTATGTTGAGGGTGATGGATGAGGAGGTGCAGTTGCCTGCTCTCACCACCTGGGGTCTACCCGTCAGGAAGTCCAAGACCCACTGGCAGAGGTCATAGTTCAAGCCCAGGTCCCTGAGCTTGGCTATGAGTTTGGAGGAGACTATGGTATTGAATGCTGAGCTGTAGCTCACATAGTTCCCCTGCCTCTTGTCCAGGTGTGATGCTGCTGTGTGCAGCACATGGGCTATGGCATCCTCCTGTTGGGGCGGTATGCAAATTGCAGGGGGTCCAGGTTGGTGGGGAGGGAGGAGCAGATGTAGCCCTTCACTAGCTTCTCAAAGCACTTCGTGGCTATAGAGGTGAGAGCTACAGGGCGGTAGTCGTTGAGGCAAGCAGGCTTGGATTCTTTGGGTACAGGGATGATAGTGGACTTCTTCAGGCAGGTGGTGATGACAGCCTGTTCCAAGGACAACTCCTTTGTTTGGGTGGTAGGTAACTGTTTGGGTGGTAGGTAACTGTTTGTTTGGGTGGTAGGTAACTCTTTGTTTGGGTGGTAGGTAACTGTTTGTTTGGGTGGTAGGCAACTGTTTGGGTGGTAGGTAACTGTTTGGGTGGTAGGTAACTGTTTGGGTGGTAGGTAACTGTTTGTTTGGGTGGTAGGCAACTGTTTGGGTGGTAGGTAACTCTTTGTTTGGGTGGTAGGTAACTGTTTGTTTAGGTGGTAGGTAACTGTTTGTTTGGGTGGTAGGTAACTGTTTGGGTGGTAGGTAACTGTTTGTTCGGGTGGTAGGTAACTGTTTGTTTGGGTGGTAGGTAACTGTTTGGGTGGTAGGTAACTGTTTGTTTGGGTGGTAGGTAACTGTTTGGGTGGTAGGTAACTGTTTGTTTGGGTGGTAGGTAACTCTTTGTTTGGGTGGTAGGTAACTGTTTGGGTGGTAGGTAACTGTTTTGGTGGTAGGTAACTGTTTGGGTGGTAGGTAACTGTTTGGGTGGTAGGTAACTGTTTGGGTGGTAGGTAACTGTTTGGGTGGTAGGTAACCGTTTGGGTGGTAGGTAACCGTTTGGGTGGTAGGTAACTGTTTGGGTGGTAGGTAGTGGTAATGGAGAAAACGCCAAGTAGCGGTCCGTACAAGTTCAAAGCACAACAGAATATAGCAGGAAATAACTTAAAGGGGACCTTCTTTTAGTCCCCTTTAACAAGGTAATATTAGTCTTTGAGGTATTTTAAGTGTTTTGTGTATGTATGTGTGTATGTATGTGTATGTGTGTGTGCATGTATGTATGTATGCATGGGTGTGTGTGTATGTATGTATGTATGTACCGTAATTCCTCTAATAGTAACCGGGTCTCAAATACAAGCCGGGTCTCTATTAATGGCCGGGTGCGCTCTTGAGCTAAGCAATTATAAGCCGGCCTCCTAATACAAGCCGGGTTACTAATATACTGAGCTGCATACTGAGCTAGTTACTTGATTTCACTTTGAAAACGTTGAAATGACCAGTGACCACCTGTAATTGCACTGTTTACTATTTCATACAGTACTTGGTTTCAATAAATGAACCCAGTACATTTTACTGGGTTCAAACTGACACAATGTTGATTTATTCATTATGATCCGTTTGAAAATTTGAAATATAGGCCTCCCTCTTATACAGGCCTCCTCCTAATACAAGTCTGGTACCCGCTACAGTTTAAGCAAATACAAGCCGGGGTTACTATTAGAGGAATTACGGTATGTATGTATGTATGTATGTATGTATGTATGTATGTATGTATGTATGTATGTATGTATGTATGTATGTATGTATGTATGTATGCATGTATGTATGTATGTGTGTGTATGTGTATATATGTATGCGTGTGTATGTATACGTGTGTGTGTGTATGTATGTATGCGTGTGTGTGTCTCTCACCTTCTTGGTCTTGGGGAAGAAGGCGAGCCACTTCTCCTTCTCCACGCTGAGGCCTGGAAACACCTTGGAGTCCCTGAGCTTGATGCCTGAGTGACGCAGGTACAGCAACACGGCTGAGGCCAGCGGAGAACTGGGGTGGGGGGGGAGAGAGAGAGAGAGAGAGAGAGAGGGAGAGGGTGGAGAGAGAGAGAGGGAGAGGGTGGAGAGAGACAGAGGGAGAGGGTGGAGAGAGAGAGAGAGAGAGAGAGAGAGAGAGAGAGAGAGAGAGAGAGAGAGAGAGAGAGAGAGAAAGAAAGAGAGAGAGTACAAAAAATACAGAACAAACAAAAGGGAAGATGGAAGAGAAGAAGGTGGGGGGTATCGACAGTTAGCATAGAAACTAGCACTCTTAACCAGTATTGCTAATTTGGCTAAATCCTACTCCGCCACCAAGACGTTCTTACCTCCGGTCCTCTTCGTGCTTCGAGCTGCAGCGGCGGAGGCAGAGGGGAAGACAGAAAAGAGAAGGCAAGTTAATCTCCGGTTCGATTCCCCGGCTGTGAAATCCTCTTCATCCCGGTGTTTTTTAGCCCGGCGTGTGAGAACTAGAGACAGTGATCGCGAGCCCCACTCAGCAGTCATGTGATGGCAGCGCCATGCGCGCATGTGTGTGTGTCTGTCTGTCTGTGTGTGTGTGTGTGTGTGTGTCTGTGTGTGTGTGTAAATGTCATGTGGCCACCAGCGCTGGCGGCTGCGGCAGTGACCTTTGGTATGGCAGCAGAGGTGACTGTCACTGTAAAAACAAGACTTTTATTGGCCCCCTAACGTCTGACCCTGTCGCTGGGAAGCCCCGCTCCACCGGCCCGAGGGAAGTGTGCTTCAGCTGAGATCCAGAGCAGCGAGGGTAAGAAGCTGAGATCCAGAGCAGTGCAGGTAAGAAGCTGATATCCAGAGCGCCGCGGGTAAGAAGCTGATATCCAGAGTGCCGCGGGTAAGCTGATATCCAGAGCGCCGCGGGTAAGAAGCTGATATCCAGAGCGCCGCGGGTAAGAAGCTGATATCAAGAGTGCCGCGGGTAAGAAGCTGATATCCAGAGTGCCACGGGTAAGAAGCTGATATCCAGAGCGCCGCGGGTAAGATGCTGATATCCAGACATATCTCAAAAAGGGGCAGATTTAGTCCCCGTTCAGACAAATGAATAGGTCAGAGCCATGGGTGTAGGGATGGGTAGGGCCGGGATTCGGCCGTCACTTAATGCTAATCGGTGGGGTGGGGTAGGGCTGCGCAATTATTTTAACCCTTTCACTACCACACTACCAAAGGGTTAACCCTTTCACTGCGACCATACAGAAGGTTAACCCTTTCACTGCCACACGACAAAGGGTTAACCCTTTCACTACCACATGACATAAGGTTAACCCTTTCACTGCCACACGGCACTACCGCACTGCAGAAGGTTAACCCTTTCACTGCCACACTACAGAAGGTTAACCCGTTCACTACCACACTACAGAAGGTTAACCCGTTCACTACCACACTACAGACGGTCTGTAGTGTGGTAGTGAAAGGGTTAACCTTCTGTAGTGTGGTAGTGAAAGGGTTCAAATGAATAATAATTATATTTGGGGGGGGGGGGGGGGGGCTATATATATGTATATACATATATGTTTTGGAGTTAATCAATTGCTGATTCTGAGCAGCTGCCGCTCAAACAGCGCGTCTTCTCTCCCTCACTGCTGCTCAGCAGCACAGGGACCTCAGCTCACTGGCCTGGCTGCTGCCTCTCAAAAAGCACATACCAGCACCATGGACAGCGGTCCCTGTGCTGCTGAGAAGAGTAGCAGACAGAGAGGGGGGGGGGGGGGGGGGGAGAAGCCCTGTCCATAGTGCTGATCTGTGATTTTGAGGGGCAGTAGCCACTTTCCAGTGAGCTGAGGAGCGAGAGAGGAGACAGCGCTGTTCGAGCCGCTGCCTACCTACATACATTTACATTTAGTCATTTAGCTGAACGCTTTTATGCAAAGCGACTTACAAGTTCTGCACGACAAGTCATCAGGAAGGGTACAACTCTTACAGCTGAGTAACAATGTTCATCAAAGTGTTGAGTGCTACAGTGTGTAGGTTAGTTTATTAGGACAAGTTGAGCACAAAGCTCCATTTTAACAATAGAGAAAGTCTTGACGATCGATTGACTCCAAAATGAGGAATTTTCAGAGTTTTGCTCGGGCTAGGGCTCAGTATCGCATGTGATGATCTCGGGTGAGCAGGGCTTCAAATCACTCGGGTCGGGTCGGGGCTCGGGTTTGACATCCAGGCGCCTGGTCCTGTCGCAGGAGACGGGGAACACATTCCGAGTAGAATTTCAGAGTGTGGGCAATGGTTCAATTTGGAATGAGATGTGTATGCATGTAGGGTAGCATGTGCACTAAGCGGCATTCTTGGGTTTCACTTTGTCCTTGTGTATAAATGGGGGCACTGATTTGGACATGGGGGAAACGCCACTAGGTTTGTTTATTTGTTTATTTCCATTAGCCGTATGATGTAATGTATTCCAAGTGTCAGAAATATTGTGTCTGTTACTAGGCTTGAGTAAATTGTGATGAACCAAAAGGAGAATATACTTTTTTTTTCTTTTTTTTTGTATCTTTGATGGTGAATACCGTAATACCATGCTAAAAATGACCAGACATGAAAACCTTTGCCACTGAGCTCATTCAGCACCTTCTTGAGATCACGTGTACAAAGAATCTAAGCAAATGAATGAAGGGAGGATGATTAAACAGGAGATTTTGTAGATACAGTACTGAATTCTGCCATCCGGACACATGCTTTTGTTTATTTATTATTATTATTCTTTTTCATTTAATTTCTTTTAATTTATATTGTTTGTATTTATTTACATGTTCGAAATAAAGATTTCAAATAAAAAATCAAATCAAATATGATTATAGAATATCAGGCCAATAAATGACCTTATTATGGCCAAGTCGCACATCTATGGATCGGGCCAAATCTCCCCTTTCCAATGGCAGAGTTCAATCTGTATTTAGTATCACCAGGCGTGATTCACAAACCGTGAATGAAATCTACTGTAAGTACAGTTACTTTTTTATACTGTAAATTTCAATTTTTCATCAGATTGCAACGCCGTATTTTTTGCTAGACGTTCACAGAAAGGTATAGAAACTAACTGTTCTGTTTTATGGCAATAAGGTTCAAAAGATGTCAATCTAGAAGTCAGATGATTGACAGAGCCTGGCATGAGCTGAAAAGTGTAGTTTTTTTATTCGAAAGCCCATCGAAAGCCCTGGGTCTCTTCTCTCAAAAGACTACACTCAAAGTCAAATAACTGAACTGAACTGAACGGAAAGTTAGGTTGCGCCAAATCCTCGCCTTTTTCCGACTAGATTTCTATAAGTAGTATTTCACTAATAACACTTAAACCATTGGTAAACAAACGTAGTGCTGAAAATATACACTTTGACTGCTGTTTTGACAGGGTTAGGGCTTGTGTCCATAGCGGACATTTTATGAGTTGTCAGCTTCTGTCATTAATTTCTATGCTACAGGCGCGACAGGCTCGCTCCTTTTCCCAGCGCCGCGCCTCGTGTTTATGCGCTCTCTGCGGCAGCGTTTTTGGGCGGAGCGCTCCTAGCGCCTTAAAGGGGAACTATTTTACTATTCCTTTCACTATTTGGGCACTTTTACACAATTCCTGTGAGTCTATGGAACACCTCTGTACGTTTTTTTAAAATTTTTTATTCATTGTTTTGTATTTCTAATCAAGTACTCAAAAACAGCATTGTTCTACCTCAAGATCTTAAGCCGTTTTGAGGCTGGGCTCCAACCACTGTGTGGCCTGGTGCCAACTGCCACATCAACTGCCACATTATTATGCAGCTGAGAAATCTCTGACATCACAGATATGCACATTTTCAGATGACTCAGTTCAGTGAGGGTGAATATTGTGAGAGGAGAATTGGAAGAATGCGCCAATATGAGAATTAGAGACATAGATCCTATTAATATAAGTCCACATAGCTAGGAAACAATGCTAAACACTGAAAAAGGACATTTATAAGATAGTTCCCCTTTAAGTTGAAACTAGTTCAACTTTTGGAGAGGAGCGCACTCATCAAGGTAACTTTTTTCGACCAACCAACCAACACCGAGGAAGTGGCGGAGCCGCGGCAGTCGCGAGACTCAGGAAAACGCTGAGCTTTTTTTATTTTATTTTTTAAGCGGTCCGCCTTGAAAAAAACTTCCGCTATGGACACAAGCCCTTAGGGTCTTTACTCTTGACTACATTTGAGGGGAAAAAACCGCAACATTAATTCATAAATTCTGTAGAGATGGATTTATGGCGTGATGTCATTGTCGGTCCGGTACCGGACCACTCTGGCTTAAGAGGTGAACTTAGTTCATATTTCCTTTTATTTTACTCCACCTCTTTATTGTATTATCTGTCTGTTAATGTCTGTCCGCTAATGTCGCACAGAAAATGACCAAAGCAAATTCCTGTTGTATGTGTTGTATGTAGGGATGTCCGATATTATCGGCTTACCGATATTATCGGCAGATATCGGCAGATATCGGCATTAAAATGTGATACCGCAAAATATCGGTTTTCAATTTTTTTTTTGCATTTCTAGAACCTTTATTTACCCAGGCAAGCAAGTAAGAACAAATTCTGATTTAATTTATTGTCAAAAGTATGCATAATGTTGTGTTAAGTCCACAACAAGAGATATGTAATGTTAATTATATCGGTTGATATCGGTATCGGAAATTAAGCGGTGAACAATATCGGTATATCGGTATCGGTAAAAAAGCCAATATCGAGCATCCCTAGTTGTATGTGAAAACTACTTGGCAATAAAGACCTTTCTGATTCTGATCTTTAGACAACTAAATTGGACATTAGATGCTTCAGTCTATACAGCAGAAATCCCAGGACAACACTGATACAATTATTGGCATTTTGAACTCATCTCAAACCCTGAGGATGGAGAAAAGAGGGCAGGGTTTGAGATGGGTAAACTGCCCGTCTATTACACACATACTCACAGTATCTCCCAGAGGGAGGTGACCTGTCTGTCCACCACCTGTCTCTCTTTAGCTGGGTCCCCGTCCAGGTGCTGCAGGTCCCCCTCCCCAAACAGAGAACCCAGGCCCATCATCTGCTTGTTCCTGGGAGGGAGCGAGAGAGAGACAGACAGACAGACAGAGAGAGAGAGCGAGAGGGAGACAGAGAGAGAGAGGGAAAGAGGGAGAGAGAGAGGGAGATAGTGAGTGAGAGCAAGAGAGAGCGAGGGATAGCGAGAGCGAGAGAGACAGACACACAGGTCAGCAAAGGCTCTTTGACTTTCTCTTTCTCTCTAATCAACAAGGTCTCATCATAAAACGTAAATAAAGTACTTAGTCGACAACAGGGGAAAATATACATAATGTATGTTATGTTATATAGGTTGGTTGTGTTGTGGAGTGGTAAGAGGAAGGTGAATAAAACCGTTATGTTGATGATCAGATATCAATTCTCCCTTGATTTTATTTTACTATAGTTTTGAAAGTATAGGTGGACTATTCCTCGGTTACACAGAGACCCTGTGCCGTGTGCAGTTACTGCAATCTAGAATGCTGGCTAAGAACAAATAACGTAGGTGAGGAAATGAATCAACTCGCTTGCGCTGCACACATAGGAAACGTAAATGCTGCACTAATAATAACATGGATTATTGTAAAAGATATAATTATTTTGACGAGATTTCTGCAATATTTTATTTTGTACAGTTTGTGTCATCGTTTTTAGTCAACGACATTGCATGAATAATTTTGTCACGTTAGTGTCACATGATCTCCATTAATGTGACGTCTGGTCTCGTTGCCGTCAGGGGGAAAAGCTTCGTTGACGACCATATTTAGTCATAATTTTCATTTGACTAAATTAACACTGGTGGAGAAACAGCAGGAGCTCCCAGTTATTATCCAGTACCTGTCAGGCTGAGGCTATAGCTGCTCCTTGTTTCTATGTAAAGTCTAGCATCTCTGACCCTGTGGAGAAACCGCAGGAGCTCCCAGCTCTTAGGGCTCGCGTCCACCTGCCTCATATTTATGACCGCAAGCGTCTTTTTTCAATGTATCCCAATGGGGAGGGAGCGTATGTGGCCGCCTATAGGAAATGCGCTGCAGTCGGCTTCTTTTTTCAGCGCCTTTCAGCTTTATTCTGCGGCCGCACCCAGCGTTTAAAGTTGAAACTTTCTGAACTTTTCAGAGCGATGCGCTGAGCGCATTTGCAGACAACCAATCACAGCCAATCATATCTACTAGTGTTGTCACGATACTGGAATTTCGACTTCGATACGATACCTTGAAAAGTATCGATACTTTCGATACTTTTGATACAAAAAAAATTTATAATAAAAATATTTTTTATTATAATTTTTTTTTTTTTTTTAACAAATTTTGCTTTTGTTGCTGGTTGATTCTCCTCAGCTTCTCTCTGGTACTATACGAGAAGATAAATACACTTTTAAAAACCCTTTGTTTATCTTTAGATCAGAGAGAGAGAGAGATTTCTCCGGGGCTGGTAACGTTAACCTCATGTCGAGTAGAGAGAGAGAGAGAGAGAGAGAGAGAGAGAGATCTCCGGAGCTATGCTCGGAGCATTTATTAACGTTACATTTTCAACAAGATTGCTGCTAATTAAACACTTCATGGAAACGGGGTAACGTTATGTCGAGTTCATACGTGTACTAGTGTAGTATGAATGAGTAGTATGAGAGATTTCTCCGGGGCTGGTAACGTTAACCTCATGTCGAGTGGAGAGAGAGAGAGATTTATCCGGGGCTGGTAACGTTAACCTCATGTCGAGTGTAGTATTGTATGACCTCGACATAATGTTTAAACGTAATGTTACTCCGTTTCCATGCAGTAATTATAAAGGTAGCCGGCTAGCTAGCATAAGCTAACAGAGGAACGACTAGCAGTAGCTATCTAACGTTAGCTAATAGCTGTAAACGTACAACGAATCAGCTGTTGATATTATGCGCCATCAGTAGACAACGTATCATGTATTAAACTAGAGTTAGTGGTTTAATGCTTCAGTCACAGTGACGTTGAAAGAGCAGCTGTCACGAACCTCTTTTATTTCTTTATGGAGATCCACTGCACTGCTCTGCACTGCTCTGTTTACAAACTGAAGACGGCTCTGTGACTCTGTGAGGGGGAGGGCTGGAGCAGCCGGAGGGGCAAGCGTGCTCTGAAGAGCGCGTCAACAACTTGCTGTAGAACACTCGCCAGCTGGTACCGATACTGCAGAAAGTATCGGTACTTCGGGAAATGAGTATCGAAGCCGTTTTAAATATTCAGTATCGATATGTATCGATACTTCGATATTTTTGACAACACTAATATCTACCACTCTGTTTGTAACCTGACACAGGTTTACACTAATAAAAGCTAATAAAAAGCAAAGGGCGAACTGTGGTGTCAGGCAATAACTATATATATAATTAATATACAATAAAGTGTATTAAAATATGCTATATGTGCAACACCGCGGCAGTAAAATACGATAAAAGTTATTATTACAAGATGGCTGTCATGTAGGTGTCGCTAGAGTTCTTTCTCTCTCGTCATCAGGTAGGTTGGTGACTGACGGCTCGTTGGCATAGCTACAAAAGGCTCGCACTGCGTTTTTTTTTTACCACAAGCGCTCCACCCCAGTACTACCAGCGCACTGCCAGCGTTTTTCAGCTGGAAATGTGAGATAGGTGGACGCATGCCCTTATCCAGTACCTGTCAGGCTATAGCTGCTCCTTGTTTCTATGTAAAGTCTAGCATCTCTGACCCTGTGGAGAAACAGCAGGAGCTCCCAGTTCGTATCCAGTACCTGTAGTCTTGTATTTGGTCCTGGATGTCCGGCAGCACCTGCTGCTGGATCTCTGATAGAGGCCCTCGGATGTCCTCCTGAGCGTGGAGACGACTCTCTGGAGGGACAGACAGGAGACATTACACAGGGTTCCCACAGACATTGCAAAATGAAATTCAAGGACTTTTAAAGGATAACTCCAACATTTTGGGAAATTAGCTTATTTAACATCTTCCCTGGAGTTAGACAAGAAGATACATACTTTTTTGTCTCTGTGCGTGCATTAGGCTTAGGGAACAGCCGCTCCGTTAGCATAGCTTAGCTTCATCACTGGAAGTGAGGCGGGACCGTACCCTGAAATTCCCTACAGGTTTGTTGATATTCTCATTCCTTCAAAGGATCTGAACCGATTGAAGTTTATGGATACCATGACTTAAAATCCTCTTACCTTGACGATTAAAAGCCTGGTATTGATATACTGCACGCTAACGGAGCTAACCAGCAACCGGACACTCAAGCAGATAACGAGAGCAATTACTTCCTTTCTGGGGGGTTTCAAAATAAAAGAGCGACGTCTATAGCAGCGGAAAACGTTTATTTTGTACATTATCTAACGTTAACACGAACCTAAACTAACATTACAACTAACCTAAAGTTAGTTTAGGTTCGTGTTAACGTTAGATAATGTACAAAATAAACGTTTTCCGCTGCTATAAACGTCGCACTTTTATTTTGAAAACCCCAGAAAGGAAGTCATTATATTTGCTTTACACATCCTGTTCTGCGTTAGCTCCGGTTAGCTCCGAGCGTCCACTAGTTAGTAGTATATTATCAATACCAGCCATTGGATTACTGTTTTCTAAATTGGGGAGGCTTTTAATCACACGCGAAGAAATGAGGAAAAGCAGTTGGAGCGAGTGAGACAGCGACTAGTCAAGATTTTTATAAAAAAACAAAAAATACTATTTCTTGATTCAGAACAATTTGATCATGAATGAACAAAACATTCAATGTGAATAGTTGATTTGAATTTCAAGGACTTTTTAAGCACCTTGTTAAAAGAAATGGGCTGTTTAAGGAATTCCAGGCAGAGACTTTTTTTTGGTAAAAAATCAAGCACTTTAAGCACTTCCAAGGACCTTGTGCGAACCCTGATTACAGCTAGGGATGTCCCGATCCAAGGTTTTTCTGTCCCCGATAATGATCAGACCAATTTCATACCGAGTCCCGATGTTACATCTGTATTTTCCTGGATAATACAGCTGCACGATGCACACTTCAAGTATATATATGGGCTACTGGGTGAGAAGTTGGAGGCGATGCAAGTAGAGGCCCCCCTGGTGTCCTGGGTTGTGGACTATCTGACGGGCAGACCACAGTATGTCCGCCTACGGAGCTGTGTGTCAGACAGACTGGTCAGCAACACCGGGGCCCCGCAGGGGACAGTCCTCTCTCCCTTCCTCTTCACTGTCTACATCAACGACTTCCACTATCGGTCAGAGTCCTGCCAACTTCAGAAGTTTTCTGATGACTCTGCGATAGTGGGATGTATAAAGGGCGGTGACGAGAGGGAATACCGGGAACTGGTGCGATAAAAACCACCTGCAGCTAAATGTGGCGAAGACCAAGGAACTGGTTGTGGAGCTGGGGAGGAGGAGGAGTGCACCTGTGACCCCCGTTTCCATCAGGGGAGTTGATGTGGACATGGTTGATACCTCGGTGTGCACATCGACAACAAACTGAACGGGTCAAAACATGCAGAGGCACTGTACAAGAAGGGCCAGAGCCGACTCTACTTCCTCAGAAGGCTGAGATCCTTCAATGTCTGTACAAGGATGTTGAGGATGTTCTATGAGTCGGTGGTGGCGGGCGCCTTCTTGTATGCTGTGACCTGCTGGGGCAGCGGACTGAGAGCAGGGGACACAACCAGGCTGGATAAGCTGGTCAGGAAGGCCAGCAGCGTGGTTGGGGTGGAGCTGGACTCTCTAGCGAGGGTGGCGGAGAGGAGGAGCCTTGCTAAGCTCCAGGCCATCAGGGAAAACCCCTCCCACCCACTATACACAGACTTGGCTGACAGGAGGAGCATGTTCAGTGCTAGGCTCACACTACCCAAATGCAGCACTGAACGGCACAGGAAGTCCTTCATTCCAACAGCCATCAGACTATACAATGCATCACTGTGCCTCACTGCATCACTGAGCACAGAGCGGCAGCTCAATAGTGGCAGGAGGCCGCGGCTAGCGGCCTCCAGGCTCCACAACAGGGGGCAGCGACGGCTGCCAGACATTGACCTAGGACTAATAGGAACCCAAGGAGGACAATAACACTACCTGATGCATACTGCACCTTATGTGACACTGTGAATACTGTGAATATATATTTCATTTAGTTAGATAGTTAATTATATTGACCAATTTGTTTACACTGCTGTGTTGTTTTTACTACCTGTACCCCCCCCCCCCCCCTTCCCTGATGCTCAGTATATTTTTACTGTATTTATTTACTGTATATTTATTTCATTTTTATTCTATTACTCTACTCTTACCCTAGGCAACTTGATTTGATTTGTGTTATTATTCTAATTCGTGACCTGTCCTGTCTAAATGTTTAAATGTTGAGCGATTTGCAGTGTCAAATTTCCCACGGGATAATCAAAGTATTTCTATTCTATTCTATTCTATTCTATATTAAAGTTATTAAAACCAATCGAATGTAAGTAAGAAAGGCTTAGTAATTAGATGGAGTCATACCGATATCTGTGAGGTAGTCTTCTCGCACTTTGATCTTCAATGGCTAGAGGGACACACACACCACACAAACACACACATTAATCATTCATACTTCAACATCAGAGTGACTTTACAGTCATTTAAGCTACAATCCAGAATTGATTTGATAATTTAAACAATGGTATGCTCTTGAAATCTTTTTTACTTGTAGATGGAATTATAAACTTCATTGAACTTTCTGAGGCTATATCATGTTAATGTTATGTAGCGTCATATAGATCATGTTAATACTGTTATGCAGTCTCATATAGATCATGTTAATAACATTATGTAGCCTCATATAGATCATGTTAACGTTATGTAGCCTCATATAGATCATGTTAATAACATTATGTAGCCTCATATAGATCATGTTAATAACATTATGTAGCCTCATATAGATCATGTTAATAATGTTATGTAGCCTCATATAGATCATGTTAATAATGTTATGTAGCCTCATATAGATCATGTTAATAACGTTATGTAGCCTCATATAGATCATGTTAATAACATTATGTAGCCTCATATAGATCATGTTAATAATGTTATGTAGCCTCATATAGATCATGTTAACGTTATGTAGCCTCATATAGATCATGTTAATAACGTTATGTAGCCTCATATTGATCATGTTAATAACGTTATGTAGCCTCATATAGATCATGTTAATAATGTTATGTAGCCTCAATATATCATGTTAATAATGTTATGTAGCCTCATATAGATCATGTTAATAACGTTATGTAGCCTCATATAGATCATGTTTTTTTTTTTGGTCCACTTTTTCTCCCATTTTTCTATATTTTCTCCCATCCCGATTTCGTATCATCCAATTCAACCCTCCCCTGTCACGAACGCTGTTTCCTGCCTCCCACAAGCCGGCTGCAATGTGGACTAAGTCATACATAGCACAAGTCCCCTCCGGTACTTGAGGTAACAGCAGTCGCATCTTTTCACCTGCGCAGCTCGATCTCTCAGTGGCGAGGAGTAGCGCGTGGGAGGCTCACGCTGCCCCCGACACTTCCTGATTCTACTGCGCAGGCGCACCAACCGACCTGTAGGAGTCGCTGTCCACAACGCCCAATCCCCACCCATCAGTTTTCCACCCCCTAATACGGCCAATGTGTATTAGTACGGACGACCAGCTAAACTGAAAGCAATGTGGAGCGCTGGGATCGAACAGGCGATCCCAGCGTCTCCGCATTCATGGCGAGCGCCTTGCCCACTACGCCACGTAGCCACCTCATATAGATCATGTTAATGTTATGTAGCCTCATATAGATCATGTTAATAACATTATGTAGCCTCATATAGATCATGTTAATAATGTTATTTAGCCTCATATAGATCATGTTAATAATGTTATGTAGCCTCATATAGATCATGTTAATAATGTTATGTAGTCTCAGTGTATAAATCATGTTAATAATGTTATGTAGCCTCATATAGATAATGTTAATAAAGTTATGTAGCCTCATATAGATCATGTTAACGTTATGTAGCCTCATATAGATCAAGTCCATACGTACAGCATCTGGGTCCAGGAAGTGGGAGCAGATCTGCGGGGCGAGGGAGCGAGCGTCTTTACTGCTGGATCCCAGGTATGCCTCCACTGACAGGTAGAACAGCTGTCACGGAAACATGGAAACCAAACACGCTCCACTGTTACATGATGTTACAACAAGACGTATCTGAACTTCCTCTGCTACCAATATGGCGCAAACACTGCCTCATTATCGCCACGGTTGCCGTTTAATGTTAATCACCGGTTATTTGGTCACAATCACCTGCCGTTTGCCTATGTCTGTGATGATGATGTAATGGAATGTTAGGGATTGTGCTATAAACATGGCATCCATGTGATGTACGTGACGGGGCGACGGTGGCGGTAGAGCGCTTGTCTGGCAATCAGAAGGTTCCCAGTTCATTTCCGGCTCTGCGTCCAAGTGTGCTTGAGCAAGACACTTAACGCCTAATTTCTCCCGATGAGCAGGTTGGCACCTTGCATGGTCGCCTCTGCCGTCGGTGTGTGAATGAACTGGTGAAACGTGAGGCATAACGTGTAAAGTCCAGTATGTACAGTATGTGAAGTGTCTAAACATAACACTACTTTTTATTTTTCATAATTCTAAACGATACTGACCAGAGGGTTAGGGTCCAGTAACTGGGTAAAGGTACTGACCAGAGGGTTAGGGTCCAGTAACTGGGTAAAGACATATCTCATGAAGACAGTCATGTGAGCCGGCCGGGACTTCAACAACTCTATGTCCTGGAATGGGCCGTCCATCTGAGAGAGCAAGAGCGAGGATGGTAGAGAGAGAGCGAGAGCGAGAGGATGGTACACAGAGAGAGGTGGAAAGAGGGGGATAACAGAAAACAGAAACACAATAAAAAACTAGAATTCCAACCGAGAATTCCAACAGCAAACATCCACTTACAAAACCATGACCTCCAGGCGTGAATACTTGGGTGAATACCTGGCAGACAGAGGAGACTCGTTATAATACTGTGTAGTCAAGCCTGCTCCCCACCTGGTAGAGCTTGAGATAAGTCAATTTCGTTCTTCTTTGACCGATTTTGAAAACATAAACGCATGACAACACACATTGACAAAATTACGCTCAATATCTGTCGAGCGCTTACTTTGATCGGTTATGTTATGTGGCTACATTGATCTGCTGTGTCTGTCCGTTCGAATGAGAACAGACACATGACTGATCCAAGTTATAACTCAAGTCTTTCTCACCTCATTGAATGAATAGCCATCGTCTTCCTCCTCCTCTTCCTCAGGGCCAATGATCTGGGCCTTCCCACCCTTCAAACACATACATGACAGACGTCAGGAACTCTGCTTGGCTGAGGTATCATGTAAATTAACCTCTTAAGCCCGAGCCATATTTTCAGAATATTCGCCTAAAAATACATACTTAAGTAAATGGAAGATTGCTCCACTTCTACAAGGTCCATTTGTATGTTCTTGGCATCTAGGGATATATATGGATCTCAGGGAATGTATTCCCAGTGTCTGTTACTAGGCTTGAGTAAATTGTAATGAACCAAAGGAGAATATATATATTCTTTTTTTTACTGAATAACACCATGCTAACATTGACCAGACGTGATGTTCAGCACATTCTTGAGATCAAGTGTAAAAAAAAAAAAGAAAAAAAAAATCAAAGCAAATTAACCCATTCAGTGCCAACCGCGAGTATAGTCGGGGTAACTCGCCATCGCTTCCGTGCCAATCACGAGTATAGTCGGGTTTTAATCGTTATTTCTTTTATTAGCGATATCCATTCATTTTCATCCATCCAACCTGATGTTATCATTGGGAATGGGTCTGAGCTCGCAAACGGGCAAATACCGCCGCCTATCGTCTCCCAGATGGTATTGCACATCATTGGATTGGATTGGCTGGGTATGTGCATCAGAAAAAAATACTCCGATCCGGGTTTCCCTTCTCGGGCATGCAGCTGGATACTATTGCAGCTTGGTCGAGTCAGGGGGGCAGCTTGGATTATGTGTTTTGGACTATAACGTTGGATCAATGGACGCGATCGATATTTGGAATGGCGATCAGGAATTGGATTAATCTTTTTGCATGACATCAGATGTCAGTTCTGATGGCCTGGGGGAAGAAGCTGAGCCTGAGTCTCTCAATGAACAGTTATACCAACTGGGTATGTCTAGATGGCGTCGCGACTGGTCACTGAGGCTTTGTGGTCTGACACTCGGTACACGTCTGTACTGTTTGTGAATGTCTTTTTGTTCTTACTAACATCATGTGGGGCTAAAAATAGCTACAGTAGACATGACCTACTAGAAATCGGATTACCCAAGGAAAACGCTGTTACAGCAGAGTTTATCCGCGGCAATAACATTCCGGTTGAAATCGCTAGGAGCCCTGGCGCACCGTGGTTTGTTATCCCCATTACCAAGCATCGCCGCCGGGCGTAAGGAACGTAAACAAAGACGGGGCTGCAGAGCCGGGCTGCTAGAGAAACTGAGAAGACGCCCAGATAAACCTCCGCTGCAGAGTATTTTCCTAACAAATGCCAGATCTCTCGCTAACAAGATGGACAAACTGAGACTACAGGTTGCAACTAACAACACTGTGAAGTAGGGCTGGGCGATATGGCCTAAATATGATATCACAGGGCTGTACGCTAAGCTTTTTCACTAGGGGCACACTTGCCCCTAAATGAGAAATTTAGGGGCAAAAAATATTTTTTAGGGGCACATTTTTAAATAACAATTTTACCATTATTTATATCGATTGTTTTTTATTTAAAAAAAAAAAAAAAAATTATTTTATATAATTTTTTTTTAATAAAATATATATATTATATAATCATACTTGTAGTTGTATTATCTGCGAGACATCGCCACCACGCAACAAGTCTAAATGCTCGCTATATGCAACCAGCTCCACTGTCTGTGTGTACTGAGTAGCCTCCAGCTACGGCCAGGATTCTCCGGAGCTGCAGCTGGGCCCTATACTGTAGCCTCCAGCTACGGCCAGGATTCTCCGGAGCTGCAGCTGGGCCCTATACTGTAGCCTCCAGCTACGGCCAGGATTCTCCGGAGCTGCAGCTGGGCCCTATACTGTAGCCTCCAGCTACGGCCAGGATTCTCCGGCGCTGCAGCTGGACCCTATTGACTATATTCAGCGTGCCCTCAGCTCGAATACGCATCAACTCAGTGTTATAAGACATTGATATCAGGACGGAGCTATCTGAACTATTTAGTTTAATGGGACGTTTCGTTTTGAACAGTAAGCTAACGCAAGCTATCATGCACTACTAGACTTACTGGAGCATTTGTTGATAGCTATCAATAGCTAGCCGGCTGGCAGGCTCACCGAGGTCCCAGTGTTTACAACAGCCACGGGTGCGAGAGCGCTGGAGGAGGAGCAGACGCCGCAGCTCGCTGATCATACCTGCTGAGTGCTCACTGCTCAGCTCGCGTGAGTGACGTCATCGCGTCATCATTCATCACGCGCCTTGGATCATTTAGGAGTGAAATGCGAATCCAAGGCTTGAAAGCACTACTCGCAAGCCCGCCCCCAGATAATATTTACCAATCGCAACGGCCAATTAAAGGGGCAATTCGCGACGATATCATCGCACTGTACAGCCCTGTATCACGATATTTTCTGACCTTTCGGCGATACATATCACAATGTTTTTCTTTTTTTCCCCAAACAATTCATTATGAGGCTTACCAAGACAGTATTTGAGTGTGCAAGCTAACATTAAAGACCAAATAAAATACCCATGCATTTAGCATTTTTATATTATATATTAGATTTAGATTATTGGATTATTAGATTATATATTGCATATATTTATCAATGAGATATTATATGATTTAGATATGAAATATGATGAATTGAAAATGGGAGACCCTGATGTAAACAAGACGAAAGTCTTTCTCTGGTCTGCATCCCCTTAACAATTGTATGTATTGAGCTGTACTGTACCCATTCTGCAATATGTTAATAAAGTTTTAAATCAATCAATCAATCAATCAATAAATAGCATTTTTATGAAACTACTGTATATTTGTATGTCTCTAAATGTTTTGATGAATTGAAAATGGAGGACCCTTGTGTAAAAAGCTGAAAGTCTTTTTCTGGTCTTCATCCTTCAGTCCACTGTTGTTGTATTGAGCTGTACTGTATTGTACCCATTCTGCAATCTGTTAATAAAGTTTTCATTCATTCATTCATTCATTCATTCAGACGGCAAACAGAATAATTTTGATTGACAGTCGAGTCTGCCAATTACGTCACACCGCTTGCACCCGCCCTGCTGTTCTTAGCACCAATCGGCAAGCGGCAGCGCATATTCGTTTTTTACTTCCAGAATGTCCTCCATTGATTTTGACGAGTGCTCACAACACAGCTACTAACGTTAGCTCCCCGCGGCCGACGAGTAGATTACCAGCGCTCCGCAGGATGACTAAACGAGGCATAATGATTTTACTGCAACAAATGTTATAATAAAAGCCTTTCCATACATCTGTCTGAGTGAAAACTTTATTAACAGACTGCAGAATGGGCACAACTCAGCACGGGCTGAGATATGAACGAGTAATGCTTGCTATCTATCTAGGTCGTCCTCGGACGTTGCTATGTTCGGGTAAATACGCTGATGTTATTGAACGTGTAACTATATAATGTTAGTGCCACAAAACGAATGCCTTTGTTAATCATAAGTAGTAACTTTGATGCAGTAGTGTGTGTGTGGGGGCGGCGTTGTTCAAAAGTTTGAACGTGTGGACCAGATTGACGCGACACAATCCTCTTGTGCAAAACATCACGATATCCACGATACGTTTAAAAAGTGTATCGTTAATGAACTGTACCCGATATTTATATATCGTCATATCGCCCAGCCCTACTGTGAAGGATAGCTGCGTGCTAATTACCACAGAAACCTGGCTCCATTCATCCATCCCAGACTTAGCCATCGAGCTAGAAGGGCGCACGCATCACAGACAAGACCGAACGAAGGAGAGCACAGGGAAATCGCGCGGCGGTGGCCTTTTAATCTACACGAAAGACTCCTGGGGGACGAACACAAACATTGTGAGTAGCCACTGTTCACCCGACATAGAATATTTGACTGTCAAATGCCGACCCATTTACCTTCCAAGGGAATTTAACGCCGTTCTGATAACTGCAGTGTACATTCCACCGGATGCTAATGCTAGCGCGGCGCTAGGTCAGCTACATAGCACAATTAGCAACCAACAAAACACGTACCCTGAGGCTGTTCACATCATTGCGGGGGACTTTAAATCACGCTGACCTGAAGAGAGTACTTCCCAAATTGTATCAGCATGTAAAATGTGCCACAAGAGGAGATAACACACTAGACAAGGCAGGGTTTCCGTTGTCCGGTAATTACCGGTTTTTGACCGGCAAAATCTGTTGAAGTCCGACATATTTAAATCTCTCCGGTCATAATGTCCAGTGAAAATAATTCCCTCTAAGCACAATTTGAATTGTATTAAAATAGTTACATTTGTTTCATTGTTGCTTCACCAAGCAGGTCTAATAATGACAACGATGTGTGTTCTATTATGATATGTGTGTAGTGTTCTGATAACGACTATTGGTGAAGCGATGTCGAGATTAATTTGGTTTGGCAGCGGGAGCTAGATTTGCGAGAAGCATGCAACTGCAGAGCCGCAGAGCTGACAGTTGTGCGCGCACAGTGCAATACTCCAATTCAGCCATTGGCAATTCAGCTGTTGGGTGGGTGGCGCTGCTGAGCGGTCCCCAGACCGGAACTGAGAGCGCCGCTGGCTCTGCAGCTCTGCAGTTGCATACTATTGGTATGTGCTTCGTTGGGACTGGGAGGCGGAGATATAATAGTCATCACACAACGCTTATATTTCACGATAATGTTGCCGTCTCTCTGCCAAATTTCTCAGTTATTCGCTTGATATAATTAATACAAATGTCCAATATAACGGAATTCGTTAGCTCATAAAAATGTGATTATAACACACTGCTGTTTATTAATGTCAGGCCGACTGCCCACAGACACCTATTTGATTTAAAGTCAGCAGCAGCAAGGAGTCTCGGGACTTATTTTATATTTTGGAATATAATGACTGTATATGCAAAAGTAGCCTAGTTTTAAGTTAAAATATTATAAATCTACATGCCTTGAGGATGTCATTCTTTATATAGCCTGCCTATCAATTGTTTTTAAGCTCAATAAACTCTGACCGGAATTTCTCCCATTTGACCGGCAGATTGAAATCTTGCAGGACACGGAGACCGGCACGAATATTTTCTAACGGAAACCCTGAGACAAGGTCTACTCTAATATTAAGCTGGGCTACAGAGCCAAAGCACTAGCCCATCTAGGTCAGTCAGACCATGTATCCCTGCTTTTAATCCCATCCTACACCCCCATTAGAAAGAGTGCCCCGGCCATACCAAAGACAGTTAAAACCTGGCCGGTAAGCGCCACCCCACAGCTGCAGGACTGTTTTGAGAACACCATCTGGGAGGTCTTTGAACATGAAGACCTGGAACTGTACACCTCATCAGTGCTGGGATACATCAAGCACTGCATAGACTCTGTCACCGTGGACAAACGTATCCGGGTCTATCCCAATACGAAGCCGTGGATGACGGGAGAGGTGCAGCGTCTGCTCAGAGAGAGGGACACCGCCTTCAGGTCTGGTGATAAGGAGCTATACAGCACTGCCAGAGCCAACCTGAAGCGAGGTATCAAGAGGTCCAAGGCCGACTACAAGGGGAAGATTGAGGACTGCTTCCAGAGCAACAACACCAGACAGGTATGGCAGGGGGTCCAACAGATGACCAACTACAAACCCAGCCACTCCTCAGCCAACGAGGGTGACCCTCAGCTGGCAGAGGAGCTGAACTCCTTCTTTGCACGATTCAAAGCGAGGCCGACGAAAACATCCACACTGCACATCAACGCCACCCCCGAGGCGGTGCCGACAGAAGCAGCCTCACCACACTCACCAGCCCTCAGCAGCATCATCCTCACGGAGCACGAGGTGAGACTTACACTGAAGGGAGTGAACCCTAGGAAAGCGGCGGGGCCGGACGGTGTCGTGGGACGGGTGCTGAAAGACTGCGCTGACCAGCTGACGGGGGTCTTCACTAAGATCTTCAACCAGTCCCTGTCCCAAGCCATCGTCCCACCCTGCCTGAAAACCTCCATAATCATCCCGGTCCCAAAGAAGAACTCCATCAGTTGCCTGAACGACTACCGTCCAGTCGCACTCACCTCCCTACCCATGAAGGTCTTTGAAAAGACACTCAAGCCCCACATCATCTCTAGCTCTAGCCTCCCACCCGGTCTAGATCCCCACCAACTATACAACTCCCGCTGTCTTAAGAAGGCAGTCAAAATACTGACAGACCCACACCACCCGGGCAACAGACTGAAGTTTAGTTTTTATCCCAGGGCCATATGTGCACTAAACTCAGCTAAAATTTTAAACAACAATCTCCCCTGCACCCCACCCCCCCCCCACGCACACAACACACAACACTAAGGGATAGTGCAATTATATTTTACACCCCCCTGTTTATGTTATGTCTATTTATGCCTTACTCTTGTTTTTATATTTAATACTCTGTTTAGGACTGTGTTTTTATGATCTAGGACTGTGTGACGGCTAGCACCTAGGGCTGCATTTTAAATTTCGTTGTAACACTAACAATGACAATAAAGATCATTCTATTCTATTCTATTCTATTCATTCTATCACCGCCATCGGAGCGTGTGTGTGTGTGTGTGAGGTTCGCGCCGACCAAAGTACGGAGAAGCGATTTTTCAGACCCCGCTTCTCTTCGTGCATAAGGACACATATACTATCGATAATCTAGCGTTTATTTGAAAACTATTCATAAATCAAGCGACAAATGGCACGCTTTCTAAGGAAATACATTTAAGCTTGATTTGCTCGAGTTTATTGAGATGAGACAGAACGCCCTAGAAATATATTGATATTCATCACGGTATAAAATGGAAATGTATGTATGAAAAAAGTATCCGTTTCGTGCATGTTGACTGGAAGCAACTCATTGACAATCACTGTGTTATTTAGATCTATTGCTATTATATTTGATATGTTTTATGCACTCGCAAATAAGTCCTATTCTCCATTCGATAAAGCGTTGGCACGGAAAGGGCCATCATCAGAGGGCGCTGTTGGCCCGGAATGAGTTAATAAAGGGCAGATGATTTACAGGGGTTTTTGTAGATAGTACAGAATTTTGCCATGCGGACACATGCTATTTTAAATATGAATATAGAATATAAGGCCTATAAATTACCTTATTATGGCCAAGTTACACATCTATGGATCGGGCCAAATCTCCTTTTTCCAATGGCAGAGTTCAATCTGGATTTAGTACCACCGTAATTTTGTACAGAACAGATCGAGGCCACCAGACAACCATTCAAGACCGCGTCAAGCTTAAATTTGAAAACCTTTGAAAAGGAACTTTCATTGATGAAGAGAAGTAAGTGTGAGGTGTGTGTATTTATCTCAACAAATCAGATCAGGTGTGTGTGGTGTAGGGCTGTCCCCGACTAAGGATTAGGATGGTCGACTATGATTGGCCAAAATTTGACGTTAGTCGACTATTGGTCAAAAAAATATATATACCGGTATATATAAAAAAAGTATAATATTTTAAAAAATATATTAATTTTCTTTTTTATTCCATTTGGGCTGTGGGGGTGCTTAATGTCTGAAGGAGTCGACTGAAGGCTTCTTGTCCTCTGCAAAAGCATGCAATTGGTCCACTGATGGATACATCTTGATATTTGTCTAGTCTAGTGTGTTCATTAGATGGTGAAATCCTCTTTCAGTGCCTCTGTGCCTGTTTTCGTAAGCAGTTAGCCTCTGGTATGCGTGCCATTAGCGTTAGCCACGCTTCTAGGCCTCTTTTCTTTTAGAAAGAATGATAAAAAAATATAGAATAATTATAATTATAATTATTATATTCGACTAAGAGGTTGGCCAGTCGACTACGGCTCCTTTCGACCGATTAGTCGACTAATAGGGGTCAGCCCTAGTGTGGTGATGTCACCGATTCAGACCAGGTGTGCGTGTGTGTGTGCGTGTGTGTGTGTGTGCGTGCGTGTGTGTGGTGATCTCACCGAGTCAGACCAGGGTGTCCGCGTGTCCGAGCCCTGGCGTCTGTGTTGGGGGGTCCTGAAGGAGGAGGAGGGGGAGGAGTGGGGACTCTCACAGGCCTGGAGGAGGAGGAGGAGGGAACAGGATGAGTGGGACCACCGCACACACACACGCAGCCTTGCTAGTCTATGAAAAGCAGCATAAACAGAGAGACTAAGGCTCAGCTTCTTCCCCCAGGCCATCAGAACACTGAACACTGATCTCTCCACATACAAGCACACATGAACACACACATACACACACACAACACACATTCTGCACTCGCACACACACAAACGCACCACAGGTCACTTTAGCACATAAGAAAAGGACACTTTAAGGAAAGAACTTGTTGTGGTTCTTGTATACCGGTAGTATAGTTAGTAATAGCAAGTATAGCATAGGGACATTATAGAGTAAAACTGTATATTGTATAGTATTGCACATAGGACCCAGTGCCTTTAATTCATAGATAACATTGTATTGCATTCATCTCAGGACTTTTAACATGTCTATTTTATGTCTATTTTATTATCTTCTACTTATTTAATTTACTATTGTATTCTTGCACAATCGAAGCGGGTATGGCCAGCCGCATTTCACTGTATACCCTGGTATGTATGTGATAAATAAACCTCTTGAATCTTGAAAAGATGAGCGTTGGATTGTACCTCAAAGTCTCCCTCGATGGAGGAGTCCACCGACAGACGACCTGTGAACGCACACGGCCGCTTTTAACACAAGAGTGTGAAACATTTGAACAAAGACGACGCACGTCTGGAGTATTATGAGAAATGTGGGCAAATACAAACCTCCTCCTGCTATGAGATAGTTGGTGACAGATTCGGATCGGGTTCCCTCCTGGAGAAAGACAGAAAAGAAACATGTTGGGCGGCTGGGTAGCGCAGCGGACTAAGCGCCTGCCTACCACCGCAGAGACACTGGTATCGAATCCAGCTGTCAGCGGTACCTCCGGCTTGGTCGGTCATCCATACTAACACGATTGGCAGTGTTAGTGGGTGGGAAGCCGGTGGGGTGTGTATCCTGGTCGTTGTAAACAGCGACTCCTACAGGTCGGTCGGGGCGCCTGCTCAGCGAGGAAGGGAACTGGGGGAAGTAGTGTGAGCCTCCCCCGCGTTACGCTCCCCCAGTGAGAGTCCTCGCTGTCAGGTGAAAAGAAGCGGCTGGCTGACTCCCTCCCTAGACCGGCAAGTGGGGGGCAAATGCACACAACGACCAGGAAGGGAGGGAAGGGAATTGGCATAACGACTAAATTGGGATGGGAGGAAAATACAGAAAAAAGGGGGAGAAAATGTAGATAAAAAAAAAAGAGAAAAGAAACATGTTTTTTTTGTGTGGAAAATGTCAAATATCAATCAAATTGAATTTTGATGAAGTGGTTGGCATCATCATATCCTTTCCATCTCCTGGTTGATTTGATGCCAGTATTTCCACTATACAGTCAAGAACTGAGCCCAGGAAAGATGGTAAGGTCAGCGGGCTGATGTTCAAAATTCGATATTAGCCGATACTGATATTTTTTAAAACAGACAATATCAGCCCAATATATCAGTGGAACCCTAGTGACGGGACCCGAGCAGTGATCGTAGTGACGGGACCCGAGCAGTGATCCTCCTGACCTGAGCAGTGATCCTCCTGACCTGAGCAGTGATCCTCCTGACCCGAGCAGTGATCGTAGTGACGGGACCCGAGCAGTGATCGTAGTGACGGGACCAGAGCAGTGATCCTCCTGACCTGAGCAGTGATCCTCCTGACCTGAGCAGTGATCGTAGTGACGGGACCCGAGCAGTGATCCTAGTGACGGGACCCGAGCAGTGATCGTAGTGACGGGACCAGAGCAGTGATCCTCCTGACCTGAGCAGTGATCCTCCTGACCCGAGCAGTGATCGTAGTGACGGGACCCGAGCAGTGACCCTCCTGACCCGAGCAGTGATCGTAGTGACGGGACCAGAGCAGTGATCCTCCTGACCTGAGCAGTGATCCTCCTGATCCGAGCAGTGATCGTAGTGACGGGACCCGAGCAGTGATCGTAGTGACGGGACCCGAGCAGTGATCCTAGTGACGGGACCAGAGCAGTGATCCTCCTGACCCGAGCAGTGATCGTAGTGACGGGACCAGAGCAGTGATCCTCCTGACCTGAGCAGTGATCCTCCTGACCCGAGCAGTGATCCTAGTGACGGGACCTGAGCAGTGATTCTAGATTGGTTCGTCGTGGTTATGTGCTATGAACTTTACTACTAGCTCAACACTGACGCAGCACCCAGGTTTCAGCACTGTTTGATGAACATTATTACTCAGCTGTAAGAGTTGTACCCTTCCTGATGACTTGTCGTACAGAACTTTTAAGTCGCTTTGGATAAAAGCGTTCAGCTAAATGACTAAATGTAAATGAACAAAAAACAACAAAAAAACGTGGTCTTACCAGATCTTGTTGAATCTTGACCCGAACTTGATGAATCCGCCTCTTGGCACTTTCAATTCTCTCATCCAATGAGGGAGAGGGGTTCCGAGACTGCTCGTCCATCAAGTCCTGTGGATTAGTCAGTGTTGTGTCATCAACAGCCATTATGGGTCAAAGAATAAACAAATACTAGGGCTTCCCCCTCATAATTCATAATTTTAATTATGTGCAATTTCTTTTTTTTGCCACTAGATGCCACACTACTGGGTGCTTAGTTACATAGGATCACATAGGGATGTAACCAAGTTCAGATCAAACTGTCATACTAGGTGTTTCAGATCAATACATTTTGTATTTCCCGCTTAAAATGTTGTCCGAAACACATTTTAAAACGGGAGCAGAGAACCAGGAAACGCCAAACTAGCAGGGTGTTCATCAGGTGCATTCCATGTGGGAAAATGGGAAGTAGGGAGGGGGTACATGCACTCACTGCGCACATAACGCGCACATGCGGCCGGTCTCACCAGACCATGAGGCTAGAGCAGAGAGTGTTGAGGCACCAGTGATCTCAATGTGCTCCGTATCTAGGATCTGATTAAATACGCTTCGGTTTGGTCTTAGTCCACCAAGGCTTGTTTAGTCGATTAATCGGTCGGTTTGGTCTTAGACGACCAAGGCTTGTTTAGTTGATTAATCGGTCAGTTTGGTCTTAGTCAACCAAGGCTTGTTTAGTCGATTAATCGGTCGGTTTGGTCTTAGTCGACCAAGGCTCGTTTAATCAATGCATTAGTCGTGAAAACAAAACATAGTATCCCGTTTGATGGTGAATATTTTCTGCTGTGGATTGTAGGGCTGCTCGATTATGACATTTGAATCATGATTATTTAGATTGATATTGGAATCATATTGGTTAACCGTCTGTAGTGTGGTAGTGAAAGGATAACCTTCTGTAGTGTGGTAGTGAAAGGGTTAATAGGGGTGTGTGGGGATGAGCTGTGGCGCTGTGTGAACTTGCATCTTTCCGTTTGGGTCCTTCTGATATAAAAGACGAATAAGACAAAAGACTAGACTACTCTGTGTGTGTGTGTGTGTGTGTTAAGGCTGTCCCCGAAGCCTGTTTTTGGGATTCGAACTTCGTCAGGGTTTTACGAACGAACGTTAGAACCTTCGTTTTTAATGAAAAAAAAATTGAAAAAAAAATATATTTAAAGTAATTTTTTTTTTTTACCCTCAAACTAAATCCTCAATTTGAATAAAGTGATTAATCTGATTAAATGAGTCTCTTTTATTAAATCAACTTTTTTAATGAATATAACGTTTTTTTAAATACTATAATATTAGTGTAGCCTCATCTTTATCTGCAACTGTGAAGAAAAACCACATTGGTTCAAACAGAATGAATAGACACATAAAAGAAACATAAAAAATAAAGAATTAATAAAAAATAAAGAAATAAAATTTTTATTTAGAATTCGAATGTTAACATAACGAACGAACGTTCGAACGTTCGGGCTCAGCCTTAGTGTGTGTGTGTGTGTGTGTGTGTGTGTGTGTGTGTGTGTACCCGGAGCTCTGCCTCTCCCTGCTGCAGCATCTTCCTGAGGATTTGATTGGCCTGTTTCTGTACCTCTGGGTCCTGTGGAAGAGGATTTACAAAATATGTTAAAGTACTTTTCATAATGGACAATAAAGCATAAGGAATGGTCCCCATTTGGGGGGGGGGGGGGAGACAGAGAGACAGAGAGACAGAGAGAGAGAGAGAGAGACTCAATGTAAGACTGGTGTATTAAATATCATCACCGCTATCGCTACTTTAACGTTGTCATTAGCCTTACAACAGAACCACCATCTATATACCGTATATGGTGGATATATATTTATTTTTGCTGGGATATATATCGACATCTGTCTGTACATAATCCTCTTACATATCTGTAGATACTATATCTATATCTGTGCATATCCCTTACCTACTCTTACTAGTTATGCTGCTGGCCAGTATGACTTACTACTAGGGCTGTCCCCGACTAAGGATTTGGATGGTCGACTATGATTGGCCAACATTTGCCGTTAGTCGACTATTGGTCGGAGAAAAAAAAAAAAAAAAAAAAAAAAAAAGTATAATATTATTATATACCGGTATATATTTTTTTTACTTTTTTTTACTTTTTATCATTCCATTTGGGCTGTGGGGGTGCTTAATATCTGAAGGAGTCGACTGAAGGCTTCTTGTCCTCTGCAAAAGCATGCAATTGGTCCACTGATGGATACATCTTGATATTTGTCTAGTCTAGTGTGTTCATTAGATGGGTGAAATCCTCTTTCAGTGCCTCTGTGCCTGTTTTCGTAGGCAGTTAGCCACGCTTCTAGGCCTCTTTTCTTTTGGAAAGAATGATTAATTTTTTTTTTTAAATATCAATTCTAATTTTTTTTTTTTTTTTTTTTTAACTATTCGACTAAGGTTGGTTAGTCAACTACAGCTCCTTTCGACCGATTAGTCGACTAATTGACTAATATGGGTCAGCCCTACTTACTACCATAGTGTCTTTATACCTGCATCACTCTACATATTGCTATTACAACTCTGTACATGCATCTGATTTGCACTACACTCAGTAGTACTCATTTATATACTGTATTTTATACCCAGTTTAATCACCTGTACATTGTATATTACTATTACACTTTACTGTTACATTTGCACTCTGGTTGGATGCCAAACTTCCTTTCGTTGTACTGTACTCATGTTGTATAATGACTACATTTTAATCTAATCTAATCCAATCTAAAGTACCACTTTATGTAAAGATATTCGGACTCTCCCCTGAACACGAGTGTCCATCTCTACTCGTTCTTCCTGCGTGTCTTTGCGTTCAGTCACCTGTAGTGGTCTGGGCCCAGTGATTCTTTGGGAGGGCATGCTGGTGAGGCCAGGTGGCAGGGGCGGTGGCGGAGGGGGCGGGGCTTCGCCACCTAAAGACGTCCTTTGATTGGGTAAGAGGTCTGTGGGGAGGGGCTCTAGGGGCAGGGCGACTGCCGAAGGGGGCGGCCCTTGTAGTGTCAGCGCGACATACGTCCCAGCTATAGGGTGATACAGAGAGGATTACATTAATAACAGCTGAGGTAGATATAACTGATTAATAACAGCTGAGGTAGATATAACTGATTAATAACAGCTGAGGTAGATATAACTCATGAATAACAGCTGAGGTAGATATAACTCATGAATAACAGCTGAGGTAGATATGTAAGGGATAATGTATAGCTACGAGGTCATTGTCGCAAAATAATTGACCGACACGTAGTTTAAAATACCGAGCCGCTTCGGCGAGGTGTTTTAAACGTCAGTGAAGGTCAATTATTTTGCGACAATGACCGAGTAAAGCTATACATTATCCCGCTTATTACATGGCTAACTTACTAACAATATACCTAATTCATTTGACAAATCGCAGTTGTTCTGTGGCTCTGTCAGCCCAAATAAAGTGATTATTATTATCGCGGGCAGCCTCTGTTCTGGCTCCGCTGTAATCTACACACACTCCGCTGTCAGTGCAGCCGCGGCAGGTGTGTCTGATTTGCTGCACTGATGTGGGCTTGATTGCGAACAGCTGCGCACATCGGTCATTATTGTCCCACAGCGGTCATTATTGAAAAATAATGACCGCTGTCGGGGGGCTATTGACCAATCACAAGCAAGCATTTCGGCGAATGTGAAAACGCCATGTAATAAAACTCATTAATAAGAGCTGAGGTAGATATAACTCATTAATAACAGCTGAGGTAGATATAACTCATGAATAACAGCTGAGGTAGATATAATAACAGCTGACGTAATAACTCGTAATGTCGGTACAAGTGCTGTTGAGTCATTATAGCCGTGTGTCTGTCTGTGGAGTGTTTTAAATCTGTGCACCGTCGTCACGGAGACAAAGCGTTAGCAGCATTGGCCCATGTGGTCAACTTGGTTGCCGTCGCGCTAAATAGTGTCATCATGCAGATTGGTTGTTGTTGTACTCACATTTGATGAGCTTCACTACCTCCTGGTGGGTCATGGAGGACACCAGCGAACCGTTCACCTGGGGGGGGGGGGGGGGGGGGGGGGGGAGAGAGAGAGAGAGAGAAAGAGAGAGAGAGAGAGAGAGAGAGAGAGAGAAAGAGGTAGGGAGAAAGAGATAAACAGAGGTAGAGAGACAGAGGTAGAGAGAGAGAGATAAGAGAGAGAGGGGAGGTAGGGAGAGAGATAAACAGAGGTAGAGACAGAGGTAGAGAGAAAGAGAGAGGGGGAGGTAGGGAGAAAGAGGTATATATATATAGAGAGATAGTGGAGTGGGAGGTAGGGAGAAAGAGAGGTAGGAAGGAAGAGAGAGAGAGAGTGGGGGGTATGGAGAAAGAAAATTAGCTACAGAGAACACAGCTAAATCCCTCTAATGTGTCTCAGTATCGAGAAAGTAGCCCTGGCCTAAAGGCTGGAGGAGCGGCCTTGTGACTGAGAGCTGCTCGTTCCACTCCCTGGACTAGCTAGGAGCATCTGGGCGGGGGAAACGATGGTCAAAGCTCTCCCCTCCCTCAAAGACCTCTGTGTGTTCAGCGTGTGTTCAGTGTTTGTTCAGCGTGTTTTCAGTGTGTGTTCGGTGTGTGTTCAGAGTGTGTTCAGTGTGTGTTCAGTGTGTTCAGCGCGTTTAGTGTGTTCAGTGTGTTCAGCGCGTTTAGTGTGTGTTCAGTGTGTTCAGCGCGTTTAGTGTGTGTTCAGTGTGTTCAGCGCGTGTTCAGCGTTTGTTTCCTGTTGGTTGTCAGTTAAGGCCATGGGTAGGTAGGGAATTTATTTTATTAAATTTTTTATTTTATTCTTTCCCACGGCAACTATGGATAGGGAATTTCTTTATTTAATTCAAATGTTCACAACATGGATGCATGTACTCTGCCAGCATGTTTAATATCCATAATACTAAAGGTTTGACTAAGATTTCTATGAAACTTTATTGTAAAAAAAAATATATATATTAGTGCTGTCAGGCGATTAAAAAAATGTATCTAATTAATTACAGGATTTGTAATTAATTAATTAATCGCATTTTAATCGCATAACCATTTTATGCCTGATATTCTATATTCATATTTCAAATTGCATGTGTCCGGATGGCAGAATTCAGTACTGTATCTACAAAACCTTCTGTTTAATCATCCTCCATCTATTAATTTGCTTAGATTTTTCAGGTCTGGTCAATTTGAGCATGGTGTTATTCACAGACAAAGATTTAAAAAAATTTATTAATATTCTCATTTGGTTCATTACAATTTACTCAAAATAAAATTTTCATTCAATCAATCACCGCGCAGATTGATTGATTGAATGAAAATGTTATCAACAGATTGCAGAATGGGTACAATACAGTACGGCTCAATACACACAATTGTTAAGGGGATGCAGACCAGAGAAAGACTTTCGTCTTGTTTACATCAGGGTCCCCCATTTTCAATTCATAATGAAGTGTAAGTAAGGGTGTAACTTGCACCGTGCAATCCATTCTTTGTGGATCTAGCCCACAGTATTTCTGACACTGGGAATACATTCCCTGAGATTCATAGATGTCCCTAGAATCAGATACCAAGAACATGCAAATGGACCATATTAAAAACAAATTTAAATGTGTATTCTACATACTTATGGAATGAATGAGATAAAAAAAAAATATTATAATTTTTTTTTTGTAATTAATTTTGAGTTAATTTTCATAACGTGATAATTTGCTGTGTAATTAATTAATCTAATTAACGCGATAAACTGACAGCCCTAATATATATATATATATTCATTTAATTTTTTTTTTTTTTACTCATAAAATTAATTGGGTCGCACCTAAATCGGCAGGGTCGGTCGGCAACCGGAAACAAACCATTTTTTCTTTTAGGCCTCAGTGTGTGTTCAGTGTGTGTTCAGTGTGTGTTCAGTGTGTGTTCAGCGTGTGTTCAGTGTGTGTTCAGTGTGTGTTCAGTGTGTGTTCAGCGTGTGTTCAGCGTGTGTTCAGTGTGTGTTCAGTGTGTGTTCAGTGTGTGTTCAGTGTGTGTTCAGCGTGTGTTCAGTGTGTGTTCAGTGTGTGTTCAGTGTGTGTTCAGTGTGTGTTCAGCGTGTGTTCAGTGTGTTCAGTGTGTTCAGCGTGTGTTCAGTGTGTTCAGTGTGTGTTCAGCGTGTGTTCAGCGTGTGTTCAGTGTGTGTTCAGTGTGTGTTCAGCGTGTGTTCAGCGTGTGTTCAGCGTGTGTTCAGTGTGTGTTCAGTGTGTGTTCAGCGTGTGTTCAGCGTGTGTTCAGTGTGTTCAGTGTGTGTTCAGTGTGTGTTCAGTGTGTTCAGTGTGTGTTCAGCGTGTGTTCAGTGTGTTCAGTGTGTGTTCAGTGTGTTCAGTGTGTGTTCAGCGTGTGTTCAGCGTGTGTTCAGTGTGTGTTCAGTGTGTGTTCAGTGTGTGTTCAGTGTGTGTTCAGCGTGTGTTCAGCGTGTGTTCAGCGTGTGTTCAGCGTGTGTTCAGCGTGTGTTCAGTGTGTGTTCAGTGTGTGTTCAGTGTGTGTTCAGTGTGTGTTCAGTGTGTGTTCAGTGTGTTCAGTGTGTGTTCAGCGTGTGTTCAGTGTGTTCAGCGTGTGTTCAGTGTGTGTTCAGTGTGTGTTCAGTGTGTGTTCAGTGTGTGTTCAGTGTGTGTTCAGTGTGTGTTCAGTGTGTTCAGTGTGTGTTCAGCGTGTGTTCAGTGTGTTCAGCGTGTGTTCAGCGTGTGTTCAGCGTGTGTTCAGCGTGTTCCGTGTGTGTTCAGCATGTCCAGTGTATGTTATAATAAAGGTTAATAAAGATGTACCAACCTTTATGATCCTGTCTCCCTCATGGACGCCTGCCTTGACCGCGGCTCCGCCTGGAACACAGGAGAAGGACACAGAGATGGTGACATTTGTGTCGAGCAAAACACATCGGTGTGTGAGTGTCTGTGAGTCTGTGTGTGTGTGTGTGTGTGTGTGTCTGACCTGACCGGACGTTCTGCACCAGCTTGATTCTCTCTCCGCACACAGTGAAGCCAAAGCCAAGCTGGTCCTTCTGCACCACCACACACCTCTGGACAAGACCCTGGCCTGGGGGGGGGGGGGGGGAAGAGAGAGAGAGAGAGAGAGAGAGAGAGAGAGAGAGAGAGAGAGAGAGAGAGAGAGAGAGAGACAGACAGAGACACAGAGAGACGGAGACAGAGACAGAGACAGAGGGTATGTGAATAGTTCATGAAATATTGACTCAGAGGCCAGCTCAACAAAACATTGCAATTTGGTTTTAAGAATGTCAGCTAGCTATTCAAAAATTTATTTGTGCCACATTCAATAAGCCTACTTAACAAGTAGGATAGAAATGTGGTCGCAACCCACACGGGACAGTGCAGTACAAAAGGGCTGAGCGATATGAAATAACCTTGGACTTATGGGACAGTGTCACATCAAAATGAATAGCGTTGGTTGGGAGGGAAGGAAGGGGTTAATCACATTGTTTCTCTGGTGTCTTGTCTGTATGTCTGTCGACTCTGTAACATGGTTGTCTTGTGTTTTTCTTTTTTCTTACAGAGTTATATGGTAATATCTGAATTCGAAATTAAATTCAAAATTCGAAAATTATGTGACAGCCCTAATATGTATGTATATGCGGTAAATGTAAATATACTATAATAATAATAATAATTCACTAGTGTGCTACAATTAGAGCCATATGAAATCCGTATTAGCGTTAACGTCGGAAGAAATTCCAGACTAAGCCCTAAATTCAAAGCAGCGCAGTATCCTAATGACTTGTATATGACCAGCGATAAGGTTTTGCAAATTCTGTCAACATGCCGTGGACTGGACTCGCAAAACACGTGCGAAGTTCACTCTCCAAAAGCCATGGCATGAACACGGAAAAACACTGTGCTTCAAAACAGAGTAGGGTATATCTGCAGTGCCGCAGCCCCATACACACCAGCTCTCTAACGATGATCCCTGGTGATCACAATAGATACAGCTAGAGGGCGAGGCTAATCACTGACACTATTGTGATAAAATAGCTATGTAACGTTGCAGTAGTTAAAGTACACAAGACTAGAAATTATAGCTTCTTGCTAAATCTGGTGCACCCATCTATTTGTTTAATGCAAATGATTGTCAGTACACACTGTCTTTTATAAACTAAACTAAAGGTGCCTAAATTATGCATTACTATATTTCTATATACTACATCTGGGATCCAGGAGATGGCGCCACAGGAGACGATCTTCCACGCCGGCAATGGGTTCTGCTGAACCGTTTAAGATCTGGGGTTGGTCGCTTTAAAGCATCATTAAAGAAGTGGGGCCTGGCAGACAGCACTGCATCTGAGTGTGGAGACCCTGAGCAGACTGTTGACCACATCCTGACCATCTGCCCCCTATACAAACCACCCTCGGAAGCCAGCCTCTTTGATGTGGGACCAGAGTTAAGGGCATGGCTACAAGATACGGAGTTGGACCTCTGACGTTACACAAAAGAAGATATAGCTAGGCTACTTACATTGTGATGTCAGTAGTAGCTAGCTGTATCTATTGTTTGTTTACACTTGAAATGTGTATTTTTATTTTGTCACAATATTATTTGAAAAATATTGTGTAAAATTGAACTGTATTTCTGAGTTGCAGCACTTAAAAATATTAAAAGGATTGTTATATCTTATAAAATTGTGGACATTTATTCATTCCCACTTATTAGACACTATTTCTGATGGTAAATGAGCGTACAAAGCAAAATACAGAATTCTGAAATATTAAAACGGAAAAAACGGAATTTGGAAACAAATTTAATGGGATTTGAAAAAAAATTAAACGGATTTCGTATGGCTCTAGCTACAATATACTTCCTTCCACGGCGAGCAGCGAAATGACACCTCTCATGGGGGGGGGGGTCCCTGCCCTGTACATCACGTGCACTCACCTGTGCTCTCAGTAAGAGCATCGGCCGTCGACTCCCTCTGGTGGCCGGAGGAGGACTTGCGATCAGAGTCCCCTATGGTCAGGCTGCTTAGCCTGGAGGGGGACAGAGGTGGAAGAACGAAATAAATAAGAGGAGGGGTGGAGGATAAGCACTGGGAAGGCTGCTCTGGATGGGGGAGCGGGGAGATCCAGAAGGAATGAGCGAAGGATGGAGAGAGGAGGGAGAAAAGGTAGAGAGAGCACTGGTTGAGATTCATCACTGGTTGTAAGCCCCTTACACATCATTGTACCTGTACCCTCTACTCACTTCTAGGTTGGACATCTACACTTGCGTAGGACTCTCCACTGGTACTGCTTCATCTATAAATCTCTCCTCGGTCTGTTCCCCTCTTACCCATTATCCCTCATGGTGCAGAAACAGCGTTGTTTTGGCCTGCGGTCACCGGATCTTTTAAACTCTCTGTACCATTTGCCCGCACAGAACTCGGAAAAACTGCCATTTACTATTCTGCCCCATCTACATGGAACTTATTGCAAAAGGAACTGAGGCTCCCGAACCTAATTCCGATTTTACATTTCTTATGCGCAATATTGAAAGGGTATCCATGGGGGCCTTGTTCT
This sequence comes from Notolepis coatsorum, assembly GCF_963971535.1. NCBI lineage: Eukaryota > Metazoa > Chordata > Actinopteri > Aulopiformes > Paralepididae > Notolepis > Notolepis coatsorum. The sequence continues at coordinate 174,987,102 of NC_140168.1, forward strand.
TGCTCTTAATTAAATGTATCTAGATTTTAGCCTCTCTTCAACTTTTAGTTGCGTTACTTGTCTTGCATGTTTTTTTTATTTTTTTTTTTTTAGTATTTATAAGCTCCGACGTCATCGGTACTGCTATCGGTACTCGAGAAATTATGGAGTTTTTTTTTTTCGGAATTTAAACGTCGCAAACTAATCTTGTTGGCCGTTTTCTATCTCTCCTCCCTGGGTCTCTCTCTGCCTGCGCGAGCCGGCTGTGCTCTTACACACACACTCACTCACACACACACACACTCACTCACTCACACACACACACAGCTCTGCTCTCGACAGCACCCGTGTGTGTGTGTGTGTGTGTGTGTGTGTGTGTGTGTGTGTGTGTGTGTGTGTGTGTGTGTGTGTGTGTGTGTGTGTGTGTGTGTGTGTGTGTGTAAGAGCACAGCCGGCTCGCGCAGGCAGAGAGAGACCCAGGGAGGAGAGATAGAAAACGGCCAACAAGATTAGTTTGCGACGTTTAAATTCCTCAAAAAAAGTCTGGGTCTATTTTACTAAAGTCGATGCTGACAACGCTCGTTGCCACAAGTGCAACAAGACATTTGCCAGTAATGTATAAGCGCTGGTACTTGTCAATGTGGCTGGCGGGGAGCAGCTAACGTTATAGCTCCGAGTAGAATAATGGCCGACAATCCGGAGGTAAATAAACGAACGAGAGCTTCTGATTGGTGGTAAGAAGAAGAGGTGGGTGCAAGCGGAGGGGCGTAATTGGCAGATAGACTGTCTGTCTCCGAATGTAACGTGACTACGTCACAGACAAGAAGGGGAGCGCTGGATTTGTGAAAAACTCCCTGTTCCTAAACCACACGCTATCAGTTTTACCACAGTACTGGGAAAACGGGAGGAGGCTATAATAAAAACAAGCGCCCTTCATCCAAATCCACCCACACCGGATTTCTTTTAACCAAAAAATTTATTATATGTTATCGGAGCTATCAATAACGTTATCGAGTTTATCGGGATGACGTCATAATTGCTGATATCGGGCCGATAATTATATAATTATCGTGCATCCCTAGTTTGCTATTTTGTTTAAGAAATAAAGAAGAGAAAGTGGATGTGGATAGGCCATACCCTGAGAAAGGAAGACACAAACATCACCCGGCAAGCCCTACGATGGAACCCACCTGGAAAGAGGAAACGCGGCAGGCCTCGAAACACCTGGCGCCGTTCTTTGGAAGGGGAAATGAAAGAGGCTGGACTGGGATGGCACAACATTGTTCGGGAGGCCAAAAAACGCTCAACATGGAAAGAAATCGTCAGTGGCCTATGCTCCGCAGGGAGTGCAAAGGCTTAAGTCAAGTAAGTCAAGTGTTTGCTATTTTATTGAAATTATGTTTTAAAGTAGCAGGAAATGACAGCAAATGGCTTTCTTTGTTGCCTCCCCGCCGGGGAGCATAACGCCCTACGGACCACCCTGTTAGTTGCGACTCAGCACCATCTTGTTTGAAAGACCTGGAATGCCGCGGAGCGGAGGGGATGACGTTACCAGACACAAATAGTCAAAATGACAGACATAATACACTATTGGAATTATATAGTCATGATTACCGGACTTGTTTGTTTTTAAACGCCATAGTTTTCATGTTATCGTTTTACTGATGGCTAAAATGTAAACAAACATGGCGGTGAATAACTAACGAGAATGTGAAGGGATACCAACTTCAAGGGCAGTTGTGATTGGTCGAAGATTAGCACGGATTATGGGTACTGTAGTAGTTACCATGGAGTAAAGATTACAATATAAAAAACACATAACTCAAAGATTAAGTTAAAAGCATTTACCTTTATTGGTTGTAACCGTTTATGGATTAAATCATCTATACATCCATCAAATATTATGAACCTACATGATACGGGTTGCCTGTAATACTCTTCAGTGGGCGGCTACAACACAACAGGGGGAAATCACAACCTGTGGAACCTCACTCCCCCAGGTCTACGGGACAGAGGAAGGTCAAGGGTGGGGTGGGCTTTGCTTTGGAGGAAGTGAATGGTCAGATATGTAGAAGAAGAGTGAAGGACTGCAAAATGTACGTGAGAGAGAGAGCGAGACATGGAGGTAGTGCAGAAGGATAGTACCATAATTTCTCAATCTGATCATTTGGTGTAGCATGAGAAGATGTAGCATGAGAGGATGTAGCATGAGAAGATGTAGCATGAGAAGATGTAGCATGAGAAGATGTAGCATGAGAGGATGTAGCACGAGAAGATGTAGCACGAGAAGATGTAGCATGAGAGGATGTAGCATGAGAAGATGTAGCATGAGAAGATGTAGCATGAGAAGATGTAGCATGTAGCATGAGAGGATGTAGCATGAGAAGATGTAGCATGAGAGGATGTAGCATGAGAGGATGTAGCATGAGATGACAGTAGCATGAGAGGATGTAGCATGAGAAGATGTAGCATGAGAAGATGTAGCATGAGAAGATGTAGCATGAGAAGATGTAGCATGAGAGGATGTAGCATGAGAATATGTAGCATGAGATGACAGTAGCATGAGAGGATGTAACATGATGAGAGGATGTAGCATGAGAAGATGTAGCATGAGAAGATGTAGCATGAGAAGATGTAGCATGAGATGACAGTAGCATGAGAAGATGTAGCATGAGAAGATGTAGCATGAGATGACAGTAGCATGAGAAGATGTAGCATGAGAAGATGTAGCACGAGAAGATGTAGCATGAGAGGATGTAGCACGAGAAGATGTAGCATGAGAGGATGTAGCATGAGAAGATGTAGCACGAGAAGATGTAGCATGAGAGGATGTAGCATGAGATGACAGTAGCATGAGAAGATGTAGCATGAGAAGATGTAGCATGAGATGACAGTAGCATGAGAAGATGTAGCATGAGAAGATGTAGCATGAGAAGATGTAGCATGAGATGACAGTAGCATGAGAAGATGTAGCATGAGATGACAGTAGCATGAGAAGATGTAGCATGAGAAGATGTAGCATGAGAAGATGTAGCATGAGATGACAGTAGCATGAGAAGATGTAGCATGAGAAGATGTAGCATGAGATGACAGTAGCATGAGAAGATGTAGCATGAGATGACAGTAGCATGAGAAGATGTAGCATGAGATGACAGTAGCATGAGAAGATGTAGCACGAGAAGATGTAGCATGAGAGGATGTAGCATGAGAAGATGTAGCATGAGAAGATGTAGCACGAGAAGATGTAGCATGAGAGGATGTAGCATGAGAAGATGTAGCATGAGAAGATGTAGCATGAGATGACAGTAGCATGAGAAGATGTAGCATGAGAAGATGTAGCATGAGAAGATGTAGCACGAGAAGATGTAGCATGAGAAGATGTAGCATGAGAAGATGTAGCACGAGAAGATGTAGCATGAGAAGATGTAGCACGAGAGGATGTAGCATGAGATGACAGTAGCATGAGAAGATGTAGCATGAGAAGATGTAGCATGAGATGACAGTAGCATGAGAAGATGTAGCATGAGAAGATGTAGCATGAGAGGATGTAGCATGAGAAGATGTAGCACGAGAAGATGTAGCATGAGAGGATGTAGCATGAGAAGATGTAGCATGAGATGATGTAGCATGAGAAGATGTAGCACAAGAAGATGTAGCACGAGAAGATGTAGCATGAGAGGATGTAGCATGAGAAGATGTAGCATGAGAAGATGTAGCATGAGAGGATGTAGCATGAGATGACAGTAGCATGAGAAGATGTAGCATGAGAAGATGTAGCACGAGAAGATGTAGCATGAGAGGATGTAGCATGAGAAGATGTAGCACGAGAAGATGTAGCATGAGAGGATGTAGCATGAGAAGATGTAGCATGAGAAGATGTAGCATGAGAAGATGTAGCATGAGAGGATGTAGCATGAGAAGATGTAGCATGAGATGACAGTAGCATGAGAAGATGTAGCATGAGAAGATGTAGCATGAGAAGATGTAGCATGAGATGACAGTAGCATGAGAAGATGTAGCATGAGAGGATGTAGCACGAGAAGATGTAGCATGAGAAGATGTAGCATGAGAAGATGTAGCATGAGATGACAGTAGCATGAGAAGATGTAGCATGAGAGGATGTAGCATGAGAAGATGTAGCATGAGAAGATGTAGCATGAGATGACAGTAGCATGAGAAGATGTAGCATGAGAAGATGTAGCACGAGAAGATGTAGCATGAGAGGATGTAGCATGAGAAGATGTAGCACAAGAAGATGTAGCATGAGAAGATGTAGCACGAGAAGATGTAGCATGAGAGGATGTAGCATGAGAAGATGTAGCATGAGAAGATGTAGCACGAGAAGATGTAGCATGAGAAGATGTAGCATGAGAAGATGTAGCATGAGAAGATGTAGCATGAGAAGATGTAGCATGAGATGACAGTAGCATGAGAAGATGTAGCATGAGAAGATGTAGCATGAGAAGATGTAGCATGAGAAGATGTAGCATGAGATGACAGTAGCATGAGAGGATGTAGCATGAGATGACAGTAGCATGAGAAGATGTAGCATGAGAGGATGTAGCATGAGAAGATGTAGCATGAGAAGATGTAGCATGAGAAGATGTAGCATGAGAAGATGTAGCATGAGAAGATGTAGCATGAGATGACAGTAGCATGAGAAGATGTAGCATGAGAAGATGTAGCATGAGAGGATGTAGCATGAGAAGATGTAGCATGAGAAGATGTAGCATGAGAGGATGTAGCATGAGAAGATGTAGCATGAGAGGATGTAGCACGAGAAGATGTAGCATGAGATGACAGTAGCATGAGAAGATGTAGCATGAGAAGATGTAGCATGAGAGGATGTAGCACGAGAAGATGTAGCATGAGAAGATGTAGCATGAGAGGATGTAGCATGAGAGGATGTAGCATGAGAAGATGTAGCATGAGAAGATGTAGCATGAGAGGATGTAGCATGAGAAGATGTAGCATGAGAGGATGTAGCATGAGATGACAGTAGCATGAGAGGATGTAGCATGAGAAGATGCAAGTCAAGAGAATCAGAAAAGGCAGTCGGTCAGAAAACTCACCAAGCGGCGAAAGGGCTGAAAGCGAGGCGTGGCACGGGGAAAGAAAGGAGGGGGAGAAAAAGAGGAGAAAGAGGGCAAACGGGGACAGAGAAAAACAGAGAGAAGAAGAGTTTAGAATGAAGTACGAGCCTAGAAGCAGAGGAACAAAGAGAGACACCGACGGAGACGAGAGCAAGCGGCAGAAAGGCGTTTTATATCATGGCCGTACCGTCCAGAGCCTTACGGATGGACAGAGTAGGGCTGTCCCATCTTAGAGGGATCTAATTAAAATCGACCGGTTTGGACTTAAGTCGACAAAAGAACTTTGCAAGAGGTTTCTTCAGTCAAGGACAGCCCTAATACTGAGATCAGCCCTAATACTGCGATCAGCCCTAATACTGAGATCAGCCCTAATACTGCGATCAGCCCTAATACTGAGATCAGCCCTAATGCTGAGATCTGCCCTAATACTGAGATCAGACCTAATACTCAGATCAGCCTTACAGTTGACGTCCAAGGTAGGGCTGGGCAATAGGCATGCCATGCACCAATACCACTTTATCACCAGGGCTGGGCAATAGGCATGCCATGCACCAATACCACTTTATCACCAGGGCTGGGCAATAGGCATGCACCAATACCACTTTATCACTAGGGCTGGGCAATAGGCATGCCATGCACCAATACCACTTTATCACCAGGGCTGGGCAATAGGCATGCACCAATACCACTTTATCACTAGGGCTGGGCAATAGGCATGCACCAATACCACTTTATCACTAGGGCTGGGCAATAGGCATGCACCAATACCACTTTATCACCAGGGCTGGGCAATAGGCATGCACCAATACCACTTTATCACCAGGGCTGGGCAATAGGCATGCACCAATACCACTTTATCACTAGGGCTGGGCAATAGGCATGCACCAATACCACTTTATCACTAGGGCTGGGCAATAGGCATGCACCAATACCACTTTATCACTAGGGCTGGGCAATAGGCATGCACCAATACCACTTTATCACTAGGGCTGGGCAATAGGCATGCACCAATACCACTTTATCACTAGGGCTGGACAATAGGCATGCACCAATATCACTTACGCTAAAACTGACCCTATTTCAACCTGGTATTATCCTTATTTCAACCTGGTATTAGCCCTATTTCAACCTGGCATAACCCATATTTCAACCTGGCATTAACCCTATTTCAACCTGGTATTAGCTCTATTTCAACCTGGCATAGCCCCTATTTCAACCTGGCATTAACCCCATTTCAACCTGGTATTAGCCCTATTTCAACCTGGCATTAACCCCATTTCAACCTGGTAGTAGCCCTATTTCTACCTGGTATTAGCCCTATTTCAACCTGGTATTAGCCCTATTTCTACCTGGTATTAGCCCTATTTCTACCTGGTATTAGCCCTATTTCTACCTGGCATAGCCCCTATTTCAACCTGGCATTAACCCCATTTCAACCTGGTAGTAGCCCCATTTCAACCTGGCATTAACCCCATTTCAACTTGGTATTAGCCCTATTTCAACTTGGTATTAGCCATATTTCTACCTGGTAATAGCCCTATTTCAACCTGGCATTAACCCCATTTCAACTTGGTATTAGCCCCATTTCTACCTGGTATTAGCCCTATTTCTACCTGGTATTATCCCCATTTTTACCTGGTATTAGCCCCATTTCTACCTGGTATTAGCCCCATTTCAACCTGGTATTATCAAAACTGATACACTATTGCAGGTTGAAATAGTGACTGTATAAGCATACGTTTCTGTATAAGACCATTCCGGCGCAGGCAGACCAGCCGCACACGCAAACACTCGCTGGTTCCGTGGGAGATTGCGCGTGTGGCCGGGCACACCGAGAGTCCGACTTCAGAGCGGGCGGAAGCGCACGGAGGAAGGCACATTTACATTGGAACAGCTGTAAATGCCCCCTAGTCTATATGCGAAGTCAGTCCCTGATTGAAGATTTTTTTTAAGATTTCCAGTTCCAGCTGTTCTATTGTCAATTTTGCATGTATAACCCGTTATTATATAATTAATTCGAATGTTAGAATTCATTTTAGAATGATCATCAGTGTGACTGTACTCCTGGAAAAAGTATAGTAATATGGTTTATTTGTATTGGGAAAGATACAGACACATTAGCTGGTTGAACAACATCTATATGTGTGCTAATAATGCAGATATTGAGTGTATTTCTGTGAAAATGCGCGTGGCGCACGCCTCTGAATCCAACTGAAGCGAAAACGATCGCTTCCGCCCCGCGAGTCGCGCGCCCCCTTGCGGCCGGTGGGCACAGCTACGTCCGTTAACATGGGAGCGAAAGTGAAGCGGTGGTCGCCCGCCTGCCTTCATTCGCGGCTGGTCTGCCTGCGCCGTTATGGGTGATCTCCCACCCTACACAGTAGGTACAGATTGGCGTACCAATCCAATCCATTACTTTTAATGAACAGTATAGACTTGAATCGTCATTTTGGGGGTAATTGGACAAACAATATTAAGATACAATACATCTTTCTTGTAGTTAGATACATGTGGTTCTTGGTAGGGATCCACTGATACCCATACATACTGGTAACGGTCCGATACCAGGCGAAAATACAATATCGGTATCTGAGAATTTCCCCAATACTAAAATCCGATACGAAGAGACACGTCTAACATGCCAGAAATCAAAACCAAGTTACATCTCAATATTCTTTTGTCCAATGACCCCAAAATTACGGTCCAAGTCCGTACTGTGCATTAAAAGTAATCGGATCGGAACTCCGGGTATCAGGGCTGAAAGTCGAATCGGTGCGTCCCTAGTTCATTGGTATCGGATTTTAGTAGCAAGGAAATTCTCCGATACAGATATTCTATTTTAGCCTGGTATCGAATCGATATCCCACACCGGTATCGGTGCGTCCCTAATGCTTTTCAGTCTGGGTGAGAAGGACCCATGCGCGGCCACTTTGTTCTCGCCACTTTCCCTGCTCAACAGGACAGGTTTCACAACCTCCTCCGAGAGCGGCCCGGCTAACTCGTTCTTCCAGGCAGTGAGCGACACGACGGGAGCGAAACAACCTCGTCGACACAAACCCAGCGGAGGGAACTGGGAGAGCTGCATTCTTCTTCAGCGGGCAGGTGCGCAAGAGCACCGTTATGTGGGAGGAGGAGGGAACGTTTTAGTGAGAAAGGCCAAAAAGAAAGTTTGGTATTCGAGCGGCATGCGACTATAGCCAGGCCTAGTTCCTGGAGTTGAAGAGTAGGAGCCGTAAACGTGGTTTTGGTGTCACGGAGTAGGAACTGGTCATGGAGTTGGACCCGGTCGCTCTAGGGCTTGACTGTGACTGATAAAAGAGGATTTTGGGTCTGATCTGGGTTTTTCCGCTAGAATAAATTGGTGCCGGTCCATGTCTCTGGGAAGGATTTCGATGTCCCGGACAAATGAGAGAAATTCGGGTCAAATATGATCTGTTCATTGAGCTTATTGCATGTCAATCAAAACAGTCACAGTTACCATTTGTAATAAATGACGTTACATTACCTCAACTCTATCTGCACTGCGGCAGCTCTCTCCGCTCATGGAACGGCAGATTTATTGAGGGAAAAGGAGCGTTTGTAGCACAACTCAGTTAGCCACAATGTGGGAAATATCCTAAATGCAGATCACCATGTCCTGTTGTTGGAGCATGAAAGGTGGTCATATGCTGGGCTGGCGGTCAGGTACTGGTCCCTCCCACCACAAGCAAGCTAAAAATCAGACTGAAGCAGCCGAAGCCACTGTAAAACTTCATGCCTTGAATTCAGCTTGAATTCAGCAGCTGAGAAGCCTTGACTAAACTATAAGCAACGCGTTGACCGAAACAACACAGATTTATTTTGCACATAATCTCACACGTCCAAAAACTTTTTTGGCACACATTTGTTTAGTTTTACAGAGTTATTGAGAGTAAATGAGTTTGAATAGGGCCACCAGTGATGTCATTAAACTGAAAGTTTTAATTACAGCTCAGTGAAATGATAAGGCAGCTGTCCCTATAAGACAAGGTATTTCTATTTTGTCGTCTACATAATTCCATGGGGCTGTAATTAACACAACACCAAGGATTCAATGTCCCGATGACATCACTGGTGGCCATATTCAAACTCACGTACTCTCAATAACTGTCATGTGTTGAGATTATGTGCAAAATAAATCAGCATTGTTTTTTGCGCTGAAGTGCGCCGGCCGGGTATTATTTTTTAGGGGCGACAGTGGCTCGCCTAGGCGGTAGAGCGGTCATCTGGTAATCGGAAGGTTCCCGGTTCGAATCCCGCTCCTCCTGGGCAGCGTGTCGAAGTGTCCTTGAGCAAGACACTTAACCCGGCCCCAATTGCTGCCGATGAGCATGTTGGCACCTTGCATGGTCGCGCCGCCATCGGTGTGTGAATGTGTGAGTGAATGTGAGGAACAAAATTGTAAAGCACTTTGGATAAAAACACTATATAAATGCACCATTTACCAAATGCACCATTTCTGAGTTCCCAGGGTTCTGCACGATATTGTACCCAGGACCTGGCCTAACGAAGGGGATGTTGTGCACACTCCTTACCTGTCCAGTGTAGAGGAGGGCTGGCGGAGACTCATGTCTGCAACCTGAGACACTCCTCAGCTCTCGAGGGGGGTGGGGGAGATCTCTTCTCGGGGTCCAGGTCCGTCACTGGATCACCGTCGGCCCCATCTCGATCCGCTTCCGAGATGTTTCCGGTCCGCTCGAGGAAGTGCTCTCCGTCGTGTGTCAATATGCCCCACCGCTTGTCAAAAATGTCCCAAGCTGTGTGCGTCAGCTATCAGGGAGCTGGCTCCGTTCAGAGAGGACTCCTGGGAGGATGCTCCTCATCTTTCAGTGTTAAATCTACCACACAACACAGGTCAACACACACGCGTGGAGTCTGCTCCGTTCCCCCCCCACTACCTGTCTTCACATGGGAATATTGAAAAAGCGTAGCGATAATTATGTCCCAAAGATGAATAAATATTTTAAGTAAACGTATTGAAGTGTTAAAAAGGCCAAGTTCCAGTCAAAACAGGATGGAAAACAGCTTGCTTCCTTTAGTGGTCATCAATTATACATGACTGGCATGGTTCACTACTAGCTACAAGAGATGTCAACAACTCCCAAACCATTTGCTGTGTATGAACCAAGACCTACTCAAGTGAACACATCATTCAAACGACTAGGTTATTAACTTTTTTTTTACGCCGGCAAGCAAAAGTAACAGCTATATTGAGCTGGTAACGTTACAATCCAGATCACCACTTACAACTACTACGTTGACCTGTAAGGGTCTCTGGATAGCAGAGGTCAACTACATACACAATACTGTCTCGTTTGTTGTTTTTTTTTCAGTCAGATGTGTTCAGCTACATCTCGTTAGTTATAGTGACTTTGATTGAATGATTGATTGAAAACTTTATCAACAGATTGCAGAATGGGTACAATACAGTACAGCTCAATACACACAATTGTTAAGAAGGGGATGCAGACCAGAGAAAGACTTTCGTCTTGTTTACATCAGGGTCCCCCATTTTCAATTCATCAGGGCTAATGTTGAGCATACGATGAAAGTAGTAATAATGTTTGCTTACATGTGAAACAAATCCCACAATACTCCGGATGGCTACTTAGCAGTCTCCCCCACTTAACCTACGTGAGGAATTTACTAGATAACGTAACAACAGCAATGCATAACTAATCTAACGTTAGCTAAGGGGCTAGCTAGCACGTTAGCCGACATTATCTTTGGTACTGATCCGTCAGCCATTCTTAGACTAAAGTAGCACGCAAAGATAATGCAGGGGGGGCTTCCTCGCGATGTCTTTGCGGCTAACGAGCTATAACGTTAGCAGGCGACTGTAACAACCATGATGATAAAGAGGCCTTGGGACTAAAGCTAGCGTTGGCTAACTGCAGGTTTATGTGGAGCATAGGCCGCAGGTGATCCACGACATGACGTGGGCACCGTGGCCGGACCCGGAGCGACTTCGTGTCGGCGTTCACTTCAGCCACCGAGTCGGTTCTTCTGCTGGAAGAGCCGAGCAAAGTAGCTGGTTGTGCAGCGCTGGTAGCTACCTGCAAAACACAACAGCATTCCCCTCAACAACTGCATACGAATAGATGATGATGATGCCGACGCATTTAGTCCTGATAGTCCCACCTCTGGAATGTTGTTGCCGATATGTCCCCCCTTTTCGTGCAATATCGATCGCAGCCTAACTACACATTTAGCGACCTAACGTTAGCTTAGCGATTCTTCAGTTGACCCAACACACACAACAGGCAGCTCCTCCTTGAGTTTCTACCAAACAACCCACAGACAGTGGTGCATTTGGGGGGGGGTTCTCCTCCTCCCCTCCGACTTGGTCGACAAAATGAGTCAAAGTTCAACTGTAGTCTCCATTGCAGATTTCGTTTTTTTAAGCTTCGATCTGTAAAATAATTAATAATTCTTTCTGGTGTTGTGTTATTATATTATCCCCTGCTGTCTCGTTACTATGCTTGCTAGCTGCAGATCATCACACCGTCTCCTCAAAACATCACAAACATATGGTGCGAGCCCGCCCTCTGCTGGTTGGACTTCAATACTGCTTCAATCAACTTTGCATTGACACAGTTGATTGATTGATTGATTGAAAAGTTTATTCAAGTCAAGAGTTTTAATTGTCACAGCATACAAGTATACAATAACAGATTGCAGAGTGGGTACAGTACAGTACAGCTCAATACATACAATTGTTAAGGGGATGCAGACCAGAGAAAGACTTTCGTCTTGTTTACATCAGCGTCCCCCATTTTCAATTCATCATATGACACACACGACATACAGATAGACAGTACTGCTAAATCTATACATTTATGACATACCAGATTTGCAAATACAGTACTGTTTGTGATACAAAAAGTGTCCAGAAAAAGAGTGTATATACATTTGACATAGAAACTGTACATTGGAGGAGGTTGGGTAGGTGGGGTGGGGTTGGGTGGGTGGGGCTGTACATTGGAGGTGGGGTGGGGGGGGGGGGGGGTAGGGGGGGGGGCACTGTACACTGTACATTGGAATACTGACAAAGCCATACTTGGTCTTTACTGTACAACTGGGTTAGGACATTTGTAGGGGCCAGTTTCGAATTGCAGTCTCCTGTAGGTGTTCTTTGAGAGTGTTTTTGAAAGTGGGTAGTGATTCACATTCCTTTACAGCTTTACAGCTCATCTCTTCTGGGTGAATGAATGAAAACTTTATTTAACAGATTGCAGAATGGGTACAATACAGTACGGCTCAATACACACAAGGGGATGCAGACCAGAGAAAGACGTTTGTCTTGTTTACATCGGGGTCCCCCATTTTCAATTCATAGTGAATTGAGGTTGTGAAAGGTTGCAGAGGGTAACGTAATATTTGGCTACTACAGCAGCAATCAAATTAAAACTACGATTCATCTAACACGTATTTTGAGTTCATTTCTGTTCATAGGGCAAAACTGATGGCAAGACTACACAATAAATAAAAAATAAAAAAAAATTACTTTGAAAACATGGCAAATAACGCAAAACTCCCATACCTACTGGGTGAAATACAACAATGTGCAAACACGCCCAGCAAGAATTGTGAGCTGCTGTGACAAGAAAAGGACATCCAACAGAATACAACCACCATAAAGACTGTCAACCACACAAAAAAATGCCTTCTGTACTGTACTGATTTCTTCTGATTGCTCTGTTTAATTGTTGATTGATTAATTGATTGAAAACTTTAATTAACAGATTGCAGAATGGGTACAGTACAGTACAGCTCAATACACACAATTGTTAAGGGGATACAGACCAGAGAAATACTTTTGTCTTGTTTACATCAGGGTCCCCCATTTTCGATTCATAATGACATTTATGACATACACAACATACAGATATATAATAATCTAATCTAATCATCTAATCTAATCATGACATTTATGACATACATTACATACATATATACAGTACTGTTACATTTGTGACATACCCCCTCCAATGTACAGTAAATGTCCTAACCCAGTAGAATACACGAGACGCTCTTCTTGGACCAAGTATAAGGTTTCGTCGATAATCCAATGTACCCCCATCCCGCTATACCCATCCCACCCCCTCACACCACCCCACCCACCCACCTCCAATGTACAGTCCCCCCCCACCTCCTCCAATGTAGCCTACAGTTTCTTCGTCAAATGTATATACTCTCTTTTTTATTATTATTATTATTTTTTAACTCTTTTTGTATCACAAACAGTACTGTATTTGTAAATCTGGTATGTCATAAATGTATAGATGTAGCAGTACTGTCTATCTGTATGTCATGTTAGTATGTATTATGTTATGATGAATTGATAATGGGGGACCCTGATGTAAACAAGACGAAAGTCTTTCTCTGGTCTGCATCCCCTTAACAATTGTGTGTATTGAGCTGTACTGTATTACCCATTCTGCAATCTGTTAATAAAATCTTCAATCAATCAATCAATCAAACAACACAAGATATGCAAATATACAGTACTGTTAAACAGATCCTAACAGTAGATATATACATATGAGGGGGAGGGAACTGTACATTAGGAGGGGGTGGGTGGGTTTGATTGATTGATTGAAAACTTTAATTAACAGATTGCAGAATGGGTACAGTACAGTACAGGGTGGGAGGGGGGTTTCAGACATTTACAGGGGCCAGTTTCGAATTGTTGTTTTGTTTTGTTTGGCTTTGGCAATGTAAACGTGATGTTTCCCGTGTCAATGAAGCCCCTTTGAATTTAAATTAATTTAATTTAATTTAATTTAATTTAATTTAATTGAGACTGAGCCCCTGTCTGGGAACATGTGGCCTCCGTGCCAACTGTAGACTGTACCTAGAGGGCTCGAAGAGGGAAGCAACTCAAGAAGACTACCAAATTTGGTCAACGCGGGGCGTGGGATAGATTGTACTAGTAGGAGTTATTGGTGAAAGAGGATGCACCGCGCGTAAAATAAGCAACAAGGCATTTAGCAAACACAAAACTATGAAAGATAACCCTACAGATCGGTAAGAACAACCTTTATTTTCTATCCACAGTTGAACCCATTCGTTGATGTTCAACAACCGGGCAGTATAGTTAAAACATCCGATGCGAATGGCAGCTTGGAATGATAACAATGGCGCGGCACGCCCGCTATTCGGAACAAGGCTTCGGCATTTATGACACTATAATAACCCTGGACTTGTGGTTTACAGTATAATTATAGTAGAGTGTATCTTATCTTTTACGTATGACTTTAACATGCTTGAGGATGATCCAACAAGGATCATTCGATTTGTTGGAAGAATGTACCTTTTCCGTTACACATTTCTGTACATGCAGCCTATTCAATCTCTCAAAAACTCAATTATTCTAGATAGATTATTCTAGTATGATGTGATGACGAGCAATGTGATACCGGAAAAGTACGTATAGCTACGTGCCACACACTGTGGCAACCACATCCACCTATTGCCCATCTACTGTTTCAGACAAGTTTGTTTTTTCTCAATGCTCTACTGAATTATTTCTCTCAGCAAACAAATCCACATCAAATTCAGTAATGACACTAGATACCCGCACATTGATTAGATTAGACAGACCTACCCAGAGCTATGTATTACCAACAAATGTCTCTTGGCTATGACAAGTCAAATGGGTTTATTGTCCCAGACTCTTGTAATAAATGGCGTTGGACCTACATAGGATGTATGGTCTTACCCAGTCCTTGATCAGATTTGTATTTCAATTTAGTCTCTGGACTAGCGACAGGCTTAATAGTCGCGTGACTATTAATAATATCTGTTAATAAAGTTTTCAATCAATCAATGAGAAAATAAGCTACGCCGGACAACCGCCTTGGGGAAAGTATTCACGCATCCCGATGAGCGCTAACTGGACGGCTGAGCAACAGTGGGTGTGGTTCATGTACTCTGGGTTCCTGCGGACGGACGCGCCATTAGCGCTGCGTCCTGTGTCACTGTGATTCTCATTAACGCAGACTTGGCACTGGCAGCGTGGCTCTGGAGTTGGTGGTGGAAGCTGTCGTAGACGGACCTTCATGATCAATATTGGTTTAAACTTTAATGGTGAATCACACGGCACGAAGTACAACGTTGGTTAAATTAGCTTAAAGAGAACACAGAGGGGGAGAAGGGGACACTGGCCTCCCGCTGAGAGGGGTGGGGGCTTGGCTCTCCCCAAGGTGTGAGATTTAAGCTATTGTTTTCGGACAAACAAAGGGATTCCTCCACAGTCACTATAAATGGTAAATGGCTGCATTTATATAGCGCTTTTATGCAAAGCGCTTTACAATTGGTTCCTGGCATTTCACCCATTCACTCACACATTCACACACTGACGGCGGAGGCAACCATTAACCTCGTTCCCAGCTTTATCTATAGGCAACCATGCACGATGCCGACCTGTTCATCAGGAGCAATTAGGGGTTGAGTGTCTTGCTCAAGGACACTTCGACACGGTGCCCGGGAGGAGCGGGAATCGAACCGGGAACCTCCGGATTACCAGACGACTGCTCTACCTCCAGAGCCACTGTGCCCCGCCCTCAAGACTGTCATGAAAAATGACTATGGTCTTCAGTGCATTAATAGATTGCTAGATAAGCCATACACTATACAAGATTCAAGAGAGTTTATTCATCACATAATACCAGGGCATACAGTGAAATGCGGTGCTACAAAGCTTATTGATGCTGAAGTGAGGTTTAACTTAATATATAGTTAGTTACCATCCACAGGACCACTAGCTGATATCAGTGTCATTTTATATATTCTATGGTCTCTATGAATAGATTTCCGGGCCTTGCAACAAGGTCAAAGGCACTCATCTGTTTATGCACACAAGAAAGGGTCTCTTTATACATGTTTAGATCTAAGAGGAAACCCAAGGGAATGTATACAATTCTGACTGTGGACAGTAGAGGGTGCCAGTGTAATGTACAACTCAGAGTTATAAACCAACAACCTTGACTCACAGAGTTAAAAATCTACAACCAACCACCTTGACTCTTAGTCTGAGGGACTTTCTGCTGCTTTCCAGGCCATTGCAACTAATACACACACACACACACACACACACACACACACACACACACACACACACACACACACACACACACACACACACACACACACACACACACACACACACACACACACACACACACACACACACACACACCTGGCCTGGTCTACAAGATACACTATACGACTAAGGTACCCATGTACATGTCAAAATACTTCCCAAAGGTCAGTGAATACCACAACCACTACACCAGAGGAAGCTCAACAAATCATGTTAAACCCAGATTCGGCTCAAACAAGGGACTAAACACGTTTCGCAATTATGCCACATCAATGTGGAACGCCCTACCCAAAGCTGTAAAGGAATGTGAATCTCTACCCACATTCAAAACCGCTCTTAAAGAGCACCTACGGGAGGCTGCAATTCGAAACTGGCCACCGTAAATGCCCAAAACCCCCACCACCTCCTAATAGACAGTCTCCTCCCCACCGCATGTACATATTCCCTCCCCGCCGTATGGATATTTCTCTCCCACCCACCCACCCCCTCCTAATGTACAGTCCCCTCCCCAACATATGTATATACTCTGTCAGGATCTAGGGGTAACAGTACTGTATATTTGAATACCGTTTATGTCACAAATGTATCAGTACTAAATACCTATATGTTCCTATGCCATAAATGTCATGTATGTTGTGTATGTCATAAATGTCTATATGAATTGAAAATGGGGGACCCTGATGGAAACAAGACAAACGTCTTTTTCAGGTCTGCATCCCCTTAACAATTGTATGTATTGAGCCGTACTGTATTGTACCCATTCTGCAATCTGTTAAATAAAGTTTTCATTCATTCATTCATTCATTCATTCATTCATTCATTCATTCATTCACTCACACACACACACACACACACACACACACACACACACACACACACACACACACACACACACACACACACACACACACACACACACACACACATATGTCCTGCACACTGCACAGGTCACAACTGGAATAGCTGGAGGGACTGTTTTATACCTCATTCCTCTTACACATTTTAACTGAGCCTGTACTTGCAAACTCAGGGATGGGGAAATTGGATGGTGGTTATGGCCAAAAAAGGTATCCTTTGGGTATTGCATTATTCTAACATCTAAAAAGGAAGTCACCTCATACATTGTTTTAATAAGTCTGTAATTTATAGATTCCCTGATGTAGGAAGAATACCTGTGTGACCTATGGTGAGTTTTTACTGTATCTGCATGCTAGCTGTATTACAGTCTGTCACACAGATCGTGTTTCATGACAGAGAACATTAACACTTTGGCGACCGCTGGGCTGCGTCTAATATAGTGGTTGAGGACCAGGGTTTGTCAACAGACCGGTGTCTTTTTGTACAACTATATCTATACTTTATAGTATTGCTATCTGTCCATTCTCATTGTCAATTGAGTTCATAAACCGTCCCTTCAAAATGGCGTAAAGAAAAAAAAATGCATCGTTAGGTTGTCATTTTATAGCGTTGTGAATATGAGCAATATAGCAGATTTTGTCTCATATAGTTTCTGGGAGGCTAGTTATAGGGCTAATAGCTGCTAACGTTATATTCAACGGCATTTCCGTTTTAGATATGCTAAAGAAATAACTCAAACTGCATATCATCGGGGCTGTCCCAAAGCATGTATGGGTGAAAGGGGGGGGGGGACGTCGTTTAGTATTATTGATTACCAATAACAGTGTCCGTGTAACTAGCCACATTCACTGATCGGCTGCTTGCGTTTCACAGCAAGCTCCGATCCGGCTGTAATTTAGGTGAAAAAGGTCTTACCGTGAGCCTGTGGGATACCCCCAGCATTTCCCCGTTATCGATCGGCATCTGGTAGATCGATATGTCCATTGGCTGATGATAAATCCCATTATTCCATGGTGAAATCTGCGATTCTGTTATGGTTTGACACCGACCCCAAACGCTAACGACACAAGAGAGTAGGATTCAGAGTTGCCAAATACGAGGGCTTGTTTATTTGATAATAAGAATAAGTGAAACAGGGAAAGCAGGTCAACAAGAACAGGTACAATGAACAAGGGGCAAAGTTCTGCTGCTCTGCAGCTTCTCCCGGAAGGGTAGTCTTGGGAAGCAGGAGCAGACCTCTGTACCGCTCTGCAGACTCTCACGGCGGACCTCTCAGATGTTGTGCAAGACCGAGAGAGGGAGAGAGGGAACGGGTCAGTGACAGAGCAGACTTGAAACAAGCTGGAGGACAGGGTGTTATATTCTTCGTGTTAAACAACACAGTGATGTGCAATATTCCAAAAACAGCCCAAGTGAATATCTTCATGTAAACACACAGTGAGCAAAAATCCAAACACCGTCCAAATGTGAAATACTATCTTCGTGTAAACACACAGTGAGCAAAAATCCAAACACAGTCCAAATGTGAAACAATATCTTCGTGTAAATACACAGTGAGCAAAAATCCAAACACAGTCCAAATGTGAAATAATATCTTCGTGTAAATACACAGTGGGAGGTGGAAGATCCCAAAAATATTATTCCATAAAGGAAAGAGCAAAAACGATAATGGCTGGGTGAGTGACTGTCTGACAAAAAGGTGGTAGACTTCAGTGTAAAGGTTACACACGAAAATCGGAAATAGGTCAAGACAGTCAATCTAGAAAAACTCACCCAGACGAGCTGCGTAAAGGAACAGGAACAACAGTGGAGGCGAGCGCGCGCCACGGAGCAGGTATCCAAGCGAAGGCTTCTAGGAATTCCTGGAGAATAGCACAGTGAAACAGAAGCAACGGGGAAAAACATCCAGCGACAAATCAAGACGAACCAACAACTTAGGGTGGGGAAAACGGGGTATAAATAATGAGGGATCGATTGATTGAAAAGCAGTGACAGCTGGGGAATGTGATTGAAAAGCGTGGGGAAGTGAGAGAACCAATCAGCGACGTCTCAGATGACGTCAGCGGGGAGAAACGTGTGAACGAGGGAATTGAAATACTTGACAGAAAAAATGAATGAAAACAAAGCGAGGGTGGTTAAAGGAACAGAACGAGTGAGAAGGCAAGGACAGAAACCTCACAGTACCCCCCCCTCCACGGGAGCCGCCCGGCGACCAGGCCGACCCGGCTCGTCAGGATGGGCCCGATGGAAGTCGGTGATCAAGCCGGGATCCACGATGAGCTGCCGGGAGACCCAGCTACGCTCCTCAGGGCCGTAACCCTCCCAGTCCACCAGGTATTGGAATCCCCGGCCCCGCCGACGAACGCCCATCAACCGGCGGACCTGCCACTGGGGGTGACCATCCACTAGCACAGGAGGCGGTGGATCAGGAGCTGGAGGCATAAGGGGACTGAGGGAGACGGGCTTAACCCGGGAGACATGGAACACGGGGTGGATGTGCATGGATGCAGGAAGCTTCAGGCGCAGGGCCGCCGGACTGAGTACCTTCAGGACCTCGAAAGGACCGACGAAGCGAGGGTTGAGCTTCTTGGCCGAGGACCGTAGCGGGAGGTCCTTCGCGGAGAGCCACACCCTCTGCCCAGGGCGGTAAGTCGGCGCGGGAACCCGGCGCCGGTCGGCACCACGACAGGCGCGCTCAGATGTCCGGAGCAGCGCGGTCCTGGTGATCTCCCAAACGCGACGGCAGCGGTCGAGGTGGACCTGCACGGAGGGAACTGCCACTTCCGTCTCCAGTGCGGGAAAAAGAGGGGGCTGGTAGCCCAGGGAGGCCTCAAAAGGGGAGAGGCCGGTGGCGGAACTGACCATTGAGTTGATCGAGTATTCAACCCAGGGAAGGAAACGACTCCAGGATGCCGGCCTCTCGGCTGCCACACACCGAAGAGCAGACTCCACGCTCTGGTTCATCCTCTCCGTCTGCCCGTTTGTCTGGGGATGGTAGCCAGAGGAGAGACTGACCGTTGCCCCCAATCCCTTGCAGAAAGCCCGCCATACCTGGGAGGTGAACTGGGGCCCCCGGTCAGAGACGATGTCCTGGGGAAAGCCGTGAAGGCGGAACACGTGGTGCGTCAGGAGGTCCGCCGTCTCGGCTGCTGAGGGAAGCTTGGAGAGGGCCACGAGGTGGACCCCCTTGCTGAATCGATCCACCACGGTCAGAAGGCAGGTGTTCCCCTGGGAGGAGGGTAGACCAGTGACGAAGTCGAGCGCCACATGTGACCACGGACGGCTTGGAACGGGAAGTGGCTGCAAGAGCCCGGAGGGTGCCTGGTGAGAGGCCTTGCTGCGGGCACAGACCGCGCAGGCCAAAACGAACTCCTTGACGTCGTTCCGCATGGTGGGCCACCAGAAACGACGAGCCAGGAAGGAGAACGTGCGATGGACGCCTGGGTGGCAGGCGAACCGGCTGGTATGGCCCCACAGCAGTACCTGGGACCGGACAGAGTCAGGGACGAAGAGACGGCTCCTAGGGACGTTGCTTGGAGCACGTTGGAAGCGTAGGGCACGCCTCACCACACCCTCGATGCCCAAGGTGATGGCTCCAACCACTCGGGCCTCCGGGATGATGGGAGATGGGTCCTCAGAGGGTGGAGCCCCCTTGGAGTGCATCCGGGACAGGGAGTCGGCCTTCGTGTTGCGGGAACCGGGGCGGAAGGTCAGCGAGAAGTCGAACCGACTGAGGAAACTGGCCCATCTCGCCTGCCGACCGTTGAGGCGCCTGGAAGCGCGGATGAACGTTAGGTTCTTGTGGTCCGTCCAGATGGTAAAAGGCTCCTCGGCACCCTCTAGCCAATGACGCCACTCCTCCAGAGCAGCCACGACCGCCAGTAGCTCCCGATTGCCGGTGTCGTAGTTCCTCTCGGCGGGGAGGAAGCGACGCGAGTAGAAGGCGCAAGGATGTACCTTCTGGTCGGAAGGAGAACGCTGAGATAGGACAGCGCCCAGGCCAGAATCCGAGGCGTCCACCTCCACGATGAACTGTCTCTTGGGGTCAGGGTGGAGCAGGATAGGAGCGGAAGTGAACCTTCTCTTGAGGGAGCGGAACGCAGCGCGTGCCGCTGGGGACCAGTCGAACGGCAGAGCGGGGGAGGTCAGCTTGGTAAGAGGCTCCGCCACTTGGCTGTAGTTCCGGATGAACCTTCGGTAGAAGTTTGCGAACCCGAGGAAACTCTGTAGCTCCTTCCGAGTGGTGGGTTCCGGCCAATCCTCCACAGCCTGGATCTTGCGAGGATCCGCTCGGGTCAAGCCCTTCTCCACGATGAAGCCCAGGTAGTCGACGGAGTTGGAGTGGAAACGGCACTTCTCCGCCTTGACGAAGAGCCGATTGTGGAGGAGGCGCTCCAGCACCCGGCGGACATGCAGGATGTGTTCCTCGAGGGTCCTGGAAAAGATAAGAATGTCGTCCAGGTACACCACCACGAACACCTCCAGCATGTCACGGAGGACATCGTTCATGAGTGCCTGGAATACCGCCGGGGCGTTGGTGAGGCCGAACGGCATCACAAGGTACTCATAGTGGCCCCTGGGGGTCTTGAAGGCGGTCTTCCATTCATCGCCCTCACGGATACGGACAAGATGATAGGCACTTCGGAGATCCAGCTTGGTGAAGAACGAGGCCTGGGTCAGTGGCTCGAAGGTGGAGCTCATGAGAGGTAGGGGGTATTTGTTCTTGATGGTGATCTCGTTGAGCTGACGATAGTCGATGCAGGGTTGCAGGTCCCCATCCTTCTTACCAACAAAGAAGAACCCGGCCGCCACCGGGGAGGAGGAAGGCCGAATGAGTCCTGCTTCCAATGACTCAGAGATGTAGAGATCCATCGCCTTCTTCTCCGGGACAGTCAGACTGTAGAGGCGGCTGCCGGGAAGGGGAGCCCCTTGGCGGAGGTCGATGGCGCAGTCATAGGGGCGGTGAGGTGGAAGGGACTGAGCCCTGGTCTTACTGAATACCTCCATGAGGTCGTGGTACTCGGGAGGAATGGACGAGGGATCCGGGGGCAACTCACCAGCCGGTCTCCGGGGCGGGGGACAAGACGCCGCCTGTAGACAGCGGGCGTGACAGGAGGAGCTCCAGCCCCTGATGGTACCGGAGGCCCAGGCGATGTGGGGCTCGTGCAGCGCGAGCCAGGGCCTACCCAGGACCACCGGGACAAGGGGGGATTGGGTAATGAGGAACTGGATCCTCTCTACGTGGTTCCCAGCAATGGTCAGCAAGACTGGGCCGGTCCGTTGAGAGATGTCGGCCAGGCGGTGTTGGTCCAACGAAAAGATCTCCAAGGGCCTCACAAGGGCCTCAAGAGGTATGTTGGCTTGGGTGGCAAACTCGAAGTCGAGGAAGTTCTCGTCTGCCCCAGAGTCGATGAGGGCCTCCACCGTGGCACGTTGGTTCCCCCAGGCCAGGGTGACGCTCAACAGATGGTCAGGCGGTGCGCGGCGCTGGGAATGGGAAAAACGGCTCACCAGGATCTCCCGGGGTCTTGGTGAGCCCGATCTTTTGGCCGGATAGGGCAGTCGGCGAGAAAGTGTCCCGTGCCTCCGCAGTAGAGGCAGAGCTCGGACCTGAGCCTTGCCTGACGCACCACCTGGCTCAGACGAGAGCGTCCCAGTGGCATGGGTTCCTCCTCGCGCACCGGACGGGGAAGCCTGTTACCTTCAGTAGTGTTGGGGACGGGGCGTCCAGGAGTCCAGGGTGCTTCAGGAGGTGACAGTCGGGTCCTCTCGCGCCTTCTCTCCAGGAGGCGTCCGTCAATACGGATGACAAGGCTAAACAGCTCCTCGAGGGAGTCGGGCACCTCCCTGGTAGCGAGCTGGTCCCGGACTGCGTCACTGAGCCCCCTAATGAAGGTTAGGCGAAGAGCAGGTTCGTTCCATCCACTCTCCACCGCCGCCAGTCGAAACTCCATGACATAGTCCGTCACCCTGCTGCTCCCTTGTCGGAAGGTCCCCAACCGGGCTCCAGGGTCCAGACCTCGGGCTGGATGGTGGAACACTCTGCGGAGCTCCGCCACGAAGTCTGGGTAGGAGAACAAAAATTCTGCTTCCATTGCCCAGGAGGAAGTGACCCACTGGGCAGCATGGCCTGAAAGTAGGTTGGTTATATAAGCCACTCGGGACCCATGAGCAGAAAAACGGCTTGGTTGATGACGGAAAACCAACTCACATTGCATGATGAATGTGGCACACTCCTCGGGATTACCGTCGAACAGCCGTGGGACGGAGAGAAGGGGTTCCCGAGGTGCGAGATCTGCTGGGGCTGCGGGGAATGTTCCTGAAGGGTGTGAGAGATGAAAAGAATTAACGGCGTCGCCCAGCGAGTTAAGCTGGGCGAGAATCTCGGACTGTTGTCCCGCCATAGCGGCCATTGAACCCTGCATAGGCAGGACCTGGTCCCTGAGGTCCTGCACCGCAGCCGCAGCCCGCTCTAGTTGGAGACCGTGATCCCTGGTCAACTCGACTTGAAATGCAAGTGCGGTTCTGACTCCCTCTGTGTCGGCTGGGGTCGTCATGGTTGGTTCGTAATGTTATGGTTTGACACCGACCCCAAACGCTAACGACACAAGAGAGTAGGATTCAGAGTTGCCAAATACGAGGGCTTGTTTATTTGATAATAAGAATAAGTGAAACAGGGAAAGCAGGTCAACAAGAACAGGTACAATGAACAAGGGGCAAAGTTCTGCTGCTCTGCAGCTTCTCCCGGAAGGGTAGTCTTGGGAAGCAGGAGCAGACCTCTGTACCGCTCTGCAGACTCTCACGGCGGACCTCTCAGATGTTGTGCAAGACCGAGAGAGGGAGAGAGGGAACGGGTCAGTGACAGAGCAGACTTGAAACGAGCTGGAGGACAGGGTGTTATATTCTTCGTGTTAAACAACACAGTGATGTGCAATATTCCAAAAACAGCCCAAGTGAATATCTTCATGTAAACACACAGTGAGCAAAAATCCAAACACCGTCCAAATGTGAAATACTATCTTCGTGTAAACACACAGTGAGCAAAAATCCAAACACAGTCCAAATGTGAAACAATATCTTCGTGTAAATACACAGTGAGCAAAAATCCAAACACAGTCCAAATGTGAAATAATATCTTCGTGTAAATACACAGTGGGAGGTGGAAGATCCCAAAAATATTATTCCATAAAGGAAAGAGCAAAAACGATAATGGCTGGGTGAGTGACTGTCTGACAAAAAGGTGGTAGACTTCAGTGTAAAGGTTACACACGAAAATCGGAAATAGGTCAAGACAGTCAATCTAGAAAAACTCACCCAGATGAGCTGCGTAAAGGAACAGGAACAACAGTGGAGGCGAGCGCGCGCCACGGAGCAGGTATCCAAGCGAAGGCTTCTAGGAATTCCTGGAGAATAGCACAGTGAAACAGAAGCAACGGGGAAAAACATCCAGCGACAAATCAAGACGAACCAACAACTTAGGGTGGGGAAAACGGGGTATAAATAATGAGGGATCGATTGATTGAAAAGCAGTGACAGCTGGGGAATGTGATTGAAAAGCGTGGGGAAGTGAGAGAACCAATCAGCGACGTCTCAGATGACGTCAGCGGGGAGAAACGTGTGAACGAGGGAATTGAAATACTTGACAGAAAAAATGAATGAAAACAAAGCGAGGGTGGTTAAAGGAACAGAACGAGTGAGAAGGCAAGGACAGAAACCTCACAGATTCGAAACGTAATCCACAGTACATTGTGTTGGTTCAGGATCCGGCTACAATGAAACTGAAACTGAATGAAAAAAAAAGTTTTCCATTCGCCCACAAGGCATACTGCAGTGGAGCGATGGCACCCCTAAGAGGATCTGGCCGGTATTGCATGTTCTCGATTTCACAGACGAGGGTAGATCTGCAGAGCCTGTCGAGGAACTTGAGCCGGTTATTAAAATGCAATAACAGCAATAACAAATGTCACGGCTATATACGTGCCTCTGGTCCACAACGCATGGATTCGAAACCCGTATATATACATGGCCGGTCCCCATTGTGTTAATATAGCACATGCTTATTATCATGTATTGGAGAAATGGGAAATTACTCCAGCACCAGTATGGATGAGCAGTAACTGCGAAATCTAGAACTGATACATGTGAGGTATTTGTCATGTATGTAATTATTATACAAGTGAGGTATTCGTCATGTATGTAATTATACATGTTAGCATATCATTTGTGACTTGGGTTGTAAAATGTAAGCAGTATTCAAAGGTTTCAAGTTTCAAGTTTCAAGTTTCTTTAATAGTTGTCATACAGAAGTACAGAATACTTTTATACAAAATGCTTCTTACTGTTGCGCTCCAGAGACTGTGCAAGACAAGATAAGTATGAAATAAAATAACATAGTAAAATTAGAGTAAAAAAAAATGAGGTCACAGTGTTCAGTTTAGACATATGTACAATGTTCGATGCAGAATAGACGTAGTTACCATACAATATACAATACTGTGCAGTGTACTAATATACAATACTATATAGTGCAAGGCAGAAATGGAGAAATGGGACGAGGTGCAATTTAGGTACAATTCACAGTAGGTGTACGAGTTGTAGTGCAAATCCTTTATCAATAAATATAAAGTGTAAGTGTGTTTGTGTGATCTAAAGTGTGGAGAGTGGGTGCTGCAGTGTGTTGTTTGTTTGAGTGAGTGTGTGCGTGTGGGTGTGTGTGCTGTGTGCATTTGATGGTTGTTGCATAGTGATTATTGTTCGTTTAGCAGCCTGATGGCCTGGGGATAGAAGCTTCTTCTGAGTCTTTCTGTGCTCGCCTTAAGACTCCGGTATCGCTTGCCTGACCGCAGCAGTTCAAAGAGGCAGTTGTTCGGGTGGCTCGAGTCCTTAATAATTCTCTTAGCCTTCCCCTTGCACCGCTTGTTGTAAACTGAAGGTGGAAACTTTCCACGAGAATTAATGGGAATATATGGGAATCAACAAGAATTCAATGGAAATATAGGGGTTATTTGCACAGGCTGTATTTACACCATGTCAAATGCAGCTAGATATAGTAAAGTTTCCAACCCTTTGCAACCCTAGTAGTGTGAGCAGGGGCGTAGCTGGGGGGGGGGGGGGGGGGGGTAGCTTAGGATGATTCCAAGGGCCCAGCCCCCCAAAAAAAATTGTTTAAGTCAAGCCTGATGTTGCCTTGCACAAAAGAATGAGTCCAGTCCAGTCACTTCTACACAGTGAGGCATACAGTTTATTAATTGAACAATGGGTATCGGATCGGTATCGGCCAATACCCAAAGCCCAGGTATCGGTATCGGGACTGAAAAAGTCTGATCGGTGCATCCCTACTTATTACATTTGACTTCTTTACGTTTAGCATTGTATTTTATTCTTGTGACTATTCTTGATGTCTATTTTTTATTTAATTTATTTGAATTTTTTGCACAATCCAGGCGGGCATGGCCACCTACATTTCACTACATGTCTTGTGTCTGTATGTGACAAATAAAACTCTTGATTCTTGCTGTTGGATGTCCACTCTTGGAGGGCTCAGTATACATTCACTTTTATTAACACAACAGCGTATAAGGGCTCTGGGCTGCCCCTGACAATTAACACAGATTAACACATGAATGGGAGTCATGTGACTGAAACTATTATAAAATTCTTTGTTGAAATTGGGCAAAATCTGATAACGTTCCCATGGAAAATGTCCAGAAAATGATTTGGAATTTATTAGTAGATTTCCAACCCTTTGCAACCCTATTTGTGTCAGTTAATAACACTGAAAATATCAATCTGTCAAATAATCTTGGTAGATTTAAAGGCCCCATAACACTTCCCTAAAATGCAATTACATCCTCTTCGACCTACTTTGAAGCATCAGGACCCCTGAAGTACTAAACAATTTGAATGATTTGTCTGTGATTTGTCACATCAAAGCCACACAGAACATTTAATATAGGCAGACATAAATGAGAAATAAATGACAGAAAAATTAGATATTAATCTGATGGGGATGAAACCAAAGCTAAGTTTATCTTTCTAGAGATGCCAGGCAAATGGAGCTTCATAAGGGTCATGAATTATGAATTATCACTACCACACTACAACCGTCTGTAGTGTAGTAGTGAAAGGGTTAACCTTCTGTAGTGTGGTAGTGAAAGGGTTAACCTGCTGTAGTGTGGTAGTGAAAGGGTTAACCTTCTGTAGTGTGGTAGTGAAAGGTTAACCGTCTGTAGTGTGGTAGTGAATGGTTAACCGTCTAGTGTGGTAGTGAAGGGTTAACCTTCTGTAGTGTGGTAGTGAAAGGTTAACCTTCTGTAGTGTGGTAGTGAAAGGGTTAACCGTCTGTAGTGTGGTAGTGAAAGGGTTAACCTTCTGTAGTGTGGTAGTGAAAGGTTAACCATCTGTAGTGTGGCAGTGAAAGGGTTAACCTTCTGTAGTATGGTGGTAGTGAAAGGTTAACCTTCTGTAGTGTGGTAGTGAAAGGTTAACCGTCTAGTGTGGTAGTGAAAGGGTTAACCTGCTGTAGTGTGGTAGTGAAAGGGTTAACCTTCTGTAGTGTGGTAGTGAAAGGTTAACCGTCTGTAGTGTGGTAGTGAATGGTTAACCGTCTAGTGTGGTAGTGAAGGGTTAACCTTCTGTAGTGTGGTAGTGAAAGGTTAACCTTCTGTAGTGTGGTAGTGAAAGGGTTAACCGTCTGTAGTGTGGTAGTGAAAGGGTTAACCTTCTGTAGTGTGGTAGTGAAAGGTTAACCATCTGTAGTGTGGTAGTGAAAGGGTTAACCTTCTGTAGTGTGGTAGTGAAAGGTTAACCTTCTGTAGTGTGGTAGTGAAAGGTTAACCATCTAGTGTGGTAGTGAAAGGGTTAACCTTCTGTAGTGTGGTAGTGAAAGGTTAACCATCTGTAGTGTGGTAGTGAAAGGGTTAACCTTCTGTAGTATGGTAGTGAAAGGTTAACCATCTGTAGTGTGGTAGTGAAAGGGTTAACCTTCTGTAGTGTGGTAGTGAAATGTTAACGCTGTAGTGTGGTAGTGAACGGGTTAACCTTCTGTAGTGTGGTAGTGAAAGGTTAACTGTAGTGTGGTAGTGAAAGGGTTAACCTTCTGTAGTGTGGTAGTGAAAGGGTTAACCTTCTGTAGTTGGTAGTGAAATGGTTAACCTTCTGTAGTATGGTAGTGAAAGGTTAACCATCTGTAGTGTGGTAGTGAAAGGGTTAACCTTCTGTAGTGTGGTAGTGAAAGGTTAACCATCTGTAGTGTGGTAGTGAAAGGGTTAACCTTCTGTAGTGTGGTAGTGAAAGGTTAACCATCTGTAGTGTGGTAGTGAAAGGGTTAACCTTCTGTAGTGTGGTAGTGAAAGGTTAACCTTCTGTAGTGTGGTAGTGAAAGGTTAACCGTCTGTAGTTGGTAGTGAAAGGGTTAACCTTCTGTAGTATGGTAGTGAAAGGTTAACCATCTGTAGTGTGGTAGTGAAAGGGTTAACCTTCTGTAGTGTGGTAGTGAAAGGTTAACCATCTGTAGTGTGGTAGTGAAATGGTTAACCTGCTGTAGTGTGTGGTAGTGAAAGGTTAACCATCTGTAGTGTGGTAGTGAAAGGGTTAACCTTCTGTAGTATGGTAGTGAAAGGTTAACCATCTGTAGTGTGGTAGTGAAAGGGTTAACCTTCTGTAGTGTGGTAGTGAAAGGTTAACCATCTGTAGTGTGGTAGTGAAAGGGTTAACCTTCTGTAGTGTGGTAGTGAAAGGTTAACCATCTGTAGTGTGGTAGTGAAAGGGTTAACCTTCTGTAGTGTGGTAGTGAAAGGTTAACTCTGTAGTGTGGTAGTGAAAGGGTTAACCGTCTGTAGTGTGGTAGTAAAAGGTTAACCGTCTGTAGTGTGGTAGTGAAAGGGTTAACCTGTTGTCGTGTGTCAGTGAAAGGGTTAACCGTCTGTATTGTCACAGTGAAAGGGTTAACCTGTTGTCGTGTGTCAGTGAAAGGGTTAACCGTCTGTATTGTCACAGTGAAAGGGTCAACCCTTTGGTAGTGTGGTAGTGAAAGGGTTAATGGTGGTTTAGGTGCTGGCTATATACAGTATATAAGTCGTAGTTTAGGTGCTGGCTATATACAGTATATAAGTCGTGGTTTAGGTGCTGGCTATATACAGTATATAAGTCAAAGGGTTAATGGTGGTTTAGGTGCTGGCTATATACAGTATATAAGTCGTGGTTTAGGTGCTGGCTATATACAGTATATAAGTCTTTATATAGGTGCTGGCTATATACAGTATATAAGTCTTTATTTAGGTGCTGGCTATATACAGTATATAATGGTGGTTTAGGTGCTGGCTATATACAGTATATAATGGTGGTTTAGGTGCTGGCTATATACCAGGGGTGTAAAGTACTTGAGTAATTGTACTTTGTTACAATACTTAAGTACTGTTTTGGGGGATTTGTACTTTACTCAAGTATTATTAGGTTTGTATACTTTGTACTTTTACTCCATTACATTTCAGAGAAAAAAAACATACTTTTTACTTCTTACATTTAAGATGCAGACCTACAAAGTACAAAGTACAAATCTCACAGGTCCAACCATTTTAATTAGTATATTTTAATTGTTTATCTGGCCGAACTAACGTTAACGTTATTAATCCTGCGACCACAGGTAAACAGCCAATCAAATCCCCATCAATGGAAAATGAACCCGCCCATACCCATGCTGATTGGTCCTTGTGCAACACTAGAAAGCGGGGATCTTTGATTAAACACCTGCTATCAGAAGATTAGACAGTCAGATCCGCATTATGCTGTGGTTAATATTGTGATATTATTCAGGGTACTCTAGTATTCTGTCTTTAATATTGTGATATTATTCAGGGTACTCCAGTATTCTGTCTTTAATATTGTGATATATAAGTCGTGGTTTAGGTGCTGGCTATATACAGTATATAATGGTGGTTTAGGTGCTGGCTATATACAGTATATAATGGTGGTTTAGGTGCTGGCTATATACAGTATATAAGTCGTGGTTTAGGTGCTGGCTATATACAGTATATAATCGTGGTTTAGGTGCTGGCTATATACAGTATATAAGTCAAAGCGTAAAAGTGGCATCGTTTCTTTGCCGAGGGTAGCACCGCTGGTGCCAAATGTGAGCATGTGCACAATATTACCGGCTCCTAAACTGTGAGACAATATTACAGTTATTACTATAACTGTGAGACAGGCCTGAATCAATGAAGGTCCCAACATGTGTTAAAGAAGGTGTGGAATGAGTTGAAATCTCAGTTCTCTTAGAAATAAAGATTCAAGATTGTCATGTGCACAGTTAAACAGACAATGAAAATCTTACTTTTCTAGTCCGCCCTTCACACAAAATCACACTTAACACACTTCATATATACAAGGCACAAGTGAGTAACATTGGCATTATTGCACGTTCCGATTCACAGTGTTTACTGGTTTAAACCACAGAGGACAACGCTAAATGATAGTAATGTGTGTGCGTCGTATCAGAATTAAATCACATGAATGCTTTTGGCTCCGGGTTGGTCGACTTGTTCTCTTATATATATACAGTATATATACCTGCATATAATCCTTCTGTATACCTGCTGTACATTTTATATTAATATTACAACTCTGTACACATACATCTGATTAGCACTACACCCAGTAGTACTAATTTATATATTATATACTCAGTTTAATCACCTGTACATTACTATTGCACTTTACTGTTACACTCTGGTTGGATGCCAGACTTCTTTTCGTTGTACTGTACTTGTGCTGTATGATGGCAATACATTTGAATCGAATCTAATCTAATCGAATGCCTTCTAACCACATTCTCTCTTTCCCCCTCTCCCTACAGGACATGTGACAAGCGTCTACGGTGCATGTGACAAGGGCCTCATCGTAGGGTCTCCTCGTAGATACGACTGAAATACCTGTCCGAGCCACTTCTCACCGGACCACGCTTCTCAATTCCTCTGTGACCGCGACGTGCCATCATCATGCCCCTGGTCCTGCTGCCCGTGTCGCAGTTGCTGTGCGCGCGCATAGCCGCCCTGCTGTTCAGCTGCGTGGCCTTCAGCGTCGCGGCCCACGGCGCTCAGCTCCCACAGGGAGGCCTGGCCGACTGGTGCATCTTCTGCTGGGCCTTCAGCTTCGCCGGCACCCTGCTGGTCCTGCTGGCGGAGCAGTGCGGCCTGCAGGCCAGGATCCCGGTCTCCTGGTCCAACTTCCCCATCACCGTGGCCTGCTACGCCGCCCTGCTGTGCCTCTCCGCCTCCATCGTGTTCCCCGTGTGGTTCCTAAAAGACGAGAGAAGCGGTGAGGTGCGCGACCACCGCATTGCCTCGACGGTCTTCTCCTGCCTGGCGGTGGTCGCCTACCTGGTGGAGGTGAGCCTGACCAAGGCCAGGCCGGGAGAGGTGGCGGGCTACATGGCCACAGCTCCGGGGCTGCTGAAGGTGTGCCAGACCTCTGTGGCCTGTGTTATCTTCATCCTGGTCAGTGACCCGGTGTCGTACGACCAACACCCGGCGCTGAAGTGGTGCATGGCGGTGTACTGCATCTGCTTCATCCTCTCCATGGCCGTGGTGGTGCTGTGTGTCGGCGAGTGCACCGGCTGTCTCCCGATCCCCTTCTCCCAGTTCCTGTCGGCGTATGGCCTCCTGGCGGTCATCATGTACCTCACCGCCACCATCATCTGGCCCGTGTTCCAGTTTGACAAACATTACCGCCGTGGTCGGGCGGAGTCGAAACTGATCACTGTGTCGGTGCTCACGGCGCTCAACCTCCTGCTTTACGTGGCTGACCTGGCCTACTCCGCCAGGCTGGTGTTTGTCAGCGTGTGAGAGAGGAGGAGGTGGGAGGGGCCTGAGATGGCCACGGCCGAGAAATTCAGTTTTTAAAGTAAAATAAAAAAATTCAATACATTTTGGATTTGAATTACTGGGATTATACACTGAGATATGCTGTTGAGAAAGAACAAGAAAAATGACAATTGAAAAGCTATGTACAGTAGCGACTTGAGTTCAGATGAATGCCAAGATTTCTGCAGTTACTCACACCTAGGCTGAGGCTTGTCAACTGCAGGTATTGACTGTGAACATGCGTGTACCCTGAGCTGTAGAGATCAAAATGACCAATGTGTCAGTTATTAATTATCAACACAAAATAAAGTGTAAGTGAACAATTCGATTATAAATGACAGGGGGTGCATAGGGGGGGGGGGGGGGGGGGGGGGGGGGTCTGTCCTTGCGCATGTGTAGGAGGAACAGCCTCACAGCTGGTTGACATGGTCTCTGTCTTGTCGTGTTGGTGAGCTTCACCTCTGGTTAGCGGTATCATAGATATATATAACTAGATGGTGAAAGGCAGAGTCTCCTGCGTAGTTCACCGGTGGCCATCTTGTCACAGGCAGCACACCCAATCATAACATTAATGTCTATGGTGCATGTACTATTGAAATAACCATAGCTTGCTACATTTTCAACCGATTTACAAATGGTTTGGTTTATTACAAATGTTATTAACGTGGCTATGATTCAGGATGGGTGGACATGTTGAAATAATTTTCATATGAAAGTCTATTATAAGTATGCAGTATGAAATCTACATCTCTGACGTTTATAACAAACCAAAACCGTTTGAAAATTCTGAAAGCTGTGGTTATTTCAATAGTACATGCACCATAGACATTGATGTTCGGAGTGGGCGTGCTGCCTGTAGCAAGATGGCCGCCATGTGGCAACGTCGGTCTCCATTGGCCAGCAGCGTGGGTGAGTCATCTAGCCTTTATATATGTCTATGAGCGGTATCACCAATTACCCAGTCACCTCTAGTTTCCTTCTCTGCAATGAAACATGAATGTTTGTGCAAATAAAGTTTTTTTTTTTTTTTTTTTTAACCAAGCCTTCTCATATTTTAATTGCTGGTGAAACGGCTCCATTCATTTGAAAGCAAGTTGAATATGCAAGTCGCTTGGTCACAATGAGATGACATTCAGGTACAGCATACCATCTTCGACTAACGCTCACTAGTGTTTGATGACACTTGCCGACGGCAGAAGAGGAGGGGCAGACGCTTTGCATTGTGTGGTAGATTAGAAGTAATTTTGGTAGAAAAAGGGGGTAACCACTGCGCTCAGACAGGTGCGTAGTCCAACATTAATTAAGTTGCAAAAAAGGAGGTAGGGGCCGCACTCGGAATATCGTTGTTTTTATTTTCAAGTTGTTATAGCGCACAAAACGTTTTCAGCCATCCGGCACACTGATGAAGGCCGGGTGGCTGAAAACGTTTTGTGCGCTATAACAACTTGAAAATAAAAACAACGATATTCCGAGTGCGGTCCCTACCTCCTTTTTTGCAGATTAGAAGTAATGACATCACTCATGGGGGCAGCCACGCTAATGCCACAGCCACGTGGTCCTTGGGACCTCGGAAGGTCCGAGCTCTTGTGACCAATGGTCTTGGTCTTGTGACCAATGGTGTAGTCTAGCTTTTTGCTAGGGGTACACTGATTATTATATAATCAATTACTATATAATTGATTCTAATGAATCAATAATTATATATACACTATATAATATAATAATACATGCATCCACACATAACAGAGCATTTAGTAATTTGTATATGAAAGCCAATTACATTTACAGCTGGGGAGATTGAAATGCTTTGGACTGATTTTTAATATAATCTTCAATGAAAAGCATGGATTAGATTAGATTAGAATAGAATAGAATATAAATCCTGTATTAATCCCGAGGGAAATTTGGCACTACAGATCGCTCACATTGAACAACAATAAACATTTAGGTAGTCAATAGGACTAAAATAATAAACTATAATAAGAATAAAATACGGGCCGGGATATACATTCTGGTATGTATATACGTTATAAAATATAAACTATACACTCTTATGATTTAAGAGTGCAGGTATTGTTAGAAATAAATGCTGATTATGCTTTTCAGTTATAATAGCAGTATTAACAGTGAACATTCCCGCAGTTCTGTCACAATCCAAGCACTCATCTGTTACAGAATATTATGAACTTGGCAGTGAAGACAAAACAGGATTCAAATTAAAAACATGTCTACATTTTGCAGGGTACTGTGGAGGATTAATACACTGTCCTCAAGTAAGGTCTTCACCCTTCCCCCCAAATGTTTACCTCCCCTTCCCCAAATCTACAGCCCCCCCCCTCTCCTAAAGGAGCTCTCCCCCCTCCTATCCCTCTCTTCTTCCTGGCTAGTAATCCGGATGAGTCCTCAGCCATTTTCTCCACTATATTGTAATGGTTAATAAATCGTATTACTGTAACCGGATCCATTTGACTGAGGAAGTTATTCCACAGTACCCAGTGTACCCCTAGACTACACTACAGGCAGTACACTCAGGGTACCCAGTGTACCCCTAGACTACACTACAGGCAGTACACCCAGTGTACCCCTAGACTACACTACAGGCACTACACCCAGTGTACCCCTAGACTACACTACAGGCAGTACACTCAGGGTACCCCTAGCAGGGGTGTAAAGTACTTGAGTAATTGTACTTCGTTACAATACTTAAGTACTGTTTTTGGGGATTTGTAATTTACTCTAGTATTATTAGGTTTGTATACTTGTACTTTTACTCAATTACATTTCAGAGAAAAAAACATACTTTTTACTCCTTACATTTAAAATGCAGACCTACAAAGTACAAATCTTGCAGGTCCAACTATTCTAATTAGTATATTTGTTTCTCTGGCTGAACTAACGTTAACGTTATTAATCCTGCAGCCACAATTTATTTAAAAACAGCCAATCAAATCCCCATGATTGAATTGATTGATTGAAAAGTTTATTAACAGATTGCAGAATGGGTACAGTACAGTACAGCTCAATACATACAATTGTTAAGGGGATGCAGACCAGAGAAAGACTTTCGACTTGTTTACATCAGGGTCCCCCATTTTCAATTCATCATAACATATATGACATACATGACATACAGATAGACAGTACTGCTACATCTATACATTTATGACATATCAGATTTGCAAATACAGTACTGTTTGTGATACAAAAGTGTCCAGAAAAGGAGTGTATATACATTTGGCATAGAAACTGTACATTGGAGGAGGTTGGTGGGGTGGGGTTGGGTGGGTTGGGTGAGGGCTGTACATTGGAGGTGGGGGGGGGGGGGGGGGGGGGGGGGGTTGGGAAGGGGACACACACACATTTTACACTGTACATTGGAATATTGACAAAGCCTTACTTGGTCATTTACTGTACAACTAGGTTAGGACATTTGTAGGGGCCAGTTTCGAATTGCAGTCTCACGTAGGTGTTTTTTGAGAGTGTTTTTGAAGGTGGGTAGTGATTCACATTCCTTTACAGCTTTAGGCAGGGCGTTCCACATTGATGTGGCATAATTGCGAAACGTGTTTAGTCCCTTGTTTGATCCGAATCTGGGTTTTACATGATTTGTGGAGCTCCCTCTGGTGTTGTGATCGTGGTATTCACTGACCTTTGGGAAGTATTTTGACATGTACATGGGTACCTTGGTCGCGTAGTGTATCTTGTAGACCAGGCCCATTGCAAGTTGCTGTACTCTGTCGTCTACTCTAAGCCATCCTAGGTTGTCAAAGTGGGCAGGGGTGAGGTGGGTTCTAGGAGTCAGGTCAAGTAGTAGTCTGACTAGCTTGTTTTGAGATGTTTGTAATTTGTTTTTTAGTGCCTTTGAGGTGCTTTGGTACCATGAGGTGCAAGCATAGTCGTAGTACCCTTGAATGAGTGCTCCTGCTAGAGTCTTCAGGGTATTCTTGTTTACCAGAGCGGAGATCCGGTACAAGAATCGCGTTCGTTGGTTGACTTTTTTTATTACATTGGATGCCATTTTGTCACAGGAAAGATTAGCCTCTAGGATGGAACCCAGGTAGGTAATTTCATCTTTCCTTGTGATAATATTGTCACCCACTGTAACCGAGAAGCCGTCGGTCTTGCTGAGTTTGTTATTTGAACCGAAGAGAATGGACTCTGTTTTGCCCATGTGTAATGATAGTTTGTTGTCGGCGAGCCATATGCAGATTTTGCCTAGTTCCGAGCTGAGGGCTTTTTCAGCCTGTAACTTGTTCTTGTCAGAGACCAGCAGGGCTGAGTCGTCCGCAAACAGGAACAGGTTGCAGTCACAAGCTGACGACATGTAATTTGCATAAATTAGGAATAGTAGCGGTCCTAGTATGCTTCCTTGTGGAACACCACAGCTCACTGTGAGGGGGGGGGATAGTGTACCGTTTACTTCCACCATCTGTTCCCTCCCCTCCAGGTAGGATTGTATCCAGCTCACTGATAAACTATCAAAACCAATTGCTTTTAGCTTGTCAATCAGAATGGTGTGATTGACAGTGTCGAAGGCCTTTTGTAGGTCCAGCATGACCATGCCGCAGTATTTGCCCGCGTCCACCTCTTGTTTGATGTGGTCGTTCAAGTAGAGAAGGCATGTGTCAGTGGAGTGGGATGTTCTGAAGCCAGATTGGAATTCGTAGATTAGATTTTTTTCCGCAAGGTACTTTTCGATCTGTTCGTATACTATTTTTTCCATGACTTTCGAGATGGATGTAAGGATAGAAACAGGGCGGTAGTTACCCGGGTCTAATTTGCTGCCCTTTTTGTGCAGGGGTGTTACTCTCGCAATTCTGAAGTCCTTGGGGACGTGTCCCTGTTTTATGGAGAGGTTTATTATGTGTGTGATGACTGGGGTGATGGCTGCTGCTGAGTCTCTGAGGAATTTGGAGGGGATGTTGTCATGGCCAGTGGCCTTGTTTGGTTGGAGGGCGCTCAGTTTTTTGAGTACCTCATCTGTAGTTACTATTTCCAGTTTGAAGTCGTCTTTGTGGACGCCTAGGTTCTTGTAGTATGCTACTATGTGTTCTACCCCATACTGCCCTGAGTGGGAGGGTAGTTTGTTTACCAGTGTTGTGGCTATGTTTGTGAAGAAAGTGTTTAAGTAATTGGCTACATCCAGCTTGTCTGTGATGAGCGTGTTGTCCGTCTTTATGTTTATGTTTGAGAACCTGGTTTTGAGTTTTTTACTGCAGCCTAGTTGATTGTTGAGTAATTTCCAAAGTTCACGTGGTTTATTTTTGTTTTCCTCGGTTTTGTCATTGATGACATTTTTTTTAGCAGTTTTGATCATGGAGTTTACGTCATTTCTTAGTCTGTTTCTTTCTAGTTTGAGTTCAGTCACGTGGTCTTATAATAAAATACGGGCCGGGATATACATTCTGGTATGTATATACGTTATAAAATATAAACTATACACTCTTATGATTTAAGAGTGCAGGTATTGTTAGAAATAAATGCTGATTATGCTTTTCAGTTATAATAGCAGTATTAACAGTGAACATTCCCGCAGTTCTGTCACAATCCAAGCACTCATCTGTTACAGAATATTATGAACTTGGCAGTGAAGACAAAACAGGATTCAAATTAAAAACATGTCTACATTTTGCAGGGTACTGTGGAGGATTAATACACTGTCCTCAAGTAAGGTCTTCACCCTTCCCCCCAAATGTTTACCTCCCCTTCCCCAAATCTACAGCCCCCCCCCCCTCTCCTAAAGGAGCTCTCCCCCCTCCTATCCCTCTCTTCTTCCTGGCTAGTAATCCGGATGAGTCCTCAGCCATTTTCTCCACTATATTGTAATGGTTAATAAATCGTATTACTGTAACCGGATCCATTTGACTGAGGAAGTTATTCCACAGTACCCAGTGTACCCCTAGACTACACTACAGGCAGTACACTCAGGGTACCCAGTGTACCCCTAGACTACACTACAGGCAGTACACCCAGTGTACCCCTAGACTACACTACAGGCAGTACACCCAGTGTACCCCTAGACTACACTACAGGCAGTACACTCAGGGTACCCCTAGCAGGGGTGTAAAGTACTTGAGTAATTGTACTTCGTTACAATACTTAAGTACTGTTTTTGGGGATTTGTAATTTACTCTAGTATTATTAGGTTTGTATACTTGTACTTTTACTCAATTACATTTCAGAGAAAAAAACATACTTTTTACTCCTTACATTTAAAATGCAGACCTACAAAGTACAAATCTTGCAGGTCCAACTATTCTAATTAGTATATTTGTTTCTCTGGCTGAACTAACGTTAACGTTATTAATCCTGCAGCCACAATTTATTTAAAAACAGCCAATCAAATCCCCATGATTGAATTGATTGATTGAAAAGTTTATTAACAGATTGCAGAATGGGTACAGTACAGTACAGCTCAATACATACAATTGTTAAGGGGATGCAGACCAGAGAAAGACTTTCGACTTGTTTACATCAGGGTCCCCCATTTTCAATTCATCATAACATATATGACATACATGACATACAGATAGACAGTACTGCTACATCTATACATTTATGACATATCAGATTTGCAAATACAGTACTGTTTGTGATACAAAAGTGTCCAGAAAAGGAGTGTATATACATTTGGCATAGAAACTGTACATTGGAGGAGGTTGGTGGGGTGGGGTTGGGTGGGTTGGGTGAGGGCTGTACATTGGAGGTGGGGGGGGGGGGGGGGGGGTTGGGAAGGGGACACACACACATTTTACACTGTACATTGGAATATTGACAAAGCCTTACTTGGTCATTTACTGTACAACTAGGTTAGGACATTTGTAGGGGCCAGTTTCGAATTGCAGTCTCACGTAGGTGTTTTTTGAGAGTGTTTTTGAAGGTGGGTAGTGATTCACATTCCTTTACAGCTTTAGGCAGGGCGTTCCACATTGATGTGGCATAATTGCGAAACGTGTTTAGTCCCTTGTTTGATCCGAATCTGGGTTTTACATGATTTGTGGAGCTCCCTCTGGTGTTGTGATCGTGGTATTCACTGACCTTTGGGAAGTATTTTGACATGTACATGGGTACCTTGGTCGCGTAGTGTATCTTGTAGACCAGGCCCATTGCAAGTTGCTGTACTCTGTCGTCACTCTAAGCCATCCTAGGTTGTCAAAGTGGGCAGGGGTGAGGTGGGTTCTAGGAGTCAGGTCAAGTAGTAGTCTGACTAGCTTGTTTTGAGATGTTTGTAATTTGTTTTTTAGTGCCTTTGAGGTGCTTTGGTACCATGAGGTGCAAGCATAGTCGTAGTACCCTTGAATGAGTGCTCCTGCTAGAGTCTTCAGGGTATTCTTGTTTACCAGAGCGGAGATCCGGTACAAGAATCGCGTTCGTTGGTTGACTTTTTTTATTACATTGGATGCCATTTTGTCACAGGAAAGATTAGCCTCTAGGATGGAACCCAGGTAGGTAATTTCATCTTTCCTTGTGATAATATTGTCACCCACTGTAACCGAGAAGCCGTCGGTCTTGCTGAGTTTGTTATTTGAACCGAAGAGAATGGACTCTGTTTTGCCCATGTGTAATGATAGTTTGTTGTCGGCGAGCCATATGCAGATTTTGCCTAGTTCCGAGCTGAGGGCTTTTTCAGCCTGTAACTTGTTCTTGTCAGAGACCAGCAGGGCTGAGTCGTCCGCAAACAGGAACAGGTTGCAGTCACAAGCTGACGACATGTAATTTGCATAAATTAGGAATAGTAGCGGTCCTAGTATGCTTCCTTGTGGAACACCACAGCTCACTGTGAGGGGGGGGGATAGTGTACCGTTTACTTCCACCATCTGTTCCCTCCCCTCCAGGTAGGATTGTATCCAGCTCACTGATAAACTATCAAAACCAATTGCTTTTAGCTTGTCAATCAGAATGGTGTGATTGACAGTGTCGAAGGCCTTTTGTAGGTCCAGCATGACCATGCCGCAGTATTTGCCCGCGTCCACCTCTTGTTTGATGTGGTCGTTCAAGTAGAGAAGGCATGTGTCAGTGGAGTGGGATGTTCTGAAGCCAGATTGGAATTCGTAGATTAGATTTTTTTCCGCAAGGTACTTTTCGATCTGTTCGTATACTATTTTTTCCATGACTTTCGAGATGGATGTAAGGATAGAAACAGGGCGGTAGTTACCCGGGTCTAATTTGCTGCCCTTTTTGTGCAGGGGTGTTACTCTCGCAATTCTGAAGTCCTTGGGGACGTGTCCCTGTTTTATGGAGAGGTTTATTATGTGTGTGATGACTGGGGTGATGGCTGCTGCTGAGTCTCTGAGGAATTTGGAGGGGATGTTGTCATGGCCAGTGGCCTTGTTTGGTTGGAGGGCGCTCAGTTTTTTGAGTACCTCATCTGTAGTTACTATTTCCAGTTTGAAGTCGTCTTTGTGGACGCCTAGGTTCTTGTAGTATGCTACTATGTGTTCTACCCCATACTGCCCTGAGTGGGAGGGTAGTTTGTTTACCAGTGTTGTGGCTATGTTTGTGAAGAAAGTGTTTAAGTAATTGGCTACATCCAGCTTGTCTGTGATGAGCGTGTTGTCCGTCTTTATGTTTATGTTTGAGAACCTGGTTTTGAGTTTTTTACTGCAGCCTAGTTGATTGTTGAGTAATTTCCAAAGTTCACGTGGTTTATTTTTGTTTTCCTCGGTTTTGTCATTGATGACATTTTTTTTAGCAGTTTTGATCATGGAGTTTACGTCATTTCTTAGTCTGTTTCTTTCTAGTTTGAGTTCAGTCACGTGGTCTTGGAGTTCACTGCTCGTGCTTTTGGTAAGCTTTGACTGACTTTTCCGAAACTCAGAGCATTTTTTGTCTCTGGCTTTCATAGCGGTCAGTATTTCAGTGTGCATCCATGGCTCAGCGCGATTTTTTACCCTGGTGGTTCTTAGGGGGGCCATGTTGTTTAGTATTGATGAAAATTTGGTTTTGAAGCCA
Source organism: Notolepis coatsorum (assembly GCF_963971535.1). Taxonomy (NCBI): domain Eukaryota; kingdom Metazoa; phylum Chordata; class Actinopteri; order Aulopiformes; family Paralepididae; genus Notolepis; species Notolepis coatsorum. The sequence goes on from NC_140168.1 coordinate 175,027,967, forward strand.
AGCCAAGTTTCTTCAACCAGTGTACCATTGAGTTCATCTGACCAGTCCAGACTCTCCAGTTCAAGGTTAAAGGCCTCGCTAGAGTAGGTTTTGAGGTCTCTAGATGTGACTGTTTTGTGACAGCCAGCCTTTAGTTTTAGCTTTTTGCGGGTACAGAATATCATATAATGATCACTTAACCCGCATGCTATAACCCCTTTATTGGATATCTTGGACTTGTCAGAGGTCAGTATGAGGTCAATGGTAGTCTGAGTTGATTCACATATCCTTGTGGGTTGGGTGATTAGTTGGCTGAGGCCGTGCAGATCACAAAACCTATTGAAGGATTTGAAGACGGGTGCATCTTTTTGTTGCATATCCGTGTTCCAATCCCCAATAAGAATTGTTTCCGCATCCTCAGCTCCAGCTAAGCACACATCCATAGTATCATAAAAGCCAGTTTGATCTGGCGGTCTGTATATTGTGCCGACTAGAACAGATTTTGCCCTTTCAAATAAAATTTCCACCCATACGGTTTCAATTGTCTCATGGTGAAGGTCAGTACGGGTAATGAATTTGGTGTCCTTATGTATGTACATACAAACACCACCTCCATACTGGTTTCTGTCATTACGGACTATAGTATAGTTCTCTATTTCTATTTCAGGGTCTGTTACAGATGGATCAAGTTTAGTTTCAGTAAAGCATAATAAGTCTACCTTACCGCTCATAAACAGGTTTCTTATTTCGTCCAGCTTATGCTTAATGCTGTTCACATTAAGGTGAAAGATGTGTAGTCCGTTTTTATTAGCTGTGTTATTGATGTCTTCAAGTTCCAGGTAATGGTTTTCTGGTGCTGCTGTGGGGGAGGGAGGGGGGGGGCTTTGTTGTTGTCTCCGTGAGGTCTGTGTGCTGGTGTGTGGGGAGGGGGGATCCTTTGTCCTGTCTTTTCTGGCGGCAACCCTTTGTTCTCCTGGGCTGGTAAACATAGCCAGCCTGGCTAGGTTGGCTAATTTATCAGGCGATTTGTCCGTGGGGTTGCCGGTTGGATTTCTTGTGATTTGCACCGGTGTTGTAGCCTCTGGTTCATCCCGTCTAGTTCTGGTCCCTCGGGCGTTCCGTTGTAGTTGCGCCGGTGATCCAGTAGTGGGCGGTGGAGGGTTGTTGATGTTGGATGATGCATTGGTCGCAACGGTGGTCGTCGCTGTTTGCGTCTGTAGTCCGAGTTGTCTCGCTTGGTACCGAGTGATAACTGGACCTGGGTTCAGCGGAATGTCTCCCGAAAGAAGCAGGTATAAGAAGATCATTGATCTTCTATCAAACCTGCCCGATGGGGGTAAACTCTTTCGTCCCGGATTCGACGTTAACACGCTGTGTATTGCTGCAGTCCCCATGGATGGATGTTTCCTCTCCGAGCCATTTAGAAGGTAAAAGTCGCAATGGGACTCTTTTTTTACCTTATCCACTCCTGTCTGGTGGTATTTCCATGTTGAATTAAGGTACTGATCCGTAATCCAAAGTAGGGTGAGTAGAAAGTGTATAGTAAACCTTGTTGTTGATTTACTTTGACGTCGTTGTTGGGAGCTGAGAATAATGCGACTGTCCATGTCGAAAGCCGGAACATCCTCCATCAATGGAAAATTAACCCGCTCATACCCATGCTGATTGGTCCTTGTGCAAGACTAGAAAGCGGGGATATTTGATTAAACACCTGCTATCAGAAGAATACAGTCAGAAAAAAGTGTTTACTTTAACTTTTTAGTATTTAAGTAGTACATTTAAAAGTAGAAACTTTTAAACTTTTACTCAAGTGTGTTTTTAGCCAGATACTCTGACTTTTACTTGAGTAAGATTTTGAGACGGTACCCATACTTTCACTTTAAGTATAATTTCTGGCTACTTTTTACACCCCTGCCCTAGACTACACTACAGGCAGTACACTCAGGGTACCCCTAGACTACACTACAGGCAGCACACCCAGGGTACCCCTAGACTACACTACAGGCAGTACACTCAGGGTAGCCCTAGACTACACTACAGGCAGTACACCCAGGGTACCCCTAGACTACACTACAGGCAGTACACCCAGGGTACCTGTTACAAAGGGTCAGATTAAACCGAATATATATATATTTATTGCTTGAGATCCCTTGTATAATATTTGTATATCGTTTGATCTCCCTTGTATATTCTTTGTATATATACACGTAATATCCCTTTACCTAGGTACAAACCAGACCATAATACTCGTTCTCCTATTGGACAGTGACCCCTAGGCGCCAACGACCATACCCCCAATGGCAAGTTCAAAGACAACGCCAAGGCATGTCTCAACATGTCCAGGTTTGCGCAGTAATACGAGACAGAACTGAGGTTGGCACTAGATTATTCACCTTACGTATAAATACGTCGCAGGTGGATACAGCAGTAGTCTTATCCCAAAGTTGAAGCCTTCACCACGAGTCAACGACCAAGTGAAGTGAGCAACTTTGCGTCTAAATAGAGCACTTATAACATGTGCGAATAGGATAGTAAAAGTGTCAGAGTTTAGTGAAATAACGTCAAGTTCGACCTAGTTAAGTGTGAAGGATAGTGCACAGGAGAATCTACACCGGCGAATGCAGAGCCTTTTCCGGCTGGATTATATTGCTTTGGTACCGTGGCTGCTGGAGCAGAGAACCGTCTACCCCACTATAGTGTGGGATCTACCCAGTGAGGAGCACCCTCGAGCCCGCCTCTAGGACCAGAGGCTGGCTAGCTTTCATCCATGCTGTCGAGCATACTGGATTATAGCTGTTGCTTTGTCTAAGGACCAAGGGAGTACTGCACCGACTCCCGTAGCTGGAGCTTCTTTATTCCGCGTTGACCCAGACTTTGCTCCCGAACATTCCTCTGCCCTGCCGGCTTACAACCGGAGGGAACCCCCTAGTGTCTCCAGCTGACTACGAGTGTGCCTTATGTAATTACTATGCTACAGGTGGCGTCAGTTATACCCATCTTACTATTCTCATGGACTTACGCTCTTGACCTACTTTAAGTGTTCTTCACCTTACAAGCGCAATTATAATTCTCAATCTGTAACCTACCGTTGCTGCTCTAATAATAATAAATACCTCTAACTAGAACTTTCTTTGTCATTGCCGTATTCTTGTGTGGGTGTTCACCAGATATATCATGTACTGTATGGCCAGTAATTAAAGTACATAACTAAGTAGTGGTTTAATAATACCATACTCTCAATACAGTCAGGGAATTGTACCCCTCAGTTACAATTGGTCCTTCGAACCGGATAGTATCAGTGTAATATCTAATATAATATTGATATTAACCATGGCCAGCGGTGAACACTCCCCAAGCGGCTCTCCCAAGCTAGAACGCCCGCAGCGCAGACGGCAGCCACCTCCCTATCTAGAGGACTACGCTGTCAGTCTAATACCTAGCTTTAAACAGACGTTAAATGCGGATAAAGCGGATAGTCAAAGCATGTCAAATCCTACCGACCAGGCGACCCGACCAGTAGAGACCCCAGTGGATTCAGACCAAACTGACTCAGCTCACGGGGGGGACCAGGTGGGACATGACCAGACTATACCTCCAGACAACGTCACCGGGAGAGTCCCCGGAGAGCTCCAGGATAAAGAAAGCGCTCCGGGGACAGAACCCGACACACAACCAAGAGAAGAGAAGCGCGCCCAGGAGATGGATCTCGAGGCGCGCCCAGAGAACAGATCTCCAACGAGCACTGTCAGAAGCCGATCATCTCCGTCAGTGTCATCCCCCAGCGAGGCGGACCAGATGCTGGCGCAGGCATTCATTGCCACCCTGGCAGCCTCCACCGAACGCGATCAACTTCAGGGTGAACGCGATCGACTTCAAGCGCAACAACTAAATGAGCGCGAACATTCTACCATGGAAAGAGAACGCCTCCAGGCTCAACAGACGAGCGAGCGCGAACAAGCTGCAGACCAACGAGAGCGCCTTCACGCGCAACTCCAAGCGCAAGCCCTTAGTGAGCGCGAACACGCTGCAACCGAGCGAGAGCGCTTCCAGGCGCAACAAAGGAGTGAAGACGACCGCATAAGACTGGAGACCAGACGCCTTCAGACGGAAGAGAACATTGAAAGAGGCCGCGCCGATGCACAGCGCGCCGCCGCCAATGCACAGCGCGACGCCGCCAATACCCAGCGCGAAGCACAGCGCGATGCCGCCCATGCCCAGCGCGAAGCAGAGCGCGACCGGCTGCAGGCGCAGATGGTAGAACAATTGATTGCCATGGCGACACCCCCTCTCTCCGCACGGAGCTCCCGGAGATCATCACGACAAGGGTCTAGGGCACATTCCCCTACCCGACCAAGCGACCCGGGACCCCGCCAACAGGAGGATCCTGTCTACGTCTCCGAACCCCCTCCCCGACCAGTCCATACGAGACCCAGCCACCGGGAAGAACCGGCCTACGTCGCCGAGAGACTGACTAGAAGACTCCAGGACCTAGCAGAGGAAGAGGAAGAGGAAGAGGAGGAATGTCAAGCCCACCAGCAGCAACATACTCTGGACCAGGAGGCCCAGTACAGCCCCGACGTCAGCCCCGAGCCACTGCACTACAAACCCCCGACCCAACTCACGGGTGAGTTTGACGTACAGTCAGCACCGAGGAACAGCACCTGGGTACCCGGCCCCTGGTACCCACCAAGTACCAACCCACGACAACACGTACGGGGAGACTCGCCCAGGAGGCCTCTTCCCCAACGCTCACCGATGTGCCAGCCATCCATGGCATCGTACCTTGGCACACCGACGTTCCCAGACTTTACGCGCGAGGACAGAGCACAGTACACGGAATTACAGATGTGCTTGGAGACTATGATGTCCGACGTCCCCGATGAGTCGTACAAATATGCCATCCTCCTCAAGCATCTCAAGGTGCCCAGAGCGCATAATATAGCGCTGGCATATTCCAACTCAAGCACCCCATACTCCGCGGCTCTAGTGGCCCTCGACCAGCGTTATGGACGCATATGGGACTACGTGATACAAGAAATAAGAGACATCGACCGCCTCCCCCCAGCCAAAGACAATAGAGCATTGGATGACCTCTCTATCAAGGTACAATCCCTGGTAGGGATGCTGGGATCCCAAAGGGAAAAAGGGAGACATGAACTATATGCTAACTCTAATGTAGAACGAATACTAGAGAAGCTCCCTCCAGCCCGCCAAGAGCGTTTTCGGCAGCAGAGAGACCACCGCGACCCCAACGGCCCAGAGGCATCCCTCCTAGACTTATCTGATTTCCTCGCCAGGGACGTCAGCAGCCTACGACTGGACACGTTCATGTGGAGTGGACCAAGCCCAAGAGATGGACCTCGGGGATCTAATGATAACCGCCGGTCAGTGACTGTTATGCACCAGGCCGAGTCAGTGCCGCAGCACGAGAACCACAGCAACCCCCCAACCAAGGGGGAGTGGAAGATTGAATGCCAGTACTGTGAAGGGGAACATCGGCTGTATCAATGTGACACTTTCAAGAAGCTGACCACGGACGAGGTGAGTCAGTGGATCAAAGACCACCGCCGCTGCTTCCGCTGCGCGCGCAGCCATATGGCAGCTGAGTGCCGTTTAAAGAAGAAATGCAGCAAGTGCGACGGCGCCCACCTGGAGGTCCTGCACGACCTCAACAAGCGTCCGCCAGGGGGCCGGAGTGTGCCCGTCACGGTAATGTACCAGGCCGAGGCGGTGTCACCACAGACCAGGCCTGAAACCACCCCTGGTGTCCCGACGGTCGCAGCAGACACGGGGACCGACAGTGCCACCCGTACTACCCCGAGTCGGCGCCACCAACGCCGAGTCACCACTCCCCCGCCAAAGAGGAAGGGGAGATCGTCTGTACCTACTGCGACGGCGGACACTGGCTGGCACAGTGCGCCAAATATAAGACACTGAACCCCGTCCAAGTTGATCAGTGGCGTGAGGCGGCCCAGGCGGGCGCCGCTTACCGCACAGCACTGTGCGGGGCCCACCAGCGAAGATTAACCAAACAAGGCAACCAACCAACAGGAGTGCTCCACATAGACCCCAAGCATAGCGGGACCCCCCGAGTGCTCATCAAAGTGGTCAGAGTGCTCCTGAGCTACGAGGACAAGGTCCTGGACACTTACGCCGTCCTAGACGATGGGTCTGAAAAGACTCTCCTCCTCGCATCCGCCGCAGCCCGGCTGGGTCTGCGGGGTGCCAAAGGAACAATGACAATCCGTACCATTAGAAGAGACCAGAAGATCATAAAGGGTGAAAATGTCTCCTTCAAGATAGCAGCGGTGGACCAGCCCGAGAAGCAGTATAGCATCACCAACGTCTTCACCAGCCACGACATATGCCTGTCACAGTACACCTACCCCATCCCACAGCTGATGGCGAAGTACGTGCACCTACGTCAACTACCTATACCGCTTATCGACGGCGCCACACCGACCCTGCTCATAGGCTCCGACCACGCGGACCTCATTCTCCCAATTGAGGCGGCCCACATCGGACCCAAAGGATGCCCAGTCGCGGTTCAGACCCGACTGGGGTGGACGCTCCAGGGCCCCCTCTACGGACTTGACAGTCAACCCACGTCTACACGCTGCCTGCACACAAAGGTGAGCGACACCGGCCACTCTCCCGTACAGCCCGTTGAGAGGCTATTGACATTAGACGAGAGGCCTGTGAGAGAACCGTGGGCACAAGAAGAGGGAGTTCCGAACTCCACCCCCCTCAGCTGCGCTCCAAGCGACGTAGCTGACCTCGAACCCAGCACCCCAAGCGACTCCTTGATGGGGCGGCCGGAACCGGCCCCTCCTCAGACGGGGTACAGACCAAACAAGAGAAACAGACGGAGGATGTGGAGGCACAGCCAAGCACAGATCAAAGCAGTCTCAGGCCCGCTTCCTCCTAAGCTCCCTACCATCCCTTCCAGCCCGTCAGAAGCGGGTCAAGGACAGGGACAACTTAAAGGTGGACACAACCGTTCTGATCATAGACCAGTCACTACCCCGAGCTGCGTGGCCGGCCGGCCGCGTAAGCAAAGTGATCACTGGTGCCGACGGAAAGGTCAGAGCGGCAGAAGTTCTTATCCAGGGACGGACATACACCCGACCCGTGGCGAGGCTGATAGAGTTGCCAAGGCTCCCTGACTCCCTTGATGATGATCATGACCCACTGACTTTGTAGATTGCCCTACTCCCCACAACAGACATTGAGTAGTTGACAGGACTATTAATCTGTCTTTGCTTTATCTAATTAGGTGCGGACTAATTAGGAGGCGGCTGTTACAAAGGGTCAGATTAAACCGAATATATATATTTATTGCTTGAGATCCCTTGTATAATATTTGTATATCGTTTGATCTCCCTTGTATATTCTTTGTATATATACACGGAATATCCCTTTACCTAGGTACAAACCAGACCATAATACTCGTTCTCCTATTGGACAGCGACCCCTAGGCGCCAACGACCATACCCCCAATGGCAAGTTCAAAGACAACGCCAAGGCATGTCTCAACATGTCCAGGTTTGCGCAGTAATACGAGACAGAACTGAGGTTGGCACTAGATTATTCACCTTACGTATAAATACGTCGCAGGTGGATACAGCAGTAGTCTTATCCCAAAGTTGAAGCCTTCACCACGAGTCAACGACCAAGTGAAGTGAGCAACTTTGCGTCTAAATAGAGCACTTATAACATGTGCGAATAGGATAGTAAAAGTGTCAGAGTTTAGTGAAATAACGTCAAGTTCGACCTAGTTAAGTGTGAAGGATAGTGCACAGGAGAATCTACACCGGCGAATGCAGAGCCTTTTCCGGCTGGATTATATTGCTTTGGTACCGTGGCTGCTGGAGCAGAGAACCGTCTACCCCACTATAGTGTGGGATCTACCCAGTGAGGAGCACCCTCGAGCCCGCCTCTAGGACCAGAGGCTGGCTAGCTTTCATCCATGCTGTCGAGCATACTGGATTATAGCTGTTGCTTTGTCTAAGGACCAAGGGAGTACTGCACCGACTCCCGTAGCTGGAGCTTCTTTATTCCGCGTTGACCCAGACTTTGCTCCCGAACATTCCTCTGCCCTGCCGGCTTACAAACGGAGGGAACCCCCTAGTGTCTCCAGCTGACTACGAGTGTGCCTTATGTAATTACTATGCTACAGGTGGCGTCAGTTATACCCATCTTACTATTCTCATGGACTTACGCTCTTGACCTACTTTAAGTGTTCTTCGCCTTACAAGCGCAATTATAATTCTCAATCTGTAACCTACCGTTGCTGCTCTAATAATAATAAATACCTCTAACTAGAACTTTCTTTGTCATTGCCGTATTCTTGTGTGGGTGTTCACCAGATATATCATGTACTGTATGGCCAGTAATTAAAGTACATAACTAAGTAGTGGTTTAATAATACCATACTCTCAATACAGTCAGGGAATTGTACCCCTCAGTTACAGTACCCCTAGACTACACTACAGGCAGTACACTCAGGGTACCCCTAGACTACACTACAGGCAGTACACCCAGGGTACCCCTAGACTACACTACAGGCAGTACACTCAGGGTACCCCTAGACTACACTACTGCTTGTGACGTTTTTGTCGGGAGAAACGTTGACCCAATAACAAAGTAAACCATTTGAAACACAAGCTATGGCTTTAGGCCACTGCTGTTCAATAAGTAGATGATATTGTTTCTACTGCAATCTACAATCAACCAATCAAACTGGTAATAATTCATTTAATAATTACTTGCATTTATATAGCGCTTTTCTAGACACTCAAAGCGCTCTACAATATAGGGTGGAAATTGCCTCCTTCACCACCACTGGTACTTGGTTGTGTGGGGTCGGCGTGGTGTGTGAGGCATGATGGTGGGTGCACAGGAGGCCCTCTGAGCCTCAGTGCCCAGGGGTCTCTGGGGGTCCTAATCCAGCCTAAATGCTCACCCATTTCGGGGGTCCAAGTCAGAGAAATTGTATATCTTGATGGTAGGCTACACGAGTTGTGACATAATCACCTGATGTATTCAGTAACAAAAAAAGAATGTATAACCTTCTGTCAATTCACTGTAAGTAACTGTTAACCTCTTTAGCCCGAGCGGTCCATCGGCAGACCGCAAATCACATCATAAATCAATCTCTCCAGACTGTATGACATTAAGTAGTGTTTTTTCCCCAAATGTATCTAAGAGTAAAGACCCTAACCATGTCACAACAGCAGTCATAGTGTATATTTTCAGCAATATGTTTGTTTACCAATAGGTTAAAGTGTTATTAGTGAGATTTTAATTTATGGAATGTCTTAATAATCTTGCGAATATCTGCCATTTTGAATTAGCGAAACGTCGCCAGTTGTAGTCATATGAGTACAGGGCATCCAGAGCTCTCAATGAGCGGTGAAATTTCGAAAAACTACATTTCCTAGCGATTTCCAGCTTCCTGCAAGCAAATGAGTTCCTGGTTAATATTTTTTATTTATCTTATTTGTCGGGATTATATACCACAAAACTGAACGTTGTTGGCATAGACTGGAGCGCAGTTAGTTTGTCTACCTTCTGTGAACATTTAGCAACCATCCGTGTTGAAATCCGATTCAAAATGGCGGACCTGTCGCAAGAATAAAAAGCTGACTGTATTTACAGTAGATTTCATTCTCGGTTCTTCCTGCACGCCTGGATATACTAAATCCAAATTGAACTCTGTCATTGGAACAAGTAGATTTGGCCCGATCCATAGATGTGCAACATGGCTATAATAAGGTAATTTATAGGCCTGCTATTCTATATTCTATAATATTATTTCAAATTGCATGTGTCCGGATGCCAGAATTCAGTACTGTATCTACAAAACCTCCTGTTTAATCATCTTCCCTTTATTAATTTCCTCAGTTCTTTTGTACACGTGATCTCAAGAAGGTACTGAACGAGCTCAGTGGCAGTTTTTCATGTCTGGTCATTTTTAACATGGTGTTATTCACTGTCAAAGATGCAAAGAAAAATCATAATTTATATAATTTATATTCTCCTTTGTTTCATCACAATTTACTCAAGCCTAGTAACAGACACAATATTTCTGACACTGGGAATACATTCCCTGAGATCCATAGATGTCCCTATACCAAGAACATGCAAATGGACCTTGTAGAAGTGGAGCAATCTACTATTTTATGTATTTTTTGGCGGATTTTCAGAAGATTAACAGGCTAAAGTAATGCTGTTGGTGACCAGTGGAATGTAATTTTACTCAAGTAGCCTACTGTATTTAAGTAAAAAAGTACTTGAACCTTACGTGAGTATTTTCATTTTAGGGAACTTTGTACTTTCACTCCACTACATTTAAAAGAAAATATTGTACTTTTTACTCTACTACATTTATCTGAACCCATCAGCTACTAGTTACTTTGAAGAAAAAGATTTTCCATAGAAAACGTTGATTGATTGTACTTTCAAATTTGAAGCCTGCAGACTTCAGAGTTGTTGTAATCAGAGCAGCATAAATGGTAAATGGTGCATTTATATATCAGCTTTTATCCAAAGCGCTTTACAAATTGTTCCTCACATTTGACCCATTCACTCATACATTCACACATCGACGGCAGAGGCGACCGTGCAAGGTGCTAACCAGCTCATCGGGAGCAGTTAGGCGTTAAGTGTCTTTAACATGCTGCCGGGAGGAGCGGGAATTTAACCGGGAACCTCCGGATTACCAGATGACTACTCTACCGAGCCACTGTCACCCTGCATAACAGGACGACATACCACTTTAACATAACCTTTAATCAGAGCAGCATAACTGGACCACATACCACTTTAACACAACCTTTAGAGGTCAATGGATCGATACCCATCAGATACCCAAGAATGCAAGTGAGATATATCTGATGTCCTCTGGAATTCAGCTTTAATAGTCAGATATATCTGATGTCCTCTGGAATTCAGCTTTAATAGTCAGATATATACAGTATCTGATGTCCTCTGGAATTCAGATTTAATAGTCGCCTGTTGTCACTCCTGGACGCTTGAAGCCTTTTTACAACGCATCCGCGTTTCCGGGTTCCCGTTTTGCGCTCTGATTGGCCAGGTCATGTGACATGAGCGCCAATCGTGGGACGGCAAGTTTCTACACTGGTTAAGCTTAGGCACTCTTCGAAGTTGGTTAAGGTTAGAGTTTGTCTTAGAGCGTGACGGCAAGTTCTTTCACCGGTTAAGCTTAGGCACTCTTTCGAAGTTGGTTATGGTTAGAGTTTGTCTTAGAGCATGGCGATAGAACGCCAGGTAGCTTGCAGGCTGTTCAACGCGGAAATGGGCAAACACGCTATTGGGCGCACATGTCACATGACCTGGCCAATCAGAGCGCCGGAAACGCGGATGCGTTGTAAAAAGGCTACACGCCTCCTGGGCATCTAAGTTTTAGACAACATGGAGGGTGGGCAACATGGAGGGTGAGCAGGGACAACATGGAGGGTCGGCGGGGACAACATGGAGGGTGAGCGGGGACAACATGGAGGGTGGGCGGGGACAACATGGAGGGTGGGCGGGGACAACATGGAGGGTGGGCGGGGACAACATGGAGGGTGGGAGTGGACAGCATGGAGGGTGGGCGGGGACAACATGGAGGATTTTATTATGTATGGGGGAGGAGACATCTCTTTATATATCTCGGCACCTGGTGGTATCATGAGTGGCTCCGCCTAGAGCGCCCTCTAGTGGAAACAGTTATATATGCAGTTAGACAGTTACTTGCAATCCTACATAGAACCTCTAACTTTAACAACCTGCCACTTCCACTGCCTTGGGGCTGGTCTGTTGCCTCCTTCAGAAGGCCAGAAACACAGCCTCGCCCTCCACTCTGTCTCCCACGGCCCTGTGGCTCTCCACAGCCTCTCCACAGCCTCTCCACAGCCTCCTCCACTCTGTCTCCTGTGGCTCTCCACAGCCTCCACTCTGTCTCCACAGCCTCTCCACAGCCTCTCCACAGCCTCTCCACAGCCTCCACTCTGTCTCCACAGCCTCTCCACAGCCTCCACTCTGTCTCCACAGCCTCTCCACAGCCTCCACTCTGTCTCCTGTAGCTCTCCACAGCCTCCACTCTGTCTCCACAGCCTCTCCACAGCCTCCACTCTGTCTCCTGTAGCTCTCCACAGCCTCCACTCTGTCTCCACAGCCTCTCCACAGCCTCCACTCTGTCTCCACAGCCTCTCCACAGCCTCCACTCTGTCTCCTGTAGCTCTCCACAGCCTCTCCACAGCCTCCACTCTGTCTCCACAGCCTCTCCACAGCCTCCACTCTGTCTCCACAGCCTCTCCACAGCCTCCACTCTGTCTCCACAGCCTCTCCACAGCCTCCACTCTGTCTCCTGTAGCTCTCCACAGCCTCTCCACAGCCTCCACTCTGTCTCCACAGCCTCTCCACAGCCTCCACTCTGTCTCCACAGCCTCTCTACAGCCTCCACTCTGTCTCCACAGCCTCTCCACAGCCTCCACTCTGTCTCCTGTAGCTCTCCACAACCTCCACTCTGTCTCCACAGCCTCTCCACAGCCTCCACTCTGTCTCCACAGCCTCTCCACAGCCTCCACTCTGTCTCCACAGCCTCTCCACAGCCTCCACTCTGTCTCCACAGCCTCTCCACAACCTCCACTCTGTCTCCACAGCCTCTCCACAGCCTCCACTCTGTCTCCACAGCCTCCCCACAGCCTCTCCACAACCTCCACTCTGTCTCCACAGCCTCTCCACAGCCTCCACTCTGTCTCCTGTAGCTCTCCACAACCTCCACTCTGTCTCCACAGCCTCTCCACAGCCTCCACTCTGTCTCCTGTAGCTCTCCACAACCTCCACTCTGTCTCCACAGCCTCTCCACAACCTCCACTCTGTCTCCACAGCCTCTCCACAGCCTCCACTCTGTCTCCTGTAGCTCTCCACAACCTCCACTCTGTCTCCACAGCCTCTCCACAGCCTCCACTCTGTCTCCTGTAGCTCTCCACAACCTCCACTCTGTCTCCACAGCCTCTCCACAACCTCCACTCTGTCTCCACAGCCTCTCCACAGCCTCCACTCTGTCTCCTGTAGCTCTCCACAACCTCCACTCTGTCTCCACAGCCTCTCCACAGCCTCCACTCTGTCTCCTGTAGCTCTCCACAACCTCCACTCTGTCTCCACAGCCTCCACTCTGTCTCCTGTAGCTCTCCACAGCCTCTCCACAGCCTCTCCACAGCCTCCACTCTGTCTCCTGTAGCTCTCCACAGCCTCTCCACAGCCTCTCCACTGCCTCCACTCTGTCTCCTGTGGCTCTCCACAGCCTCCACTCTGTCTCCACAGCCTCTCCACAGCCTCCACTCTGTCTCCACAGCCTCTCCACAGCCTCCACTCTGTCTCCACAGCCTCTCCACAGCCTCCACTCTGTCTCCACAGCCTCTCCACAGCCTCCACTCTGTCTCCTGTGGCTCAAGCAGACAGGGTTAGGGTTCTGAAGGGCTGTCTGCTTGTAACAGCTGTTCGCCACAGACCAGTTCTAGATTCGAATGAGGAGAGGACTAATATACACAGTTAAAGGAATGGCAGGCCAGAGACAAGGTTATAACAATGACCGGTATTTTATTCTCGACAGCGCTAGCTAGACAATTACAATACATACAAACGTAAAGTAGTGAAGTATCCCTTTTTGGTTCTTTTCTTAACCACTCCCTCTTTCAGGAAGGTTAATTCGATATCAAGTCCTAGGTTCGGTTCAGACGTCTCTGAGGTTGTCACTAGCTAAAAGCTAGGTTTAAGTTTGGACATTAGACTTTTTCGTGAGTAACTCGTTATCTTTCTTCTGCAATTGCAGATCAGTAAACTCTATAACAGTTTATCATTCAGTAAACTCTATATCAGTTTATCATTTCAGTAGGTAAGTGTTTAAACATATTAATTTAAACCTTTAAGCAGTGATGTGTTCTTCATGGGACAGGGTTGCACGCAGTGCAGCCAAAGTTTTGTGAGCAGAAGCGCGTGCACGCACATGCACGGATGTGCACGGCACGCGCATGCACACAGGAATGCGCTGCACTCGCTAAGTACCCACCTGGCCTACTTTGCATATCAATAGCGCCGGTCGTCAGGTGTTAAATACATTCTCAGATACATTCACACAGACCTTGTGAATGAAATGTGTTACATTCCATTCGTAGAGGCAATTAGGCATCGTCTTTAGTCTGTGCTTAAGCGAGGGAACATTTATGCGCATGCGCGGGAGCGCGCACGCGCCCATGGAATTGTATTCATTCATTTACAAAATCTGTATTGAAAACGGAATTTGACTTGTCTCCATGTGCCTACTTACTAAATGAATTACCTGAGATCCAGATGGATCCAAAAAAATATAGATTGCTGATTATTATAACATACTTTGCCAAGAAATGCATTCTCCTGTTTTGGAAAAATGACTCTTCGCCCACTTTTGAGATGTTTCAAGATCAGATATCCCAGCTTCTTCCACTGGAGAGATTGACCTTGGAGGAACATGGCCGGGGGGCGTCTATTCAAAACCCAAACGGTGCATGCTTCCGCGTTCGCGTTTTTTTGTGCTCTGATTGACCTACGCTAGTTTTGCAGACGCCGCTATGAGCGTAGAAATAATGTGTGGAGAGCGGAGAGCGAGCGGAGAGCGAGCCTCGCACACACGCACTTTGAAAAGGGTATCACAGTAGTACGCCCTACTGTAGAACATGACATCTCACCTCGTTCGTCTGCTGGCTGTGGAGCCTATGGTCACAAGTTCAAATCACTCTTGGTTCAAGTTTTATTTAATTTTTTTTTACGTTTAATTAATTTATCCACTCTGGTTGGAATTGGATGGTGTGTATGTATATGTATGTATTGTGCTCTATAATGACAATACATTCAAAGCTGTCTGACGCGCCACTGTCGTGTCCATAGGCAGCGTAGCGATTTCAAAATGAGATTCGATTAAAATGTATTGTCATTATACAGCACAATACATATGTAGCAGCCTGAATATTCTACAAAGTATTCAGTAGTGCGTGCTAACTAACTGTTACTTTCCCTGTGTGTGTATAACGTGTGCCTAACAGCAGGGCCGCCTGGGAGAAATGCGAGGCCCTGTGCGAGATTTAAATGCGAGCCCCCCCCCCCCCCTAAAAGGTAATTTTTTTTTTTTTTTTTTTTTTTTTTTCATACAGTCAACATATTCTTAAATAATAGCGCTGCCCGAGGCTGGGCATGATACAGTCAACATATAGCAAGAGAGAGCGAGAGAGAGCTCCCGTTCTACAGTCAATATACAGTGTGTGTTAGAGAGAGAGCATGTATATGTGTGTTAGAAAGAGAGAGAAATATAGAGAGAGAGCATGTCATTTTGTGTGTTAGAGAGAGATATAGAGCATGTCTGTGTGTGTTAGAAAGAGAGAGAGAGAGAGAGAGCATGTGTGTTTGTGTGTTAGAGAGAGAGAGCATGTCTGGCTCAACATAACGTTAGCCAACATAACGTTAGCCTTAGCCACGATAGCTAGCCGGCCCGAGAGAGAGAGATATATATCCACGGCGGGAATAGAATAGAGTGCATTAAAAACTCACCAAACGTCCAAGAGGATGGAGACAACCGCGTGGAGTTGACGAAGTTCATCTGCCGAATGACTGTCCTCTTCATCTTGGCATAACAATGCTGCATGCGCTGTCTCTAGGTTAGCAAAGCTAGTTAGCCTTTAGCTAAGCTAGCTACTAGCCGACATGGCTATCCCGACTGTCTGAACCACACGTTAGCACTCGATATTATAACGTAGCTAAAGCTAACTAGCTGTCCCTGCATGTGTGTTAGAAAGAGAGAGAAATATAGAGAGAGAGCATGTCATTTTGTGTGTTAGAGAGAGATATAGAGCATGTCTGTGTGTGTTAGAAAGAGAGAGAGAGAGAGCATGTGTGTTTGTGTGTTAGAGAGAGAGAGCATGTCTGGCTCAACATAACGTTAGCCAACATAACGTTAGCCTTAGCCACGATAGCTAGCCGGCCAGAGAGAGAGAGAGATATATCCACGGCGGGAATAGAATAGAGTGCATTAAAAACTCACCAAACGTCCAAGAGGATGGAGACAACCGTGGGGAGTTGACGAAGTTCATCTGCCGAATGACTGTCCTCTTCATCTTGGCATAACAATGCTGCACGCGCTGTCTCTAGGTTAGCTAACGCTAGTTAGCCTTTAGCTAAGCTAGCTACTAGCCGACATGGCTATCCCGACTGTCTGAACCACACGTTAGCACTCGATATTATAACGTAGCTAAAGCTAACTGTAATATTCATGCTTTGAATATCTCATTTTACGACAGGCGCGCCAGGCGCACCTTGCTATTATGAATACCTGCACAAGGGGTCCTGACAGTCAGTTGGCTGCCAGCCGTGAATGGAGTTACACTCATGCTTAACAAATGCTTACCTTTGAATAAATCTCTAAATGCAATCTCCTCGTCCTGAAGATTATTCTCTATAAATCGAATACGACATGGTGTCAGAAGCAGGATGAACATGGATATCAACTGCATTGAAACTACTCGTGAAGGACTGTGCATATGTGAACAATGATGAGATGGTTAGAGACCGCATAGTGTTTGGCATACACTCAGCAAAAGTAAGAGAGAAACTATTAAACGTTGGATCAGACTTGTCGTTAGACAAAGCGGTAGATATAGCTAGAGCCCACGAGCTAGCACAATCACAGATAAAGAGCTTTACTGGCGCCACGAGCAGCGCGCAGGAGCAGCTCGTGCACGAGGTGCACAGACATGAACAGAAGTATAGCGCACAGAAATACCGCCCCAGAACAGAGTGGACAGAGAGAGCGAACAGAGCGAGCGACACAGACACACGTAAGAACTGTGGATACTGTGGGGGTAGAGCTCACAAGGAAGGAGATAACTGTGTAGCTAGGGGGAAACAATGCACGAAGTGTGGAAAATGGAACCACTTTGCCAAAGTCTGCAGGGCCGGTAGTTTCCAAAAAAAGTCAGTACACGAGATTAGCATGCGCTCTGAGTCAGGAGAAGAGTCAGACGAACTGTATGTAGACACCGTGACAGACAGACGGTTTGATGCAACAGAACAAGCGTTCGCAGACATACAAGTAGGAAAACAGGGCACAGAGCTTAAATTTAAGCTAGACACAGGTGCACAAGTAAATGTAATTCCTTTGAGAGAGTATCACAGTTTACAAGATAAACGCAAAATACAGCCTACTTCACGCAGACTGACAGGATATGGTGGAGAGAAGCTAGTGGTAAAGGGCACATGCACGTTAAAGTGTAAATACAAAGAGCGTGACATGTTGTTAGACTTTTACATAGTAGACACTCAGGCACCCCCAGTTCTAGGTTTACAGGCATGCCTGAATATGGACCTCATTAAACTAGTGTTGTCAGTAAATGCATACACAGATAAACAGACCATCATGGAAGAATACCACAACGTGTTTAAAGGGATAGGACTATTCCCAGGAGAGTGTCACATCCATATAGACCCAGACGCCACGCCAGTAGTCTGCCCACTGAGAAGGACACCGATCGCCCTGCGTGGCCGACTAAAGAAGGAGCTACAGAGTATGGAAGACACACAGATCATTGCTAGAGTCATCGAACCAACGGAGTGGGTCAGTGCACTAGTCATTGTTGAGAAACCACGCACAGGCAAGCTCAGACTATGTTTGGACCCTAAGGAGCTAAACAAGGCTATCAAGCGCCCGCACTACCCTCTGCCGACACTAGAGGACATCACACCCAGACTAACAGGCGCACGCTATTTCAGCGTACTGGATGCAAGGTCGGGATACTGGTCCATCAAGCTCTCCACAGAATCATCGAAGCTGACGACGTTCAACACACCGTTTGGACGGTACAGATTCCTACGATTACCATTTGGGCTCGCTTCTGCCCAGGACGAGTTCCAACGAAAAATCGACGAGACATACGAGGGACTGAACGGAGTAGCAGCTATAGTAGACGACATCCTTGTATATGGCGCGACCAGAGAGGAACACGATAAGAACCTACATGCAATGTTGGTGAGATCACGGGAGAGAGGCGTTCGGCTCAACGCAGACAAGTGCACCATCGGAGCCACCGAAGTGAGCTACTTCGGGCACGTCGTTTCAGCTGACGGCATGAAGCCTGACCCAGGCAAGATAGCTGCCATCAAGGAGATGGAGGCGCCAAAGAGCCGTGCAGAACTGGAGACCGTGCTAGGTATGGTCAACTATCTGGCGAAGTTCGCCCCGAGCCTCTCCGAGATCAACGCACCCATGAGACAGCTGCTTAAACAATCGAATGAGTTCCTGTGGGACGCGCAGCACGACGCTGCATTCCAAAAGATGAAAGACATACTTACCAGTGAACCGGGGCCAGTCCTCATCTACTTTGACCCAGATAAGGAGCTCAGCTTGCAAGTGGACGCATCAAAGTATGGTCTGGGTGCTGTGCTGATGCAGGAAGGAAGGCCCATTAGCTACGCATCCAGATCACTCACGGACAGCGAGGTCAACTACGCACAAATCGAAAAGGAGATGTACGCAGTCCTTTATGGATTCAAACGCTTCCACCAATATGCCTACGGTCGCCATGTTATGGTGCAATCTGACCACAAGCCCCTGGAGTCGATCATGAAGAAGCCGATCGCCGCAGCCCCACCGCGGTTACAGAGGATGATACTGCAACTACACAAGTACAACTTCACGATCGTGCACCGCCCTGGGAAAGACATCCCAGTTGCCGACACGCTGTCCAGGAAATCACTCACCTCTCACGACGACGGTCTCAGTGAAGGGATGGACCTTCAGGTACACATGGTATACAACAGCTTACCTGTGCACGACGACAGGCTACAGGAGATCAGAGAAACAACAGACAATGACACACAGCTAAAGCTGCTCAGCCAGGCTATCCTGGAGGGATGGCCTGAGGAAAGAAAACAATGCCCCCAGAACATCACTGAATACTGGAATCACCGAGATGAACTATCCAAAACGAATGGAATCATTTTCAAAGGAGAGAAAATAGTCATCCCTACCAGCCTCAGAGGAGAGATGCTGATCAAGATCCATGCAGGCCACATGGGAATGGAAAAATGCAAACTGAGAGCACGAGACATCATGTTCTGGCCTGGAATGGGTAGACATATAGAGCAAGTCGTGGAGAAGTGCTCAATATGCCAAGAGCGCCGCCCATCAAACACCAAGGAGCCTATGATGCCTCATCGTATCCCAGACCGCCCCTGGCAGGTTGTAGGGACAGATCTCTTTAACTGGAACAACCAGGACTATGTTGTGACCGTTGACTATTACAGCAGATTCTTCGAACTAGACAGACTCCACAGCACCACATCGGCAGCTGTTGTCCACAAGCTAAAGGCAGCCTGTGCCAGGCATGGCGTCCCAGAGACCATAGTCTCAGACAACGGACCACAATACAAGTCTAAAGAGTTCGAGGCATTCGCCAAGTCGTGGGAGTTTACACACGTCACGTCAAGCCCACATTATCCGCAAAGCAACGGACTATCGGAGAGAACTGTGAAGACGGCAAAATCACTCATGGACAAGGCTAAGGCAGACGGAAGAGACCCGTACCTAAGCCTCCTGGAGTATCGTAACACCCCAGTCGACAACTTCAAATCGCCGGCACAGCTGTTGATGAGCCGCAGGCTACGCTCAACCCTCCCGAGCACCAACCAACAGTTGCGGCCAGGGGTAGTAAGCCCCAAAGATGGACATGACAAGCGAGTGCAGAGACAACAGCACCAGAAGAAATACTATGACAGGTCAGCTAGACCACTGCCCCCACTACATTGTGGTGAATCTGTCAGGCTCCAAGAACATGGACGCTGGAGGCCAGCAGTAGTCATACAACCAGCCGACACTGCGCGGTCATACCACGTTCGCACCCAAGATGGACGCGAATACCGCCGCAACCGCAGGCACCTGAGGGACACAAAAGAGGAACACTTCCAGGACAGCGACGGTATGCCAAGTCCAGAGAGCGTCGATCAACCGCCGGAGACCAACGACCCTGAACTGTCAGAGGACTCAGAAGAGAACTCAGCTTCATACTACACCAGATCCGGCCGAGCAGTGAAGCCTCGGGACATTTTAGACCTATAAATGTACAGGGTGCAGGCGGATCGCTGCCCTATTATAACACTGTTTACCCAATTAAAAAAAAAAAAAAAAAAAAAGGGGTGGTGAAATGTAACAAAATATTAATGTATGCTGAAATGATGACTTACTATATGTGTTGAATCTATGACTTACTTACCTTGCTTACTTGTCGATATATTCCCATTTTGTTAGCAAGCTAATTCTACAAATAAGAGCTGCATATGGTAAGAGTGGTGAGACATACGACCAAATAAGCCTTGAATACATACCTTTTTCACAGCTGAAGTATCCAAATACTAAAGCAGACTTTCCAGAATAAGAGGGCACACAATACGAACTGTAATACCTTTGATACAAGAATCTTTATGTTTAACATATTATTCTTACCTGTTTACATTGCCTGGTCCTGACACTGTAACGCACATGGTTATTGTTTACAAAGAAACTCTTACAGAGTAATGCACAACTGTCTTTATTTCAATTTTGTTCATAGCTTATAAGGCTTTCTTTAAAAGAAGGAGGATGTAATATTCATGCTTTGAATATCTCATTTTACGACAGGCGCGCCAGGCGCACCTTGCTATTATGAATACCTGCACAAGGGGTCCTGACAGTCAGTTGGCTGCCAGCCGTGAATGGAGTTACACTCATGCTTAACAAATGCTTACCTTTGAATAAATCTCTAAATGCAATCTCCTCGTCCTGAAGATTATTCTCTATAAATCGAATACGACACTAACTAGCTGTCCCTGCCTTTAGCTAAGCCGACATGGCTAGCCTGACTGAACTGTCTAACATGCAACAACTTTTCTAACGACGAGGTGAGGTGCTACTCTTCTCCGGCTGCAGTATGGATTACTAACAATAACATTGAGCCCTTTTTCCCTTTCTGGAGCGGTCCTTGAGTGGGACCAGTGGAGGTTGCCAGCAGGGGGCGGAGTGGCAGTGGTGGCAGGTGGAGCGGTGGAGAGAAGCAAGCAACGAGGAAAAGGAAGTTACCAGGAGGCAAAGGGAGCAGGAAGCTCTCTTCGGCGTTGGACTTGGCCATGAACAGTCGCAGCCACAGCGGGTGTGTGCTTTGGAATAGCCCCGTTGAAGAAGTTAATAAAGGAGAGCCCCGTCGGAACGAGCGGCGGGTGATGAGAAATACTTGCTAGTGACGGGTTATCCTAGAAGTATCAGCGATAGTGTGTGAGTAAGAGAAACCGAACCGAAAGACTAACGTCTAGAGTTAACGAGACTAACGTCTAACGTTATCGGGTTATAGTAGTTACTGTGTGCGGTATAGTAGTATGCTGCTAGCGGCTCCGTCTGACTTGAGTAGACTACCGGGCGCGCAGCGCTGAAGAGACCGGTGGTATAGCCTGCCACGTTGCGTTAGCAGTGTAACCGATATAGCAGGAGGGTGCGTCGAGACCCAAAGCTTAGCTGTGTTTAGGGTAGCCACAGTATTAGCTTGCGCGACAGAAGCAAGCCAGCAACAGTAGCGGTGGACGTCTCCCAGACCAGTGATTCCCAACCTGGGGTCCACGGACCCCTTGGGGGTCCGCCAGGGGGCGCAGGGGGTCCGCCAGACCGCAGATGATTTGAGGTCTATTTTCACCAGTTTTTCTGTCATTTTTCTTTTCTTTCAGAGAAATATTTAATTAGCATATTTTTATCATCAGAAGCATGAATAGTCTCTCTACTACAATAAAAAATAAAGATAAATAAATAAACACCTAGACATGATTTTTGAACGTTAACAGTAGGCTACCGGGTAGCCGCTAAAACGCGAATCAGTTGACTGTATCACTTTCCGTAGCTAGCCTAGCACGCTAGTTAGCTTTCTTGGCTCGTCTGCAGTCAGCCGCCAGAGGTGAAAATGTGTGACAAACGAAAAGGAGATGACTGCAGCTCATCTGCAAACAAAGTTAGGACCTACAGCAATTGCGAAAATTACATCACCATGGGCTTCACTGAGGGACCAGACAAACGACCTGAGTGTGTGATTTGTGGAGAAAAGTTGGCAAACTCGAGCCTGAAGCCCAGCAAGCTGAAGAGACATCAGGCGTCTAAGCACCCAGAAACCGTTGGGAAGGATCCGGAGGAAAGAACAGTCTCTCAAGGCGAACAAGCCGCCTGTTGATGTTAGAGTAGCGTGGAGCAGGGGTGGCAGTGATTTACAGAAGGCTACCGAAGCCTCCTTTGAGTGTTCGCTTTTAATTGCAAAAGCAAAGAAACCGCACAATATTGGCGAGCAGCTCATCAAACCAGCCTGCATCAAAATGGTTGAGAAACTGTGCGGCCCACAGGTGGCGGATAAACTAAAATCAGTACCACTCTCGAACAATGTAGTGAAAGACCGAATTGATAAGATGTCAAGTGATTGCGAGCAGCAGCTGTCAGAAAAGCTTAGAAAGGGTCCATTTGCCATACAACTTGATGAAACTACAACTGTCGCAGACGAGGCTGTGCTCATGGTTTATGTGCAGTATATCGAAAATGAGGATCTGAAGCAGGACATTCTCATGTCAGTCGAGGTGAGGATATTTTTACTGCAGTGGATTCTTACTTCATGTCCCAAAACCTCTCTTATGAGAATTTAGTTGCATGCTGTTCCGATGGAGCTGCCTCAATGATGGGAAAAAACAAGGGATTTAACAGTCGCTTGAAACAGAAGGCCCCCCACTGCATAATATTTCACTGTATGATCCATCGCC
The DNA here is from genome assembly GCF_963971535.1 of Notolepis coatsorum. NCBI lineage: Eukaryota > Metazoa > Chordata > Actinopteri > Aulopiformes > Paralepididae > Notolepis > Notolepis coatsorum. The sequence continues at coordinate 175,050,791 of NC_140168.1, forward strand.
AGGCACTGGCCAGCAAAAAACTGTCTGACGACCTCAGTGAAACACTCGCAACTAGGGATGTCCCGATCACGTTTTTTTGCTCCCGATCCGATCCCGATCTTTCCCGATCCGATAAAAAAAAGAAAAAAAGGTATTATTTTCTTTATTATTATAATTTCTTTTAACTTTTTTTTTATTCAACAAACATGACCATGTTCACGTCTTAAACTCATACTGAGGCCTTAGTTTTGGTTTTAAATTGCATATCATCATTCATTTATTTATTGTCACACAGAGCAGAAGTATTTTGCCAAAACAAACCAATAGTATCCAGCTGCAGAACGGCACACCAGCCTCACTCTCAGACCCAAACACATTTCCTTTGATTTGATCAAATGATTTATGTCAAGGATTGCAATGCCTCGCTTGAATGAAGTTAACTTTTCACCTGGATAACGTCAACATTCAGGGTGAATGTAATGTGAGAAATTGGGATAAAAAAAAAATATATATTTAATTTGGGTCTGAGAGTGTGGCTGGTCTGCCGTTCTGCAGCTGGATACTATTGGTTTGTTTTGGCAAAATTCTTCTGCTCTGTGTGACAATAAATAAATGAATGATGATATGCAATTTAAAACCAAAACTAAGGCCTCAGTATGAGTTTAAGACGTGAACATGGTCATGTTTGTTGAATAAAAAAAAAAGTAGAGGGTCCCGCCCCTTCCCCCGCTCCCGAAGCGCCAGGCCCGGAGGAACGGACCGAACCGCGGGGGGTCTCGACAGTCGTCGCCGGACGGATGGTGACCCGGAAGAGGAACCGCGGGTACGACTGGGCAGAGATGCGGCGACTTCAGGCGGAAGGGCCCCAGCTGGAAGCAGGGGGGCGGGCAGTGTTCCGAGGGATCCAGCCCTCCAAGACCCCGTTCGATCGGCAACGGGAGAAGAGAGAGCCCGAAAGGAGAGAGCCTGAGAGGAGAGAGCCCAACAGGAGAGAGCCTGACAGGAGGGGGCCTGAAAAGAGAAAGCCCGACCAGAGAGGGCCTGAACAGAGAGAGCCCGAAAGGAGAGGGCCTGCTCGGAGAGAGCCCGACGAGAGGGGTCTGAAAAGAAAGGGGCCGATCAGAGGGGGCCTGAACAGAGAGGGCCCAACAGGAGAGAGCCCAACAGGAGAGAGCCCGACAGGAGAGACCCTGCTCAGAGAAGGGCTGGCCAGAGGGGGCCTGAACAGAGAGAGCCCAACGGGAGAGAGCCCAACAGGAGAGAGCCCGACAGGAGAGAGCCTGACCAGAGGGGGCTTGAACAGAGAGGGCCCAACAGGAGAGAGCCTGCTCAGAGAAGGGCCGGCCAGAGGGGGCCTGAACAGAGAGAGCCCAACGGGAGAGAGCCCAACAGGAGAGAGCCCGACAGGAGAGAGCCTGCTCAGAGAAGGGCCGGCCAGAGGGGGCCTGAACAGAGAGGGCCCAACAGGGGAGAGCCCAACAGGAGAGGGCCTGAGAGGGGAGAGCTTGACGGCGGAGACCGGGACCTCTGGAGGCAGAGCTACCACCGAGGTTTCCGACCAGGAGGTCAAGGAGGCGAGGACTGCCCAGAACAGGGGCCTCGTCGGCGTCGCTACCGGCGCAACGTTCAATACCGGTGCAGACGTTCACCGGCAGGTGTCAAACCGGGCCTAGAGGGTGGAGATGGGAGCGTCAGGAGGGCGTCAGGAGAGGTAAAGTCAGTCCCCTCAAACGAGGATGGAGAAGACCGCGGAGACGGGGGCGAGGAGGGCGCCGCGGGCGGCTCCTCAGAGGCCTCGGCGGGCGGAGCCATGGCCAAGGGCCTACCAACAGAGACAGACGGATCTGACGCGGAATCAGATGCAGGGGAGGTTGGACGAACCTGGCCCCAGAGGAGCACCAGAGGTCGGCTACCCGCTCGGGATCGCCAGGACGACGTGCTGAAGAGGATGGTTGTAGAACAGTGTGTGAAACTAATGGAACAATGTGTGAAACTGTGGGTCTAAGGACCGGTTTCATGTCATTAAACTGGTTTCATTGAGTAACTTGCAGAGGACTTGGCAAGTTTAAAGTGGGGGGAAATGTAGCAGCCTGAATATTCTACAAAGTATTCAGTAGTGCTAACTAACTGTTACTTTTCCTGTGTGTGTATAACGTGTGCCTAACAGTGTTCCTTTGGATAGCTCGCCCAGTCTAACGACGAGGTGAGGTGCTACTCTTCTCCGGCTGCAGTATGGATTACTAACAATAACATTGAGCCCTTTTTCCCTTTCTGGAGCGGTCCTTGAGTGGGACCAGTGGAGGTTGCCAGCAGGAGTGGCAGTGGTGGCAGGTGGAGCAGTGGAGAGAAGCAAGCAACGAGGAAGAGGGAGTTACCTGGAGGCAAAGGGAGCAGGAAGCTCTCTTCGGCGTTGGACTTGGCCGTGAACAGTCGCAGCCACAGCGGGTGTGTGCTTTGGAATAGCCCCGTTGAAGAAGTTAATGAAGGAGAGCCGCGGGTGATGAGAAATACTTGCTAGTGACGGGTTATCCTAGAAGTTTCAGCGATAGTGTGTGAGTAAGAGAAACCGAACCGAAGGACTAACGTCTAGTGTGGACTACACACACGGCATAGGTCACCTTCGGAGGAAACAACAGTCTTCACAGCGGAACATCGCCCACCCCTGGCCTGGTGGACGTACTGCATACACGTATTTAAACCTCCTTCTTTTCTTTTGCAATAGCTCCATTGCCTTTCCTTTCTATTTCTTCTATGTGTTTAAACTTAGCCAAGTTCTTTTAAGGTTTAAGTGAATGTACTCTACTCTTTGAGGCATCTTTTATTTAGCTCCAATGTCTTTCCTTTCTATTTCTACTGTGTGTTTAAACTTAGCCAAGTTCGTATAAGGTTTAAGTGAATGTACTCTACTCTTTGAGGGATCTTTTATTTTTGTATCTCCTTTTTTATTTAACGGGAGAGTGGCCAAGCCACTGAGAATAATCTACTAATGGTAGATTTGATAGTTTTAGACCCTATGGCAAATTGCATAGGGGAGTTATGGTAGAATTGCTCGATATGGGGATACTGGTTGTGTATTTTAAAGGGTGGGAGGGGGGTGGGAATAGGGGATTATATGTATGTTTATTTTATATGTTTGTTTTTATGCTCAAGCCCGGATCTCAACAGGACCTTAACAGTTGGATATATATCTATTATGAATTGCTACTCCAGACGAATTACACACAGGAATACTGCAACCTGTTTAGACTATGGCTAATTTAAATATCTTGATTTGGAATACAGGGGGTCTTAATATACAACATAAACGCAAAAGCGTGCTTACATGGATGAAAAGACAACAGGTTGATGTGGCTCTTTTAAGTGAAACGCACCTTTTATTGGCTGACAATGTAAAGCTGGCGGATAAAATATATCAAAACATAAGTTACTCATCTTTTGGCACTAAATCCTGTGGTGTAGCTATAGTAGTGAAACGGAAGTTGAATATTAAATTGTTGGACGTATGGTCTGATGCAGATGGCCGAGTAACTATTGCTAAGGTAGATTACTGTAACAGGAAAATTGCTTTGGTAGCGGCTTACGCCCCTAATGTTTACGACGCTAACTTCTTCGCTTCACTCACTAGAGCGATGTTAGATCTCCCTGGGTATTCATTTATAATTGGTGCAGATTTTAATGCCATCTGGGATCCCTCGATTGATAAATCTAGTCTCACCACATCCTATGACCAGAAACAGGCCTCTACGGCACTACAGGCCTGGGCCAAGGATACAGGAGTAAATGATTTGTGGCGATCAATCCAACGGCGCGAGAGTACTCCTTTTTCTCAGCAAGACACAGGACATTTTCTAGAATAGATTATGTTTTTGCATCCCCTAGACTATTTGATAGCTTTGACGTTGAATTGGGGCCCATTGCACTGTCAGATCACAACTATTTACTCCTAAAGGGCTCATTCAGTAGAATGACATCCCGAGCCCCAAGATGGCGCTTTAACTCGACACTGTTGAAAAACAATGAATTCAACCTACAATTCAAAAATAAACTCAGTGAATTCCTGCAGATTAATGCGTGTTCGGTACAAGACCCCAGAATGTTATGGAGATCGGTAAAGGGTTTTATCAAGGATAACACTACTGTCTTTGCCTCCAACCTCCGCAAGAAACGTCAATCAAAATTGGTAGAGCTGGAAGTGCTTCACTCTTCGTTGTTCTCCTCTTTACAACGCAACTACTCGTGTCAACTGGAGTCTCAAATTAAAGTGTTGAAAAAGGAGATTAACTCCATTTTAAGACAACAATCTGAATTTCAAATACGCAGAACAAGACAACATTATTACTTTCATGGTTCTAAACCTAGTCACCTACTAGCTATGAAGATACGATCCAGTGAACAATTTGCTGATATCCCTGCCATTAAGGACCAACAGGGACTTGTTATTACAGACCCCAAAAAAATCAACGAGACTTTCCGTACGTTTTACTCCAACCTTTACAAGTCAGAAGTGATCTTCGATCATAATAAACTGGATACATTTCTTGATCAAATTAACTTACCTAAACTTTCAAAGGAAGACGCTAAACGGTTAGATGCACCTATTACACTAGAGGAACTTAGGGAGGCTATATCTGAATTGCAAAGTGGTAAAGCCCCTGGCTGGGATAGCATTCCACCCGAACTGTACCTCTCATGTTGGGATGTAATTGGACCCCTATTACTTGATATGATTTTATACTCAGTCAAAGAGGGGAACTTCTCCAGGGATGTCAATATGGCACTCATATCTATCCTACTTAAAAAAGATAAAGACCCCACCGAATGCGGTAGTTATAGACCCTTAAGCCTCCTCAGAACCGATCTCAAGCTGTACGCTAAGGTACTAGCCATCCGACTTCAAAAACATATGACATCCTTAGTTCACCCTGATCAGACAGGCTTCATAAGAGGCCGCCTGATCACAGATAATATTAGACGGTTACTGCATGTGATAGATTCCAGCAAGGATGCCGCGCCTCCTACAGCTGTATTATCCTTGGATGCGATGAAGGCCTTTGACAGGTTGGAATGGTCTTATTTATGGGCAGTACTTAGAAGGATGGGGTTAGGAGAGGGGTTCATTAATATGATCAAAGTACTATATACAGATCCATCTGCCATGATTTTAACAGGTACATTCTGCTCCCCACACTTTCCTGTGTCACGCTCGTCTAGACAGGGTTGTCCTCTTAGTCCCGGACTATTTGCTCTATCCCTAGAGCCTTTAGCACAGTACATAAGACAATCCCAGTCCATAGCGCCAATCTCAATTAAGGGAACACAGCATCACATTAGCTTATATGCGGACGATGTAATATTGTTCATGCAAAACCCTACCACCTCCCTACCTCATCTTCTCAAAGTAATAGATGATTTTGGCAATCTATCGGGATTTAAGATAAACTGGCCAAAATCGGCCTTCCTTCCACTCAATGTGACTGCGAAGGCTACCATCCTCCCAGCAAATATACCCATGGTAGAACACTTTAGATGTCTTGGAGTTGAAATATTCCCCACTATATGCCAAACGGTGAAGTATAATTATTCCGGATTCCTAGATAGGATCACAAATGACTTCGGCAGGTGGTCAAAATAAAAAAACTCATTACAGGCCCGAGCATCAATAGTTAAAATGGATGTTTTACCCAGAATTAACTTCTTCAGCTCGATGTTGCCGTTACCCCCCCCCCCCCCCCCCCCCCTGTTGGTTACTGGCAAAAATTACACTCCGCTGCATATAAATTAATTTGGAACAACAAACCTCCACGTATAAAAAGATCCACTGCACAGAGAAATAAGGCCGACGGGGGTTTAGTATTTCCAGATTCAACTATTATTTTAAAGCGTTCTCTTTAAGACCACTGATCACCTGGTTTGATTCTCAAGCATCGGTATCCTGGATACCATTAGAGGAGAACATAGTGGCACCACATAGACTGCAGGATATAGTGTACACCAACTTATCAATTAAGCAATGCAACTTGAGATTTGGCCCTCTTATTACACATGTGATCCGGATATGGCGTGACACACAGAAAAAGTGTACTAACCACCATAAATGGCACAGTCATTCTCCCCTATTTAATAACAATTTACTCCTTATTGCACAACAACCTATCAGATTTCCTAGATGGGAAAAGAAAGGCATACACACATTGGGGGATATCTTCGATGACCATGGTTTCTGCAGTTATCAAGATATATTTAACAAATTTAACCTCACCAGCTCCACTCATTTTTTCTATCTACAATTAAGAGCAGCTTTGAAGGCTCACAGAGTCCCATTAAAGATTACACTTGAGCACCACAGATTTCACAAATTCTTTTAAGAAAAGGAGACATCGAGAGGCTTCGTCTCTGACTTTTATCGTCACTTACTTACGTCCTCATATGATGTCCTTCCCCTGGACTCGGTTTGGAGGAAGGATATCCCAAACTTGGAAATAGATTTAGATTGGGATGCAGTCTGGGCAAACGTTCGGCTATCATCACGCAACCCGGATCACCAACAGATTAATCTTAATTTTGTTCATAGGACTTACCTGACTCCTAGACGTTTGCATCTAATGGGGCTCAGACAAGACCCTCGATGCACCTTGTGTTTAAACGGTGCTCTTGGTACATTTATGCATATGTATTGGGAATGCCCTCCTGTTAAGATATTCTGGGAAAAAGTAACCACTCAATTATCAGAATTTTTATCTCTGACCATACCTACACTGCCTTCTGTATTGTTGTTGAATGATGTTTCTCAGTTATCAACCTCTGTACTAATTTTGTCCGGTCTTACGGCTGCCAAAAAGTTGATAGCGTCACGCTGGATTCAACCGGATAAAATGTGCCGGAAGATATGGGTTCTTACCTATCTCGATGTGATTTATCTAGAGATATCTACTGCACGAATTTTAGGTGTTAATGAAGCCAGCATAGCAATCTGGTTAGCTGTGGTGGAGAAGATAAAGGGAAGGATAATGAACTTGTAATTTCTGATGTTAAATGGAATAGTGGATGTATAGTCCAAGTGGGGGTCCTGAGGGGGGGGGGGGTGGAGGGGGAGGGAAGGGGAAGGAAAGAGCGAGGAAGAGTGAGCAAGAGCACATGTATTGTATTGTATTGTATTTATTATTTTTACGTCTTTTAATCTACATTTATTTTTATTTAATTACTGGACTGTCATTATTGTTATTATGTCATTGTCCTGTGATTTATCATAGATTTTTACTGTTACTGTATTGTTTGTCTAGTTTTATGTTAAAAAAGGGAAAATAAAAAACATTTGTTAAAGGGGAACTATTTTACTATTTCTTTCACTATTTGGGCACTTTTACACAATTCCTGTTTCTAATCAAGTCCTCAAAAACAGCATTTTTCTACCTCAAGATCTCGAGCTGTTTTGAGCCTGGGCTCCTAAACCACTGCGCGCGTTCTGGTTCGCCTGAACATTAACATGCAGCGGTGTCTTTATGACATCACATATAGGGCACATTTTCAAATGACTCACTTCAGTGAGGGTGAATATTGTGAGAGGAGAATTGGAAGAATGCGCCAATATGAGAATTTTGAGACATAGATCATATTAATATAAGTTCACATAGCTAGGAAACAATGCTAAACACTCAAAAAGGCCATTTATAAGATAGTTCCCCTTTAAAAAAAAACTTCACTGTCGTACTAATTTAGCGGATCAAACAATATAAAATTATTTTTTTCCTCTGTGTCCCGCCGCCGTCAACCGCGTGCTTTTTTACTACTTTCTGTTCACCCAATAAGCATGCTTTTGATTGGCTGACTCGCACAACGTCATTCAGTACCAAAGCATGCAATTGGTATGTTCGTTTTGGCGCTAGAAAAACATCGAAATAATAAATAACTGGTTATAGGTCTGAAACAGACACAGCAACCGCACGATTCCACTTGCACACTCTCCAGAGTTAAATTAAGTACACGCTAACTGTAACTGAGGGGTACAATTCCCTGACTGTATTACTAGATATGATACTTACTACCACTACCTTTGTACTTAATATTCGGCCACCCAGTACACGGCATAAATATATTATGATGAACACTGTCACGTAGATGAAACGGATCCAACACAAATGTACGAATTAGAAATAGGTCTTTATTTCTACACAGCGATGGTGTGTAGAGCAAGCACTTAATCAAATCAATCACATTTATGAATGGAATTAGTATGCACTTTTATGGCAAGAGTATTCGTCGGTATATCAATAGAGAATGTCCAATCTCTGAAGGCGCAGGTGGTACATATACGACCTGGAATAGTTTAAGGAATAAAAGCAATGATACTTTAATGATTATATACTGGATACACTAGAGGGGGTTAATCCGGTCGCTTGTAAGCCGACAGGAGTAGGATGGGGGGGGGGGGTAGAATCCGACTGCCTCATCCGGCCAAGGGTATCCCAGGTGAACCCACTGTAGTGCCGTTCAATGCGCCGGCGATCCTTGGACCACAGATGAAAGCAGGTGGACTCTTGGTGGGCCGGCGTCATCCGGTCCACGGAGGAGAGACGTGAAGCGACCTCGTCTTGCAGAGCGTCTCCTCACCTTGCGTCCTCTCCAGGGGGGGGGGTTCCAACACACGGCAGTGTCGGGGGTCTTTATCCATGGAATAATCAATGTATACAAAGCATAATCCGTGCCTGGGAAGGCGGGCTGTCGTCGGTAGAATAATCCGGTATACAGGTCCACTCGCTCGTCGGCTCTGGGGCTCCTCGGGTGCAGCTTCACGTGGGGTCAATCATCCTGGATAAACAGCCAGTTCTCTGCCCGAAACGATGGGGTACTGACTACGGTAGTATTCTCACCGCACGAAGCACTATATATTAACAGACTATTATTAGCTTAATAGACTACGTCCAACTCGACGATATAGTGCCAAATATGACTATTCAAATATTAATATACACGATGTCTCAATACCGATGGTAGGCGAACTTGGCCTTACTCCCACACGTGGCGTCGCGGGGAGGCTTTACGTCTGTGACTCTATTGGAGGGTAAGAAACTGGACTGAAAAGAAAGTCCTACTTTAGTAGCGCAGTATATACACGCACTATGAACAAATAGTCCCATTAGTGGTGCGGTAGCCAGATTCCTACGCGGAACTAGGACTTGTTCGTACATGTGGAGCGGTATGTTTGAACTGGGTCTGAGGGGTATGGCAGCCTGGCACCAAGGTCTCGACCAATAGTAGAATGGAGACTATTATGGGATGTTCAGTAGGCTAGAATGGATATTCAATGCATATTGTACAAGGAATATACAAGGGATATCAGGGAATATTAGAGAATATACGAATACAATTAAATATATATATATAAATAAATATATATATTCGGTTTAATCTGGCCCTTCACAACAGCCACCCCCTGAATAGGTCCCAGACCTAATCAGTTAAACAGAGACAGATTAATCGCGTTGTCTATTTACATATAAGGGTTTGCTGTAGGGGTCAGTCAACTTCACAAAGTCATAGGGTTGTAGGGTCATGGTCATCATCGATTGTGTCTGGGAGTCGGGGCAGTTCTATGAGCCTCGCCACGGGACGGGTGTAAGTGCGACCCTGGACGAGCACTTCAGCTGCTCGGACCTTGCCGTCGGCACCGGTGATCACTTTGCTTACGCGGCCGGCCGGCCACATAGCTCTGGGCAGTGATTGATCAATAATCATGACGACTGTTCCTTCTGTCAAATTGTCTCTCTCCTTTACCCACTTCTGGCGGGTCTGTAGAGACGGTAGGTAGTGCAGTAGGAAACTGTTCCAAAACTTGTCGGCTAATACTTGGCTGTACCTCCACATTCGTCGGCCGTTCGCTTCTTCAGGCCGGTACATTGTCTGTGGTAATGCAGGATCTAGCCGCCCCATCAGGAGTGTGTTGGGGTCTGCGGAGATAACAGTGCTCAATCCACAGAACACAGGCTTCTTATTCTCAGCCTCCTCCTGACTGGCTTTCCTCGGGATAGGCGTGGGCCACTGTCCTTCCGGGAGTCTTAGGAATGCGGGGCCGTCACTGTAGACATTGCGACGGGTGAGGTCATCCAGGGGCATCCCCCGGGTGATGACGTCAGCTGGGTTCTGTTTTGTATCAACGTAGCGCCACTCTGTTTCTCCGGTTAACTCTTCGGTTAAGTCTTGAATCTCGGTGACTCTGACTCCCACGAAGACTTTGTACTTGCATGAGTCCGATTTGATCCAGGCGAGTACCGTCGTGGAATCTGACCACAGGATTGTTCTAGACACCGGTATGGTGAGCTCACGTTGGATGAGCGTGGCTAGGTGCGCTCCGGCTAGGGCTGCGCAGAGCTCTAGACGTGGGATAGATTGTTGCTTGCGTGGGGCTATTCTCGAGCGGGCGAGGACAAATGCTGTGTAGATCTCTCCCCCCTGGTCTTGGGCCCGCAAGTAGGCTACTGATCCGTATGCGACCTCTGAGGCGTCACTGAAGACGTGTAAGTCCATTTTACATGTCTCTGGCCTCACCGTGGGTGGGAAGTAGCTTCGGCGCATATTAACGCCTGGGAGTGAGTGGAGCTCCATCTGCCACTCTCTCCAGGTGGATGCAAGGTGTGCGGGAATGGGGTCGTCCCAGCCCTGGTCCTTGTCCCACAATGCTCGTACAATCATTTTTGCCCTGGTGGTGTACGGTAGAATACATCCTAGCGGGTCATATTGTCGGGCGAGTGTTGTGTACACACTCCGTCTGGTGGTCGGCGCCGCCACTGGCCTTCCCTGCTCCGTAGTCAGGGGCTTGTGTCTGTAGTGAAGCGAATCTGTTTTGAATCGCCACACCAATCCCAGGGTCATCTCCTGGGCTTCTCCCGGGATTGTAGCCATCCAGGTCTCGCTGCTGGCTGCCTTGTCCTCGGAGGAGAGGCTGCGTAGTACTTGCGGATCGCTGCTGGCCCACTGCCTGAGATCAAAGCCGCCTTTGATCAATGAGGCGCGGAGTTTAATCAGGAGAGCCTCGGCTTCTTCCTGGGTTGAAAGGCTTTGTAGACAGTTGTCTACGTAGAAGCTGTTCTTTACGCTGTGTCGGACCTCTTCGTCCGCTGCTGGGTCCTCTGCTACATGTTTCTGTAGTGCAAATGTAGCACAGCAGGGGCTGCACGTCGTTCCGAAGGGGAGGACTTCCCATTGGTAGATGGCTGGGTGCTCATCTCCTGGCTTCTCTCTCCATAGGAACCGTAACAGGGGCTTGTCCGCCTCTACTAATCTCACCTGCAGGAACATTCCTTTAATGTCCCCACTGATGGCCACCTTTTCCTGGCGGAAGCGGAGTAGAACGCCGAGTAGGGAGGGGCCGAGTGTGGGACCGGGCAGTAACTCTTTATTCAGATTTTGGGATCCGATCTGGTAGCTGCAGTTAAATACTATGCGGTCTTTACCGTTGTGATGGACCTTGTGGTGAGGCACGTACCACGATTCAGTGGTCTGGTCAGCCTCTTTAATGTCCATCTTTGTGACGTGTCCCGCTGTGATGAGCTTCTCAATCTCAGCGCGGTATACACTCTCTTGGGCGGGGTTCTTGGCTAAGCGCCGCTCCGTGTTCAGCAGGTACCGTTCTGTGGCGTCTGTCTTGGCGTGGAAAGTAGGCATTCCTTCTCGCCGCAGGAGTGGCGTGGCGTATCTCAACACGCCGTTGACCGGGACTCTCTTGGTCCCTGTCTCGAGGAGGTGAATGGCGTAAATGTCATCTTTAGAGCGAATGTCTTTCTTTCCGTTCTTAAAGGGCATTTGTTCCAAGGTCCATAGCCGCTCTACGTGTTGCAGGAGTGTGGTTTCTCCCTCTGTGACTCGGGAGTGGAGACATCTAGTGGCTGTACTTCGGTTGAGAGATTTGGCGAGCGGGCCTTGGAGAGTCCATCCCAAACGGGTCTCGACTGCTGCAGGACAGCCTCGGGGTCCGGTATGAACCCGGTCTATCGGGACAATGAGGTCTGCATGGTCGGAGCCTATCAACAGGGTCGGCATAGCATTGTCTATGAGCGGGATCGGTAACTTGCGCAGATGTGCATATTTCTCCATCAGCTTGGCGACGGGGTATGTGTACCGCGACAGTCCTATTTCTTGGCTGGTGAAAGCGTCTGTAATCTGGTACCGTCGCTCAGGCTGGCCGCTTGCTGCGATAGAGAATGAGACATTCTCGCCCTTTATCGTCTTCAAATCTCGTCTTATTGTCCGAATTGTCATTTGGGTTTCGCTTCCCCGCAGCCCTAGCTGGGCCGCAGCGGAGGCGAGCAGCAGGGTCTTCTCTGACCCGTCATCGAGGACGGCGTAAGTGTCCAGGACTTTATTCTGGTAGCTTAGTGTCACACGCACTACTTTTAGGAGTACTCGGGCTCCACTGCTGCTGGCGGGATCGATGTACATGACGCTCGCTTTGCGGCTGGATGGTGCGGGTGAAGGGCGCCGTCTGTTACTGTCGTGAAGTATGTCCAGATGGGCTCCATCGCACTTGGTGCTAGGGATGGGTATCGTTAGGATTTTATCGATACTACTACTCCTATCGATACTGCTTAACGGTTCGGTACTTTATCGATACTCTTATCGGTTCTTTTTGATAATTTTTTTATGATTTTTATATTTGCAGTTGAGAGCATTGGTCATCTCCCTACAGTAAAGATTAGAAATGATTGAATTATTGTAAATGTGTGTGGAGTGGTGGGAATAGCTGCTTCAATAATAACTTATAACAACAACAGACAAGTTAGACAACTATGTATACAAAAAAAACGATATACACTGAATGATTAGTTGTTACCTAAAGTCCTTGGACTCCACTGTAGAGAACGGGTGCAGGCCTTTGACAACAAACTTTGTCACAGCCCTGTGACACTCGTTCACCCTATCCTCTGTCATCTTTCCTCTAGCTGCTAGGGAGAAAGGACTTTGGGTGGTGGAGGTAGAGGGAGGATGTGTGGTGGGCTCACTGGCCTGGGACACATTGGTGGCTGACCTCAGCTTGACGATCTATAAAAAGTTTTTAGATTGTAGTATTTGTAGCTAAACAATTATTTTGTTTATTAGCCTATTTGTAATAATTCGTTATTAGCCTAGGAAACTCCGTATCTTGGCTTACCGGCTGCAGTGGACGTGGATGCAGATGGACCACTGCGCGCAAGGCAGTCGAATACGGCGCATTTCTGCACACTAATATAGTGTTTTGCAAACAAATGTTTTGATAGATTGCTCGTATTGCCACCCTTACTGGCAAATGTTTTGTTGCACTTGTTGTGAACGCTTCGCTCTATCCGCCATCACGACTCAGTCCATGCAGAGCTGTCTGTGTCTGTCGGCACGGAGACAGCGCTGAGATGCTTCCAGCTGCAGCACATCAGGTGTGCGGGGCTTGTATGTGCGGGGCTTGTAAGCGCTGCTGTCTGACGTGCTGCAGCTGCATACTATTGACAGCGCTTTCATTAAGGAGTACCCGTATGTATGTGTAGCGCGACTCGCGAGGAGTGTGTGTAATAATGACTCGCTGCTTCTCGTGCAGAGACAGAGAGAGGAGAGATCGTTCGCAACTTTTAAATAATAATAATAATAATAATAATAATAATAATAATAATTTCTCTAGAGTATCGATAGCAGTACCGAGGACGTCGGAGCTTATAAATACTCCGGTATTTTCTAATATAGTACCGGTTCCCGTTTAAAACCGGGGTCCGGGGGGCATCCCTACTTGGTGCACCTTTTCTTTAAGCGGCATTCGGCTGCCATGTGTGAGCGCGCACAGCGAAAGCAGCGCTTGTTGGATTTTATCCATTGACTGGCTTCCTCCGCGTTCAGCTTGGGGAAGGAGTCACATTGCGCTAGCCAGTGTTCTTTCTCACAGTAGGGGCACACTATCTTCCACTTCTCCGTTCTGGAGGGGGTACTGTGGCTCCTGCTGCTCGGTACTGACTCCGATTGGTGCATCACGGTCACCGATCTTCTTCCATCATTTAGTCGTCTGGTTCCTTCTCTGGAGCCAGGGGTGCTCCGTCCGAATGTATCTAGCCGTAGGCTGCTGACTTCTCTCGCCAGGAAGTCTGCTAGATCGAGGAGGTTCGGTTCGGGGCCATTCGGGTCTCTGTGGTCCCTCTGCCGCCTAAAGCGCTCCTGACGAGCGGGCGGCAGCTTCTCTAGAATCCTTTCCACATTTGAGTTGGCGTAAAGTTCATGCCTCCCCTTCTCTCTTTGCGCTCCCAACATCCCTACCAGGGACTGCACTCTGATGGACAGGTCGTCCAGTGCTCGATTGTCTATTGCTGGGGGTAAGCGGTCGATGTGTCGGATCTCCTGGATCACGTAATCCCATATGCGCCCATACCTCTGGTCCAATGCTACCAGCGCTGCTGTGTATGGGGTGGTGGAAGTCACGTAGGCGAGCGCTATATTATGTGCGCGGGGCACCTTTAAGTGCTTCAGTAGGATGGCGTATTTGTGGCGTTCATCCAATACATCCACCAACATGGTCTCCAGACACATGCGGAGTTCTGTATACTGGGCCCGGTTCTCTTGGGTGAAGTCGGGTACCATAGGCGTGCCAATGTATGACGCTGACTGTGGATACATCGGCGAGCGTTGGGGGAGAGGCCTCCTAGGCGAGTCTCCTCCCGCTCCTTGGTATGGGCTGGTACCGGCAGTGTACCATGGCCCGCTTGTCCAGGTGCTGTTCCTCGGTGCGGGTCGTGCGTCGTGCTCACCCGTGTATAGAGTCGGGGGTCTGTAGCGCAGCTCCGCGGGAGTATAGCCTGGGCTGTACCGGACCTCCTGGTCCGGTAGAGTACTGTGCTGTCGTCGGGCGTGGTTCTCCTCCTCTTCCTCTTCCTCTTCAGTTAGGTCATCCAGTGCTTGTAGTCTCTGGTTTAGCCTCTCCACAGGATATGCTGCTCCTTCCCGGTTGCTAGGTCTCGCTTGGACCGGTGGGGGGAGGTGGTCTGTGGGGGGTATAGACCTCGTCTGTTGGTCAAGTTCAGGGTTGTTTACTCGGCTAGGGGATGCCGCCCTGGAGGTGTGTCTAGACGAGTTCCTGGAGCCTCTGGCGGAGGGAGAGGGTGTTGTCCGTCTGATCAGCTGTTCTATTAGTTGCGACTGCTGTCTGTCGCGCGCTGCGTCCCGTTGAGCACCGGCTCGTTCTCGGGCCACATTCTCTTCCATCTGAATGCGTCTTATTTCTAGACGTATCTGCTCGTGTTCGCTTCGCTGCTGGATCTGCAGTCGGTCGCGTTCAGCAGCGGCGTTCAGGCTGATGAGGAAGGCCTGCTGTAGGGTCCTCTCTGCCTCGCTGGGAGAAGGCGGTTGTATAGGGGAGCCTTCCCTCGGGGTACTCCTTGCGGAGCCTTGGAGCTCTATCTCCACGGTGCTCTCCCCGTCTTCTTCCGTGCCGAGTTCTCTCTCGGTAGCGTTGTATTCCTCCCGGGACTCATCGGGGACTACTTCTTCAGTACTGACGGGGTGTGAAGTCATGTCTGGTTCCCACTGGTCCCCACCGTGAACTTGGTCAGTTACATTAGAGCCCGTAGGGGCCTCTATGGTCGGGGTAGTCTGGGCGTTGGGGTTAGACATACTTTTACTTTCTAGTTTTACCGCGTTTACTGTTAGTAGAAGACTAGGTTGTTGACTGACAGCGTAGGCCTCTAGGTACTGAGGGAGCCGTCTTTCGCGCTGCGGGCGTTGGTTAGGAGGATCGTTTCGTGGAGTGTTCATCATAGGCCATTTCAATATTAATAACACTATATTAATATTACACTAATTACCATCCGGCTCGAAGGACCAATTGTAACTGAGGGGTACAATTCCCTGACTGTATTACTAGATATGATACTTACTACCACTACCTTTGTACTTAATATTCGGCCACCCAGTACACGGCATAAATATATTATGATGAACACTGTCACGTAGATGAAACGGATCCAACACAAATGTACGAATTAGAAATAGGTCTTTATTTCTACACAGCGATGGTGTGTAGAGCAAGCACTTAATCAAATCAATCACATTTATGAATGGAATTAGTATGCACTTTTATGGCAAGAGTATTCGTCGGTATATCAATAGAGAATGTCCAATCTCTGAAGGCGCAGGTGGTACATATACGACCTGGAATAGTTTAAGGAATAAAAGCAATGATACTTTAATGATTATATACTGGATACACTAGAGGGGGTTAATCCGGTCGCTTGTAAGCCGACAGGAGTAGGAAGGGGGGGGGGGGTAGAATCCGACTGCCTCATCCGGCCAAGGGTATCCCAGGTGAACCCACTGTAGTGCCGTTCAATGCGCCGGCGATCCTTGGACCACAGATGAAAGCAGGTGGACTCTTGGTGGGCCGGCGTCATCCGGTCCACGGAGGAGAGACGTGAAGCGACCTCGTCTTGCAGAGCGTCTCCTCACCTTGCGTCCTCTCCAGGGGGGGGGTTCCAACACACGGCAGTGTCGGGGGTCTTTATCCATGGAATAATCAATGTATACAAAGCATAATCCGTGCCTGGGAAGGCGGGCTGTCGTCGGTAGAATAATCCGGTATACAGGTCCACTCGCTCGTCGGCTCTGGGGCTCCTCGGGTGCAGCTTCACGTGCGGTCAATCATCCTGGATAAACAGCCAGTTCTCTGCCCGAAACGATGGGGTACTGACTACGGTAGTATTCTCACCGCACGAAGCACTATATATTAACAGACTATTATTAGCTTAATAGACTACGTCCAACTCGACGATATAGTGCCAAATATGACTATTCAAATATTAATATACACGATGTCTCAATACCGATGGTAGGCGAACTTGGCCTTACTCCCACACGTGGCGTCGCGGGGAGGCTTTACGTCTGTGACTCTATTGGAGGGTAAGAAACTGGACTGAAAAGAAAGTCCTACTTTAGTAGCGCAGTATATACACGCACTATGAACAAATAGTCCCATTAGTGGTGCGGTAGCCAGATTCCTACGCGGAACTAGGACTTGTTCGTACATGTGGAGCGGTACGTTTGAACTGGGTCTGAGGGGTATGGCAGCCTGGCACCAAGGTCTCGACCAATAGTAGAATGGAGACTATTATGGGATGTTCAGTAGGCTAGAATGGATATTCAATGCATATTGTACAAGGAATATACAAGGGATATCAGGGAATATTAGAGAATATACGAATACAATTAAATATATATATATAAATAAATATATATATTCGGTTTAATCTGGCCCTTCACAACACTAACGAATATTCATGAATATTTATCTTAATGTTAGTTGACGTATATATAGCACATTTACCTACCAAACTGCAGCATAAGCACACAATAATGCAGTTATTTTTCAGAACACAGTTAAGACAAAAGTAATATCGCCAAACTTACTGCAAAAGCACTCAGAGTAGAATCAAATCCGGGGGAGACTGCAGCTGCAGCAGTTCTCGAGAGAGCAATATAGTCCGATTGCGGAAGGGATGTGTGGTTGGGACATACCATATCTGTTTAAATTGGGGGGACATTCGGACCGGTCCACTCCATGACGACAAACTTAATGACGACAAACAGCATATGTTGATTCAACATTTATTAGATCTTGGCATTTCAATCATTAAAATTCAACTACAAAACAATATTGATTCAATGACATCTTTTCAACATTGGTCAATTGGCATCAATTGGTTGATCAGTTAATGGTTGATCCACCATCAATCGTCGACCTTAACCAAAAATCAAGCATTTTGACCATAACTCAACATTGAATTAACATCTTTTGCTATCTGGGAAATGTCATAAAAAAACACATGTCATAAAATATGGTGCAATGCCACATATATATATATAGCAGGTGATTATTATATAGCAAAGGTTTGCTGAGCACAAATGCTTCACTCATACAGTTACACACAATCACTCCTGGGAACTGCCTAGCACAACCTTAATCTCCACTGGCTCAAGAGCACTTCAACGGTGGGTAGTGAGAATTTTCCTGCCAGTCCTGGGGATTGAACCAGACCAATCTGTGATTGAATACTATCAACAGTGAACTAAAAACAAACACTAAAGGGATAATATAAAAACATCAGTGAAGGGAGGTGCCCACAACCCTGGTGATGTGCTGCTCTCACTATCTATCTACACTTGATAACCCTGGTGATGTGCTGCTCTCACTATCCATCTACACTTGATAACCCTGGTGATGTGCTGCTCTCACTATCCATCTACACTTGATAACCCTGGTGATGTGCTGCTCTCACTGCACATCTACATAAATCAAATCAAATGTATTTGTAAGGCCCGACAACACACGCTAATGTCCCCATGGGCCGGACACGTCTTCTTTAAACAAGTCAAGAAGAAACCACAATAAATCAAGAACAAAACAAAAAACACCATGAAATCCTGAATAAAATGTAAAATAAATAAATGCAACACTCCCATGCGAAGGTAAGGAAAGACTCACTAAAAACCTAGCAATAGGATAAAAGCACCACAGGCAATGTGGAGGGGAGAAACCTTAGAAGGGCCGTTCAAGGGGGGATCTCCCTTCTTAGGCGAAACGGTTGGTAAGTATGTACATATACGTGTAATGAAACACAAATATGTACATGCAATAGCAACTGGGGTACATAAAAACATTTTGAAAGATTGAAAATAGAATAGAGCTGATGACGGATCCATTTGAGGTATGGGGCGACGTGGAGGATCGCATCTTGTCTCTGACAAGAACAAGTTACAGGTTGAAAAAACCCTCAGCTCGGAACTAGGCAAAATCTGCATATGGCTCGCTGATAACAAACTATCATTACACATGGACAAAACAGAGTCCATTCTCTTCGGTTCAAATAACAAACTCAGCAAGACTGGCGGCTTCTCAGTTACAGTGGGTGACAATATTGTCACAAGGAAAGATGAAATTACCTACCTGGGTTCCATCCTAGAGGCTAATCTCACTTGTGACAAAATGGCATCCAATGTAATAAAAAAAAGTCAACCAACGAACTCAATTCAAAACTCAAAAAAAAAATCTAACCCTAACTAACCATACTGTCATGCACTTGTCCTAATAAACTAACCTACACTGTAGCACTCAACACTTTGATGAACATTGTTACTCAGCTGATAGAGTTGTGCTCTTCCTGATGGCTTGTCGTACAGAACTTGTAAGTCGCTTTGGATAAAAGCGTCAGCTAAATGACTAAATGTAAATGTAAATGTAAATTCTTGTACCGGATCTCCTCTCTGGTAAACAAGAATACCCTGAAGACTCTGGCAGGAGCACTCATTCAAGGGTACTACGACTATGCTTGCACCTCATGGTACCAAAGCACCTCAAAGGCGTTAAAAACTAAATTATAAACATCTCAAAACAAACTGGTCAGACTACTGCTTGACCTTACTCCTAGAACCCACCTCACCCCTGCCCACTTTGACAACCTAGGATGGCTTAGAGTAGACGACAGAGTACAGAAACTTGCAATGGGCCTGGTCTATGTAGAGCATTGTGCTAGTCTGATACACAAGCTTGAGACGTCACTCAGGAAGTAAACACCGGTCAGGTTAGCAGCATATAGCACTAGACTGTAACGTATCGTCCCTGTAAGATACTTGTATTAAATACCCATCTACGCCCACCTGCCTACCTCTCGTTCTTTCTACATGGTGTCAGACGTTGTGGACACAGTAGTCAACCCGCGTCCGAAAGTGAAAAGCGAAGGTTTAGGAGGTAGCCTATAACTAGGATATATAACGCGCGAGGACTCACGTTCAGCATGGCGGAAGGATTCCGCAAACCAGGCCCACTCGTGTTTGACAGCCACATCGCGGAGAATTGGAGAATATTCGAGCAAGAGTATGATATATTCATTGCTGCCGCACACTATGACAAGCCGCCTCGCTCTCAAGCCTTCATCTTGCTAAACCTGGCTGGCTCGGAAGCCATAGAACGGGAACGGGCGTTCGTATATGGACCAGCCCTGTACGATGGAGACGACGAGCAGGGAGAAGAAATAGTCCCCGCCCAATCAAGAGAAGACCCGGAGTGTTTGAAGAGGAAATTCCGTGAGTTATGTAATCCACAAACAAACGTCACTATGGAAAGGCACACGTTTAATACAAGGAGCCAGAAACAAGATGAGACCATTGAAGCTTATGTCAGTGATTTAAAAATCAAAGCAAAGAGCTGTCAATTTGGAGATTTGCGCGAAGAGCTAATCAAAGATAGACTTGTGTGTGGCATAATAAATGATGGCATGAGGAAGCTACTACTCCGTGACAGCAAACTAACTTTAACCAAGGTAGTGGAGACATGTCAGATCCACGAAATGACAGAACAACACACTAGGACACTGGCTGCACCAAAGCAAAGCACAACCAATGTAGATAGCCTACGGCACAGAATAAAAGAACGTGTTTACAAGAAGAAGCCAAATACAGAACACTCAACTCGGTCCATAGCCAGCTGCAGCAACTGTGGAGGCAGCCATGAGCCCAGACGAGAAAGGTGCCCTGCATTCGGCAAACAGTGTCACGGATGTGAGAAAATGAATCATTTCAAGCAGTACTGCAAATCCACTCCAGGGAGTCACAGAGACAATCCACAGCACCAATACAGAAAAAAGCACGCTGTGAACCAGGTTGACAGAACAATATCGTCAGGCGACAGCGACGATTCGTTCTACTGTGATGGAGTCACAGTAGTGACAAACACAGTCAATACTGTGGGATCACCAGCGACACAAAAGAGTGAAATATTCTGCAGAGTCCAGGTCCACGGAATCCCCGTCGAGCTCAAAGTGGACACCGGAGCCAAGTGCAACGTGATATCTCGCAAAACGTTCAACCAAGTGAAATACAAAGAGAGAGTGGATCGCTCCAGGACAGCGAGGCTGGTTGCCTACGGAGGAAATGAAATACACACATTGGGGACAGCAACCCTAGCATGCTACATAACAGATAAGTCCCACTCCCTACAGTTCCACGTGGTGCAACAAGACGTCCAGACACTGCTGGGATTTACAAGACAGCCTTAGCATGGGACTGGTCACACTCAGTAAGGAGATACACCAGCTACATCTGACAGACGAGGAAAACTTTTCACACAAGATGTTCTCGGAATATTCAGACCTCTTCAAGGATGAGGTGGGTAGGCTCCCCTACACCTACTCCATGAAAATCGACCGAGAGGCCACGCCTGTCGTCAGGCCAGCACGCCGGATCCCAGTCGCTATGCGAGAGAAGGTTAAGATGGAACTGGACAGAATGGCAAGCACAGGCATCATAACACCAGTCTCAGAACCCACTGAGTGGGTATCTTCAATGGTAGCAACCCACAAGAAGAACTCAGACGACATACGCCTCTGCATTGATCCACGAGACCTAAACAAGGCGCTCAAACGCCCACATCACCCAATGCGCACTGTGGAGGAAGTAGCAGCGCACATGCCAAACTCAACCGTGTTCTCAACACTGGACGCCAAGAACTCTTTTTGGCAAATACCGCTGGATCACAAATCATCGCTACTGACTACATTCAGCTCGCCATTCGGACGATTCCGTTTCCTCAGAATGCCCTTTGGCATAAGCAGCGCCAGTGAAGTCTTCCAACACACAATGGAGCAAATTTTCGCAGGATACCCCTGTGCAGTGATAGTCGATGACATTATCGTTGGAGGAAGCAGCGAGAAAGAGCATGATGAAAATCTCAAGAAAGTCCTCGACAGAGCATGTGAAGTCAACTTACGGCTCAACTCCAAGAAATGCAGGTTCAGACTGAAGGAAGTTGGCTACGTTGGACACCTGTTCACAAGTCAGGGTCTTAAGCCAGACCCATCAAAGACGCAAGCGATCAGCGAGCTGCCTGCACCAGAAGATGTAACGGCTCTGCAGCGATTCCTCGGCATGGTAAACTACTTGGCCAGGTTTGTCCCAAACTTCAGTGAAATCTCAGCCCCCTTGCGACACCTAACGCACCATGACACGGAATGGTGTTGGTACAAGCAGCACCAAGACGCATTTGATGCGCTGAAACAATGTCTCTCAAACCCACCCACGCTGATGTACTACGACGTCCGCAAGCCTGTCACACTCACATGCGACGCTTCCCAGTATGGCCTAGGCGCGGCGTGTCTACAGGACGGTGTCCCAGTCGCTTATGCATCCCGCACCTTGACGGAGACGGAGAGGCGATACGCACAGATCGAGAAGGAGCTTCTCGCAGTAGTGTTCGCGTGCTCCAAGTTTAATGACTACGTATACAGAAAGCACATCCTAATCGAAACAGCTCATCAACCGCTGGTCACCATCCTGTCAAAGCCCCTACACACGGCTCCAGCCAGACTGCAGCGTATGATGCTTAGACTCCAAAGGTACGATTTTGAGCTGAGGTACAAGAAGGGGAAGGACATGTATCTCGCGGACACGTTGTCACGTGCTCCCAGACAAACCACAGACCGGCTTAGTGGTGAAAAGACAGACTTTGAGGTCATGGCAGTGAGACACATTTCCTCATCACGTCTGAACGAGCTCAAGGAACACACAGAAAGGGACCCAACCCTGCAAAAAATATGCAACATCATCAACCACGGATGGCCTGCGAGGGAGTCGACGCTGCCGGCAGGGGCTCGCCAATACTGCATTCAGAGATGAGCTCACAATCGACGATGGCGTCATCATGAAGGGCTCAAGAGCCGTCATTCCCAAATCACTGCAAATGGACTACATCACGATCCTGCACAGAGGCCACCCTGGCACAGAGTCGACCAAGCGCAGGGCGAGGGACATTGTGTTTTGGCCTGCCATGGCGAAGGATATCGAGGAGAAAACGGCATCATGCCACGTCTGCAACAGCACAAAACAACACCAACAAAGGGAGCCACTCAAGCTGCATCCCATTCCAGACTTACCGTGGTCAACCGTGGCGACCGACATCTTCGAGTGGAATGGACGTCACCACCTAGTGCTGGTCGACTCATACTCAGGTTGGTTCGAGGTGGACCTGCTGCGTGACATCACATCCAACACAGTGATAACAAAACTGAAAAGACACTTCGCTGTGCATGGAGCCCCACACAAAGTAATATCGGACAACGGGGCCCAGTACACAAGCCAGCGCTTCAAGGAGTTCGCCTCGGCCTGGGACTTCGACCATGTAACCAGTAGCCCGGAGTTCCCGCAGGCGAATGGACTAGCAGAGAGAGCTGTGCGCAGCGCAAAGCAACTCATGGAAAGGTCCAGACGGGACGGAACAGACGTCTTCCTAAATCTGCTCAACCTCCGTAACGTTCCATGTGACCAGTCACTTGGGTCACCGGCTGAGCGGCTCATGTCAAGACAGACACGTACCACCCTACCCATCTGCAAGACACTACTGGTTCCTAAGGCGAAGGACAACAAGATGATCAAAGCACAGCTCGAGAAGAAACGCAGCATTCAGAAGTCGTGCTATGACAGATCAAGCAGGCCCCTCCAGCCACTGGCCCAGGGACATGTAGTGAGGTTACAGACTCCACGTGGATTCGACCGGATGGGCACAATCAAGAGCATCTGTAAGGAACCAAGGTCCTACGTCGTGGAGTCAGAAGGAGGAGAGTACAGAAGGAATCGGAGACACCTTCTTCCCGTCTCGGAACCGGAACCGCCACAGGGTGACCTCGGCGACCCCTGCGACCCCGATATCACTCTCCAACCTCCGACTGGCCAACCCGAAGGCAACAGTCACCCTGTCACCGAGAAGGCCGACGCTCAACAACACGCCCAGATACAAGAGACTGTTCAAAAGACTAACCCGCACACTCAGTCTCCGTACATCTCACGGGCAGGCCGCGTCTGCAGGCCAAACAGCAGATATATGTAGTGTTTGTCACAAGGACTGTTAAAAAAAAAAAAAAAAAAAAAAAAAAGGAGTAATGATGTTCATACTATACACCTGTTGTGTATTACCACTTGAAGTACAGTTAACCTGTGGTTTGTTCAAATAGCCACATGCTAGATATTAATAGTAATCACTTCATGGCGTAATTTGTTATAGCCTACTAGCCTGTAGAGCATTGTTAGTATTTACATTAGAGCACAACTTAAGAGGAAGGATGTAGAGCATTGTGCTAGTCTGATACACAAGCTTGAGACGTGACGGCCCCCGTACTACTCTGACGTCACTCAGGAAGTAAACACCGGTCAGGTTAGCAGCATATAGCACTAGACTGTAACGTATCGTCCCTGTAAGATACTTGTATTAAATACCCATCTACGCCCACCTGCCTACCTCTCGTTCTTTCTACAGTCTACAAGATACACTACACGACCAAGGTACCCATGTACATGTCAAAATACTTCCCAAAGGTCAGTGAATACCACGATCACAACACCAGAGGGAGCTCCACAAATCATGTTAAACCCAGATTCGGCTCAAACAAGGGACTAAACACGTTTCGCAATTATGCCACTCAATGTGGAACGCCCTACCCAAAGCTGTAAAGGAATGTGAATCACTACCCACTTTCAAAACCACTCTCAAGGAACACCTACGGAAGACTGCAATTCGAAACTGGCCCCTGTAAATGTCCTAACCCAACCCCCTCCAATGTACAGTAATTAACCTAGTATGGTTTTGTCAATATTCCAATGTACAGTTTTGCTTGTTTGTACAGTGTCCCCCCCCCCCCCCCCCCCCCAACCCCCTCCAATGTAAATTACCTAGTATGGTTGTCTTCCCAATGTACAGTTTTGCTTCTACAGTTGTACAGTGTTCCCCCCCCAACCCCTCCCTACCTAACCCCCCCCCCCCCCCCCCCCCCCCCACAACCCCACCCAACCTCCTCCAATGTACAGTTTTTACGTCAAATGTATATACTCCCTTTTCTGGACTCTTTTTGTATCACAAACAGTACTGTATTTGCAAATCTGGTATGTCAGAAATGTATAGATGTAGCAGTACTGTCTATCTGTATGTCATGTATGTCATATATGTCCAGATGAATTGAAAATGGGGGACCCTGATGTAAACAAGACGAAAGTCTTTCTCTGGTCTGCATCCCCTTAACAATTGTGTGTATTGAGCTGTACTGTATTGTACCCATTCTGCAATCTGTTAATAACGTTTTCAATCAATCAATCAATCAATCAATCAATCAATCAATCAATCAATCAATCAATCTTTCCGGCCATCACCACAGGATGTCCACCACTCCGGTCATCACCACGAAACATCCACTCACAGGGAGACAGGGAGACGGGGACAGGCGTTTGTGTGTTTGTGATGGGCGTACATAGCAATAGATACATGTAGTAAGCATATATGTGTGAATAGAATCAGAGTATATAAGAGAATAGCGAAATCAAGTAATAAATAGAACTAAGAACAACTGCAAGCGCAGGATGGGATACAAGACGATGGCTCAGGGCCATATGCCCCGGGATTGTGGGGGCCATTACATTTACATTTAGTAATTTAGCTGGTGCTTTTATCCAAAGCGACTTACAAGTTCTGTATGACAAGTCATCGGGAAGGGCACAACTATCAGCTGAGTAACAATGTTCATCAAAGTGTTGAGTGAGTCCTACAGTGTAGGTTAGTATATTAGGACAAGTGCATGACAGTAAGGTTAGTTAGGGTTATTATTATTATTATTATTACATTTACGACGGCGAAAGATTGGACGGGTTTCGGCTGTCCTAACTGTGGTGGGCAGTTCATTCCACCATTGTGGGGCAAGGACTGAGAATAGGTGGCTTCTCCTTGATGACCCTCCCGGAGCTCGGATAGGGGTGGGTCTGAGACGGCCAGAAGTTGAGAGCGTAGGGGTCTTGAGGGTGTGTAGTTAGAGACCATTGACCGGAGGTAGGCGGGAGCGATTCCCTTTGCCGCACGGCATGCCAGGTCGAGGGCCTTGAAGCGGATTCGCTTTTTCTCCTCCTTTTTTCTGTATTTTTCTCCCATCCCAATTTAGTCATTATGCCAATCCCCCCCCCCCCCTTGTCATTGCGTGCATTTTCCCCCCACTTGCTGTCTAAGGAGGGTTGAAGCCTATCACATATCTCCTCCCATACATGTGGAGGCAGCCATCCGCTTCTTTTCACCTGACAGCGAGAACTCTCATTGGGTGAGTGTAATGCGTGGGAGGATCACACTACCTCACCCAGATCCCTTCCTCGCTGAGCAGGCGCCCCGACCGACCTGTAGGAGTCGCTGTTTACAACGACCAGGGACCCACCCCACCGGCTTCCCACCCGCTGACACTACCAATTGTGTCAGTATGGACGACCGACCAAGCCGTGCTGCAGAATATGTCGAGCTATTCTTCACATGCCTCCAGTCATGAATATCTAACAAGAGAAGAGAAGACTGAGGCCTCAGTGGCCGAGAAAGTGAAGGCCACAATCTAGCGGCAAGGCGGGATCGGGGTGCTGGTCCTGAGGGGTCCTGGGGTGGGAATGGGGGAAGAATAGCCTTTTGTTGTTTTTGTTTGTGAAATGTCTTTGGATGTAGTTTTATGTTTATATTATTTTTCATATTCTGTTTTATTCAGCTTTTTATTATTTGTATTCTATTTATTGTCATTTTGTTGTTGTTGTTGTATTGTGAAGTCTTGTTTATTATTATTACTGTGTTGAGTTTAGCCTTGTTTTGTGTGAAAAAGAAAGTGAAATAAAAAAATGCATATGAAAAAAAAGAAGAGTAGACTGAGGAAACTCCTAATATTGTGTTGTTCGAGTGCATCTTGTGTCCCCACTCAGCATCCCACTGATGGAAATCTTTGTCGGTTGAATTTTTGGTCCATAGGCCAGTATACTATACAGTAGACCTATACACCAAAGCTCATTTGACATCGACCTACACCTACACCCTTGATTTTCTATCTATTCAAACAGTGCTGATCCTTGGCTGAAGCTATTCACTATTCAAGTCTGAGCCAAATCAGATGATACATGCGGAGTTACGACATACAACGCAGACATGAGTAATTACAACAATACCCCCTATTTCCAGAAATGCTCATGAATTCCTGGTTCCTGGTGCCGCAAGCCTAATTCAACTAAACATGAGTGACGGAGGTGCCCCAAAGCCAAGCCCCGCCCTCCCCGCTGATAGCCCACGAAGTTGCAGCTAGATGACTCACCTGCGCTGCTGGCAAATGGGGACCGACGTTGACACAATGGTGGCCATCTTGCCACAGGCAGCACGCCCACTCATAACAAGAATGTCTATGGTGCATGTACTATTGAAATATCCACAGCTTGCTCAATTTTCAACCGATTTTCAAACGGTTTGGTTTGTTATAAACATCAGAGATGTAGTTATCATACTGCATACTTATAATGGACTTTTATGAAAATAATTTCAACATGTCCAAGCATCCTGAATCATAGGATGTTAATAATGTTAATAATAAACCAAACTGTTTGTAAATCGGTTGAGAATTTAGCATGCTATGGTTATTTCAATAGTACATGCACCATAGACATTCATGTTATGAGTGGGCGTGCTGCCTGTGACAAGATGGCCGCCGATGAACTACGCTGGAGACTCCACCTTGCACCATCTAGTTATATGGTTATAGCTATTAAACCAAGTAGAATACCTGATTTTGATGGAGCACTAACACCTTAATGTTTTTCGTAGGGTGAATGCTATGCCGTTTCTTTTATTTTTGTATTGTTTGACACCGCATCATTGTCTGTTTAGCTGTTATCTATTTTATGTCTGCACTTTATGCATTGCTCTTGATCTGCCAATTTTGTACTCATTTTATGCCCGTATTTTACAGATGTGAAGCACTTTGAGCTGCAATACTTTTTTTTTTATCTACTTTTTTTCTCCTCCTTTTTCTCCCATCCCAATTTAGTCGTTATGCCAATTCCAATTCCCCCTCCCCTTCCTGGTCATTGCGCGCATTTGCCCCCCCCCACTTGCCGGTCTAGGGAGCCCTGAAGACTATCACATGCTTCCTCCGATACATGCAGAGTCAGCCAGCCGCTTCTTTTTCCACCTGACAGCGAGGACTCTCACTGGGGAAGTGTAATGCGTGGGAGGATCACGTCGCGTCACAGTTTATTATCGTGTAACATTGTTTTGGATGGTAAAAACGTGCAGGGGACAATAACTGCATTCTGAAAACATGCAGGGGACATGTCCCATGTGTCCCCCCCCATAATTACGCCCCTGAGGCAGACGCTTAGTCTGCTGTGCTACCCGGCCGCGCCTTTGAGCTGCAATTCTTGTATGAAAGGTGCTATATAAATACAGTTTTATTATTATTATTATTATTATTATTTATATTTATTTTGTGTTATTATTAATGTATTATCTATGATGATAATTTTGTGTGTGTGTGTGTGTGTCTGTGTGTGTGTGTGTGTGTGTGTGTGTGTGTGTGTGTTATAACTGTGGCTGCCATGTAATCTACATTAGACAGATGTCCTAACTAAGGAATGGTGCAGGTGGGACACTTTGACTGACAGTGCCGAGACAGAGGCCCGGTGAGAGAGACACACCTTCCTCTCTACACCACATGCTCTGACAAGCATGACAGCTTCATGAAAAGACGGAGAGAGGGAAAGAGAGGGGGACAGAGAGGAGAGTGAGAGTTGTTACAGGGGGAAGGAGAGAGTTTACCGAAGAGGAAGAAAGACCAACCTCGCCGCTAGCTTAGAACCAGCGTTCTTTTAACTGGCCCAGACGTCGATGATTCCGTTTCTCTCTCCGTTGCCATTCGGTTGATTTAAAGGTGAGTATACGACTCGTTCTCTCACTCCTTACAACTGTCAACGAGCGTTCGGGGATGGGGGGGGGGGGGGGGGGGGGGGGGGGGGGGGGGGGGGGTTTGATTGGAAATTGTATTAACAGATTGCAGAATGGGTACAAAATACAATACAGTACAGCTCAATACACACAATTGTTAAGGGGATGCAGACCAGAGAAAGACTTTCGTCTTGTTTACATCAGGGTCCCCCATTTTCAATTCATCATAATTTCGTCTCTGTGTATAGAACAGCATCCAGAAACGGACATCGGATCTATAAAGACAAAAATAAACAGAGTGGAAACGAGATAAATTGTGTGCCACATAGATGTGAACAGGCGTGTTCGGTGGAACTGTGGATGAGTCACGTTCAACAGCAGCACACCTTTTTTGTTTTGTCAGTCAGGTTTTACAGGCAGTTGATTACAAAGCCCCGTCCTGTGTTTTTGATGCCGTATCAGTGTAAGGGATATACAGAGTTGACTATATATCAATGGTAAATACGCAATTTGTAACTTTATTAACCCATTGTAAATCAGAATATAGATCTGTCTTACTCCAGTGTTTATAAACATAACCGGTTACAGCCACACATTACAGCGAATACAATAAAAACCTCTTGCCTATATTAGTCCTTGTATCAAGAGCCAAGTCAATCAAACTAGTCAAGTCAAGTCAAGAGTTTTAATTGTCACGGCATACAGGTATACAATGAAATGCGGGTGGTCTTGCCCGCAACGATGTGCAGTACAGTGGTACATATAATAGAATCAAAAGAAGGAAACAACATTGTGCAGTAACAGGTAGCAGGTAACATGGAGTGACATCTCGGTATCTGTACATAGTTATTTACAGAGCATGTGGGACATGCTAGTTAGCTTTGGTAGTGCAATACACTGTTCCTGTTATTCTAATTTAAAGTGTCCTTTCCTTTGGCCATAAGTGTGCGTGTGTGCGACATGAGTGTGTGCCCGCTCATGTTAAAGTGTTAAGTGGCTGCTCGTGTGTGAGCGTGCACAGTGTGCGTGTCGTGTGTGTGTTCATGTGTGCTTGTGTGTGGACAGTTCAATGTTCTGAGCACTCAATGTTCATTGTTCATGGCAAACTAGACTTATTCCTTGTGTTTTGGTTATGGGGTCTATCCCTTTGTTTATGTTTGGATCACTGATGCGGCCTTTAATTAAAGCTGCTCCCACTCTCAGCCCATTCTGAGCATTAAATCTCTGCTTTTCTAAGGTAAAGCCATCACTCAACAAAATTACACAGTATCTGTATATCTGCCCCCCCACCCTCTCTCTCTCCTCTCTCGCTCTCTCTCCTCTCTTCTCTCCCCTCTCTCTCTCTCCTCTCTCCCTCCTTTCGCGCTCTCTCTGGTTTGGTTAGGAGGTGTTTGTGTGTGTGTGTGAGAGAGAGAGAGAGAGAGAGAGAGAGAGAGAGAGAGAGAGAGAGAGAGAGAGAGAGAGAGAGAGAGAGAGAGAGAGAGAGAGAGAGAGAGAGAGACAGAGGGAGTTCAAGATTGAGTATTGTCATGTTTGCATGCATATGGCTGTAGGGCGTGTTCTTTTAACAACGTAATAGTTAAGATATGTTGGACAAGCACTGACATGCTACTAAGAACTAGTTCTTATGGCAACCAGTATGTGATACATGCAAATACGTATAAATTGATGTACTGCAAAAACATCCTGTATACATTTTGCTGTATAATTCATTCAAACCTTTATTTATTCTCAAAGGACAATTGAGGTCACCCTCATTTTCAATGTCGTCGAGACTTTACAGACATTTCAATGCTTACATTTATAAAAAAAAAAATACAATATAATAATAATAAATAATAATAACTATCTAGCACCTTTCACACATGGACCGCAGCCCAAAGTGCCTCACAGCAAATAGTATAAAATGAACATAGGTATAACATTTGTATACAGTTGACAGAATAAAAATAATGCATGAAGTGCAGACATAAGAATAGGTATAAAAAACAATAATAAGAGATCTGGAGATCTATCGGGATTTAGGATAAATTGGCCGAAGTCGGCCTTCCTCCCACTTAACGCCCCTGCAAAAAGAAACATAACCCTTCCAAAAGAGATACAGATGGTAAAACAATTTAGATGTTTGGGAGTTGAGATATTCCCCACCATAAGCCAAACGGTGAAGCACAATTACATAAAATCCAAAACAAAATCAAATACGACCTTGTCAAGTTCAAGTTCAAGTTCTTTAATAGTTGTCATACAGAAGTACAGAATACTTTCATACAAAATGCTTCTTACTGTTACGCTCCAGAGACTGTGCTAGACAAGATAGTATCAAATAACATAATAACATAATATAGCATGAATTTAGAAGAAGAAAATGAGGTCACAGTGTTCGGTATAGACATATGTACAATGTTCTGAGTTACCATATAATATACAATACACAATACTATGCAGTGTACTAATGTACAGTACTATCTAGTGCAAAGCAGAAATGGGACGAGGCACAATTTTAGGTACAATTTACAGTAAGGTGTACGAGTTGTAGTGCAATCCTTCATCCATAAATATAAAGTGTGGGGAGTGGGTGCTACAGTGTGTTTGTTTAAAGTGGGTGTGTGCTATAAGTGTGTGGAGTGGGTGCTACAGTGTGTTTGTTTAAAGTGAGTGTGTGCGTGTGGATGTGTGTGCTATGTGCGTTTGGTGGTTGTTGTTGTGTAGTGTTCATTCATTGTTCGTTTAGCAGCCTGATGGCCTGGGGATAGAAGCTTCTTCTGAGTCTTTCTGTGCTCGCCTTGAGACTCCTGTATCGCTTGCCTGACCGCAGCAGTTCAAAGAGGCAGTTGTTCGGGTGACTGGAGTCTTTAATGATTCTCTTAGCCTTGCCCTTGCAACGCTTGTAGTAAATGTTCTGGAGGGTGGGGAGCCCCCCTCCAATTGTGCGTTCGGCTGAACGTGTCACTCTTTGTAGTCTGCTTTGGTCTTGTGCAGTGCTATTCCCAAACCAGGAGGTGATGTTGCCGGTCAAGATGCTCTCTATTGTACATGAGTAGAAGTTCTTAAGGATCTTCTGGCTGACTTGGAACTTCCTTAGGCGCCTGAGGAAGTAGATGCGTTGTCGTGCCTTCTTCACAACACTGTTAATGTGTGTGGTCCATGTCAAGTCCTCGGATATGTAGGCTCCGAGGTACTTAAAGCTGTTGACTCTCTCAACCGGTGCCCCGTCGATGCTGAGGGGGCTGTAGTCCTTGACCCCCGACCTCCTGAAGTCCACAATCATCTCCTTTGTTTTGCTGACGTTCAGGGAGAGGCTGTTTTCCTGGCACCATCCCGCCAGGACCTTGACCTCTTCCAGGTAGGCCCTCTCGTCGTTGGCAGAGATCAGGCCCACCACCACTGTGTCGTCAGCAAATTTGACGATTGTATTGCTACTCCGCTGAGCCACACAGTCGTGTGTGTACAGGGAGTAGAGGAGGGGACTCAGAACACAGCCCTGGGGGGCCCCTATGTTGAGGGTGATGGATGAGGAGGTGCAGTTGCCTGCTCTCACCACCTGGGGTCTGCCAGTCAGGAAGTCCAAGACCCACTGGCAGAGGTCATAGCCCAAGCCCAGGTCCCTGAGCTTGGCTATGAGTATGGAGGGGACTATGGTATTGAATGCCGAGCTGTAGTCGATGAATAGCATTCTCACATAGTTCCCCTGCCTCTTGTCCAGGTGTGATGCTGCTGTGTGCAGCACATGGGATATGGCGTCCTCCGTGGACCTGTTGGGGCGGTATGCAAATTGCAGGGGGTCCATGTTGATGGGGAGGGAGGAGCAGATGTAGCCCTTTACTAGCTTCTCAAAGCACTTCATGGCTATGGAGGTGAGAGCTACAGGGCGGTAGTCGTTGAGGCAAGCAGGCTTGGATTTTTTGGGTACAGGGATAATAGTGGACTTCTTCAGGCAGGTGGGGATGACAGCCTGTTCTAAGGACAGGTTAAATATGTCAGTGAATACTGGGGCCAGTTGGTCGGCACAGACTTTTAGGACGCGGCCGGGGATGCCGTCTGGACCTGCTGCCTTCCTGATATTCACTTTTTTAAAGGTCCGCCTCACCTCATGCTCTGTTACCCTGAACACTGCGCCTCCATCAGCAGCCGACCCCCCCCCCCATTGCCGAGGCTTGTGAGCTGGTGTTGTTATTACCAGCATCAAACCTCGCATAGAAGGTATTGAGGTCATTTGCTAAGGAGATGTCACTGTTCAGTTTGAGGGAGGCGCCTTTGTAGTCTGTCATCGTTTTGAGCCCCTGCCACATAGCTCTAGAGTCAGCTTGTTCAAACTGGAGTTCAATTTTATCCCTGTAGCGTCGTTTGGCCTCTGACACTGTCCTCCTTACGTTGTATCGCGCCACCTTGTGGTCATTCATGTTGCCTGCCTCTAGGCCGTCGTTGTATGCTTTGGTGCGCTCTCTCAGAGCTTCACGGACGGATTTGTCTACCCAGGGTTTTTGATTTGGGTAAACTTTCATTTTGGTAGTGGGGATTGTTTCTTTCACCCTAGTACAAACATAGTCCAGCACTGTCTCCGTGTAGACATTAATGTTATCTGTGTCGCGGAACACATTCCAGTCTGTGTGGTGAAACACTGACCGGATCGTCTCCTCTGACGTCACATCCCATTTCTGCACCTCTCGCGAGACTACGGGAGTACTTTTAATTCTCTGTCTGTACTTTGGTGAAAGAAAGATGGATGCGTGATCTGACTTACCAAAGCCACTATCAGAATGAGCCTTGTCAGGTGGTCGAAACTTAAAAACTCATTACAGGCACGTATATCAATAATCAAGATGGACGTCCTACCTAGAATCAACTTCTTCAGCTCAATGCTACCGTTACCCCCTCCAAAGGGTTACTGGAAAGAATTACACTCCTCCACATACAAATTTATTTGGAATAACAAACCACCACGTATAAAAAGATCCACCGCACAGAGAAACAAAGCAGACGGAGGTATGGCATTTCCAGATTTCTACCACTACTTTAAGGCGTACACTTTAAGACCACTAACAACATGGTTTGATCCCCAAGCATTAGTATCCTGGAGAAATTTAGAAGAAAATATAGTAGCTCCACATAAGCTGAAGGGCATAGTATACACCAAATTACCAATTAAGCAATGCGAACGGAAATTTGGCCCCATAATCACTCATGCGATCCGGATATGGCGCGAAACACAAAAAAAGGATTCTACCCTACATAAATGGCATAATCATACTCCCTTATTCAATAACAATGCACTCTGGATAGAAAAACAACCTATAAGATTCCCTAGATGGGAAAAGCAAGGCATACACTCATTAGGAGACGTCTTCAATAAACATGGTTTTTGTAGTTTCAATGAAATACGCAAAAAAAATTATCTCGCCAAGTCCACATATTACTTTTACGCACAGTTATTGGCATGTTTGAAGGCTCACGGTGTTCCATTAAATATACCAATTGTACACCACAGATACCACAAATTCTTCTATGAAAGAGAGACATCAAGAGGTTTTGTTTCAGATTTTTATCATCAATTACTAACGTCCTCATATGAAACCCTCCACCTAGACTCCGTCTGGAGGAGGGATATACCAGACCTGGAAAGTGATTTTGATTGGCAAGAAGCCTGGGCAAATATTCGATTCACATCAAGGAACCCGGACCATCAACAAATCAATCTTAACTATATTCACAGGACATACTTGACTCCTATAAGACTGAAAAAAAATGGGTCTTATACAAGACTCCAAATGCTCCTTATGTACAAATGGGGACGAGGGGACATTTATGCACATGTACTGGGACTGCCCACCAGTTAAGATATTCTGGAAAGAGGTGACCCAGCAACTATCAAACCTCTTAAATTGGAATATACCTGTACACCCCTCTGTACTACTGCTGAATGATGTTTTTGAGTGTGCAGTACATCCACAGCTAAAGAGGGTATCACAGTGGCTAAAAAGCTGATAGCATCACGATGGTTCCAACCGGAAAAAAATTGCCGAAAGGTCTGGATTATTACATATCTCGATGTGATCTATCAAGAAATATCTACAGCAAGAATTTTGGGTCTCAATGAATCCAAAATTACATTG
The DNA here is from genome assembly GCF_963971535.1 of Notolepis coatsorum. Taxonomy (NCBI): domain Eukaryota; kingdom Metazoa; phylum Chordata; class Actinopteri; order Aulopiformes; family Paralepididae; genus Notolepis; species Notolepis coatsorum. The sequence goes on from NC_140168.1 coordinate 175,085,630, forward strand.
TGGTTAGAAGTGGTGGAGAAAATAAAAGCTAGCATATAATGGTAATGTCTGGTTAGGAGCGAGGGAAAATGGATGGATTATCCAATGGGGGGTCCGGAAGGGGGGGGGGGTACGAGCTGGAGCATATGTGTGTAGGTTTTTAGATAACAGGTATTAGGGGTATATCCTATATAAGACAATTAACTAAAATGTGATTTCATTGGATGTGCACTGACAACTAATGCTTGTATATCTTATCGTGTGTTGTCATGTTTGTTTATGTGTTTGTTTAAAAAATAATAAAAAAATAAAATACAAAAAAAACAAAAAACAATAATAATAATATATTAATAAATGTATATATATATCAAAATGGTGAATGGCTCAGCCCTTGAATTTAACAGCCCTCATTACCAATATGCAGAGGTCTTTCATGATCTGGGGCGGTAGCTCTCACCTCCATAGCCATGAAGTGCTTTGAGAAGCTAGTAAAGGGCTACATCTGCTCCTCCCTCCCCATCAACCTGGACCCCCTGCAATTTGCATACCGCCCCAACAGGTCCACGGAGGACGCCATAGCCCATGTGCTGCACACAGCAGCATCACACCTGGACAAGAGGAAGGGGAACTATGTGAGAATGCTATTCATCGACTACAGCTCGGCATTCAATACCATAGTCCCCTCCAAACTCATAGCCAAGCTCAGGGACCTGGGCTTGAACTATGACCTCTGCCAGTGGGTCTTGGACTTCCTGACGGGCAGACCCCAGGTGGTGAGAGCAGGCAACTGCACCTCCTCATCCATCACCCTCAACATAGGGGCCCCCCAGGGCTGTGTTCTGAGTCCCCTCCTCTACTCCCTGTGTGGCTCAGCGGAGTAGCAACACAATCATCAAATTTGCTGACGACACAGTGGTGGTGGGCCTGATCTCTGCAAACGACGAGAGGGCCTACCTGGAAGAGGTCAAGGTCCTGGCGGGATGGTGCCAGGAAAACCGCCTCTCCCTGAACGTCAGCAAAACAAAAGGAGATGATTGTGGACTTCAGGAGGTCGGGGGTCAAGGACTACAGCCCCATCAGCATCGACGGGGCACCGGTTGAGAGAGTGAACAGCTTTAAGTACCTCGGAGCCTACATATCCGAGGACTTGACATGGACCACACACATTGACAGTGTTGTGAAGAAGGCACGACAACGCCTCTACTTCCTCAGGCGCCTAAGGAAGTTCCAAGTCAGTCAGAAGATCCTTAAGAACTTCTACTCATGTACAATAGAGAGCATCCTGACTGGCAACATCACCTCCTGGTTTGGGAATAGCACTGCACAAGACCGAAGCAGACTACAAAGAGTGACACGTTTAGCCGAACGCACAATTGGAGGGGGGCTCCCCACCCTCCAGAACATTTACAACAAGCGGTGCAGGGGCAAGGCTAAGAGAATCATTAAGGACTCCAGTCACCCGAACAACTGCCTCTTTGAACTGCTGCGGTCAGGCAAGCGATACCGGAGTCTCAAGGCGAGCACAGAAAGACTCAGAAGAAGCTTCTATCCCCAGGCCATCAGGCTGCTCAACGAACAATGAACACTACACAACAACCATCAAACGCACATAGCACACACATCCACACGCACACACTCACTTTAAACAAATACACTGTAGCACCCACTCCCCACACTTTATATTTATTGATAAAGGATTTGCACTACAACTCGTACACCTTACTGTAAATTGTACCTAAATTGTACCTCATCCCATTTCTGCTTTGCACTATATAGTATTGTATATTAGTACACTGCATAGTATATTGTATATTATATGGTAACTCAGTTACGTCTATTCTGCATCGAACATTGTACATATGTCTATACTGAACACTGTGACCTCATTTTCTACTTCTAATTTACATGCTATACTATGTTATTTGATACTTATCTTGTCTAGCACAGTCTCTGGAGCGTAACAGTAAGAAGCATTTTGTATAAAAGTATTCTGTACTTCTGTATGACAACTATTAAAGAAACTTGAAACTTAAACTTGGGGATTCAAAATCATAATTGTAAATGGGAAACTCAATCAGATTTTTTATTCTTGAGGCATTTGACTATCATGTACTGCTAATCCCTTTAGAGCGAGTACAAAAGCTCTGTGTATACGCACGTGCACGTTACACATGGGTTTGTGCTGTGTGTAAAATGCTGTGTGTAACATGCTGTGTGTAACATGCATGTATGAATATGTATTAAAAATAGATAGATAGATAAAGAAAATATCTTCAGCATCTCTAGAATATTTGCTGCCACACGCATGTCTGGTCTCGTTGTTAAGGAATTAGGGAGTTCTCGTTTAAACCTGTTCCACTTGCGCCACCCTCCCACTCACTAATCGGAAATGTATACTTCTGTTGTTCAGAGGGAGATCTATGCCCAAAAAATAATAATAGTGTCGGGATCAAAATCTGTGATGTCCTCTCATTTGGTTTATATTTAATCTGTGGCTATCTACTGTATCTACCTACCTCCCTCTCTCCATCTCTCTCTCTCTGTGGCTATCTATCGACCTACCTCCCTCTCTCCATATCTCTCTCTGTGGCTATCTATCGACCTACCTCCCTCTCTCTCTCTGTCTCTTTCTCTCCCTCTCTCTCTCTCTCTTTCTCTCCCTCTCTCTCAACCCCATGCTTGGTGTGTTTGCTCTAGCACTGACACATGCTTCTTGCGTGTGGCCATTCCAAGGTTATTATAGTTAACTCAAATGAAATTAGACCTTAAAAAACAAAACAAAACAACGAAAACTAACTGGAACGATATAGTGTACTTACAAGACTAACCAAAATAGAATGAAAATATACAGAAAATGTCTTTAGTTTTGGTCAAATTTGTCACCACGGCAACCATGGGGAGGCATTGGTGCATGATACTTATAGAGACTGAGACGTCTACATGACGGTTAGTCAATTGCCTTCACAAAGTGATGTGTTTGTATGACACAATACCTATTCTGAATACCCCTCATATCACACAAACAACTAAAACAAATACTGAAACTAATAAAAACTCAAGGGATAAAGACAAAGCTAACCCACTCTGGAAACTGAATTGAAAACAAAACAAAAATAAATAAACTGTAACTGAGGGGTTACAATACCCTGACTGTATTAAAGATTGTGATAGATTAAACCACTGCTAGGTATGTACTTAATTACTGGCCAGACAGTACATCGAATATAGATGGTGAACACTCATAAGAACACGGCATTGACAAAGAAATAGTATTTGAGGGTATTTTATTATTATGCAACATTAGGTTACAGAATGAGAATTAGGGTCGCGCTTGTATGGTGAAGAATATGCATAAAGTCAGTCAGTAGCATGAGTCACTGGGAATAGCAGGATTCCTACGATGGGTCTAGGTTGACGCCACCTGGCGTATAATAGCAATTATAGAAGGCAACGCTGGTACCGCCTGGAGACACTGGGTTCCTCTCAGAGTTGTAAGTTCTAGAGGATAAAGGAATGTTCGGATACTCAGTCTGATTCAATGAAGAATAAAGGGACTCCACGTACAGAAGTCAGTCCTTGTAAATCCAACGATCAGCAGCAAAAGCAATAACTGTAATCCAAAATAAATGCTCGATAGCAATGATGACAGCTAGCCGGCCTCTGTCCATGAGGCCAGCCCGAGTGCAATCCTCACGAGGTTGAATCCCAAACGATAGTGGAAATCAACGATGCTCTTCTCCGGGTAACACGCTCCAAATCAATACAATCCAACCAGCAATGGTTCTGCAATCGCCGCCGCTGGTTCTCCTGTGCACATGTCCAACGGCTCTCCGACTAGGCCTCCCCGGGTGCCGGCGACGTACCTAGGCCACACACCCTGGCTAAGGTTCACTAGCTAAACACGACGAACCGCCGGGTGATGCTACACACGAACGAACTGGGTTGCACGACATACAATAAACGAACGACCATTTACCTCACACTAAACTAGGTCGAACTTGACGTTACTGCACCAAACTCCGACACCCCACCATTCTATTCGCACATGTTCTCAACGCACGGTTGCTCACTTCACACAGACAGACTTTAGACGAACTGCCACACTGCTTGTTTAGACGAACGAAGTGCTGCTGTGCGCACCTTGCGCCGTATATATACTTAAGTGATTATCTAGTCCCAGACCTCAGTTCTTGTCTGGGATCAATACGCTGTCTCCGGGCATGTTACGACATGCCTGAGCTTGTCTTTGAACCTGACGTTGGGGGCTTGCGAGCTGGCGCCTAGGGCGCTATCCAATAAGGAGAGCGAATATTACTATGGTTCGAACGCAGGTAAAGGGATATACCGTGTATATATAAATAATATACAAAGTATATAAACAATAAAGGTAGATTCTCAGCTTTAATCTGGCCCTTCACAACAGCCGCCTCCTAATTAGTCCGCACCTAATTAGTTAAGGGAGACAGATTAATAGTCCAGTCAACTGCTCAATGTCTGTTGTGAGGAGTAGGGCAATCTACAAAGTCAGTGGGTCATGATCGTCATCAGGGGAGTCAGGGAGCCTCGGCAACTCTATCAGCCTCGCCACGGGTCGGGTGTAGGTCCGCCCTTGGACAATAACTTCTGCCGCTCTGACCTTCCCGTCGGCACCAGTGATCACTTTGCTTACGCGGCCGGCCGGCCACATAGCTCGGGGTAGTGACTGGTCTATGATCATAACGACTGTGTCCACTTGTAAGTTGTCTCTGTCCTTTACCCACTTCTGACGGGTTTGGAGAGACGGTAGGTAGTGGAGGAGGAAACTGTTCCAAAACTTGTCAGCCAATATTTGACTGTACCTCCACATTCTTCGGCCGTTCGCTTCTTCAGGTCTGTACACCGTCTGTGGAAGAGCAGGGTCCAGCCACCCCATCAAGAGAGTGTTGGGGGTGACTGGGTCGACATCTGCTACATCACTTGAGACGTAACCGAGGGGCTTTGAGTTCAATACTCCCTCGATCTCCGTGAGGACTGTCGTGAGGACTTCTTCCGCCACGGTCTGGGCCCCAAGCACGGCGTACAGAGCTGTCTTTATGGAACGTACTTCTCTTTCCCAGGTTCCCCCGAAGTGAGGGGCGTTCGGGGGGTTAAACTGGAATTCGATCTGATAGGGAGCGAGGTGGGTCTTAAGTTCTGGGCCCATGGCCTGGAAGCTCTCTCTCAGCTCTCTTTCTCCGCCTTTGAAGTTTGTCCCTTGATCAGACAACAACGTAGACGGTTTTCCTTTTCTTGATGTGAATCTCCGGAAGGACATGAGGAATGAATCCGTACTCATGGTCTGAAGGAGTTCTATGTGTACTGCTCGGGTGGTCATGCACTTGTATACAATGCCCCACCTCTTCTCTGTCCCTCTTCCTTTCTTCACGTAGAGCGGGCCGAAGCAGTCCACGCCCGTGGAGTGAAAGGGCTTCTCGCCGAGTCGGAGGCGGCAGGGAGGCAGGTCGGCCATCATGGGTATACTGGGCTGTGCTCGCCACTTGCGACAGTCTAGACAGGTCCGCTGGAAGCGTCGTAATGCTTCTCTTCCTTGCAGTATCCAGTAACGACGTCGGATCTCAGCGAAGACTCTCTCTGCCCCAGCGTGGTGCACATCCTCGTCGTATTTCTTTATGATGAGCTCAGTGACCTTGTGTCGGCTGTTGAGGACGATAGGATACTTGACGTCATCCGCTAAGTCCGGGGCCCGTCTCAGACGACCACCCACCCTGATGAGGCCATGGGTGTCGCGCTCAGGGGCCAAGTGGAGCAGTCTGCTGTCTGAACGGATTGGCTTTGTTCCCTGCAGGCAGTCTAGCTCATCGGGAAACGAGTCTCTTTGGGCTCGCTGTAGCAGAAGGAGTTCTGCCTCTGCGTAGTTCGATGCGTCAATGTCTGTAGTGGGGGGAACCTCAGGGTGGTGCCACAGGAATGTTTTTAGCTGCGCACTCTCAAAGGTTAGGCAGTCGTCTATGTTAGGGTCAGTGGGGACTGGGATGTGCGTCAGCCCACAGAACATAGATTTCTTGATCTCTGCCTCCTCTTGACTAGCCTCCCGTGGGGTGGGGGTAGGCCACTCCTCCTCCGGGAGCTTGAGGAACTCAGGACCGTCACTGTAGATATTGGGACGTGTGAGGTCATCTAGGGACATCCCCCGTGTGATGACATCGGCTGGGTTCTGTTTGGTGTCAACGTACCTACAGCACGCTGATCCTACCAGGTCTTGAATCTCTGTGACTCTGACTCCCACGAAGACCTTGTATCTACAAGAATCGGACTGGATCCATGTGAGTACGGTCATGGAGTCTGACCACAAGATTGTTCTTTGCACCGGGATGGTGAGTTCACGTTGGATTAACGTGGCGAGTTGCGCGCCTACCAGAGCTGCGCAGAGCTCTAGACGCGGGATCGATTGTTGCTTGCGGGGGGCTATTCTTGAGCGAGCCAGGATGAAGGCTGTGTGTATTTCTCCTCCCTCCTCTCGGGCCCGCAAGTAAGCCACCGAACCGTAGGCTACTTCCGAGGCGTCACTGAAGACGTGCAGGTCCATCTGGCACGTCTCCAGCCGCACTGTGGGTGGGAAGTAGCTCCGGCGTATGTTCACATTTTGGAGCGAGCTGAGTTCTCTCTCCCACTCTCTCCAGGTGGAAGCTAGGTGGTCAGGTATGGGGTCGTCCCAGCCCTGTTCCTTGTCCCACAGCTCTCGTACAATCATTTTCGCCCGAGTGGTGTAAGGTAGGATACACCCCAGCGGGTCGTATTGACTTGCGAGTGTTCTGTATACGCTCCGTCTGGTGGTCGGTAGAGGGGTCGACCTTCCCTGCTCCGGGGTCAGGGGTGTGTGCTTGTAATGGAGCGAGTCTGTTTTGAAGCGCCAGACTAGGCCCAATGTCATTTCCTGTGCTTCACCTGGGGTGGTCGCCATCCAGGTCTCGCTGCTTGCTGCCTTTGTCTCTGGGGAGAGGCTGCGAAGTACTTGAGGGTCACTGTTGGCCCACTGCCGGAGATCAAAGCCGCCTTTGATCAGTGAGGCGCGGAGCTTGAGCAGGAGGGCTTCGGCTTCTTCTGGCGTCGAGACGCTTTGCAGACAGTTGTCCACGTAGAAACTCCTCTCTACACTTTGTCTGACCTCCTCGTCAGCTTCAGGGTCTTCTGTCACATGTTTTTGTAGTGCGAATGTAGCACAGCATGGACTGCATGTGGTGCCGAAGGGGAGGACCTCCCATTGGTAGATGGATGGTTGCTCATCGTTGATCCTCTCTCTCCATAGGAACCGCAGCAGGGGCTTGTCCTCCTCCACTAGTCGCACCTGCAGGAACATCCCTTTGATGTCGCCGCTGATGGCCACCTTGTCTTGGCGGAAACGTAGTAGTATGCCGAGGAGAGAGGGGCCGAGTGTCGGGCCGGGCAAGAGTTCTTTATTCAGGTTCTGTAGTCCGATCTGGTAGCTGCAGTTGAATACAATGCGATCCTTGCCGTTGTGGTGGACCTTGTGGTGGGGCACGTACCAGGATTCAGTCGTCTGGTCGGCCTCTTGATTGTCAATTTTCTTTATGTGTCCCGCTGTGATCAGCTTGTCGATCTCAGCGCGGTACACAGTGGCTTGAGTGGGGTCCTTGGCTAGACGCCGCTCGGTGTTCAGTAGATAGCGTTCTGTCGCTTCTTTTGAGGCGTGGAGGGTGGGCATCCCCTCTCGCCTCAAGAGTGGAGTGGCGTATCTCATCACTCCGTCGACCTCGACTCTCTTTGTCTTCTGCTCGAGGAGGGCTATGGCATAAGTGTCTTCCTTTGAGCGAACAAGTTTCTTTTCATTCTTAAAGGGCATCGCGTCTAATGTCCATAGCCTCTCGACGTGCTGCAAGAGGGTGGTGTCGTCTTCGTTTATCCTCGTGTAGAGGCAGCGAGTGACAGGCCTATGTCGTGGCTGGTGAAGGCGTTAGTAATGCTATACCGCTTCTCGGGCTGCTCGACCGCTGCTATCGTGAAGGAGACATTTTCACCCTTTATGGTCTTTAGGTCTCTTCTAATGGTACGGATTGTCATTGTTTCTTCGGTACCCCACAGACCCAGCTGGGCTGCGGCGGATGCGAGGAGGAGAGTCTTTTCTGACCCATCATCTAGGACGGCGTAAGTGTCCATGACCTTGTCCTCGTAGCTTAGGAGCACTCGGACCACCTTCAAGAGCACTCGGGAGCTCCCGCTCTTCGCAGGGTCTATGTACATGACGTTCACTCTCGAGCTGCTTTGGGGTACGGGTCTCCTCTTGTTGCTGTCGTGCAGGACCTCCAAGTGGGCGCCGTCGCACTTGCTGCATCTTTTCTTTAGGCGGCACTCAGCTGCCATATGGCTGCGCGCGCAGCGGAAGCAGCGGCGGTTGGCTTTGATCCACTGACTCACCTCTTCAGCGGTCAGCTTCTTGAAGGTGTCACATTGAGACAGCCAATGTTCATTTTCACAGTACTGGCATGCAATCTTCCACTTTCCCTTCACGTGGGGGGTGCTGTGGTTCTTGTGCTGCGGCACTGACTCGGCCTGGTGCATAACTGTCACTGACCGGCGGTTATCATTGAACCTCCGCGGTCCATCTCTTGGGCTAGAGCCACTCCACACAAATGTGTCCAGTCGTAGACTGCTAACTTCCCTTGCGAGGAAAGCAGCCAGGTCTAGGAGGGATGGTTCTGGGCCGTTGGGGTCACGGTGGTCTTTCTGCCGCCGAAAACGCTCTTGACGGGCTGGAGGGAGCTTCTCCAGTAATCGCTCCACGTTAGAATTTGCATACAGTTCATATCTCCCCTTCTCCTTTTGGGACCCCAGCATCCCCACGAGGGATTGTACCTTGATAGAGAGGTCATCCAGTGCTCTATTGTCTTTGGCTGGGGGGAGGCGGTCGATATCTCGTATTTCTTGGATCACGTAATCCCATATGCGTCCATAGCGCGCGTCGAGGGCCACCAGAGCAGCGGAGTATGGGGTGCTTGAGTTGGAATATGCCAGCGCTATGTTATGCGCTCTGGGCACCTTGAGATGCTTGAGGAGGATGGCATATTTGTACGACTTGTCGTGGACATCGGACATTATAGTCTCTAAACACATGCGTAATTCTGTGTACTGTGCTCTGTCCTCGCGCGTAAAGTCTGGGAACGTCGGTGTGCCAAGGTAAGATGCCATGGATGGCTGGGACACCGATGAGCGTAGGGGGAGAGGCCTCCTGGGCGAGTCTCCCCGTACGGGTGGTCGTGGGTTAGTACTTGGTGGGTACCAGAGGCCGGGTCCCCAGGTGCTGTTCCTCGGTGCTGACTGTACGTCAAACTCACCCTTGAGTTGGGTCGGGGGTTTGTAGTGCAGTGACTCGGGGCTGAGGTCGGGGCTGTACTGGGCCTCCTGGTCCAAAGTATGTTCGTGCTGGTGGGCTTGATATCCCTCCTCTTCCTCTTCTAGGTCTTGGAGTCTTCTAGTTAGTCTCTCGGCGATGTAGGCCGATTCTTCCCGTTGGCTGGGTCTCGTATGGACCGGTCGGGGAGAGGGCTCGGAGACGTAGGCAGGTTCTTCCTGTTGGCCGGGTCCCGGGTTGCTTTGTCGGGTAGGGGAAGGTGCCCTAGACCCTTGTCGTGATGATCTCCGGGAGCTCCGTGCGGAGAGAGGGGGTGTCGCCCTGGCGATCAATTGTTCTATCATCTGCGCCTGCAGCCGGTCGCGCTCTGCTTCGCGCTGTGCATTGGCGTGTTCTCGCTGGATGTTCTCTTCCGTCTGAAGGCGCCTCTCCTCCAGTCTGATGCGGTCGTACTCACTCCGTTGTTGCGCCTGGAGGCGCTCTCGTTCCGCTGCAGAGTGTTCGCGCTCGCTTAGTTGTTGCGCCTGGAGGCGCTCTCGTTCCGCTGCAGAGTGTTCGCGCTCGCTTAGTTGTTGTGCCTGGAGGCGCTCTCGTTGTTCGCGCTCGCTCAGTTGTTGCGCCTGGAGGCGCTCTCGTTCCACAGCAGAGTGTTCGCGCTCACTTAGTTGTTGCGCCTGGAGGCGCTCTCGTTCCGTAGCAGAGTGTTCGCGCTCACTAAGGGCTTGTGCTTGGAGTTGCGCGTGGAGGCGCTCTCGTTCCGTTGCAGAGTGTTCGCGGTCACTAAGCGTCTTTGCTTGAAGCCGGTCGCGCTCACCCTGGAGTCGGTCTCTTTCGGTTGAAGCTGTCAGCGTGGCGATCAAGGCTTGCGCCAGTCTCTGGTCCGCCTCGCTGGGGGATGACACTGACGGAGGTGATCGGGTGCTGACAGGGCTTGGTGGAGATCTGTTCTCCTGGCGCGCTCCGAGGTCTATCTCCTGAGGGCGGTACTCTTCTCTTGGTTGTGCGTCGGGGTCTATCCCTGGAGCGCTTTCTTTATCCTGGAGCGCTCTGGGGTCTATCCCGGTGACGCTGTCTGGAGGTATAGTCACGTCATGTCCCACTTGGTCCCCCCCGTGAGCTAAGTCAGTTTCGTTTGAACCCACTGGGGTCTCTACTGGCAGGGCCGCCAAGTCGATAGGATTGGGCATGCTTAAACTATCCGTTTTATCCGTATTTAACCCTTTTAGGTCGCAGGGCTTGTTTGGACCCGTGGGCGGAGAACAAAGGGATTTAGAATGACTCATAAATGCTCTGGAAGTCGCGCTTTTCAGAAATCTGTAAAAATAGAAAAATTACAATTTCGAGTGCTTTGAGATTTACTATATATGTCTCCTTACTTGCTAAACATAATACGATTTGTAAATACGTTTAATTCTTGCTAGATGGTATGCTTGTAATTATCTGCGTTTGCCAGAGAACTACAGCGCGTCACGAAACGCACGTCACGCACGCGCGCACACACACAAGAGAAGCGTGTGCGCTGTGAATAGGTGTTAGACCCCCGTGCAGAGGTGAGAGGTATCAGAGACTCGCTACCCCCCATCCAAATTCTAAACAACAGATCGGCATCGGCTTTTCATAATATGTATGAAATATCTCTTGCAATAATATCCACGGGACACTGAGCTGCTTCGCAGAATAATGTGGTGTGTGTGTATGTGTGTGTGTGCGCTGAGACGCAGCGTCAAGACGAAACTTGTGTCGAGTCTGCTTCTATGTGCAACAGAAACTCTGCAGCATCCTCGACAGTCCTGTATACCCACGTCGCGCTAAACATTAACTAAGTATGGCAGAGTGCGTTGTGTATATGAGTTATGAATAGCATCGATGCGCTTTGTGAAGGAAAGATGACGTCGCCTCTCTCTCTCTCTCTCTCTCTCTCTCTCTCTCTCTCTCTTCTGTCTGTCTGTCTGTCTGTCTGTCTGTCTGTCTGTCTGTCTGTCTGTGTCTGTCTGTCTGTCTGTCTGTCTGTCTGTCTGTCTGTCTGTCTCTCTCTCTCTCTCTCTCTCTCTCTCTCTCCTCTCTCTCTCTCTCTCTCTCTCTCTCTCTCTCTCTCTCTCTCTCTCTCTCTCTCTCTCTCTCTCTCTCTCTCTCCTCTGTTGTGGGTGTGGTTTTCAATTGCAAATATAGCACTTAGAGGGAAATACCAGAGTCAATGGCCCATGATTAGTTATGCAGATAGGTGTATATTTTCTTTGGTAAACAATATTGTCACAAGGAAAGATGCAGACCAGAGAAAGACTTTCGTCTTGTTTACATCAGGGTCCCCCATTTTCAATTCATCAGGACATACATGACATACAGATAGTCAGTACTGCTACATCTATACATTTATGACATACCAGATTTGCAAATACAGTACTGTTTGCGATACAGAAGGAGATGTTTGAGTAGAAAGCCTTGGTCCAGTAGAGTATCCAATGTAATAAAAAAAGTAGAGAGGTGAATACATACCTGTTTTCCCAGTTGGAATGTTCTTATTATGATGCCACTGTGAAGCAGCTTAGATTAGACTCTCTGCCCAGCATCCCTCATAGTCATATTTCTCTGAATCCATCCATGTGGTACTGATACAATAGTGCATATTCAGAGAGAGATATAGGGAGAGGGAGAGAGAGCAAGACACACACTCTCTCGCTCTCTCTCTCTCTCTCTCTCTCTCTCTCTCTCTCTCTCTCTCTCTCTCTCTCTCTCTCTCTCTCTCTCTCTCTCTCTCTCTCTCTCTCTCTCTCTCTCTCTCTCTCTCTCTCTCTCTCTCTCTCTCTCTCTCTCTCTCTCTCTCTCTCTCTCTCTCTCTCTCTCTCTGTTGTGGGTGTGGTTTTCAATTGCAAATATAGCACTTAGAGGGAAATACCAGAGTCAATGGCCCATGATTAGGTATGCAGATAGGTGTATATTTTCTTTGGTAAACAATATTGTCACAAGGAAAGATGCAGACCAGAGAAAGACTTTTGTCTTGTTTACATCAGGGTCCCCCATTTTCAATTCATCAGGACATACATGACATACAGATAGTCAGTACTGCTACATCTATACATTTATGACATACCAGATTTGCAAATACAGTACTGTTTGTGATACAGAAGGAGATGTTTGAGTAGAAAGCCTTGGTCCAGATCGACAGCAGCCATACGCTGGAATGAACCCTGGAAAACAGAAAAGGACCACGACACAGCTCCGCAGCCTATACGGTTCACACCAGCAAGAGAACCTGGACATAAACTCAACCCAAGCTGCAAGTATACACCACTGGACCTATTCAAATTGTACATAGACAACGATGCAGTGGAAACACTTGTCAGGAACACAAACAAAAAAGCTGCAAAGAGCAAGGCAAGTGGCAAAAAATATAAATGGACTGACATCAACACCAATGAGTTGTACACATTTTTCGGACTGATTCTCTACATGGCAATTCTGAAACTGCCAGGAGTACAACAGTACTGGAAAAAGAACACCATTTTCAGCATATCATTTCCACCCACTGTCATGGCAAGGGACAGGTTCCGAACGATATCTTGGAACGTCCACATGAGTGATCCGGACGAGGATGTTGTGAATGACAGAAAGAAGGGGACAGCAGACTATGACCGCCTGTTCAAACTGAAGCCCCTTATGGACACCATCAGGTCTGCATGCAAAGCGCTCTACCACCCCAGGCAAAACATTTCCATTGATGAGAGGATGGTTGCAAGCAAGGCCCATACTTCTATGAAGCAGTACATGAAAGCCAAGCCAACGAAGTGGGGCTTCAAACTTTTTGTTTTGGCTGACAGTAGCAATGGCTACACTACACTTCGGACTTTGCTGTTTACGCCGGGAAGTCAAAGTTCAAATCAGGCATTGGACTGGCGTATGACTCTGTCATGTCCCTGATAAAGCCAGCACACCTCAAGCAAGTACCCATGGGCAAGGGATATCATTTGTATGTCGATAACTTTTATACAAGTCCAAAGCTTTTCAGGGATCTGCATAGCCTAGGTGTCGGAGCATGTGGAACGTACAGAGACAACAGAAAAGAATGCCCCCGCACAGAGGTGAATGCTCTCAAAAAGAAGGATGCTAGGGGCACCATCAGGTGGCTACGTGATGGCCCACTGGTCTTTGTGAAGTGGATGGACACACGTGAAGTCTCTGTTTGCTCCACAATCCACGAGTCATTCGCTGGAAAAACTGTGCTGAGGAGAATAAAAAACAAGCGCAGTGAGACCTGGTCCATTGAGAACATTGCATGCCCAACACCTGTCCTGGAGTACAACAAGTACATGGGAGGCGTTGATTTGTCTGACCAACTCATCCAGTACTACTCTGCACACCACAAGACCATGCGATGGTACAGGACTTTGCTCTATCATTATCTGGACATTGCCGCCACTAACTCCTACCTTCTTCACATGGAGCTGTGCAGAGAGCAGCAGGTGCAGCCGATGACCCACCTGGTCTTCCAGCAGGAGCTGGTAGCTGAGCTGTGTGGCATCACAGTTGTACAGGTGCCAGTGGACAATCTACCCACAGCACCAGTGGACCGCCTACCAAGGAACCATTCACCTGTTGCGATCACGCAACAGGCAGATAAATCCCAGAAGGCCACGGCTGGCCGCCTGTTTTGCGTACATTGTAAGATGAAGACCCCCTGGAAGTGCGGTGAATGTGGTGTGGCCCTCTGTCTCATTCCAGACAGGAACTGCTTTTTCACATATCACTTAGTGTGATACAAAACAGGCAGATACAACCATGAGGAGACACCTATTTTTTTTTATACATGTGCATAATTTTATTTTTTTTGAGATTTTGCCTAAATTCATTGTGGTCGCGCTCTCTGCCAAATATCATATGAGGCACCTTGTATTACTATTGTAATCCAAAAGTGATATATAGGGTTGTTCATTGTACAATACAATTGATACAGTTGATGTTTCTTGTTGATTATTATTCTCTATGTGTTTTTAATAAAATTGTGTGATATTCTATTCCAGTTGTCTTTGGTCTTGTTTTCTCTGGTTATGATCATGTTATTAGTGTGTGTGTGTAAAAAAACTAATTAATAATATAATTATTATAAATGTCGCTCTCTCTCTCTCTCTCTCTCTCTCTTGAAATCTACAGTTACACATTGCTGTATTTAGTGAGGTAAATGAGTACAAGACATGTTTCACAGACACACACACACACATACACACACACACATACACAGACAGACAGACACACACACACATTTACATTTACACATTTACACATTACATTTACATCTAGTCTAGTTTGCTTATTTTTTTTTGATATGGTACAGTACTGTAGATACAGACACAGACACACACACACACAGAAACACACACACACACAGGCTAGGCCTCCTGCTGGGTCCATTCACTGGAATAACAAAGGAATGACTGGGCCTTTGCTCAGGTGTGAAATGGTGCTAGTGACAATGATCACATTGAATTCTGGGAGTGTAGTTCTCTCATCAGATAGCTGAATGAACTTGATTCTACTTCAAGTCCTATATTGAAAAGGTGTTAGGATTTTACCAGAATGTTTGATAGGACATTGATTGAAAACTATCGTCTCAAATTTGACAATTGATGGCTTATTTTGAAGGTATGAATCTGTAATTTTATATTATGTAACAAAAAAAAAGGGGGAAATTCTCAGGAGGAGGAGCTATTTAGGTTAGACTTCTAAGGGTTAACGTCTGTTTAGATAAGCTAGGGGGCAAAACGAAAGCGAAGTCCTCCAGATATGGAGGTAGCCGACATTTGCGCTGCGGGCGTTCTAGCTTGGGGGAGCCGCCTGGAGAGTGTTCACCGCTGGCCATGTCAATATTAATATTATATTAAATATTACTGATACCCTCCGGCTCGAAGGACCAATTGTAACTGAGGGGTTACAATACCCTGACTGTATTAAAGATTGTGATAGATTAAACCACTGCTAGGTATGTACTTAATTACTGGCCAGTAACTCTCCGACTAGGCCTCCCCGGGTGCCGGCGACGTACCTAGGCCACACACCCTGGCTAAGGTTCACCAGCCAAACACGACGAACCGCCGGGTGATGCTACACACGAACGAACTGGGTTGCACGACATACAATAAACGAACGACCATTTACCTCACACTAAACTAGGTCGAACTTGACGTTACTGCACCAAACTCCGACACCCCACCATTCTATTCGCACATGTTCTCAACGCACGGTTGCTCACTTCACACAGACAGACTTTAGACGAACTGCCACACTGCTTGTTTAGACGAACGAAGTGCTGCTGTGCGCACCTTGCGCCGTATATATACTTACGTGATTATCTAGTCCCAGACCTCAGTTCTTGTCTGGGATCAATACGCTGTCTCCGGGCATGTTACGACATGCCTGAGCTTGTCTTTGAACCTGACGTTGGGGGCTTGCGAGCTGGCGCCTAGGGCGCTATCCAATAAGGAGAGCGAATATTACTATGGTTCGAACGCAGGTAAAGGGATATACCGTGTATATATAAATAATATACAAAGTATATAAACAATAAAGGTAGATTCTCAGCTTTAATCTGGCCCTTCACAACAAAACAAATAAAAAATACAAAACTATAATAACCCTGGCATTCTGCCTCTGCTTCCTGTCTGTTTCACGGGTTAGACCTACTGTCTGTTTCAGGGGTTAGACCTACTGTCTGTTTCAGGGGTTAGGCCTACTGTCTGTTTCAGGGGTTAGACCTACTGTCTGTTTCAGGGGTTAGGCCTACTGTCTGTTTCAGGGGTTCGACCTACTGTCTGTTTCAGGGGTTAGACCAAGGGCGTAAGCTCTGTTGTGGGGGGGACACATTTGGGGGCATGATCAGTGGCGGAGGGGTGCTACGTATAGTTGTATGGTCGCGGGGGTGGGGGTAGAGTGGGTGAAGGGGGGGGGGGGGGGTCCCCCCCTTTTCGTAGATTTTTTTTAAATCAGTTGTGCAAGTCAATTTTGGTGAGTTGTTTCTATATAATTCACTTATGACAAGTCATAATGCCGTGCGAGACTCGGAACGTGCGTACTACGTTGTGTGTGAGAGAGAGAGAGAGGGAGAGAGAGAGAGAGAGAGAGAGAGAGAGAGAGAGAGAGAGAGAGAGAGAGAGAGAGAGAGAGAGAGAGAGAGAGAGAGAGAGAGAGAGAGAGAGAGAGAGAGAGAGAGAGAGAGAGAGAGAGATCGCGATCGCGATCGCGCTATTTATCACAGTTTCACACCAAACTGGGGAGGGGTGTTACAGTATGTAGCCTTTTTGAGCACACCTGAATACTGGGCTGTTGTTGATATGCAAAGACAGCTGTGGTACTTAGCGCCGGGTGCTCACCCGGCTACTTGACTTTGCATGACAATGGCTCAGAGATGGCCAAGCAGCCGTTTTCCTATAATAATAATAATTTAGGACCTGCTCCGAGGTCACCATTTGGCACACATGCGAACCATGCATACAATGCGTATCTGCGATTAACCCATCCCGTCGTCCTTCCCCCCCAAGGGCAGCCGGGAGCAGACAGGCGCCACGTGAGCCGCGCCAGGGGACCAATCCAAGTGCTCCTGTCCGTCTTCGTCAAGGACGCCACAGCGTTAGCGATCTTGTTGTTGTGCATGTTTTTCCATTGGGTTTGTCTTATCGGGGGGGGAAACCCTTGCGAGCACGGGGAGAACATGCAAACTCCACACAGAAAGGCCTGGGAGATACCCCACCTGGGTAACTGGCATCATGGAAACCTGGTCCCCAAGCGGGATTCGAACCCTGGACCTTCTTGCTGTGAGGCGACAGTGTTAACCACTACACCACCGTGCCGCTATCACGTCGCGTCACCGTTTATTATCGTGCAGGGGACACTAACTGCATTCTGAAAACATGCCGGGGACATGTCCCCGGTGTCCCCCCCCATAGTTACGCCCCTGGGTTAGACCTACTGTCTGTTTCAGGGGTTAGGCCTACTGTCTGTTTCAGGGGTTCAGCCTACTGTCTGTTTCAGGGGTTAGGCCTACTGTCTGTTTCAGGGGTTCAGCCTACTGTCTGTTTCAGGGGTTAGACCTACTGTCTGTTTCAGGGGTTAGACCTACTGTCTGTTTCAGGGGTTAGAACTACTGTCTGTTTCAGGGGTTAGGCCTACTGTCTGTTTCAGGGGTTCAGCCTACTGTCTGTTTCAGGGGTTAGACCTACTGTCTGTTTCAGGGGTTAGGCCTACTGTCTGTTTCAGGGGTTAGGCCTACTGTCTGTTTCAGGGGTTCAGCCTACTGTCTGTTTCAGGGGTTAGACCTACTGTCTGTTTCAGGGGTTTAGCCTACTGTTTGTTTCAGGGGTTAGACCTACTGTCTGTTTCAGGGGTTAGACCTACTGTCTGTTTCAGGGGTTAGAACTACTGTCTGTTTCAGGGGTTAGACCTACTGTATTTTTTTTAGGTACTGTAGCATTTTTAATTTTTTATTGTTTGTGTAAAACTTTTATTGTGGGGATTGTATTGCATGTATTCTTGTGTTTTTATATTGTATGTCTGTACTGTATGTGGCACCAAGACAAATCCCAATCAACCATGTGTTGAAATGGCAATAAAGTTTTCTATTCTATTCTATAATTAGCACCGTGCAATCCATTCTTTGTGGATCTAGCCCTGAGACTTGTTATGTGCGATGCTAGTCAGTCTCTGAGTTGTCTCGGAATGGATTTGGTAGCTTTTTTCTGCGTCTCCGTAGACCGTGCCGCCCCACCGTTTTAATGTCTTAGTGAAGATTGATTTATATGAAAACCGATTTATGTATAATTTAGCTAGCTCGCCAACGTTACTGTGATTAAAGCAAACTTAAAAAAAAGAATAAAAAAAGAAAAGAAAAATAATGTAAATTTTTTTAAATACATTTTTTTATTATTATTATTTTTTCTGGAGGAGCGGGGCGTCCCGTTGGCAATGGTAGGGGAAACACTGATACAATATACAATACAGAGTAAAATGAGTAACAGTGAGGTACAATGCAGAAATGAGATGAGGTACAAAACTTAGGGTAGGGTGATGTATGAATGTAGTGCAAATCTCTTTAATAATAGATACATATAAAGTGTGTTAAAGTGTCTAAAGTGAGTAAAGTGAGTGGTAAGGTGAGTGTTTGTTTAAAGTGAGTGTGCACATGTGGATGTGTGTGCACTGTGCAGTGAGTGTAGATGATGGGTTCTTACATAGTGTCATTGGGTCTCATTCCCTAACGAATTTAAGACAAAAAATTTCCTCTTAGGCAGATTTCTGCCCATTTAAGACATATTAGGGCTGGGAGCGCGAGTCCCCAAATTTTCCTGAGATCAGATTTGAGCGTGGCTGAGAGCAGATTTAAAGGCCAACTTGCAGGTTAAACCCTACTCTGCAATTATGGGTAGTTTACATCATTGGTATCTAATTTAATTATTTATTTTCTTCCATTTGACGCCGGAAATGCCACTCAGAAAGGGTTAAAAAGGTCCATGCACGAATAACATGCACGAGCAAATCTAAAAGCTTATCAGACGCTAGCACAGTCGTGACGTCACTTCAGGCAACTTATGCCTTATGCCCGTCCGGGTCATAGTACTACTGGATATATGGCGCTGGCTAACGTTAGCATTATGTCTACTGTCGTGAACCATTTTAGATCGGGGCATGTAGAGGAGTTTGGGGAACGAGTAAAATCATGTGCAGGTCCTCTTCTCAGACCTGTGGGGCAGGCAAAGCACTGCACACGCATCATGCAAGCTACACGTCGCTGCATGTTGATCAATAGTAGCCCACTCTGTGCATCACAGTCAGTGACTGTGATGCACCGAGTGGGCTACTATTGTGCTAACAACATGCTGCGACGTCTAGCTTGTTAGCCGGCATGAATGCCAGATTTAAAATGGTTCTCTCCTCTTTGTATACCTTTGTCCTCACAAGTAGTCTGCCAGGGAACTTATGGACACAACAATAGTAGTAGTTATAAGGTGTTTGAGCTTGTAACGTTAGTTAGCTCATAGCTATCGTGGTACACATACCAGATTTGCAAATACAGTACTGTTTGTGATACAAAAAGAGCCCAGAAAAAGAGGGTATATACATTTGACGTAGAAACTGTTGGAGGAGGTTGGGTAGGAGGGGTGGGTGGGGGACACTGTACAAGCAAAACTGTACATTGGAATATTGACAAAACCATACTTGGTAATTTACTGTACATTGGAGGGGGTTGATATTGCTATAAACCTGCATTCCTTCGAATATATCATTAATCAATTAAACTTATATTGAAATACACTATATAGCCTATACATCAACACTGAAATGACAGTGGATAAATAAATAAATAAATAAGAACTAAAGCTAATCGCATGGAAATAGCAAGTCTTGTGTGCGCGGAGAGTCAGCATTGCCTTGGCTCGGGCTGATCGCTATACTAACTCGTTTGGCTGAGTTAGGGGGAGGGGAGCCGTGGGTGGGTCCTGGGCGTTGTGGACAGCGACCCCTACAGTTCGGTCGGGGCGCCTGCTCAGCAAGGGTAGGATCTGGAGAGAGGTAGTGCGACCTTCCACACGTTACACTCTCCCGGTGAGAATCTGCGCGGCCAGGCTGGCTGCCGGCTGGCTGCACATGCGTCGGAGGAAAGCATGTGACAGTCTCCGGCCTCTCGGACCAACAGTAGGGGAAAGTGCGCAACAACCAGGAAGGGGGTTGGGAATTGGCATAACGACTAACAGTGGGATGGGAGAAAAATCGGAAAAAGAAGGAGGGGGAAAAAGATAATAAAAAAAAAATAAGTCTTGTGTGCGCCAGTATGGCCTACGTGTCTAATGAACAGTATAGGCTTAATATATTCTAGTTACTTGTTTCATTAGGATTTAGTAGATACTATATATGCTCTGCCTCTGCCTTACGTACAGTATAAGTACAGACTGTACTGTACTATACTGTATGTAGCGCAGAGCATATAGTATCTACTAAATCCTAATGCAACAAGTCATTAATGGAATAATAAGCCTAGGCATTAATAGAATAATAAGCCTATACTGCGTTCATTCATTTCACCGTAGGCATTAATGAAATAATAAGCCTATACTGCGTTCATTCATTACACCGTAGGCTACAGTATACTGCGCACGTGTGTGTGTGTGTGTGTGTGTGTGTGTGTGTGTGTGTGTGTGTGTGTGTGTGTGTGTGTGTGTGTGTGTGTGTGCGCGCGCGCTGCGGCAGGTGTACCACAAGCTGTATTATGATGACAATACATTAATCTAATCTCATTTCGATGGGTCGCAAGACTTGCAAAGCGCTTCCGCATCCATTTCCACACAGCTGCGTCATTACTTTGCCTTATAAGGAGCTCTGGAGGCGTTGTTTTGTATGCAAATGACCTGATCGGGAACGCGCTTTTGAGTTTAAGACAGAATCACATTCGCCAAGCAGATATCAGATCATATCATTTGTGCGACCGTTTCAGCCACTTAAGACATATTACCAGCACGTTCGGGAACTTGTCATTGATTCTGTCTCAGTGGTTCCAAGATAAGTCTTCCAAAATAACTCTTTGAAAAATTTTGGAGAATGAGACCCATTGTCATTGAGCATCCTGATGGCCTGGGGATAGAAGCTCCTTCATGTGTTGTAAATTATGTTTAATGTGAAATGATTCATATCTTAATACAGTGCAGAGCTATTGTTTTATCTTTTTTTTTACCTTAATGAAATATCATTTCTTATCTCAGGTATATTATTTGTCTAAATAAGTTTATATATTTTACAGCAGATTTAGGCTTAATCTACACAGAAAAGGAGAACATGTACAAAAACAAATCTAGCTTTATTTATTTAACCCTTTCACTACCACACTACAGAAGGTTAACCTTTCACTACCACACTACAAAGGGTTAACCCTTTCACTACCACACTATATAAGGTTAACCCTTTCACTACCACACTACAGACGGTTAACCGGTCACTACCACACTACAGACGGTTAACCTTTCACTATTTAAGCATTACATCACGCGCAGGAGTGGTTTGTGAACAATAAACCATGCCTAGGGGTGGTCGTTAGACCCCCCTAGGCATGGTTTATTGTTCACAAATCACGACTGCAAGTGGTGTAAAGCTTTTATACAACTGCCACATTCATCCAACCTTATTTCTATACAATAAACACACATTAATCGAAGATTTATTGAAAAAACCATCCGCCAGAAAAAGTAGTTCCCACAACTACAAAAAAGACAATTTGCCTCCATGTGGAAGCAGATCGGAAGTGCATCCAACCAACTAACACATCCAACTGTGTATTATTGGAATGATTGAGAGAAGTTGCCTCATGTGGAAGCAGCTTGAAGTGCATCCAACCAACTAACACATCCAACTGTGTATTATTGGAATGATTGATTGAAAATTTTATTACCAGATGCAGAATGGGTACAATACAGTACGGCTCAATACACACAATTGTTAAGGGAATGCAGACCTACTTTCCATAGAACTTCATTCTTAGATGCTTCTATAGAAAGTAGGTAAAACAAATTAAAAAGTTTTCTTTGCCCTATAGGAAAAAAACGTTTTCTTCGCCCTATTTTTTTATTTATTTTTTTAAACCTACTGTAGATGGCCTAAACTTAACCAGTTGGAAACCAAGCGTACAGTAATAAAATTAGCAATCAATCAATCAATCAATCAACTCAATAGGCCATGCTCACTAGAACAGCGCAGCACCCAGCTCTCTCTCAGTCTGACCCGCGTTGCAGACAGGAGTGTGTGTGTGTGTGTGTGTGTGTGTGTGTGTGGGGGGGGGGGGGGGGGGTGGCGGTGGGTGGAGACTAGAGCTAGCGCTGACAGTCAGAGAGGAGGAAAAATAAATTGAAAAGAAAATGTAAATTAATCAATCAATCAAATCGCGATTTTTCTTTTGTTACACAATTATTCAAGACCCATCAATTACATCATCCAACATTGTTTAAACGACTAAGACATTCGCTGTGACAGAATCGCTTGATATTTAGTCGTTTAGTCGCTATCAACATATCCATTTGTAAAGATTATTGTCCACCTTCTTGTGATCCGGCGGATTGATGTGATGTGATTCGGTTGTGGGCGGGTCCTGGGCCAGCAAGCGTGGACTGATCGCAATACATACGTGTAAATGGACTGTTTCAGCCAATCAGAATCGAGAAATTTGCATGCCGTTGTATAATTATGGTTAAAACAGCTTTTTATAAAGCAATTGGGATGGAGGGTTTGTCCTCTTCCGAGACCCTATTACTGGTTCTCGACGGGTTCCCGTTCATGTCTGGGGGATGTTAGCGGAATGAGATCAAAACATAGGTAGAGGGGTCTCACGCCCTTGGGGTGGGCCACCGTGACGGTTCTCTCCGGTTGTCCGCCGGGGATGCAGATCTGCTGTTCGGGTCGGCCCAGGGTGTCACAAGGTTGGGCGCTATAGAGACCCTTGTTGGGTACACTTTTTTGTACCTGGCACTATCATAAGGGGCTGGTTCTCTCTTTTTCTTCGCTCCTCTCTCTCTCGCATGGCGGAGGGAGGGCTGTTAGGGTGGTCTTCTGGACCTCCTCTAGTAACCCTGTGTGCTTCCCGAGCCGCCGGGCCCGGTCCGAAGTAAAGTTTTGTTGATACCGTAGACCTGGAATAACCCTTTTTTGAAAACTGAAACACTTGTACTGCGGTATAGCCAGTGTATACCTGCAGGTGTGTTTTGGAGTTTTTTTCTTGAGGGGTTATAGGAACAACCACCGCATGTGGTCATGGGGGTGGTTGGTTCCCTGGTGTGTTGGAGCAGAGTCAACTCCCGGGTTGCCCAGTTGAGTGTGCCCCTGCACGTTCATGACGTCTGCCAATCATGTCAGCCTTCTCTGCCTCGACCCCTCTGGGTGGGTTTTTTTTTGATAGAGGCTTTGTCATGGTGATCAACAACGCCAGCATGCGCCCCTTCCGCCGGAGGGGCTGTTTTCAGCTGACTCCTTGGCGCCTGTCTCGTCCGCAGTACTCCAGGCTCAGGTTACAGCCTGTTGCCTGGTTTCCCCGGTGCGCTGCCTGCTTCCGTTGGTTAACCTTTTTTGTGTGCTTATGGCCATGCTGACTGCCTGTTCTGCAGTGTCAGTGTGCCAGGCGGTGGGCTATTGGGGGGAAAGGGCCTGCTCTTGGAGGGACCCTATCCGAATACGCTGGCGATGTGGGGGGCGGTGTCACTGAGTGACCGCCTGGTGGGGTCTTAATGCCTGGTGTCATTGACCTCTCCGGGCCCCCTTTTTCCAGGGGATCCAGTCCCTTAAGTGGGACTGGGTCTTCCTTCGCGCTCCGCTGCTACGGCCTTGCCACAGGGTTGGGTTTGCTCTTGACCCCGTGATTTTGGGGGCAGTAACAAGGTTGTTCCTTCGTTCGTTCCCGGGTGGCATGCGGGTTGTGCGTGTGTGTAGTCGTGGGGTCAAGCCACGGTCTGCTCACCCTGTGCGTTGGGTTGCTTGAGTGCCTCTTCGCACGGTCGGATCCGTCGCCCTCCTGTGAACCTCCAATAGGGGGGGTATCCTCCATTAGGGAGGGTCGGGTGGGCTCGGTCCTCCCCGGTCTGATGGTTGTGGGGGGCCTCAGCGGGGTACATTTGTCGGGCTATGGCTCCCGCTCAGCCCCTGTTGCAGACAGGTGCTGAGCAAGCCATTAACGACATAGAACGGAGGGTTATGTATATAACCCAGTTCTATGAGTTATGGTGCGCTCAGCACCTGGACGCCGCTGCGGCCCTTGATCTCACCTTGTGGTGAAAGTTTGGGAAGGAGGCGAGTAGGTGACCACACACCTGCTTATGAAGGTAAGCGGAAGGGGGTGTGGTCAGACGGATGTTGGGATGTAAAGGTACATGGTGGAATTTTTTATTCAGTGCTCGTGCACGAAGTGAAGTACAGTGCAGACAGGTGCTGAGCGCACCATAACTCATAGAACTGGGTTATATACATAACCCTCCGTTAACCTTTCACTACCACACTACAGAAGGTTAACTCTTTCACTACCACACTACAGAATGTTAACCTTTTCACTACCACACTACAGAAGGTTAACCTTTCACTACCACACTACAGAAGGTTAACCTTTCACTACCACACTACAGAAGGTTAACCTTTCACTACCACACTACAGAAGGTTAACTCTTTCACTTGATTTTTCTTGTTTATATCAGGGTCCCCCATTTTCCTTATAATACATTTACATTTAGTCATTTAGCTTTTAGACTTACAAGGTCTGTACGACAAGTCACACTATGAAACAAAACACAGTTATTTTGATGTAGCCTTTCCTTCCTGGTTCAGCCAATACCTTGACCCCCAACATTACATGGCTTATGTGAGGCTTCCAACAAATTGACATAACAAAAGAGCTTGACGCAAGGTGTTAATGTCCCCAGAGAGAGGGGGGCCATCGAATACAATGCATTCTGGGTAGGGTTGTAGTTGTTTAACTCACCGGTGTGAAACTCTCCACAAAGTTCGAAGGCCATTCATCTCTGAATGCGTTTTCTGATATCACCATGATTCATAGGAAGTAGCTTGAAAAGTATCCCACCAAAATGTGATGGCTTATTTTGAAGGTATGAATCTGTACTTTCACAATATGTAAAAAAATTAAATTTGACGTTGCCTCAACAAGTCCCTCCTATCCACGGCTAGCCGTATTTCTCTCCCACCCAAACGTCTTTCTCTGGTCTGCATCCCCTTAACAATGTGTATTGAGCCGTACTGTATTGTACCCATTCTGCAATCTGTAATCTGAATGAAAAATAAAGTTTTCATTCATTCATTCATTCATTCAGAGAGCTGATTACCAGCACATCTGTGTTCAAACGATGTAACTTCATATTGAATATGTATTTCAATGAACAAATTAATTCAAATAAAATACTTTATATTCCAGAAAGGCCTGCTTTCAGTCTATGAGCAATGTTTCATCCAACTTGGCCCTGTAGTTGGCACCACCCTGAGATTAGCTGTGGATAGAAACATTCAGTTACAGTATGTTGTTATGGATGTGTTACTACACTATTATTACAATGTTACTACACTGTTATTACATTGTTATTTCACAAGCATAATAACCTTAATGGATGGGTAACGAATGTCTAGTTAATGTAAGTCATTACCATTTATTTGACATGGGAGAATGAAAAGGGAGCTAAGAGAGGGTTAGGTGAAAAGGGTTTTCAAGGGGCTGGGGAGAGCAAGGTATAGCTATGTGTCGATGAAGGACTGTGGGATTCAAAAAGGAGGCTATCCGTGGAGTCGTTGAGTGGAAACTGTGTTGTTTTGTGGGTGAATCTGTTCTGTATGTGAGTCACTGTGTAGGTGTCACACAACTGCATCCCACTCACTCACACATTCACACACATTGACGGCGGAGTGCAGTTAGGGGTTAAGTGTCTGGCTCAAAGAGGGGAGGAGCGGGAATCGAACCGGGATTTCCGATTACCAGACGACTGCACTACCTCCTGAGCCACTGTCGCCCCGATGTTGCACACACACACACACACACACACACACACACACACACACACACACACACACACACACACACACACACACACACACACACACACACACACACACACACACACACACACACACACACACACACACACATACACACACGAATGAAAGCTTGTGATCACTGAGGTGACAACATGACAACACGTTGTTTGTTTTGCTCACAGGATGTCTGGAGTGAACGGCAGCGGCGGTCTGACCTCTCTCCAGCCCCCCTGTCCGCCTCAGGACAACGCCGCCTCCAGCAAGGTGGGGGCGCTCATCCTCGGGCTCGTCTTCCTTGTGGGCGTCCCCGGCAACTTCTTCGTCATCTGGAGCGTGCTGGTGCGGGCGCGCAAGCGCTCCGTCACGACCCTCCTCATCCTCAACCTGGCCTGCGCCGACGGCTCCCTCATGGCCCTGACGCCTTTCTTCATCGTCTACCTGTACAAGAACACGTGGGCGTTCGGCAACGTGCTGTGCAAGGTGCTGTTCTACCTCTGCCTCGCCAACATGTACGCCTCCATACAGCTCATCATGCTGATGAGCGTCCACCGGCTGGTGGCCGTGGTCTGGCCCCAGCGGCTCGGCGCCATCACTGGCCGGAAGACCGTACTGCAGGTGCTGGTGGTGGTCTGGCTGCTGGTGCTGACCGCCTCCGTCCCCGCCATCGTCTTCAGGGAGGCGGTGCCCAAGTGCCACAACCGCTCTGTGTGCGAGTCGGTCCACTATCAGGATAACCACGTGAGTGACTGGTGGGGAGGGGGGTAAGGGGGGGAAGCTTAGAGAGCTGACGCTAAGTTCCATTGCAACTCGGACAAATGGAATGAGCCTCGTCTGAGTTCTTATAGTGTCAGATCCCCCGCTGGGGCTCGAACCGGGGGGTTTCAGATTCAGATTCAGATTCAGTTTTATTGTTGCATCTTGTCACATTCTCATACAAAAAGAGCAAAGTTCTTGGGTCTTGCCCCCTCAACCTACAGCATGTCAATAAAATACACAATAGAATACACACGAAATAAACACAATAAAAACCAGCATAATAATGATTTAAGAAAAAGCTGAGAGTGGTGATATAAAAAGTGCAACAGTAGAATAAAATGTACATACAGTACTTAAAAATACTTTAAATACTAAATACATTAAAAAAAACACAGGGTCAAATCGAATTGTTTAGGTATTGTTCATGAGTCTGATGGCTTGATGGTAGAATGAGTCCTTGAGCCTGCTGGACCTGGCCCTGAGGCTGCGGTAACGCCTCCGGGAAGGCAGCAGTTGAAACAGACTGTTGTTGGGATGGCTGGGGTCTTTTATAATCCTCCGGGCCTTGCTGATGCACCGGTTGTTGTAAATGTCCTGTATACAGGGGAGCTCACAGCCGCAGATTTTGCGGCTATAAGAACTCAGATCTCATTCCATTTGTAGGAAGTCGGAATTTCCGACATGGCCGCCCACATCGTGTAAACGTTAATGTATTTATTGGCTGTTTTACGAGTACATTTGTCAGTATATTAGCTATCTGTCGTTGTAAACCGTCTTTGGGAGTTGTAGTTCATGCGAGAGAGAAATTATAGGGAAAAAATTGCTAAAAAGGTTTAGCGTAAGCTGACGGAACAAATGCAGCGTTATTATGAGTCATGCTTCATAAGTTTGGCTTCACATTTCAGAAAAAACAAAACATTCATACTCTATACATTCATACACATCAATAGGAACAGATTAAGCTCATAATAATTCTGTATGCCGTATATAAATATAGTATATAGTGTACATCCAAACAAAGAGTCTAGTAGTTCGCCTCCTTTTTCAAGCTGTTCATTTGAACTAACACCTCATTTAGAAAAAGCCACTCCCAGCTTCTGAGTTTTGTCAGACCACAGTAACTCAGGATGTTTGCTCTGCATTGCATCATACATTGGTTGGTGTCAACTTGTCATATAAAGTACAATAAAACATAATTACCAATTCCTTTTCAATATCTCCAAAGACCATACACATTCACTTACAGCATTACACCTGCTTCTATAGCCAGATGTAGGATACTGGATAGTGGTAGAACGTTTGACATATTTAGGTATTTTCCTGGATAACACCATGAGCTTTATAGCTAACACAGAAATGTTATAGGGAAATCACAAAAACAATGTAGCCTATGTATTTCGGAATAGGGACTCAGCAAATATTGTCTGATCCTTTGCATCCCCTTCATGGTGAGTTTGACAAACTTCCATCTGGAAGGCGCTATAGAGTTCCTCTAGCCCCAAAAACATATAAAGTCCTTCATCAACACATGCCATTGCTCTGATGAATTATTTTTAGATTTTAATTTTAACCATGGTACTGGTTAGGTACCTGCAGCTCTGTCCCTGTTTTTGTTGTTGTTGTTTCTCTTTTTGTCTATGTATTGGGCTGTTTTGGACCAATGTCTTTTGTATTGAAATTATATTGAAATTCTTTATTTGGAAAACCACTTGAGATACAGTATCTCGTTTTCCAGAGGGTCCCACATTTTGTGCAATGTAATACAGTGTAATTTGTGCCTGCGTGGTGTTTGTACTGTGTTGTCTTGTTGATTGCAACCATGGTGAAGCCAAAGACACATTTCCATGAACGTGGACAAATACAAATATCTATCTATCCTACTTGTATAGCCAGAAGTAGGATACTACTTCTATAGCCAGGTAGGATAATACTTTTTTTTTTGCCTTTTCTTTCTCCCATCCCACATTTTGTGGTTATGCCAATTCCCTTCCTGGTCATTGCGTGCATTGCCCCACTGTCGGCCTGGGGAGGGTGTAGAACTACCACATGCCTCCTCCGATACATGTGGCCAACCGTTACCTGACAGCGAGGAGTTTCACTGGGGGAACGTAACGCGTGTGGAGGTTCATGCTATTTCCACCAGATCCCCTCCCTGCTGAACAGGCGCCCCGACCGACCAGTAGGAGTAGCTGTTTGCAATGACCAGGACTCATATCCCACCCGCGAACACTGCCAATTGTGTTCGTAGGGACGACTGACGAAGCCGGAGTTACCGCTGACAGCTGGATTCGAACCGAGAGTCTCTGCGGTGGTAGGCGAGTGGTTAGACCTCTACGCTACCCCACCGCACCTATGTTTTCATGCTCTTGACATGTTTTGTCATTCACTATTAACACCCTTCCTCTCACCTGCTTCCACGCAGGTGATCCTTCAGTACACCATGGAGCTGGTGTTGGGGTTTGTGGTGCCCTACCCCGTGATTGTAGGCAGCTACATTGGAATTCTGCGCAGGATCAGACAGACTAAGTTTCAGCGTCGGATACGCAGCGAGAAGCTCATCCTGGCCATCGTGGTGACCTTCTGTGTCTTCTGGTTGCCCTACCACATTATCAACCTGGTGAAGGTATTTGTCTTCTGGTTGCCCTACCACATTATCAACCTGGTGAAGGTATTTGTCTTCTGGTTGCCCTACCACATTATCAACCTGGTGAAGGTATTTGTCTTCTGGTTGCCCTACCACATTATCAACCTGGTGAAGGTATTTGTCTTCTGGTTGCCCTACCACATTATCAACCTGGTGAAGGTATTTGTCTTCTGGTTGCCCTACCACATTATCAACCTGGTGAAGATATTTGTCTTCTGGTTG
Source organism: Notolepis coatsorum (assembly GCF_963971535.1). Taxonomy (NCBI): domain Eukaryota; kingdom Metazoa; phylum Chordata; class Actinopteri; order Aulopiformes; family Paralepididae; genus Notolepis; species Notolepis coatsorum. The sequence goes on from NC_140168.1 coordinate 175,115,116, forward strand.
CCCTACCACATTATCAACCTGGTGAAGATATTTGTCTTCTGGCTGCCCTATCACATCTGGTGAAGGTACACAGTAAATTTCGCAGAGTAAATTTTATTCAAACTGAGTCCATTTGAGCCCAAGTGAGTAAAACTTTACTCAGTTTGAGTAAAATGTACTCAGTTTGAGTCAAATTTACTCAGCAAAATTTACTGTGTATTTGCTTTCATTCTCGATGACATTTGCGCCACCCAATCAAATTCAAACACTATCAAATCCAGACACCTCTTAGCATGCAGGGGGCGGGTTACTTGGTTTATCAGTCTTAAATCAAACTCTTTGGTTTAACCGCGGAATAATCACTAGATCATAAATGCTAGGATAAGATTTGGAACAGATTCAAACGTAGATACTTAAAACCTCTTAACATGCAACGGCAAAATCCATTCAGCGGTTCTCGAGTTACATGCAGATATGTGAGGCATGCGCCGAAGTAGACGGCAGACTTAAAAAAAAATCAAATACCACTCCAGACTCTCGAGCCTCTACCTCCGTTAATCATTTGGCGATGATTGGACAGGGTTGTAACCAATGAGTAGGGCTTTCCAATGGTACCCCACATGGGAATGAGCGAATCAGGGATCTAGGTGAAAAGTCACAAGCCAAAACAGGAAAAGAATTCTCTGTCGAATGCATTGAAGTCTATGAGAAAATCGTTTTCTGAGCTTTTACCAAAACCGCTTCTAATCCCTCATTTCTGAACGGATTTGTATGAAATTTGGACATGTACTAGGGTGTTTTTTCAGCCATACCAATTATTTTTGGAAATACTACTTCTGGACTACTAACTACTACAGAAAAACGTGAGTAACAAGTTTTTCTACAACTCAAGTTCAGACCTATGTTACTCTATTTCATTAGCACTATTTATTGTATCAGAAACTTCAGAATATCATCTTTCAGAAGAGATCAGACCCATGCATGTGCTATAAGTATAAAGTATAGTATTTTGGTTTGCAAAAAAAGTATGCAGTCCTCAAAAACGAAAACTAAAAGGGCCACTTTTGTGGGCGATTGTTAAGAGGTTAAGATGTCACATTTTCAGAGGGGCAGGGCCCTAGCTAAGATTTTAGAAATACTGAGGTCATGGGTCGTAACCCCGCCAGGGGCATGCTCCCCCGAGAAAACATTGAAGACTATATTATAAATCTTTTTATACTATATTTTAAAAGTAGAATCTGTAATGCAGCATAATGCTGTCAAACTGTTTGAAATGTGATTTGGAGTTTCGTAACTTATCACACTGTGGATTTCTCCAGACCTCTCTTGGCAGAGTCTGATTTGTGGCCCAGCAGTAGCAACCCCTCCCCCCAACCTAGACATCAGACCAAAACTAAACAATGTAAATGTGAACAAGCAAGGGAAATAAGGAATTTGAAATGTGGTGCGTTGCTGCACCCACCAGAAATGACGTGTTCAACACAAGGGAAGAAAGAGGTGCTGAAAATATAATAGAAATATATACTGAGAAGACATTGGTGTATAATGTTCATTGTTCATTCATGATTTTTGCAATGTATTATAATAAACAAAACGAATTCTGAAACCAATAAAAACGAAACCAAAACTATAGCAAACCCACTTTGGAAATGAACTGAAACTAAACTGAATTGAAAACAAAAAATGAAATACAAATAAAAGACGAATGAAATATACAAAACTATAATAATAACCCTGGTCAGAAAAAAACAGTTGAAAGGTCCCACGAGAAGCGCTTCCTGTATCTGTGTCAAGGATCCTGATCCTTCAATCCGTCTTTCCATAGGTTGCATCGGCACTGTGCCCAACGCATCCCATACGCGACCGGTAAGTGATTGGAGAAAATGTAATATGTGTTTTATTATAGTGATGCCAAATGCCATAATACATCCTATACAAACCAATCAAATCATCTGCATTTCATCCACATTATCCCCTTTCAGAGGGAATCCATTTTGAGGGGTTCTTCTCAGTCTGGTAAAACAGCTCCGCTCTGGGAAAACCACGAGCAGGCTGACTATTCACCTCAGGGTCTCGGTATACTTGCTTTTAACCGTGCGTACGAGTAGACAAGCGACTGCGTTGTAATAATACATACAACATTCTCGTCTGAAAAAAGTAGCATGGCATAATTTTTTTGTCACCATGATGACCGTAGAAAATGCCATGATATTACCATTGGTGACCAAAAAATTTTGCCATGCTACTTTTTTCAGACGAGAATGTTGTTTGTATGTATTATTATTGTGCTTGTATGTGTATGTGTCTCTTTAAAATAAAACTGGATAGGAACTCCGCAACATGTTCTCTCCACTCTTAAATGTTCTCCTCTCTCTCTCCCCACGGTCCTCTGTCCGCTACAGCTTGATAGCCATAGCGCATCGATTCCGCCCCATCACCTCCGCCCTGGCTTTCATCAGCAGCTGTGCCAACCCTGTGCTCTACACCTTGGTCGGGAAGTCCTACATCCGTCGGGACGGCCTGTCGTTCATGGCCCGCCTGTTCGAGGGCACGGCACTGGACTCAGGGCTGCGCAAGAGCCGACAGAACAGCCAACAGAACAGCCGAGAGAAATACAAAGACGCAGACGGAGTTATGCTCAAGGAGAGAGACCCGGACTCCTCGGCTAGCGCCAACACCAGCTCCAGCCTGAAGATAACCGTGAAGAACGGCAAATAGGGGACAGAAGAGGCAGCAGCAGGATGCAGTTGGGTTTCTTTTGGACACATAGGATTATTATAGGATGCCAGGAGAGCGGGAGGCTTGGCGCGCTATAGGTCTTCGATGGGAGATGTCCACCCGTGGCCAGAGGATCCATGAACACGCGCATGGCCTTTGAGATGCCCGCTGGCCATGCGCTTTGTGTAAAAACTGAACCATCTTCCTGTCGGTCAGGGAAACTATACAAGAAGGAAGGGTCATCACGTCAGAATACCAGCGTTCTGTGCTCTGCTTGGTGCCAGACTTTGGTGCCAGTTCTATACAAATTCTAAATATACAAACTATCTGAGGAAATATGCATCAACCAATATATCAAACGTTAGCTAGTTAACAATGCAACAAATTACAGATGATTCTGACATCCGAGGTAATAACCTGTTTAAATTACAGGTTTAAATGTCATTCAACTTAATGTCAGCCAAACTGAAGGTTTCCACACGTTCACGCGCTACACAGTGACATGATGACCCATCCTTCTTTTATAGTTTCCATCTGGTGTCAGTGCTGAAAACTAGGATGATCACACCCTGATTCCTTTTCAGTAATGAGACTCAGAAGAGTGGTTCAATTAATTGATTACACTTGGGAAGTGCCTCGACTGCCGGCTGCGTCATTCAGGCCAGATTGTGAGGTCAGCTGTTGAGCTCCTTGGTTTTGGAGGGAAATCAAAAACCACTTGCCTTAATTGCTCCTGCAGTTTTTCAGTCGACCACTAGAGGGCAGTACTAGTCATAGATGTGTTCACTGCATGAACCATCCTTGTGGTGGGACTTTTGTGTGTGTGTGTGTGTGTGTGTGTGTGTGTGTGTGTGTGTGTGTGTGTGTGTGTGTGTGTGTGTGTGTGTGTGTGTGTGTGTGTGTGTGTGTGTGTGTGTGTGTGTGTGTGTGTGTGTGTGTGTGTGTGTGTGTGTGTGTGTTGTGTTGTGTGTTGTACTTGAATATTTTCATTTGATGGAACTTTGTACTTTTACTCTACATTTGAAAGGATGTATTGTACTTTTTACTCCACTGCATTTTTCTGAAGCCATCAGTTACAGTACTAGTTTCTTTGAAGAAAATTATTTTGCATAAAAAAACATGGCAGAAATGTATGAAGATAATGTTTTTTCAAATCTGAAGCCTGCCAACTTCCAATGGAACAAGGTTTGAACACTTCCAAGCACTGGAATACACAAACATCACGTAGAACATACTTTTACTTTAGATACTTAAGTACATTCAATATTGAATACCTCTCAATAATATAATTTTGAATGGAGTTACCTTTACCAGAGTGCTATTTTATCTGGGTATTTCTACTTTTAGATAAGTAAAGGAACTGTGTACCTCACTGTGTACCTCTTCCACCACTATCAACAAGACACGTGTACATGAATACATGGTCAAACCCTTCATAACAGGTACTGTGCTGAATCTAACAGGATCCTCACTGTTGTGTATTGTATAAAGACCAGGGAGAGCAACAACTGGACACCCCCCCACCCCCCCCACTGCAGAGTGCTGATCTGTGGTCAGTGACCAAGGAAAATTGGTCTAACTGGTTTGTATGCAGAAATGTTATAGATAAATAGAATATAATTCCAATATAAGAAGATTACTTTATTAATAATAATAATAATACATTTGATTTGTTTAGCGCTTTTCATTGAGCCAAAGTTGCTTATTGTCAATGTACACAAGGCAATTCAAATGTGTCTTTTAGCATATCCCTCCTAGTTACACAAACACACAGTCCACCACGCGTTTCATCATCTGAGACGTCAGAGCGCAGGTGTAACGGAGGTACCGCAGTATATCCACAGTCACGAGGTACAAGTCGTGAAGTGGCTGTGGACGTTAAGCGGTACTGCAAGTAAACTCACTCCCCAGAGGCATCCAGACCCGGAAGCAAGAAGTTAATTCACTTCTTGCTTAGTGGTCTGTGATGCCGCCCACGACGCGGGCGTCCGGGGTTCAACTCCCACTCAGGGCGATCCCTTAACAGGGGTCGAATCGACTAAACACACAACGCAGACAAGATCACACCGGCTACATGTGGTGCCGTTAGACCCGGATGCCCTGGGTGGAGTGAGTTTAGAGGGGTGAGTGTAACGGAGGTACCGCAGTATATCCACAGTCACGAGGTACAAGTCGTGAAGTGGCTGTGGACGTTAAGCGGTACTGCAAGTAAACTCACTCCCCAGAGGCATCCAGACCCGGAAGCAAGAAGTGAATTCACTTCTTGCTTAGTGGTCTGTGATGCCGCCCGCGACGCGGGCGTCCGGGGTTCAACTCCCACTCAGTGCGATCCCTTAACAGGGGTCGAATCGACTTAACACAACGCAGACAAGATCACACCGGCTACACAGGGTCGCATGCAGTGCAGCGCCCCCTGGAGCAGTTTTGGGGTTCAGTGCCCTGCCTAAGAGATGGCAGAGATGGTGGGCAGTTCGGCGTATTTAGACCACTTTCACTGGGGCACGTGCCCCAGTGTTGATTGTGCCCATGGCCGTAGCCAGCTATGAGGTCACCGAGGTCCGGACCTCGGTAACTATTTGCTAGTGGGCCGTTTGGTCAACGACCGGGGCCGGCCCAATAATCACATCTCTTACTAAGCCCCTCCCCCACTAGGCTGGGAACAGCGGCCCATTATGCGTGCTGCGGCCCAATCACATCTCTTAATAAGCCCCCCCCCCCCCCCAATAGGCTGGGAACAGCGGTCCATTATGCGTGCTGCGGCCCAATCACATCTCTTAATAAGCCCCCCCCCTCTCTCACCTGTTTCTCGTGTTAAAAGAACAGATGCGGAAACAGGAAAAATGGAGAAACAGAACATGGAGAAATTGCCGGCGGAAAAAATCTGAAAACTAGAGGTGGTCGTGGATGCTGACAAATATAATAAAATAACAGACATGTTTGCTGCTTCAACGTCGTCATCCACAATAATACTAGTGTTATATTGACAAGGCTTAACCCGAGGTTCAATAAGATTCCTTTATTGACTCGTTCGTATCTGCATCCATTCATGTCGCTCACGTCTGTCACGTTCAACTTGTCTGTCTCGCCTTCCTGGTGACGTCACAATAACAACGGCAATCAAAGAGGTTCAAACCCGAACCTAATACATCACATCCTTCTCTTTAACATATTTTTTTTTTCTCAAACAGAACTTAGTATTCTACCTTTGTTTAGCTTGAACTCTTGCTAACACGTCCTATTTCGCAAAAACAAACTTAACAAACATTTCCCAACTTAAATGTTTACTCAGAGCATCCACCTGCTGTAAATGAAATAACAATGTTAGTCACAGACAACTTTCACTTTAAAGGATCCTGTAACTTAAACTTTTTTTTTTTTTTTTTTTTAATTGATTGAAAACTTTATTAACAGATTGCAGAATGGGTACAATACAGTACGGCTCAATACAAACAACTGCTAAGAGGATGCAGACCAGAAAAAGACTTACATTTACATTTAGTCATTTAGCTGACACTTTTATTCAAAGCGACTTACAAGTTCTGTACGACAAGTCATCAGTGTTATATTGACGAGGCTTAACCCGAGGTTCAATAAGATTCCTTTATTGACTCGTTCGTATCTTCATCCATTCATGTCGCTCACGTCTGTCACGTTCAACTTGTCTGTCTCGCCTTCCTGGTGACGTCACAATAACAACGGCAATCAAAGAGGTTCAAACCCGAACCTAATACATCACAACTAGTGCAGCCGGTGCAGCAACAAGTTCAACACAGCCTCAGGTAGCCAGCCAGGCAGAAGGGCAGAGGAGGGACGGTGAGCTGGAGGAACCTGAGGTAGTTTGTGTGTGCCATCTCTCTCTGCCATGGTGATGTTGATAATAATATTAATTATAACGTTATTTGGTGAGCATCGCGTTGGCTAAAATAAGCCCAGGTTACTGTCAGTGACCGTCACATCTAAGCTGATCAGCACTTCTAATGAGCCGCTGCCCCCTAGTGGCCGGCTGTAACAAACAAGCACACCATTGATTTAATTGCCATATAACTCGCATACAAAGATCTAACTTACTCCTCTCTGAGCATGAATATAAAACAAACAGGTGATAACTGTGTAAACCTTATGCAATATTCATCATTGATATTTGGATACTTGAAATCTGTATGAACTGAGTAGTTAGTACCAAATGAATGAATGAATGAAGTTAGTATAAAATGGAACAGCTCCATGCATTAATTGAATAAACAACTATTTGCTCATTACCAGTATGGTATTGTTTAAATTGTACAGCTTTTTGCACATATTTGTCAGGGAACTCCAACAATTCTGGACCTGAATGTACCAGTTCATTGTAATCATCTCTCTCTCTCCTTAATGTCTAGTCAAGCCAGAAATGGACCTCCCTAATTTCTAAACCCTGGCTGGGTGGTGTCCGACCGATTATAGTGGGCCGGTCTGGGCCAAAAAAAAAATGGACCTCCCTAATTTCTAAACCCTGGCCACGGCCCTGGTTGTGCCCCAGTGATCAATGTCCCCAGAAAAATAATAATTATTATTATTATTATTTTTTTTTTACTTCGCTTTGAAATATTATAGTGAAATATTTTGCACTGTTGTCGCATTTATCTTGTTGAAATCCTCCAACAGGCTCTTTTTTGTAAGTTGACTGGTTTGCACACCCCTATGACAGCTAATACATGGTACATCCCATGGTGCTCAGCTGTCAGCAGTCAGCTGCCCTCCCGCAGTTCACAGGTAGACTCACACAGTGCTGCGGTTGCATTCTGTCATGATGGCAACCCCCGCTAAGAAAGTTAAAGCAAAGGAAATTCTGGCATTCCAGCCCTCGTGGACAGACTACTACGGGTTTGTGTGTCAGAAGGACCGTGCTGTGTGTACTTATGTTTAGAAAATGTAGTTTGCCGAATGTCAGGTGTGAAACACCATTTTGAGACGAAGCATCAAAAAAGTTTCAAAGATCAGGCGGATAAGGCAGAATCTATTAAACGTGCCGTAGCCAGGTATGGGAAGCAAGCCAGCACCCTCAAAGTGTTCACGACTGCTAAAAACCACGCAACTGAAGCAAGCTATCGCATTGCTTATTGGATTGCGAAATGTGGAAAGCCATTCACTGAGTATATCAAGGATTGATTGATTGATTGAAAGGAGGCTTTTCTCTGTAGCTCAGATGTTTTGTTTGAAGGCTTGCCAAACAAAGAGACAATCAAATCAAGGATAAAAGATATCTCCATGTCAGCTCGAAGTGTCGACCTCTCTCTCTCTCTCTCTCTCCTCTCCTCTCCTCTCTCTCTCTGGCCTTGCTCCGGTGGAGGGATTGGAGGAGGGTGTGCCATCATGTTAACGTTAGCCTCAGTTAAACCTTGCGACGACTGAGCTGTGTTCTGGTCATGTGACACTACACCTATTTAATTGAGACCCTTTATTATTTAAATTTAGCTGGAAATACATTGATGCATCATTCAGTAACATTTTCAGAGCCTTATAACAAAAACATTATTACGGTCACCATTGTGACCACTGACCAGTGGGATTCTTTTTACTCAAAATGTGAGTATTACCAAGTCACCTTGTGTTCTTAAAACAATGACAATAAACATAGTTTTATTAGGTTGAAATAATGTGGTTGTGTACTTATTTTTTCTGTTATTATGGATTGAAAACTGAAAACCAAACAAAATGTGCTATATATAGCCTACCGTCTGCGTCGAATATGAAATAAAGGCATCTAAATGATACATTTTTTCTTTAAAAAAAAACAAGCTCAATCAAAAGATTCTACATGATTCCAAAATAGTGAAGAAAATGACTTTAGGAAGAACAAAGGCAGAGGCTCTGGTCAAAGACATCCTTGCTCCAAAGGCAGTGGGTGATGTTCTCAATGCCTTAACATCAGACAAACCCCTCCCATTCTCCATACAGATGGATGCATCTAATCTAACCCTAAAACCGAAAAAAAGTTAAAAATAAAATAGTTACAAAATCTGCCCATTTTCGCCCAAAAACCGGGCAAATCGGCCAAAATTGTTTTTGCGCGGTTCGCGTGCCCGCTTCACATCCCTAGGTGCCCCCCTGTGTCCCAGTACAGTGCTTGGTCTAGATACGCCCCTGGTGGGCACCGTATATTTCATACGTATAACAATCAATTAAAACATGTACAACTTGATTGACAAAGGTTGGAGATCAAGGTTTTAAACTCTGCAACAGAGGAGAGAATCTCATGCTTCAAGGACTGTTGGAGTTCATTCCATGAGCTAGAGGGGCATCATAGGGAAATGCAGACTTACCCTGTTTAGAGCAAACTCAGGGGACCTTAACACATTGGCGACCGCTGGGATGCGTCTAATATAGTGGTTGAGGACCAGCTTTTGTCAACCGACCGGTGTCTTTTTGTACAGCTAAATCTATACTTTATAGTATTGCTATCTGTCCATTCTCATTGTCAATTGAGTTCATAAACCGTCCCTTCAAAATGGCTTAAAGAAAAAAAAATGCATCAATAGGTTGTCATTTTATAGCGCCGTGAATATGAGCATTATAGCGGGTTTTGTCTTGTATATTTTCTGGAAGGCTAGTTATAGGGCTAATAGCTGCTAACGTTATATTCAACAGCATTTCCGTTTTACATATGCTAAAGAAATAACTCAAACTGCATATCATCGGTACTGTCCCAAAGCATGTATGCATCAAAGGGGGGGGTGGGGGGCGGGGGACGTTGTTTAGTATTATTGATTACCAATAACAGTGTCCGTGTAGCTAGCCACATACGCCGATCGGCTGGTTGCGTATCATAGCAAGCTCTGATCCGGCTGTAATCTATGTGAAAAAGATCTTACCATAAGCCGGTGGGATACCCCGAGCATTTCCCCATTATCGATCGGCATCTGGTAGATCGATATGTCCATTGGCTGATGATAAATCCCCTTATTCCATGGTGAAATCTGCGATTCGAAACGTAATCCATGGCACATGCTGCAGATCCAGGATCCGGGTACTAAAATACTCCATTGAAAGGAAAAAAAAAAGTTTTCCATTCGCCCACAGGGCATACTGCAGTGGAGCGATGGCGCCCCTAAGAGGATCTGGCCGGTATTGCACGTTCTCGATTTCACAGACTAGGGATTATATGCAGTGCCGATCCGTGACCTTGACCCGGTTATTAAGTAAGGGATAATGTATAGCTACGAGGTCATTGTCGCAAAATAATAGACTGACACGTAGTTTAAAATACCGAGCCGCTTCGGTGAGGTGTTTTAAACGTCAGTGAAGGTCAATTATTTTGCGACAATGACCGAGTAAAGCTATACATTATCCCGCTTATTACATGGCTAACTTACTAACAATATACCTAATTCATTTGACAAATCGCAGTTGTTCTGTGGCTCTGTCAGCCCAAATAAAGTGATTATTATTATCGCGGGCAGCCTCCGCTGTGTTCTGGCTCCGCTCGTCGCTCCGCCCCCTGTCATCGCCGGCAGCAGACCACCGGCAGTGTCTAATTGCACTGAAACAGTGTGTGTCAGTGGGCTTGATTGCGAACAGCTGCGCTCTGCGGTCATTATTGAAAAAACAGCGGTCATTATTGAAAAATAATGACCGCTGTCGGGGGGCTATTGACCAATCACAAGCAAGCATTTCGGCGAATGTGAAAACGCCATGTAATAAAATGGAATAAAAGCAATAACAACTTGCCACGGCTTTATACGTGATTCTGTCCACAACGCATGGATTCGAAACCCGAATTTATACGTGGTCGGGCGGCAAAGTGTTAAGGACCAGCCAGTCACTAGAACGGGTTGTACCAAAATACAATTCCAATAATGATGTAGTATAAGGAGGTAGCTTACCAGTAATGATGTAGTATAAGGAGGTAGCTTACCAATAATTATGTATTATAAGGATGTAGCTTACCAATAACGATCTAATATAAGGAGGTAGCTTACCAATAATGTAGTATAAGGAGGTAGCTTACCAATAACAATGTAGCATAAGGAGGTAGCTTACCAATAATGTAGTATAAGGAGGTAGCTTACCAATAACAATGTAGTATAAGGAGGTAGCTTATCAATAATGTAGTATAAGGAGGTAGCTTACCAATAACAATGTAGTATAAGGCAGGGGCGGGGCTAGGGGGTGGCTACTTGGGCTCAAGCCCCGAATGTTTTCTGAAAAGCCCCGAATCTATCTAAATTTTTTTTTTTTTTTTTTTTTTGACAATTCATCATTGTTACATGAAAATATGTTTGCACCAGATTTAGCAGAAGCTAATTTCCATCTGTGGTCTATCCAGCTGCTAACTGTATTTGAGTGAGTTAAGTCTTGGTGTTATGGTAGACTCAGACCTAAGCTTTAAATCACAATCAACAAGTTGACAAAAACTTAATTCTTCCACCTTAGAAACATAGCTAAAGTACGGCCATTTATAAATCAAAAGGACGCTGAAAACCAGATCCATGCCTTTATCTCAAGCCAACTCGACTACTGTAATGCACTCCTTACCGGCCTCCCGAAAAAATACAATGATAACTATTTTATTGCAATGCACTATTGCATTATTTTATTCTATTTTACTAACTATTTTATTGCACTGCACTATTTTACTTTGTATCAGTGAATCATAGACGCCTGGCCATAAGAGCATTCGGAGCATCTCTGCTCTCCCACTATTGAACTTGGGGGAGCAAAGGTATGCTCTTGCTCCACCACTTTTTGATCATATGAAAAATATGATATATCCCCCCCCAATATATAAATCTAACCATAACTATGTTATGGTTAACTGAGTTTTATAGTGAAAAGAGCAGCTTTATTGGTCAAGATTGAAGGCTCTATATTGCAGGAAATTGCACGTACAGGTTCATTAAATAAAAAAATAAATGTTTTTAAAAAGGGCACCTATCTGGGCTAAGCCCCGGATCTCCTACAATCCTAAATCTGCCCCTGGTATAAGGCATTGTGTCCACCGGGGAAGTTTCTTTCAAGACGGACCGTTTTGAAAAACAGTCGCGGCTCCGCCACTTGTTCGATGTTGATTGGTCGCTCGAAAAAAGTGACCTTGATGAGCGGCGCTCCTCTCCAAAAGTTGAACTAGTTTCAACTTTATGCGCTGGGAGCGCTCCGCCTAAAAACGCTGCCGCCGAGAGCGCTAAAACGCGAGGCGCGGCGCTGGGAAAAGGAGCGCGCCTGTCGTGTCTGTAGCATAGAAATTAATGACAGAAAGGGGCTGACAACTCATAAAACGTCCCCGGTCAACACAGGCCCTAAGGAGGTAACTTACCAATAACAATGTAGTATAAGGAGGTAGCTTACCAATAATGATGTATAAGGAGGTAGCTTACCAATAACAATGTAGTATAAGGCATTGTGTCCACCGGGGAAGTTTTTTTCAAGACGGACCGCTTTGAAAAACAAAACAACAATGTAGTTTAAGGAGGTAGCTTACCAATAATGATGTAGTATAAAGGCCTCTACATGCTACAGCAATTTCTAAGCAACTTCAACACAACATCAGCGCGATTTCAACGCGGTTGTTGCAGAGGGTCTTGTAGACTGTGTTGCGAGGACGTTGCGTACCTGTCTCCAAAATCGAATCTAAACAACGGTTGCGTTGATATTGCGTAGCAGTGATTGGTTGGTTAGCGAATGGGGGCGGGGCTGTCATAGAATAATATTGGTCCCGCAGAGAATACCATCCTCCATTGTTGTAGCCAGCCAGCGTTGATGCTAAATAATTAGCGTCACATAGCTGGCCTTTTTCTGAAAACCCAAGCACATATTGTTCCATAGCATACGCCTTCAGTTGATCATGACAAATCCTCTCTTACCTTGACGATTAAAAAGCCTCCATAATTTAGTAAATAAAGCTGTAGCCAGCCAGCTAGCATTGGTGCTATTCAAAATGCTATCCACATTAGCTACATAGCTAACCAACTACATACAATGGTATCCTGAGGTAACATTAAATACAACGTTTGCTAGTCGAAATGACTGGACACACACAGGGAATCAATTAATTTATTCCAACAGGTAGTTTGAGCTGCATGTGAGCCGAGGTCTTTCTCTCCTCTCCATTGGAAACTAATGACGTTACGTTAGCTCGAAAAGTACAGAAACGGGCGACAGAAGTTAAGCTGCTAGCAACAGACACTATAACACCTCCAGTCGGGGGATTTCAAAATAAAAGAGCGACGTCTAAAAGCACCGGAAATACGTTTATTTTGTACATTATCTAACGTTAACACGAACCTAAACTAACTTTAGTTAAACTAACTTTGCGCGTCGATGTTGCAGAAGCATAAAGGCAGAGTGTCTACAACACTGTTGCTTTGTTGATGTTGTGTTGAAGTTGCTTTGAAGTTGCTGTAGCATGTAGAGGCCTTAAGGAAGTAGCTTACCAATAACATCGTAGCATAAGGAGGTAGCTTGTAAGATTAAGTTACAATAGCTTACTGGCAATATTTTGCATGACTTTTACAGTAAGATTCACAATAATTTACTGTGAATGGCTTCACAGCAATGTGTTGTAATTTCACAGTAATGGTAGTACAATACATTGTTGTAATTTCACAACTTCTTACTGTAAGAAATTACTGTGATATCACATTATTTTGTTGTATATATATTACAACAATGTGTTGTGACTTCACAACATCAAATTGTAAGAAATTACTGTGATATCACACTATTTTGTTGTATATATATTACAGCAATGTATTGTGACTTCACAACATCATATTGTAAGAAATTACTGTGATATCACATTATTTTGTTGTATATATATTGCAACAATGTATTGTGTATTTACAATAGCCTACATGTATTTTTGTAGTCCAGTACACTTCCTGAAGGTCACACTTTGGTTTCCTGTCGTGATTAATCACATCATCCTATTGTATTTTGACATGAAACTATTGTATGAGATTCCTCCAGAAGTATACTGGAGCTGGGGACTATAGAGTTATGCATGTCTATCATTGTAAATTGACTGTTATTTTGCCAAATTATATAATATAATAATTATTATTTTTCAATTATTTTGTTGGCAAGTCTTTTGCATTACTTTTCAGACTTGCCAACAAAATAATTGAATAATAATAATAATTATATTATATAATTATAAATAATTTGGCAAAATAACTGTCAATTTACAATGGTATGCATAACTGTATAGTCCCCAGCTCCAGTATACTTCTGGAGGAAGCTCATACAATAGTTTCCTGTCAAATACTATTGGATGACGTGATTAATCACGACAGTAAACCAAAGTGTGAGCTTCTGCCAGGAAGTATACTGGAGCTGGACTTCAAAAATGCACGTAGGCTATTGTACATTAAAAACAACAGTCCAAATGCACAAATGAGGTAAGCCGGCATTTATTGTCAAAAGACAGAATTATTACAAAGAATTATATACAAAGAATTACAAAGAATTATATTCTTATTCTTGAAATAGTAAATGGCTGTTTTCTTTTTTACAATTTGTGCACATTTTACCCATAGGAAAATCCCGCTTGTTGTACAAGTATCGCAGAGAAAATTCAAAGGTACTCACAGTTGCACGAGAGTTTCGGACAGAGAAACACAATGGTTTGAAAGCTCGGCGTTGCTAATAAACATTTTTAAACATTCTTTTATAAACTGCTGGTCAACACTGCTCAAAAAGGCTTTAGCTGACTGATGCGCCTTGTACAACGAGCGTTTCGCCAGTTCTTCAGAGTTAATTATGGGATTTTATTGTCAAAAGACAGAATTATATTACAAAGAATTATATTCTTATTCTTGAAATGGTAAATGGCTGTTTTTTTTTTTTTTTTTTTTTTTTACAATTTGTGCACATTTTACCCATAGGAAAATCCCATATTAACTCTGAACAACTGGTCCTCTGCGAAACGCTCGTTGTACAAGTATCACAGAGAAAATTCAAAGGTACACAGTTGCACGAGAGTTTCGGACAGAGAAACGCAATGGTTTGAAAGCTTGGCGTTGCTAATAAACATTTTAAATATTATTTTATAAACTACTGGTCAACACTGCTCAAAACGGCAAAACTAAGACAAAGTAATCATATTCGTAAGTAAAATGGTAAATGGCTGCTTTTATTTTTTTTTACAATTACAGCGGCAACCATGCAAGGTGCAAACCTGCTCATCGGGAGCAAGTAGGGGTTAAGTGTCTTGCTCAAGGACACATCGACACGCTGCCCGGGGAGGAGCGGGAATCTCCGGATTGCCAGACGACTGCTCTACCTCCCGAGCCACTGTCGCCATGAAACGAGTACTTCCAGGTCTTACCCGAAAATGGAACTAATGAATACACTTTTCATGCACTCACTCAAAAGAACAAAAGAGGCACTCAAAAGAACAAAAGAGGCGCAGGGACGACAGGAGCACGACAATTGTCTTTGCAGACCATTCAAAGTCTATGAGCTTCCGAAGAAGGGTGTTCACGTGAGGGGACGACAGGAGCATGACAATTGTCTTTGCAGACCATTCAAAGTCTATGAGCTTCAGAAGAAGGGTGTTCACGTCAGGGGACGACAGGAGAAGGACAATTGTCTTTGCAGACCATTCAAAGTCTATGAGCTTACTTACGAAGAAGGGTGTTCACGTCAGGGGATGACAGGAGAAGGACGATTGTCTATGCAGACCATTCAAAGTCTATGAGCTTACGAAGAAGGGTGGTCACTTGAGGGTTGATGGCGCTTCGCTTCTTTGCCCTGGAGCCTTTCTCCGGGTTGATGCCCAAGAAGCACCTGTTAATAAGCAAAGATACGTTTCAGTTTTAAATAGACTCAGCATTTATCAAGGTGCTCACCTGTGTCTTTTCCCACACCACACCCTGATGAAGACTGCTACTAGTTCAAACTTGTTGGATCATCCTCACAATAAAAATATTTTTTTAGCCTAGCAGAGTGCCTCATGGTACCTCTAACATAATGTTTACTTATCTGAATTTTGAAGCCATACTATAATGTGAATTAAACCATTATGTCAATTTCTTAACAAGATAGCACATCAACATCAAGTGCATTCCTGCAAGGACATGACACAGAACCCTGCAGTGCAGGTGGACAGCACTTTTCTACTCCACCATCAGATGGGTATAGGCTATACTTATCAGCCTGTAAAAGCTTCAGAGTCCCTGTGCAGATAGGAAAATCCAGCTAAAGGACAAAGCAACTCCTAGCCCTCCGGTTACAAGCGCAGATGGAATGGAGACATGCCAGCTCAGGATATTATTTATAAGCGTCATATGTGTGCCGTATCACAAACTGGACTTGATGGGAGTGCGAGAGTTGCAATGCCTTCTGTCAGATTTCCCCCTCGATGCAAAGGAACACATAAGCTCTTTTTTAGTATCCTATACCTCATTGATAGTGGAGCAGAGTCTATAGCAGAGTATATAGCCACGCAGGTCGCGTGTATGCTTTACCCAACACAGTTGTGTTTCCGGGTTCCCGTTTTGCGCTCTGATTGGCCACTGACCTACATGCGTACACCCCCCTCGCTATCGCCTTTGGGGCGTGAGATATGAAGACAGATTTAACTGGGTATAGGAAGCGAGTACCATACGAGCCGCAAATTGACTGCGACAACAACCCAATAATAAACACTCGAAACAGCTATTACCAGACAATTGGTGCCTGCTTCAAATGTCACGTATTATAGGCTATAAGCCCGTGTAGATCTATTCGGAATAATAAACCTCGCCACCCTCTAGCAAAACATGACACAATGTGATCCTATCTCCGATAGAGCGGCTGGTCGCAGAGACGCGAGTTGAACGAACACATCAGGAGGAGAATGAAAGCCTGTGTAGATCTATTCGGAATAATAAACATCGCCACCCTCTAGCAAAACATGACACAATGTGATCCAATCTCCGATAGAGCGGCTGATCGCAGAGACACGAGTTGAACGAACACATCGGGAGGAGAATGAATGAATGAATGAACCTGATGTAAACAAGACAAAAGTATTTCTCTGGTCTGCATCCCCTTAACAATTGTGTGTATTGAGCCGTACTGTATTGTACCCATTCTGCAATCTGTTAATTCATTCTCCTCCCGATGTGTTCGTTCAACTCGCGTCTCTGCGACCAGCCGCTCTATCGGAGATAGGATCACATTGTGTCATGTTTCAGCATCGACGGGGCACCGGTTGAGAGAGTGAACCGTTTTAAGTACCTCGGAGCCCACATATCCGAGGACTTGACATGGACCACACACATTGACAGTGTTGTGAAGAAGGCACGACAACGCCTCTACTTCCTCAGGCGCCTAAGGAAGTTCCAAGTCAGTCAGAAGATCCTTAAGAACTTCTACTCATGTACAATAGAGAGCATCCTGACTGGCAATATCACCTCCTGGTTTGGGAATAGCACCGCACAAGACCGAAGCAGACTACAGAGAGTGACACGTTCAGCCGAACGCACAATTGGAGGGGGGCTTCCCACCCTCCAGAACATTTACAACAAGCGGTGCAGGGGTAAGGTTAAGAGAATCATCAAGGACTCCAGCCACCCAAACAACTGCCTCTTTGAACTGCTGCGGTCAGGCAAGCGATACCAGAGTCTCATGGCAAGCACAGAAAGACTCAGAAGAAGCTTCTATCCCCAGGCCATCAGGCTGCTCAACGAACAATAAACACTATGCAACAACCATCAAATGCACACAGCACACACATCCACACACACACACTCACTTTAAACAAACAACACACTGCAGCACCCACTCTCCACACTTTAGAACACCTAAACACACTTTATATTTATTGGTAAAGGATTTGCACTACAACCCGTACACCTTACTGTAAATTGTACCTAAATTGTACCTCATCGCATTTCTGCTTTGCACTATATAGTATTGTATATTAGTACATTGCATAGTATATTGTATATTGTATGGTAACTCAGTTACTTCTATTCTGCATCGAACATTGTACATATGTATATACTGAACACTGTGACTTCTATTTTTACTTCTATTTTTACTTCTATTTTTACATGCTATACTATTTTATTTCACACTTATCTTGTCTAGCACAGTCTCTGGAGCGTAACAGTAAGAAGCATTTTGTATAAAAGTATTCTGTACTTCTGTATGACAACTATTAAAGAAACTTGAAACTTGAACTTGAGAGTGGCAATGTTTATTATTCCGAATAGATCTACACAGGCTTATAGCCTATAATACGTGATATTTGAAGCAGGCACCACTGCTGTTGTAATTGTCTGGTAATAGCTGTTTCGAGTGTTTATTATTGGGTTGTTGTCGCAGTCAATTTGCGGCTCGTATGGTACTCGCTTCCTATACCCAGTTAAATCTGTCTTCATATCTCACGCCCCAAAGGCGATAGCGAGGGGGTGTACGCGTGTAGGTCAGTGGCCAATCAGAGCGCAAAACTGGAACCCGGAAACACAACTGCGTTGGGTAAAGCATACACGCAACCAGGTCAGAAAAGCAGGAAATCCTGTATAAACAGGAAAAATCAAATGCAGATAATCCGGCTAAAGGACAAAGCAACTCCTAGCCCTCCGGTTACAAGCGCAGATGGAATGGAGACATGTCAGCTCATAAGCATCATATGTGTGCCGTATCACTAACTGGACTTGATGGGAGTGCGAGAGCCGCAATGCCTTCTGTCAGATTTTCCCCCTCGATGCAAAGGAACACATAAGCTCATCCCTGAACCAGGGTTTCCCATTAATTACCTAGACTGTGGCGGCCCGCTAATTAGTCTAATTAGTCCCGTCACAGTTGTATAATGAACCAAAAAACAAAATTTATTAAAAAAAACTAATTTTCTAAAAAAATATGTATTTATTTATTATTATAATTTTTTTTACAATTTTTTTTAATATAAAGTTTGCCAATAGGGATCTATCAGCAGTATTGGCAGTGGTAGTAGTCATAATAGTAATCCACTATATTTTTTTATTTTCTAAAAAATAAACCAGTTCAACACAGGTAACCACTTTTGCTTAATTTCTTTGATGGCTCAAATGTATGCTCTAGTCCAGGGTTTCCCAAACTTTTCAGGCCGCGACCCCCGAAATAACAGTGTCAGAGAGCCGTGACCCCCACTATTACAGGAGGTAAAAAATAATTTTTTAAATGTATAATTTTTTTTATAAATGGAAATGTATGGTTGAAACATGCAAACGTTCAAACGCACACACACTAATAAGCATTGGAGGCTTTTAACCAGGGCCGGACTGGGGAAATCATTCAGGCCAGGAAATATAGTGCGAAATATAGCCCCAGTCAGGCCACTTTTTAAGCGGGGGTCCCCACCAGGACATTTTGTTACAAAGACTAGGTTATCTAACTATTGGCCTGGCCTGACTCTAAGTTCAGTGGCCTGACTGCCTTAAAACAAAAAAAAATTAAAAAAAAAATTATCATCTGGCGACCCTCCCCCCCACGGCGGATCGCAAGCCCCCTAGGGGTCGCAAACCCCACTTTGGGAACCCCTGCTCTAGTCCAGTGGTTCCCAAACCTCTCCTCGAGACACCCCAGCCGTTCCATGTATTTGTTAAATTCCACCACCAGCACACCTGATTCAACTAATAAAGGGCTAGTTAAGTTAAATCAGGTGTGCTGGTGGTGGAATTTAACAAATACATTGAACGGCTGGGGTGCTTCGAGGAGATGATTTGGAAGCACTAGTCTAGTCGATTTTGTGTTTTGAGCACAAAGTTCATCATAGATCTAGCCTCTTTATTTTGCTCTCAAAGTGCACCAGATTGATGCATTTAACTTTAAAATGTACACACAAAAAAAAGGTTCCGGGGGGGGGGGGCATGCTCCCTAGGGTGTGTCAAGAAATGGAAAATAGAGAAATGAGATGTGGCCCTATGCTTTCAAGTTGTATTACGATATAATAAACCATAATCAAAAGCCAAAATGTGGGTTAGACTTTATTTACCTACCCCGTTTTTCGATTGAAAATTAGCATATTTTTTGGCGGATTCCCACCATTTCTGCCAAAATCACATTTTCATATATATGGCTGCTTGTCTACATCCTGGGACCTCATTCAGACTTACTACCCCTACCTTAAGATTGGTATGGTAGCCCATACTACAATGCCATACCATACAATACCATGGTATAGTATACCATAAATAAATAATGAATTAATCGGAAGTGTGTGGTACTCTGATACTGATAGACCCTCTAAACACTGATAGCCCTCTAAACACTGTGACAGACCCTCTAAACACTGACAGACCCTCTAAACACCCTCTAAATCACAGTTTTTAGAGGGTCTATCACAGTGTTTAGAGGGTCTATCACAGTGTTTAGAGGGTCTATCACAGTGTTTAGAGGGTCTATCAGTGTTTAGAGGGTCTATCACAGTGCTATCAGTGTTTAGAGGGTCTATCACAGTGTTTAGAGGGTCTGTCACAGTGTTTAGAGGGTCTGTCACAGTGTTTAGAGGGTCTATCAGTGTTTAGAGGGTACATCACAGTGTTTAGAGGGTCTATCACAGTGTTTGTCGGGTCTATCACAGTGTTTAGAGGGTCTATCACAGTGTTTGTCGGGTCTATCACAGTGTTTGTAGGGTCTATCACAGTGTTTAGAGGGTTTATCACAGTGTTTAGAGGGTCTATCACAGTGTTTAGAGGTCTGTCACAGTGTTTAGAGGGTCTATCAGTGTTTAGAGGGTCTATCACAGTGTTTAGATGGTCTATCACAGTGTTTAGAGGGTCTATCAGTGTTTAGAGGGTCTATCAGTGTTTAGAGGGTCTGTCACAGTGTTTAGATGGTCTATCACAGTGTTTAGAGGGTCTATCACAGTGTTTAGAGGGTCTATCAGTGTTTAGAGGGTCTGTCACAGTGTTTAGAGCAGGGCTATTCAACTGGCGGCCCGCGGGCCAGATCCGGCCCGCGGGATGATTCTGACCGGCCCGCCAAAGATTACACGATAATAATTTTTTTTTTTTTTTTTTTTTTTTTACTTTTTTTTTATGTCAACGTTAACACGCACAATTGAGCCAAAAGTCACTCAATTAATGACAGATTTCATTGATAAATTGAGGGAAAACTTTGCAATTCGATTTGAAAACTTTGCAAGTCGATTTGATGAATTTGACATGTCCAGAGAATTGATGCATTTTGTGAGCAACCCATTTGCCAATGTAGCTGCTATTTCCACAAAAGGACAAGAGTTCCTTGCATCACTTCACATTGATGAAGGTCTCCTGCAACTTGAAATAATTGACATGCAAGCATCATCTGCTCTGAAGCAGGCACTTGAGAATGAATCCACCACAACATTTTGGATAAAGTGTATTCATGTCAAGACATTCCCCAAAATAAAAACGCTGGCAATATCTGTGCTAACAATGTTTGGCTCAACATACACCTGTGAATCCAGTTTCTCTCACATGAATGCCATTAAAACAAGCAACGTGACTCCTTGACAAATGAGCATTTGCATCACTGTTTGCGGGTAGCCCTCACTTCCTATGAACCCTCTTTCTCTGCCATTGCCCAGTCAAAGAAGTGCAATCGCTCTCATTAGATGTGTGTATGTAGGCTAGGCCTGTCTGCCCCCCACCCCCCTGATGTTTGAGAGTTAAGAGTGGACAATAAGTGCTAATAAGATGCTGTGATTTGCTGTTGTTGCACAGACATGAAGCACTTTTTCATAAGCTCAGCTGCACTATAAATGTGTTTTTTTGTTCAAGTGTTGATGTTAGAATGTTCAGATGCACATCATGCACTTGTTTGTTTTTTATTTTATTTTTATATTGAAATGTTGAAGAGGAGATGTTGCAGTTGTTGCACAGTCATAAATGAAGCACTTTCTGCAGGAGATGTTGCAGATGTGGCACATAAATGAAGCACTTTTTTTGAAAAGTATACTACTTTTGCAATGTAGTTAAATAAAAGTTGTGAAAATGTGGTTGCGTGTTGTGTCAAGTGTACATATATTTATAGCACGGGGAGGCGCCGTGGCAGTCCGGCCCCTGGCCCCTTGGGTTTCTGACAATGTGGCCCCCTGAACAATTTAGTTGAATAGCCCTGGTTTAGAGGGTCTATCACAGTGTTTAGAGGGTTTATCACAGTGTTTGTAGGGTTTGTAATAACTCGTTTAGCATTTCAAATATTTTAATATTTAAATAAATAAAACTTACATCAACTCCGAGCAGCAGTTTCTCAGTAGGCTCCTTGAAGTACACCATGATAAGGAGTGTATATAAGCCTCTGGATCATATCTGGCCAGAACTTCCCTGATCTCCGGGTTGGCCAGTTTCTGGCAGAACTGCAGGATGGTCCGTCCTCTCTGACCCAGGGCATCTTGGATCTTTTGAAGGGCATCGGTGTCTGTCAGGAGGCCAAAGTGGGAGAAAAGCCCTGTCTGAGCGAAAAGAAAAGGCATTCCTCTTTGAGCTCCACCATCGTTGATGCAGGCATTTTGTTCAAGAACCGCCGCAGGATGACGTAGGTCCTCTCCATCAAAAGTTCTGCTCTCTGCCCCACCCATCCCTTCCTCTGTGTACAGACATACAAATACATGTAATGAGTACCCAAGTAACAACAATTAAATTTGATGTCGCCACCTCTGGGAAATTGAGTGGCAAACCTTTAATTTCATGCTCTCTCATCATTACTCATTCTGAATATTAAGGTGGCCTTTTTGCTTAATGTGGGATGTTTATTCATGTGTCAATTCACCAAAAGTAAAGTAGATTGCATTCCTGAGTAGATGTTCCGCAGATCCCTTTTCAAAGCCCCCAAGGCTTCCTCTGTCTCCCCGTCCGGTATGTCTGCTGGGCCCCACCTCACACACCTAGGGATAGGAAGGAATCATAGGTTAACTCAATACTATTGGGGGAAATTATATTTTACAAAATCTATACATAATTTAAACATTCAATCCAAATAACCTAAGTTAGTCCAGCATGGCAGTGCCCCTGTAACCCCTAATTGCTCCCAATGGAGTGTGAATGGAGAGGACACTGGCGCTGTTTTGCCACCCCTACACATACCCGTATTGGTTGACAGGACCTCTCGTCAGTCTGGACTCTCCTGCCACTCCAGTGTGTCGTCTTCCCTCTCTGCGGCGTCTAGCCTTCTTTAAATACAAGGAGACTAACACTAAACAGCAAAAAAAAAATTATGATGCTGTTAAATGATAAGTTCACAATTTGACTGTAGACCCCTCTACCATGAACCTGAAACACAGAACCAATAATTTCACTCATCACTGCAGTGTTGAGCTTACTTCTGTTCATCACCTATGGGACATAAGATCTCTCCCTGTGCAAGCTGTGTAAGGATGATGAACCTTCAACCTATTAAAGAAAATAATTTTATTTTAGAATCAGTGAAGCAAATGTGACCACTGTGTTTCTGTCCTGTGTGAATAACGGACACAGGAGTCGAGATGGATGCAGCACTTCTCTTTTACTGAGCTGTGAATGGGACACACAACCAGCAGTTTAACCTGCTCCACCCGAGTGTTGCATAAAATTTGCGTTTTTAATATCAAACATATTCAAGTATTAACATCACCAACATGTCACAAAAGCATGTAGAATGTATATTATCATCAATACGTTAGTTTAGCAATAGGTTAAAAGTGCCATTAGATAGATTAAACTTTTCGATTTGCTGAAGTATATTCTGAGAGGGCGACCATTTTGAAAATTTTGAAACGTGGGAATTTTTCTGAACTACACTTCCTGGAAGATTATAATGGAATTCAAGGTTCAGAGTTCTGTATAAATTATTTCAATAACTAATAATAATAATAATAATAATAATAATAATAATAATAATAATAATAATAATAATAATAATAATAATAATAATAATAGATTGGATTTGTAATGCACTTTTTGTTCGCTGGGATCCCAAAGTTAATGTTTAACATGGTTAAAACAGTTAAAAAAATAGAATAAAATAGTTATTAGTAAAACAAATAAAATAAAATACAGAATAAAAATAGAACATAGTTAATTAAAAACATAGTATAAACAGACAATTTAAAAACAAAGCGCAATAAAATTTAAATAAAAAGCTAACAGTCAAAGGCCTTTTTGAACAGATAGGTTTTCAGGCCTGCTTTAAAAGAGTCCAGGCTCTGTGGTGCCCTCAGCTGGATGGGGAGGCTGTTCCATAGGCGTGGTGCAGCCGTGCAGAAGGCTCGGTCACCCATGGTGCAGAGCCGGGTATTGGGGACCTGAAGGAGCAGGCTAACTGCGGATCTGAGGGTGCGAGTGAAGGATTGTGGAGTGATGAGTTCCTGAAGGTAGAGGGGTGCGTGTCCGTTTATGCAGTTATGGGTGATCGTAAGGATTTTGTAGTTGATCCGGGATGAGACGGGGAGCCAGTGTAGTGAGTGGAGGATGGGGGTTATGTGATCGTGTTTTCGGACTCTCATCAGGATCCTGGCAGCACTGTTCTGGATGTATTGCAGCTTTTGGATGCTCTTGCCAGGAATCCCGATGAAGAGTCCGTTACAGTAGTCCAGTCTTGAGGAGATAAAGGCATGGACAAGCTTCTCTGCATCTGACAGGGTTAGAATGGGACGGAGTTTTGATATGTTTTTTAGGTGATAGAATGAGGTCTTGCAGAGGTGTTTTATGTGGGTGTTGAAGGTCAGGTGAGGGTCAAATCGAACCCCCAGATTTGTGACTGAGGGGGAGAGGGGGATTACCTGGCCGTCAAAGGTGAGATGTGATATGGATGAAGACTGAACCTGGTGAGGGGTGCCAATTAGGAGTGCCTCGGTTTTCTTGCTGTTTAGTTGGAGGAAGTTGCTGTTCATCCATGCCTTTATCTCCCCAAGACAGGTGGTGAGGCATGACAGAACTGCAGAGGGGTTTGGGGCCGTTTTTATGTAGAGTTATTATTCGGGATAATAAGCCACAAAAGGTAACGTTTTTGACAAATTTTAAAACGCAGTTAGTTTCTCTTCCCTATTGTTAACATGTAGGAACAATTAGATCTGAAATTAGTTTCAAAACAGTTGCACTGTGGGGAAAATTAAAAAGTACAGTAGATTACAGTAGATTTCATTATCTGTTCTTATGCATGCCTTGTGATACTAAATCCAAATTGAACTCGGGCATTTGAAAGATAATATATGTATATATATATAAATGTGCGAATTGGCTATAATAAGGTAATTTATAAGCATCATATTCTATAATAATATTTCAAATTGCATTGGTCCGGATGGGAGAATTATCTTCTGTATCTACAGAAACTTCGGTTTAATCATCTTCCCTTCATTAATTTCCTTAGATTTCTTTTTACACGTGATCTCAAGAGGGGACTGAACGAGATCAGTGGCAGTTTTTAATGTTTGGTCATTATTAGCATGGTGTTATTCACTGTCAAAGATGCAAAGAAAAATCATAATTCATATTCTCCTTTGTTTCATCACAATTTAAGCAAGCCTAGTAATAGACACAATATTTCTGACACTGTGAATACATTCCCTGAGGTCCATAGATGTCCCTAGATACCAAGAATATGCAAATGGTCCTTTTGATTTTGATTACAGTATTTTATTGTGAAATAATAATTAAATTATGTGAAATATTGCTATGTTATTGTGAGATTACAAAATCTGATGTGATATTACAGAGGATTTTGATTACAGTATTTTATTGTGAAATAATAATTAAATTATGTGAAATCAAAGGATAGTGTATGAATGTCACTGTAATATAACACTCATAACAGAATTAGTTATCAATAACCTACCTGTATAAAGGTTAAAAGTTGTTGCAAATATTTTTTTCCCTCATAAATATACCACTATATACATTCATTTCTTATATTAGTTTTAAAATGACCATTTAACAGTGCTCTGAAAATGCTCTGACAACATCATTCACTGTTTTAAGCACGAACACATAAGGGAGGGAGGGAGAGAGACAGGAGGGAGAGACAGGCCCTGCATGCCTGCACCCTCCACAAATCATGTTAAACCCAGATTCGGCTCAAACAAGGGATTAAACACGTTTCGCAATTATGCCACATCAATGTGGAACGCCCTACCCAAAGCTGTAAAGGAATGTGAATCACTACCCACTTTCAAAAACACTCTCAAAGAACACCTAAGGGAGACTGCTATTCGAAACTGGCCCCTGTAAATGGCCTAACCCAACCCTAGTCTGGCTGGAGACGGAGCTACAAGCTAACATGGAAGCTAACACGATGAATATGCAAGTTAGCTTCTTTCTTTCACCATAGGATCGAGGCCTCTGCCAAGAATCTTCGCAAACTGCATGCTACCATGTCCTCCCTCCTCACTCCCCCCCCCACCTCCTCCTCCCTCATCTTTTTCTGCCGAAGACTTTGCGATCTTCTTTGAGGAAAAAGTGGAGAACATCCGCAGCTCCTTCTCCCAACCCCCACCCATTCCAAACGCTGAATCGAGAACCTCATCCTTCACTCTGTCATCTTTCTCTCCCATTACAGAAGCCGAGACCCTGACACTGGTAACGTCGAACCGTCCGACTACATGCCAGCTGGACCAGCTACCCTCCCCACTCCTCCAGACCATAGCACCGGACATCCTCCCATTCCTAACTGCAACCATCAACTCCTCACTCAACTCGGGGGTGGTCCCCACCTCCCTAAAACAAGCCAGAGTCACGCCCCTCATAAAAAAACCAACCCAGAACCCCACCGTCATAGCCAACTATCGCCCTGTCTCTCTTCTCTCCTTCCTTTCTAAAACACTTGAACGTGCTGTATACAACCAACTTACTGCTTATCTCTTACAGAATGACCTCCTAGACCCCAATCAGTCTGGCTTCCGGACTGGCCACTCCACAGAAACGGCCCTCATTGCGGTCACAGAGGCACTTCACTTAGCAAAAGCGAAAGGCCTCTCCTCTGTCCTGATTCTCCTAGATCTATCTGCAGCCTTCGACACAGTCAACCATCAGATCCTCCTCGCGGCCCTCGCAGGAATGGGAGTGGCTGGATCTGCGCTGACATGGCTGACATCATACCTCAATGACCGCTCCTACCAAGTGTCATGGAGAGGGACTCTGTCGGCCACCCGCCCCCTCCGGACGGGTGTCCCCCAGGGCTCGGTCCTAGGACCCCTTCTCTTCTCCCTCTACACTAAATCACTGGGTAACATTATCACGTCTCATGGCTTCTCATATCATTGTTATGCCGATGATACTCAACTCTTCCTCTCCTTCCCTCCCTCAGATATCCACGTCTCTGAGCGGATCTCGGCCTGTCTGTCCGACATCTCCGCCTGGATGACGACCAACCACCTCAAACTGAACCTAAGCAAAACAGAATTGCTCCACCTGCCGGCCAAATCCTCCCCCCTGACCGACCTCTCCATCACAGTCGAGAATGCAGCTGTGACCGCGTCGCCGACCGCCAAGAACCTTGGTGTTGTCCTCGACGACCAGTTGAACTTCTCTGCTCACATCGCAGCGACAACCAGAACCTGCAGATTCCTCCTGAGCAACGTCAGAAGGATACGCCCCTTCCTGACAAAAGAAGCCACCCAACTCCTCGTCCAATCAACAGTCATCTCCCGCCTCGACTACTGCAACGCACTGCTAGCTGGCCTCCCGGCCACTGCCACCAAGCCTCTTCAACTCATTCAAAATGCAGCGGCCCGCCTGATCTCAAAACTACCGAAGTCGGCCCATGTCACCCCACTTCTTAGGGACCTGCACTGGCTCCCCATTGCTGCACGTATCCGCTTCAAGGCCCTCGACCTAGCATACCGTGCGGCAAAGGGAACCGCTCCCGCCTACCTCCGGTCAATGGTCTCTAACTACACACCCTCAAGACCCCTACGCTCTGCATCTTCTGGCCGCCTCAGATCTACTCCTATCCAAGCTCCCGGAGGGTCATCAAAGAGAAGCCGCCTATTCTCAGTCCTTGCCCCACAATGGTGGAATGAACTACCCATCCCAGTTAGGACAGCCGAATCCCGTCCAATCTTTCGCCGTCGACTCAAGACTCACTTCTTCAACCATTATCTGAAATGATAAAAAAAAATAAAAATCTAACCCCGACTAACCTTAATGTCATGCACTTGTCCTAATAAACTAACCTACACTGTAACACGCAACACTTTGATGAACATTGTTACTCAGCTGATAGAGTTATACCCTTCTTGCTGTCTTGTCGCACAGAACTTGTAAGTCGCTTTGGATAAAAGCGTCAGCTAAATGACTAAATGTAAATGTAAATGTTAGCATTCGGATCATGCTAGGAACAATACAGAATGCTAACGATGCTAACATGCAAATCAACACGCAGGCTGGACTCGATGCAATACAGAATATTCAGAGGAACATGGAGGCTAATTCAAAAGAAATAAAAACGTTAGACAACAGCGAGGCTGGAGATGAAGCTACAAGCTAACATGGAAGCTAACGCGATGAATATGCAAGTTAGCATCCGGATCAGGCTAGAAGCAATACAGAATGCTAACGATGCTAACAGAATGCTAACAACACGCAGACAGGACTCGATGCAATACAGAATATTCAGAGGAGCATGGAGGCTAATTCAAAGCATATTTAGCATATAAGCCTTCTGACAACATTTTGAAACGTTACTCATAACATAATACTCATACAACATAATATCAACATTATTGATTACAAAAAGATACTGTCTTTTTTACATGGATTTGTTGGGATATTACAGGAGGCCTTAATTACAATATGTTACTGTAAGATAATACTGTTAAATGTTGTGAAATGCTGGTTAATTTTTACAGTGATAGTATAAGGAGGTAGCTTACCAATAACAATGTAGTATAAGGAGGTAGCTTACCAATAACAATGTAGTATAAGGAAGTAGCTTACCAATAACAATTATGTAGTATAAGGAGGTAGCTTACCAATAACGATGTAGTATAAGGAGGTAGCTTACCAATAACAATGTAGTATAAGGAGGTAGCTTACCAATAACAATGTAGTATAAGGAGATAGCTTACCAATAACAATGTAGTATAAGGAAGTAGCTTACCAATAACAATTATGTAGTATAAGGAGGTAGCTTACCAATAACGATGTAGTATAAGGAGGTATCTTACCAATAATAATGTAGTATAAGGAGGTAGCTTACCAATAACAATGTAGTATAATGAGGTAGCTTACCAATAACAATGTAGCATAAGGAGGTAGCTTACCAATAATTATCTAGTTTAAGGAGGTAGCTTACCAATAATGATGTAGTATAATGAGGTAGCTTACCAATAACAATGTAGTATAAGGAGGTAGCTTACCAATAACAATGTAGTATAAGGCGGTAGCTTACCAATAACAATGTAGTATAAGGAGGTAGCTTACCAATAACAATGTAGTATAAGGGGGTAACTTACCAATAACAATGTAGTATAAGGAGGTAGCTTACCAATAACAATGTAGTATAATGAGGTAGCTTACCAATAACAATGTAGTATAAGGAGGTAGCTTGCCAATAATGATGTAGTATAATGAGGTAGCTTACCAATAACAATGTAGTATAAGGAGGTAGCTTACCAGCCTTTACTGGTCGGCCTCTTTTACCTCTAGGACATCCTGCCCCCAATAAGCTTGTGACCTTAGGAAAATGCACCTTTCTTTAGATATAAAAAAGAAATCTATGACCTCATTCAAACGAACTGACTGGGGCGTCAAACTCAATTACCAGGAGGTCCGAAATAAAAAATGACGGTGATATTGGCTTATTATACATATATTTTTTACAGATTTTAATTACATATACCGGTATTAGGATTAAATTAAAGGTGCTATATATACATTTTGTATGTAGAGTAATCGTAAAGAAAATAATAATGAAAAAGTGAACGTTATTGGTGCTTTCCATTTCCCCACGTGGAAGGCACCTGATTGGATCAATTACATGCTGGTGCTCTAGTGCGACATCTAGTGGCTGAATGTTATCTATAGCACCTTTAATCATTCACCAACAAGAGTTTGTAAGATTAGCAACTCAAGGCTAAACTGGTCCTGCACTATTGTAGAACAAAGTAGAAAACACACACGCGTCTACAAGATACACTACGCGACCAAGGTACCCATGTACATGTCAAAATACTTCCCAAAGGTCAGTGAATACCACGATCACAACACCAGAGGGAGCTCCACAAATCATGTAAAACCCAGATTCGGCTCAAACAAGGGACTAAACACGTTTCGCAATTATGCCACATCAATGTGGAACGCCCTACCTAAAACTGTAAAGGAATGTGAATCACTACCCACTTTCAAAAACACTCTCAAAAAACACCTACGTGAGACTGCAATTCGAAACTGGCCCCTACAAATGTCCTAACCTAGTTGTACAGTAAATGACCAAGTAAGGCTTTGTCAGTATTCCAATGTACAGTGTAAAATGTGTGTGTGTCCTCTACCCAACCCCCCCCCCCCACCTCCAATGTACAGCCCTCACCCACCCACCCAACCCCACCCAACCTCCTCCAATGTACAGTTTCTACGTCAAATGTATATACACTCTTTTTCTGGACACTTTTGTATCACAAACAGTACTGTATTTGCAAATCTGATATGTCATAAATGTATAGATGTAGCAGTACTGTCTATCTGTATGTCATGTATGTCATATATGTTATGATGAATTGAAAATGGGGGACCCTGATGTAAACAAGACGAAAGTCTTTCTCTGGTCTGCATCCCCTTAACAATTGTATGTATTGAGCTGTACTGTACTGTACCCATTCTGCAATCTGTTAATAAACTTTTTGTTACAAAGGGTCAGATTAAACCAAATATATATATTTATTGCTTGATACCCCTTGTATAATATTTGTATATCGTCTGATATCCCTTGTATATTCTTTGTATATATACACAGAATATCCCTTTACCTAGGTACAAGCCAGACCATAATATTCGTTCTCCTATTGGACAGCGACCCCTAGGCGCCAACGACCATACCCCCAATGGCGAGTTCAAAGCCACCGCCAAGACATGTCTCAACATGTCCAGGTTTGCGCAGTAATACGAGACAGAACTGAGGTTGGCACTAGATTATTCACCTTACGTATAAATACGGCGCAGGTGGAAACAGCAGCACTTCGTTCAAAGTATCAGTTCATTCAGTTCACCATTCGTTCAAAGTAACGTCTAGTTGAGTTCATTACGTTAAAGCCTTCACCACGAGTCAACGACCAAGTGAAGTGAGCAACCTTGCGTCTAAATAGAGCACTTAGAACCGCGTGCGAATAGGATAGTAAAAGTGTCAGAGCTTAGTGAAATAACGTCAAGTTCGACCTAGTTAAATGTGAAGTACCGTGCACAGGAGAATCTACACCGGCGAATGCAGAGCCTTTTCCGGCTGGATTATATTGCTTTGGTACTGTGGCTGCTGGAGCAGAGAACCGTCTACCCCACTGCTGTGTGGGATCTACCCGTGAGGAGCATCACTCGAGCCCGTCTCTAGGAAGAGGCTGGCTGGCTTTCATCCATGCTGTCGCGCATACTGGATTATAGCTGCTGCTTTTGTCTGCCGATCGAGGGGAGTATATGTACCGCCTCCCGTAGCTGGAGCTTATTTATTCCTCGTTGACCCAGACTTTGCATTCGAACATTCCTCTCCCCTGCTGGCTTACAACCGGAGGGAACCCCCTAGTGTCTCCAGCTGACTACGAGTGTGCCTTATGTAATTCTTATGCTACAGGTGGAGTCAGTTATACCCATCTTAATATGCTCATGGACTTACGCTCTTGACCTACTTAAGTGTTCTTCGCCATATAAGCGCAATTCATAATTCTCAATATTGTAACCTATTGTTGCTGCTATGATAATAAATACTTCTAAATATAACTTTCTTTGTTAAGCCGTATTCTTGTGTGGGTGTTCACCAGATATACCGTGTACTGTATGGCCAGTAATTAAAGTACATAACTAAGTAGTGGTTTAATAATACCATACTCTCAATACCGTCAGGGAATTGTACCCCTCAGTTACAATTGGTCCTTCGAGCCGGAGGGTATCAGTGTAATATCTAAAATATAATATTGATATTAACCATGGCCAGCGGTGAACACTCCCCAAGCAGCTCTCCCGAGCTAGAACGCCTGCAGCGCAGACGTCAGCCACCTCCCTATCTAGAGGCATACGCTGTCAGTCTAATACCTAGCTTTATAAAGACGTTAAATGCGGATAAAATAAATAAAGCGGATAGTCAAAGCATGTCAAATCCTACCGACCAGACGACCCTGCCAGTAGAGACCCCAGTGGGTTCTAACGAAACTGACCAAGCCCACGGGGGGGACCAGGGGGGACATGACATGACTATACCCCCAGACAACGTCAACGGGATGGTCCCCGGAGAGCTCCAGGATAAAGAAAGCGCTCCAGGGACAGAACCCGACCCACTACCAGAAGAGAAGCGCGCCCAGGAGACGGACCTCGAGGCGCGCCCAGAGAACAGATCTCCAACGAGCACTGCCAGAAGCCGATCACCTCCGTCGGTGTCTTCCCCCAGCGAAGCGGACAAGATGCTGGCGCAGGCATTCATCGCCACCCTGGCAGCCTCCACCGAACGCGATCGACTTCAGGGTGAACGCGATCGACTTCAAGCGCAACAGACGAGCGAGCGCGAACAAGCTGCAGACCAACGAGAGCGCCTTCACGCACAACTCCAAGCGCAAGCCCTCAGTGAGCGCGAACATGCTGCAACCGAGCGAGAGCGCTTCCAGGCGCAACAAAGGAGTGAAGACGACCGCATAAGACTGGAGACCAGACGTCTTCAGACGGAAGAGAACATTGAAAGAGGCCGCGCCGAGGCACAGCGCGCCGCCGCCAATGCACAGCGCAACGCCGCCCATGCCAGCGCCGATGCACAGCGCGCCGCCGCCAATGCACAGCGCGACGCCGCCCATGCCAGCGCCAATGCACAGCGCGACGCCGCCAACGCACAGCGCGACGCCGCCAATACCCAGCGCGAAGCACAGCGCGACGCCGCCGATGCACAGCGCGACGCCGCCCATACCCAGCGCGAAGCAGAGCGCGACCGGCTGCAGGCGCAGATGGTAGAACAATTGATTGCCATGGCGACACCCTCTCTCTCCGCACGGAGCTCCCGGAGATCATCACGACAAGGGTCTAGGGCACATTCCCCTACCCAACCAAGCGACCCGGGACCCCGCCAACAGGAGGATCCTGTCTACGTCTCCGACCCCCCTCCCCGACCGGTCCACACGAGACCCAGCCACCGGGAAGAACCGGCCTACGTCGCCGAGAGACTGACTAGAAGACTCCAGGCCCTAGAAGAGGAAGAGGAAGAGGAGGAATGTCCAGCCCACCAGCAGCAACGTACTCTGGACCAGGAGGCCCAGTACAGCCCCGACCAGCAGCAACGTACTCTGGACCAGGAGGCCCAGTACAGCCCCGACGTCAGCCCCGAGCCACTGCACTACAAACCCCCGACCCAACTCACGGGTGAGTTTGACGTACAGTCAGCACCGAGGAACAGCACCTGGGTACCCGGCCCCTGGTACCCACCAAGTACCAACCCACGACAACACGTACGGGGAGACTCGCCCAGGAGGCCTTTTCCCCAACGCTCACCGATGTGCCAGCCATCCATGGCATCGTACCTTGGCACACCGACGTTCCCAGACTTTACGCGCGAGGACAGAGCACAGTACACGGAATTACGGATGTGCTTGGAGACTATGATGTCCGACGTCCCTGATGAGTCGTACAAATATGCTATCCTCCTCAAGCACCTCAAGGTGCCCAGAGCGCATAATATAGCGCTGGCATATTCCAACTCAAGTACCCCATACACCGCGGCTCTAGTAGCCCTCGACCAGCGTTATGGACGCATATGGGACTACGTGATACAAGAGATAAGGAATATTGACCGTCTCCCCCCAGCCAAAGACAATAGAGCATTGGATGACCTCTCTATCAAGGTACAATCCCTGGTAGGGATGCTGGGGTCCCAAAGGGAAAAGGGGATACATGAACTGTATGCTAACTCTAATGTAGAACGGATATTAGAGAAGCTCCCTCCAGCCCGCCAAGAGCGCTTTCGGCGGCAGAGAGACCACCGTGATCCCGACGGTCCCGAGCCATCCCTCCTAGACCTGGCCGACTTCCTCGCGAGAGAAGTCAGCAGCCTACGACTGGATACGTTCGTGTGGAGTGGACCAAGCCCAAGAGATGGACCTCGGAGATCTGACGATAACCGCCGGTCGGTGACCGTTATGCACCAAGCCGAATCAGTACCGCAGCACAAGAACCACAACACCCCCTCGACGAAAGAGGAGTGGAAGATTGAATGCCAGTACTGTGAAGGGGAACATCGGCTGTATCAATGTGACAATTTCAAGAAGCTGACCACGGACGAGGTGAGTCAGTGGATCAAAGACCACCGCCGCTGCTTCCGCTGCGCGCGCAGCCATATGGCAGCTGAGTGCCGTTTGAAGAAGAAGTGCAGCAGGTGCGGCGGCGCCCACTTGGAGGTCCTGCATGACATAAACAGGCGTCCGCCAGGACAACAAAGTGGGCCCGTCACGGTAATGTACCAGGCCGAGGTGGTGGCACCAGTACCGAAGATCCACCAGACCGCCCCGTGGTGTACCGACTGCTACAGCAGACACTGGGAGTCACGGTGCTACTCGGGCGACCGCGAGTCGGCACCACTCCAGAAGATCCAAGGCAACCGACCAACAGGAGTGCTCCATATAGACCAGCATAGCGGGAACCCCCGAGTGCTCATCAAAGTGGTCAGAGTGCTCCTGAGCTACGAGGACAAGGTCCTGGACACTTACGCCGTCCTAGACGATGGGTCTGAAAAGACTCTCCTCCTCGCTTCCGCCGCAGCCCAGCTGGGTCTGCGGGGTGCCAAAGGAACAATGACAATACGTACCATCAGAAGAGACCAGAAGACCATAAAGGGTGAAAATGTCTCCTTCAAGATAGCAGCGGTGGACCAGCCCGAGAAGCAGTATAGCATCACCAACGTCTTCACCAGCCACGACATAGGCCTGTCACAGTACACCTACCCCATCCCACAGCTGATGGCGAAGTACGTGCACCTACGTCAACTACCTATACCGCTCATCGACGGCGCCACACCGACCCTGCTCATCGGCTACGACCACGCGGACCTCATTCTCCCAATTGAGGCGGCCCACATCGGACCCAAAGGATGCCCAAGCGACTCCTTGATGGGGCGGCCAGAACCGGCCCCTCCTCAGACGGGGTACAGACCAAACAATCAATCAATCAATCAAATTTATTTATAAAGCACATTTCACATGACGCGTGTCAACCAAAGTGCTGTACAGAGGGTAAATACACAAGATACATATAGACAACAATCACACTCCGTTTTATGGGAGGGCACACAGGCAAACACATAGAAAAACAGGGCATGAGTCAGTGAACGGGAAAGGCTAGTAGGTAGAAGTGGGTTTTGAGCCTCGATTTGAAGGCATCTATCGAGGGGGCGAGCCTAATGGAGGTGGGGATGCACAGCAAGAGGAACAGACGGAGGATGTGGAGGCACAGCCAAGCACAGATCAACCAGTCTCAGGCCCGCTTCCTCCTAAGCCCCCCTCCATCCCGTCCAGCCCGTCAGAAGCGGGTCAAGGACAGGGACAACTTAAAAGTGGACACAATCGTCATGATCATAGACCAGTCACTACCCCGAGCTGCGTGGCCAGCCGGCCGCGTAAGCAAAGTGATCACTGGCGCCGACGGAAAGGTCAGAGCGGCAGAAGTTCTCGTCCAGGGACGGACATACACCCGACCCGTGGCGAGGCTGATAGAGTTGCCAAGGCTACCTGACTCCCTTGATGACGACCATGACCCACTGACTTTGTGAATTGTCCTACTCCTCACAACGGACATTGAGTAGTGGACAAGACGGTTAATCTGTCTCTGCTTATCTAATTAGGTGCGGACTAATTAGGAGGCGGCTGTTACAAAGGGTCAGATTAAACCAAATATATATATTTATTGCTTGATACCCCTTGTATAATATTTGTATATCGTCTGATATCCCTTGTATATTCTTTGTATATATACACGGAATATCCCTTTACCTAGGTACAAGCCAGACCATAATATTCGTTCTCCTATTGGACAGCGACCCCTAGGCGCCAACGACCATACCCCCAATGGCGAGTTCAAAGCCACCGCCAAGACATGTCTCAACATGTCCAGGTTTGCGCAGTAATACGAGACAGAACTGAGGTTGGCACTAGATTATTCACCTTACGTATAAATACGGCGCAGGTGGAAACAGCAGCACTTCGTTCAAAGTATCAGTTCATTCAGTTCACCATTCGTTCAAAGTAACGTCTAGTTGAGTTCATTACGTTAAAGCCTTCACCACGAGTCAACGACCAAGTGAAGTGAGCAACCTTGCGTCTAAATAGAGCACTTAGAACCGCGTGCGAATAGGATAGTAAAAGTGTCAGAGCTTAGTGAAATAACGTCAAGTTCGACCTAGTTAAATGTGAAGTACCGTGCACAGGAGAATCTACACCGGCGAATGCAGAGCCTTTTCCGGCTGGATTATATTGCTTTGGTACTGTGGCTGCTGGAGCAGAGAACCGTCTACCCCACTGCTGTGTGGGATCTACCCGTGAGGAGCATCACTTGAGCCCGTCTCTAGGAAGAGGCTGGCTGGCTTTCATCCATGCTGTCGCGCATACTGGATTATAGCT
The DNA here is from genome assembly GCF_963971535.1 of Notolepis coatsorum. Lineage (NCBI taxonomy): Eukaryota > Metazoa > Chordata > Actinopteri > Aulopiformes > Paralepididae > Notolepis > Notolepis coatsorum. The sequence continues at coordinate 175,151,504 of NC_140168.1, forward strand.
GCTGCTTTTGTCTGCCGATCGAGGGGAGTATATGTACCGCCTCCCGTAGCTGGAGCTTATTTATTCCTCGTTGACCCAGACTTTGCATTCGAACATTCCTCTCCCCTGCTGGCTTACAACCGGAGGGAACCCCCTAGTGTCTCCAGCTGACTACGAGTGTGCCTTATGTAATTCTTATGCTACAGGTGGAGTCAGTTATACCCATCTTAATATGCTCATGGACTTACGCTCTTGACCTACTTAAGTGTTCTTCGCCATATAAGCGCAATTCATAATTCTCAATATTGTAACCTATTGTTGCTGCTATGATAATAAATACTTCTAAATATAACTTTCTTTGTTAAGCCGTATTCTTGTGTGGGTGTTCACCAGATATACCGTGTACTGTATGGCCAGTAATTAAAGTACATAACTAAGTAGTGGTTTAATAATACCATACTCTCAATACAGTCAGGGAATTGTACCCCTCACTTACACTTTTTAATCAATCAATCAATCACACACACACAAAACATCTCTCACCTTGCTTTCGGTCTTGTGCAAAACCAATTATTTCCACAGCTTTGATTTCAGAGTAGGTATGTGAAATGTATTTAAAGGGGACATGCATTGCTATTCCTTGCACTATTTGGGCAACTTTACCCAATTCCTGTGAGTCTATTGAACACATCTGTAAAAAAAAAAAATCAAAAAAATTCATTGTTTTATATTTCTAATCAAGTACTCAAAAGCCACATTTTTCTCCCTTTGGATTTCAGGCTGTGTTGGCCTGGCTCCGCCCATAAGAACTTTGAGTGACAGTCATCCACACAGTCTGCGACTGGCACAGAGAGAGAGAGAGAGAGAGAGAGAGAGAGAGAGAGAGAGAGAGAGAGAGAGAGAGAGAGAGAGAGAGAGAGAGAGAGAGAGAGAGAGAGAGAGAGAGAGAGAGAGGGAGGGAGGGAGAGAGGGAGGGAGAGAGAGAAGGACACTGAGCATAAAGTTATCTCTCCACTGCTTCCCCCGCGCGGTCCAGGTTGTGTGTGTAAATGCGTGTGCCACTGCTTCCCCGCACGGTCCAGGTTGTGTGTGTAAATGCGTGTGTGCAGAGGTGCATTGCTGATGGGACGGGGTTGCACGCCGTGCAACCGGCTCTGTGAGCAGAAGCATGCGCACGCCAATGCACGGATGTGCACGCGCGTGCACACAGGAATGCGCTGCACTCAACTGATACGCCAACTCGCTAAGTACTACTTTGCATAACAATAGCGCCGGTCGTCAGGTGTGTTCAAATACGTTCTTAGATACATTCACACAAAACTTGTGAATGAAATGTTTTACATTCCATTCATAGAGGCAATTAGGCACTGTGCTTATGCGAGGGAACATTTATGCGCATGTGCGAGAGCCAGGGCTTGACGTTGACACCTGCCCACCTGCCCAATGTGGGTAGAATTCGTCATTGGCGGGTAGATGCGTCATTCTACCCGCCAATCGGGTGGGTGGTATGAAAAAAAAACATTGTAGTCTACAAAAGGCATCTGGAATAATGAAGTCAATCCAGCTCATACTATATAAATACTACAACTCCCACAGGACTGGGTGCGCACAGTGTGCTCATTCATTGGCCCATCCACTTCGCCCGGCCCCTATCGCGCGCGTCGTGTTGCCTCCGTGTTGTGTGTCTGGCAGCTGACAGCTGAACGAAGGCTGTTAACATTAATAGCTCAACTGGTTACAATACAGACAGTTAGCTAACGTTACGTTACAATGTGGCGGCATTTTGTGGGTGTGAACATACCCGGTGAACCAAACCACCAACAAACAAAAAATAGAAAAGATAATGAGACCGAGTCCGAAAACACGAACAAAGTAGAGGAGGCGAATAAAAGAAAGCGGGTGTTCATTGAAAAGTGGCGCTCAGGTCGCGAGTGGCTAGGATATGACTCGATCTCTCTGCTAATCTACCAGGGGAATCCGACTGTTTAATTCAAACAAAGCATAGCGAAGGCCCGAGGTGGGTGTTGACGCGATGTGATTTCTGCCCAGTGCTCTGAATGTCAAAGTGAAGAAATTCAATGAAGCGCGGGTAAACGGCGGGAGTAACTAAAACGGTGAGGACGGAGCGTTTTGCTTCCGGCCCACGACCCTACAGTCGGGGATATAGTCTGGCCATCGGTGAGCAAGTAGATAGGGGCGAGGTACCTTCTCGACGTGAAGAAATTCTTAAAAATGGTGCCCGCCCCGGCCACCCCCCGAACGCCGTGTCGGTTGCCGGCACTGAGCGTGAGATGGGTAAAGCGCCCCTCACCTGCAAGCTGAAGAAATTCAATGGACACGGGTGAGGGGCGGGTCAGGTCCTCTCACTCACTACTAGCCAAATGCCCCTCTTATTTTATCACACACCACACTACTGACACTTTGGATTAGATATTATTTTAGCACACACCACACTACTGACATTTTGGATTAGATGTTATTTTAGATGTTTCTGTTCAAATAAAATCATATGTCCAAACAAATGCATGCAGTTACATTGTCCAATGACCTATATTTATAACCTTTTGGGTGGGGGCGCGAGTGCGGGGATTTTTGGCTGGTGAAAATGCTGAGTGCTGTAAATGCTGTACCCAAAAAATCTACGCCCGCTTGCCTCAACGACTACCGCCCTGTAGCCCTCACCTCCATAGCCATGAAGTGCTTTGAGAAGCTAGTGAAGGGCTACATCTGTTCCTCCCTCCCCATCAACCTGGACCCCCTGCAATTTGCATATCGCCCCAACAGGTCCACGGAGGACGCCATAGCCCATGTGCTGCACACAGCAGCATCACACCTGGACAAGAGGCAGGGTAACTATGTGAGAATGCTGTTCATCGACTACAGCTCAGCATTCAATACCATAGTCCCCTCCAAACTCATAGCCAAGCTCAGGGACCTGGGCTTGAACTATGACCTCTGCCAGTGGGTCTTGGACTTCCTGACGGGCAGACCCCAGGTGGTAAGAGCAGGCAACTGCACCTCCTCATCCATCACGCTCAACATAGGGGCCCCCCAGGGCTGTGTTCTGAGCCCCCTCCTCTACTCCCTGTACACACATGACTGCGTAGCACAGCAGAACAACAACACAATCATCAAATTTGCTGATGACACAGTAGTGGTGGGCCTGATCTCTGCCAACGACGAGAGGGCCTACCTGGAAGAGGTAGATAATCTGTCACAGTGGTGTCAGGAGAACTGCCTCTCCCTGAACGTCAGCAAAACAAAAGAGATGATTGTGGACTTCAGGAGGTCGGGGGTCAAGGACTACAGCCCCCTCAGCATCGACGGGGCACCGGTTGAGAGAGTGAACAGTTTCAAGTACCTCGGAGCCCACATATCCGAGGATTTGACATGGACCACACACATTGACAGTGTTGTGAAGAAGGCACGACAACGCCTCTACTTCCTCAGGCGCCTAAGGAAGTTCCAAGTCAGTCAGAAGATCCTTAGGAACTTCTACTCATGTACAATAGAGAGCATCCTGACTGGCAACATCACCTCCTGGTTTGGGAATAGCACTGCACAAGACCGTAGCAGACTACAAAGATTGACACGTTCAGCCGAACGCACAATTGGAGGGGGGCTTCCCACCCTCCAGAACATTTACAACAAGCGGTGCAGGGGGAAGGCTAAGAGAATTATTAAGGACTCGAGCCACCCGAACAACTGCCTCTTTGAACTGCTGCGGTCAGGCAAGCGATACCGGAGTCTTAAGGCGAGCACAGAAAGACTCAGAAGAAGCTTCTATCCCCAGGCCATCAGGCTGCTAAACGAACAATAAACACTATGCAACAACCATCAAATGCACACAGCACACACACCCACACGCACACACTCACTTAAACAAACAACACACTGCAGCACCCACTCTCCACACTTTAGATCACACAAACACACTTTATATTTATTGATAAAGGATTTGCACTACAACTCGTACACCTACTGTAAATTGTACCTAAATTGCACCTCATCCCATTTCTGCCTTGCACTATATAGTATTGTATATTAGTACACCGCATAGTATTGTATATTATATGGTAACTCAGTTACGTCTATTCTGCATCGAACATTGTACATATGTCTATACTGAACACTGTGACCTCATTTTTTTACTTCTAATTTACATGCTATACTATGTTATTTTATTTCATACTTATCTTGTCTTGCACAGTCTCTGGAGCGTAACAGTAAGAAGCATTTTGTATAAAAGTATTCTGTACTTCTGTATGACAACTATTAAAGAAACTTGAAACTTGAAACTTGACTTTGGAAAACCACTAGCCACAGTGGCTAGTGAGCCAAAAAGTTAACGCCAAGCCCTGGCGGGAGCGCTCGCTCGCGCCCGGGAGCAAGCGCGCACGTGGCGTCATTAAAACAGCGTGCAACCAGCTTTGATATCAGCAACGCAACACTGCATGTGTGCCACTGCTTCCCCGCGCGGTCCAGGTTGTGTGTGTAAATGCGTGTGTGCCACTGCTTCCCCACGCAGTCAAGGTTGTGTGTGTAAATGCGTGTGTGCCACTGCCTCCGAGCGCGGTCCAGGTTGTGTGTGTAAATGCGTGTCTGCCACTGCCTCCCAGCGCGGTCCAGGTTGTGTGTGTAAATGCGTGTGTGCCACTGCTTCCCCGCGAGCGGTTTGTTTCCCCGACAGAAGCTCCTGTCTCTCTCTCCCTCTCTATCTCTCTCTCTCCCTCTCTCTCTCTCCCTCTCTATCTCTCTCTCTCTCCCTATCTATCTCTCTCTCTCCCTCTCTCTCGCTCGTTTGTTCTCTGCCTCGCTCTGTTTGAGGAAGTGAAGATATTTCCACTCGCACTGCTGTCACTGTCAACCATAGAGGGGGCAAATCAGTGCCATATTCACGTCAGCAATACCGTCAAATCAGAACAGCTTAGTTGAGTGAGGGAAGATCTCGTGAACTCGAGACTAGACTGATGAGTCAATATGATAATTAACAACACATACCACATTGATCCCCAATTGCTAGGATACAATGCTAAACACTGGAAAAGGCCATTTATAATGCATGGGACCTTTAAATTAATTTGCAAGCTAACCATACATTTGGTTTCAATTAGTTATTCACCCACAAGAGTTTGTCTGATTAGCATTTCTAGGATAAACTGGTCCTGGAGAACCCTAAGGTGAACACACACACACATGCAACACACACACACACACACACACACACACACACACACACACACACACACACACACACACACACACAGACACACACACACAGACACACACACACACACACAGGGCCGCCTGGGAGAAATTCGAGGCCCTGTGCGAGATTTAAACGCGAGCCGCGTTTAAATATATATATATATCCATAAATAAATATATATATTCGGTTTAATCTGATCCTTCACAACAGCCGCCCCCTAATTAGTCCCACCTAATTAGCTAAGCAGAGACAGATTGACCGCACTGTCTACCACTCAAGGTCCGCTGTAAGGGTCAGTCAACATGGACAATAACTCAAAACTCCCATACCTACTGGGAGAAATACAAGAATGTGAAATAAAGCCCATTTGAATTGAAGAGAGAGAGATAGATAGAGCATGTCTGTGTGTGTTAGAAAGAGAGAGATAGAGAGAGAGCATGTCTGTTTGTGTGTGTGTGTGTTAGAGAGAGAGCATGTATATGTGTGTTAGAAAGAGAGAGAAATATAGAGAGAGAGAGCATGTCATTTTGTGTTAGAGAGAGATATAGAGCATGTCTGTGTGTGTTAGAAAGAGAGAGAGAGAGAGCATGTGTGTTTGTGTGTTAGAGAGAGAGAGCATGTCTGTGTGTGTGTGTGTTAGAGAGAGAGCATGTATGAGAGAGATAAGCAAGACAGCTAAGATGAGCCCCTAAAGGATATTCAACTTTTAATGGAAGAACAAAACAGAAGGAAAAGATAACTTCACAAAGGCAACATGAATATACATAGATCCAAAAGGACAAAGATCAACACTTAAATCCAAAGAGAAGAGGGTCTATACCAGAGAAAACAAAGTAGCAAGGAGCCAACGGCCGTCATCAGCTAAATAGGCTAACTGCAAATAGAGTAGCCAGGTACTGACACCAGGTACACACCGTTAGCTACAACAGCTAGCCGGCCCGTTTGGCTCAATATAACGTTAGCTACGTTAGCTAGCCGGTCCGCTTTGGCTCAATATAACGTTAGCCAACATAACGTTAGCCTTAGCCACGATAGCTAGCCGGCCCGAGAGAGAGAGAGAGATATATCCACGGCGGGAATAGAATAGAGTGCATTAAAAACTCACCAAACGTCCAATAGGATGGAGACAACCACGTGGAGTTGACGAAGTTCATCTGCCGAACGACAGTCCTCTTCATCTTGGCATAACAATGCTGCACGTGCTCTCTCTAGGTTAGCTAACGCTAGTTAGCCTTTAGCTAAGCTAGCTACTAGCCGACACATGGCTATCCCGACTAAACCACACGTTAGCACTCGATATTATAACGTAGCTAAAGCTAACTAGCTGTCCCTGCCTTTAGCTAAGCCGACATGGCTAGCCTGACTGAACTGTCTAACATGCAACAACTTTCATCTTCAGTCCATCTGCCGAACGAGTCGGAACGACCGTCCTCTTCGTCTTGGCTGGCATAAGCATAACCTCCAATGCTGCACGCGCGAAATATCAAACGCAGCTGACGCACGCCGGCCGACTGTACACATGTAACCCCTCCCTTCGTTGAAACCAATAGTATGTCTGCTGCAGAGCCCCAGAGCTCCAATAGTGAGTATGTCTGCTGCAGAGCCGCAGAGCCAGGAACAAGTCAGACACATTCTACAAACGTGTCTAATGTGAAATATATAAGCATATAAGCAAAACTAGATTTTAGGTCTGTGATGAAAAAGGGCCTTGCGGGAAGGGGGGCCTCGCAAAAAAAAATAAAAAAAATAAAACAAAAATATAAAAAAAATAATAAATAAAAAATATTTTCTTTTTATATATTTTTATTTTCTTTTGTGCAAGGCCCCCCTTCCCGCGAGGCCCTGTGCGACCGCAATGCTCGCACACACCCTGAGGAGGCCCTGCACACACACACACACACACACACACACACACACACACACACACACACACACACACACACACACACACACACACACACACACACACACACACACACACACACACACGCATGCAACACACACACAAGCATGCAACACACACACGCATGTAACACACAAACATATCTCTCACCTCGGGATTTCAAGATTCAATCGTTTATTACTATTTCAATTAAACATTAATTGGAATTTGTCTTTCTGAATGCACAGGTAAACAACAACCATACACATAACATTTACATTTAGTAATTTAGCTGAACGCTTTTATCCAAACTTCCAAAGTGACTTACAAGTTCTGTACAACAAGTCAGCAGGAAGGGAACTCTGGCAGTAATATTGTTCGTCAAACAGTGTTGGACTTGAGTGCTACAGACTTGACTGCATATTAGCATAGTAGGTAATAATATAGGCAAGGTAAATTCCTAATAGCAGAGTGCATACTAGTGGAAGACAGTACAAGGTTAGTTTATTTTTTACTTTCATTTGAGATATTGATTGTGTTTTTAGTTGACAACGGAAAATTGGGCGGGTTTCAGCTGTCCTGACTGTGGTGAGAAGTTCGTTCCACCATTGTGGAGCGAGGACCGAGAATAGGCGGCTTCTCTTTGATGACCCTCCCGGAGCTCGGATAGGAGTAGGTCTGAGGCGGCCAGAGGATGTAGAGTGGAGGGGTCTTGAGGGTGTGTAGTTAGAGACCATTGACCGGAGGGGTCTTGAGGGTGTGTAGTTAGAGACCATTCACCGGAGGGGTCTTGAGGGTGTGTAGTTAGAGACCATTCACCGGAGGGGTCTTGAGGGTGTGTAGTTAGAGACCATTCACCGGAGGGGTCTTGAGGGTGTGTAGTTAGAGACCAGGGAGGGGTCTTGAGGGTGTGTAGTTAGAGACCATTGACCAGAGGGTTCTTGAGGGTGTGTAGTTAGAGACCATTGACTGGAGGTAGGCGGGAGCCGTTCCCTTCACTGCACGGTATGCCAGGTCAAGGACCTTGAAGCGGATTCCTGCGACATAACAGTACAGTATAATACTCATCAGCATAGATGTGGACACACAGAGACACACACAGAGTGAAAGGTTAAGGTTGATCTGGGCATCATAGCCTGAACATGATCTCTCTCTCCACCACAGCTTTCACTTATCTTGCACAAATCCAATGAGTTACATGGCCTTGATTCCAGAGTAGGCATAATCAATGGGCAATAATTCACTTGATAAAAGTAAAATCGGATGTGTAACTGAGGGGTACAATTCCCTGACTGTATTGATAAGTATGGTATCATTAAACCACTACCGCTTTATGTACTTTAACTACTGGCCACACAGTACATGATATAGATATGATGAACACTTTCCCACCATGAAACCAAGTCCACACAAATGTATAAGTCGAATATTTAATATTTAAGCCTGGTTAAGACTCTAGATAACGCGAGGAAAACGATGGGGGTACTGCTCACTTTATAACTCTAACCGAACGATGCACCATACATAATAGACTATTATTAACTTAATAGAAATACGTCCCACTCGACGGTATAGTGCCAAACTATGACAATTCAACTATTAATCCACACGATGTCTCAATGCCATTCTGAGGCCAAGTTGACCATACTGCACCACACGTGTATCGTGGGTGAGGCTTAACGTCTTGCCACTAGGTTGGAGGGTAAAGAACTAAGGGCTAAGGGACTAAAAGAAAATTCTACTTTACTTGCGCCATATATATATGCGCTGTGAACAAATAGTACCATTCGTATTTCGCCAGACGTATTCCTACGCGGAACCGGGCTAGTAACGACATGTTCGTCGGCACGATTGAACTTGAACCAAGGGGCTTGGCTGCTGGCGCCAAGTTCTTGTCCAATGAGAGAATGAAACTATTATGGGCTGTTAGTAGACTAAAGGGATATTCAGTGTATATGTACAAGGAATATACAAGGGATATCAAATGATATACAAATACTATTAAATATATATCCATAAATAAATATATATATTCGGTTTAATCTGATCCTTCACAACAGCCGCCCCCTAATTAGTCCCACCTAATTAGCTAAGCAGAGACAGATTGACCGCACTGTCTACCACTCAAGGTCCGCTGTAAGGGTCAGTCAACTCACAAAGTCATGGGGTCATGGTCGTCATCGATAGTGTCTGGGAGTCTGGGCAGTTCTATTAGCCTCGCCACGGGTCGTGTGTAAGTTCGCCCTTGGACGAGCACCTCAGCTGCTCGGACCTTGCCATCGGCACCGGTGATCACTTTGCTTACGCGGCCAGCCGGCCACATAGCTCTCGGTAGTGACTGGTCGATAATCATGACGACTGTTCCTTCTGTCAAATTGTCTCTCTCTTTTACCCACTTCTGGCGGGTCTGTAGAGACGGTAGGTAGTGGAGTAGAAAGCTGTTCCAAAACTTGTCAGCTAGTACTTGCCTGTACCTCCACATTCTTCGGCCGTTCGCTTCTTCAGGCCTGTACATTGTCTGGGGTAGCGCGGGGTCCAGCCGCCCCATCAAGAGTGTGTTGGGGGTGACTGGGTCGACATCTGCTATATCACTGGAGACGTAGCCGAGGGGCTTGGAGTTCAATACTCCCTCGATCTCCGTGAGGACTGTCATTAGGACTTCTTCCGCTACAGTCTGGGCCCCAAGCACGGCGTACAGGGCTGTCTTTATAGAACGTACTTCTCGTTCCCAGGTTCCACCGAAGTGGGGTGCGTTCGGGGGATTAAACTGGAAGTCAATCTGGGATGGAGCGAGGTGGGTCTTAAGTTCTGGGCCCATAGCTTGGAAGCTCTCTCTCAGCTCTCTTTCTCCGCCTTTGAAGTTTGTCCCGTGATCAGACAACAATGTAGACGGTTTTCCTTTCCGTGATGTGAATCTTCGGAAGGCCATAAGGAATGAGTCTGTGCTCATGGTTGGAAGGAGTTCGATATGTATCGCTCTGGTGGTCATGCATTTGAATACAATACCCCACCGCTTCTCGGTTCCTCTTCCTTTCTTTATATACAACGGGCCAAAACAGTCCATGCCTGTGGAGTGGAATGGCTTGTCGCCGAGTCGGAGGCGACAGGGAGGTAGGTCAGCCATCCGGGGTATGCTGGGCTGCGCGCGCCACTTTCGGCAGTCTAGACAGGTTTGCTGGAAGCGTCGCACTGCTTCTCTCCCTTGAAGTATCCAATAGCGACGTCTGATCTCCGCGAAGACTCTCTCTGCTCCTGCGTGGTGTACATCCTTGTCGTATTTCTTTATGATCAGCTCTGTGACCTTGTGTCGGCTGTTCAAGACTATCGGGTACTTAACGTCATCCGGTAGATCGGGGGCTCTCCGCAGACGACCACCCACTCTGATGTGATTATGGGCGTCGCTCTCGGGTGCCAGGTGGAGCAATCTGCTGTCTGATGGGACGGGCTTTCCTCCCTGTAGACAGTCTAGCTCGTCGGGGAACGAGTCTCTCTGGGCTCGTTGTAGTAGAAGAAGTTCTGCTTCTTCGTAGTCAGCTGCTGAAATGTCGGCAGTGGGCTGAATCTCTGGGTGGTGCCACAGAAATGTCTTTAGTTGCGCTCTCTGTAGGGTGAGGCAGTCATCTATGTTGGGGTCTGTGGAGGCGACTGTGCTCAGTCCACAGAACATAGGTTTCTTGTTCTCAGCTTCCTCTTTACTCGCCTCCCGTGGGGTGGGCGTAGGCCACTCTCCTTCCGGGAGCTTGAGGAACTCTGGTCCGTCACTGTAGATGTTGTGACAGGTGAGGTCATCTAGGGACATTCCCCGGGTGATGACATCAGCTGGGTTGTGTTTGGTGTCCACATACCGCCAGCTCGCTGCTTCTGTTAACTCTTGAATCTCGGTGACTCTGACTCCCACGAAGACTTTGTATCTGCATGAATCAGACTTGATCCATGTGAGTACTGTCGTGGAATCTGACCACAAGATTGTTCTGTGCACCGGAATGGTGAGTTCACGTTGGATTAACGTGGCTAGATGCGCTCCTGCTAGGGCTGCGCAGAGCTCTAGACGCGGGATAGATTGTTGCTTTCGTGGGGCTATTCTTGAGCGAGCCAGGATGAAAGCAGTGTGTATCTCTCCTCCCTTCTCTTGGGCACGCAAGTAGGCCACCGATCCATAGGCTACTTCGGAGGCGTCACTGAAGACGTGTAGATCCATCTTGCATGTCTCTGGCCTCACTGTGGGTGGGAAGTAGCTGCGGCGTATATTGACGCCTGGGAGTGAGCGGAGCTCCGTCTCCCACTCTCTCCATGTGGAGGCAAGGGGTGCGGGTATTGGGTCGTCCCAGCCCTGGTCCTTGTCCCATAGTGCTCGTACAATCATCTTTGCCCTGGTGGTGTAAGGTAGAATACATCCCAACGGGTCATATTGTCTGGCGAGTGTTCTGTACACACTCCGTCTGGTGGTCGGTATCGCCGTCGACCTTCCCTGCTCCGTGGTCAGGGGTTTGTGTCTATAGTGGAGCGAGTCTGTTTTGAAGCGCCAGACTAGTCCTAGTGTCATTTCTTGGGCTTCTCCTGGGATTGTCGCCATCCAGGTCTCGCTGCTGGCAGCCTTGTCCGCGGGGGAGAGGCTGCGCAATACGTGCGGGTCGCTGCTGGCCCACTGCCTGAGATCAAAGCCGCCTTTGATCAGAGAGGCGCGTAGCTTGAGTAGGAGAGCCTCGGCTTCTTCTTGAGTCGAAACGCTTTGTAAACAGTTGTCCACGTAGAAACTGTTCTTCACACTGTGTCGGACCTCTTCATCTGCTGCTGGGTCCTCTGCGACGTGTTTCTGTAGTGCAAATGTAGCACAGCACGGGCTGCATGTGGTTCCGAAGGGGAGGACTTCCCATTGGTAGATGACTGGGTGCTCATCTCCGATCCTCTCTCTCCATAGGAACCGCAGTAGGGGCTTATCCTCCTCCACTAGTCTCACCTGCAGGAACATCCCTTTGATATCCCCGCTGATAGCCACCTTGTCCTGGCGGAAGCGTAGTAGCACGCCTAGTAGAGAGGGGCCGAGTGTGGGGCCGGGCAAGAGCTCTTTATTCAGATTCTGGGATCCGATCTGGTAGCTGCAGTTAAACACAATGCGATCCTTGCCGTTGTGGTGGACCTTGTGGTGCGGCACGTACCATGATTTGGTCGTCTGATCGGCCTCTTTAATGTCAATCTTCATTACGTGTCTCGCTGTGATTAGCTTCTCAATCTCAGCGCGGTACACACTCTCTTGAGCGGGGTCTTTGGCTAGGCGCCGCTCTGTGTTCAATAGATACCGCTCCGTAGCGTCTTTCTTTGCGTGAAAGGTGGGCATTCCCTCTCGCCTCAGGAGTGGAGTTGCGTATCTCATCACTCCGCCGACTGTGACTCTCTTTGTCCCTTGCTCGAGGAGGTTTATGGCGTAAATGTCTTCTTTAGAACGAATGTCTTTCTTTTCGTTCTTAAAGGGCATTGTCTCTAGTGTCCATAGCCTCTCGACATGCTGCAGGAGAGTGGTGTCTTCTTCTGTCACTCTGGAGTGGAGGCAGCTAGTGGCTGCTGTTCGGTTGAGAGATTTAGCGAGGGGGCCTTGTAGTGTCCATCCTAGGCGGGTCTCGACTGCTGCAGGACAGCCTCTGGGTCCTGTATGGACCCGGTCTATCGGGACTATGAGGTCTGCATGGTCGGAGCCTATCAGCAGGGTCGGGGTGGCGCCGTCTATGAGCGGGATAGGTAGTTGACGCAGGTGCACATATTTATCCATCAGTTTGGCGATGGGGTAGGTGTACTGTGATAGTCCTATTTCTTGGCTGGTGAAAGCATTTGTAATCCTATACCGTCGCTCTGGCTGCCCGCTTGCTGCGATAGTGAAGGAGACATTCTCGCCTTTTATCGTCTTTAAATCTCTTCTTATTGTCCGAATCGTCATTTGGTTCTCGCTCCCCCGCAGTCCCAGCTGGGCCGCAGCGGACGCGAGCAGAAGGGTCTTCTCTGACCCGTCATCAAGGACGGCGTAAGTGTCCATGACTTTATCTTGGTAGCTCAATGTTACACGGACTACCTTTAAGAGCACTTGGGCGCCGCTGCTGCTGGCGGGGTCAATGTACATGACACTTGCCTTTGTGCTGCTCGATGGTGCAGGTGCAGGCTTTCTTCTGTTACTGTCGTGTAGGACATCTAGGTGGGCTCCGTCACACCGACTGCACCTCTTCTTTAGGCGGCACTCGGCTGCCATGTGACTGCGCGCACATCGGTAACAGCGCCTGTTGGACTTTATCCATTGACTCACTTCTTCTGCATTCATCTTGGTGAACAGGTCACATTGTGACAGCCAGTGTTCCTTCTCGCAGTACGGGCACACCATCTTCCACTTCTCTTTCCTCGAGGGGGTACTGTGGTTCTTACTGATCGGTACTGATTCTGATTGGTGCATGACAGTCACCGATCTTCTTCCATCGTTTATTCTCCTGGGTCCCTCTCTGGAGCTTGGTGTGCTCCGCACGAACGTATCCAGTCGTAAGCTGCTGACTTCTCTCGCCAGGAAGTCGGCTAGATCGAGGAGGGATGGTTCGGGACCGTTAGGATCACGGTGGTCTCTCTGCCGCCTAAAGCGCTCTTGTCTGGCGGGTGGCAGCTTCTCTAAAATCCTCTCGACGTTAGAGTTGGCGTATAGCTCGTGCATACCCTTTTCTCGTTGCGCTCCCAGCATCCCTACCAGGGACTGCACTTTTATAGACAGGTCGTCTAATGAGCGATTGTCTGTTGCTGGGGGTAGGCGGTCAATATGCCTTATCTCTTGGATTACGTAATCCCATATACGTCCATATCTCTGGTCCAGCGCTGCTAGAGCCGCGGTGTATGGGGTCGTAGAGGTGGCATAGGCTAGCGCTATATTGTGCGCTCGGGGTACTTTCAGGTGCTTCAGTAATATTGCATACTTGTGACGTTCATCAACGACATCCACCATCATTGTCTCTAAGCACATTCGGAGCTCCGTGTACTGTGCCCGATTCTCATGGGTGAAGTCTGGGATGGTCGGTGTGGCAATGTATGACGCCGTGGATGGCTGATACATCGGCGAGCGTTGGGGGAGAGGCCTCCTAGGCGAGTCTCCTCTTGCGCCTCTCTGTGGGCTGGTACCGGCAGGGTACCATGGCCCGCTGGTCCAGGTGCTATTCCTCGGGGCTGGTCGTGCGTCGTGCTCACCCGTGAATAGAGTCGGGGGTCTGTAGCGCAGCGCCGCGGGGGTATAGCCTGGGCTGTACTGGACCTCCTGGTCCGGTGGAGTACTGTGCTGTCGTCGGGCTTGGTTCTCCTCCTCTCCCTCTTCTTCTTCTATCAGGTCCTCTAGATCCTGTAGTCGTTTATTTAGCTTCTCCGCAGTGTATGCCGCTCCTTCCTTGTAGCTGGGTCTCGCTTGGACCGGTCGGGGAAGGGGGTCTGCGGGGGGTATAGGCTTGGTCTGTTGGTCAAGTTCAGGGTCGCTTGCTCGGTTAGGAGACGCTGCCCTTGACTGTTGTCTCGACGAGTTCCTTGAACCCCTGGCGGAGGGAGAGGGTGTTGCCTTGAGGATCAGCTGCTCCATTAGTTGCGCTTGTAGCTTGTCGCGCTCGGCTTGTAGTCTGTCGCGCTCGGTTTCGCGCTGGATGAGAGCGAGGTCGCGCTCTGCTTCTCTTTGGGCACCGGCAGCGGCACGCTGGGTGTCTGCTCGGTCTCTTGCCATATTCTCTTCCGTCTGAAGGCGTCTCATCTCCAGGCGTATGCGCTCTTCTTCGCTCCGTTGCTGTGTCTGGAGTCGATCGCGTTCACCCTGAAGTCGATCGCGTTCACCCTGGAGTCGATCGCGTTCGGTAGAGGCTGTCAGGCTGACGAGGAACGCCTGTGATAGCATCCTCTCCGCTTCGCTGGGGGAAGACGGTTGTAGAGGTGAGCCGCTCCTGGCGGTACTCGTTGGGGAGTCCTGGAGCTCTATTTCCTCGGCGCTCTCCTCCTCTTCTTCCGTGCAGAGTTCTCTCTCTGTAGGGTTGTCTTCCTCCCGGGGCTGGTCGGGGACTACTTCTTCGGTATTGGCGGGGGGTAAAGGCATGTCAGCTCCCTCCTGGTCCCCACCGTGAGCTTGGTCAGTTACATTAGAACCCACTAGGGCCTCTGTGGTCGGGGTAACCTGGTCGTTAAGGTCAGACATGATTTTACTTTCTACTTTTACCGCGTTTACCGTTTGTAGAAGGCTAGGTAGTTGACTGACAGCGTAATCCTCTAAGTACTGAGGTGTCTGTCGTCTGCGCCGCGGGCGTTCTACGTTAGGAGGACCGTTTCGTGGAGTGTTCATCATAGGCCATTTCAATATTAATAACACTATATTAATATTACACTAGTTACCCTCCGGCTCGAAGGACCAATTGTAACTGAGGGGTACAATTCCCTGACTGTATTGATAAGTATGGTATCATTAAACCACTACCGCTTTATGTACTTTAACTACTGGCCACACAGTACATGATATAGATATGATGAACACTTTCCCACCATGAAACCAAGTCCACACAAATGTATAAGTCGAATATTTAATATATAGCAAAGGGTATATACAACGTTCACTTAATGACATTTATGATTTGAATGCACTTGTAAGGCAAATGAGTATTCGTAGGCAAATCAACATTGAATGTCCAATCTCTGGTTACGCAGGAAGCAAGTATACAACCTGGTTCTTTAGGGAACTATAGCGATAGTACTTAATGATTATAGCTGGATACACTAAAGGGGGTCCCGCTGGTTGTAAGTCAGTAGGGGGGGGGGGGGGTTAGGAGAGCCGCTGGCGATATCCCATCTGGCCAACGATTTCTTGGGAGAATTCAGAGTGCTGAACACGGTGCCCACAGAACCTTGGTCCACAGATGAATACAGTTGGGCCCTCTTGTAGACGGTAGCTGCCGGTCCACAACGAAGAGACGTGAGGCGACCTCACTCGGGTTAGAGCGCCGTCTCACCTGGACTCCTCTCGGGGGGTAGTTCCAACACTCACCAGTGTTGGCTGTTATCCATGGCATAAATCAAAGCACCCAAAGCAAGTAGATAATCCAAGCCGTGTAGGGCTCGCCGTCGCCCGGGTAAGGTAATCCAATGTGCAGGTCCACTCGTCCTTGCCCAGAACTCCTCGGATGAAAGCACCACACGTGGTCTGCCCAGCCTGGTTAAGACTCTAGATAACGCGAGGAAAACGATGGGGGTACTGCTCACTTTATAACTCTAACCGAACGATGCACCATACATAATAGACTATTATTAACTTAATAGAAATACGTCCCACTCGACGGTATAGTGCCAAACTATGACAATTCAACTATTAATCCACACGATGTCTCAATGCCATTCTGAGGCCAAGTTGACCATACTGCACCACACGTGTATCGTGGGTGAGGCTTAACGTCTTGCCACTAGGTTGGAGGGTAAAGAACTAAGGGCTAAGGGACTAAAAGAAAATTCTACTTTACTTGCGCCATATATATATGCGCTGTGAACAAATAGTACCATTCGTATTTCGCCAGACGTATTCCTACGCGGAACCGGGCTAGTAACGACATGTTCGTCGGCACGATTGAACTTGAACCAAGGGGCTTGGCTGCTGGCGCCAAGTTCTTGTCCAATGAGAGAATGAAACTATTATGGGCTGTAGACTAAAGGGATATTCAGTGTATATGTACAAGGAATATACAAGGGATATCAAACGATATACAAATACTATTAAATATATATCCATAAATAAATATATATATTCGGTTTAATCTGATCCTTCACAACAGGATGCAAACTAAAATAATTCCACGAACCGAGTTGCGGGAAAGCGGATGACTGAACGGACAACAGGAGTTTTTAAAAGCGAAAGTAAATACAAACACAACTTACAACTGGAGGCTAAATACTGGGTCCTCCTCCAATAGGAGTAAACATGATGCAGGTGCAGATAGCGCTCTGTGTGCGTTGCATTGTGGCGCAGTTCGATTTGAATCACAGGCCATGAGCAGATAAGCACATTCACTTTGGGGGTCTGACACGTGTGCACTACACAAGTGATTATCTTTTTTTCTTTCCACACGTTTCTTTGTTAAACATTCTGTCGCAGAATTCTACCAGTGGCCAGTAGAATGTTCAGTACTCAAAATTCGAATCTTATGAGACACCTTAACCCTTTCACTACCACACTATAGAAGGTTAACCGTCTGTAGTGTGATAACCGTCTGTAGTGTGATAGTAAAGGGTTAACCTCCTGTAGTGTGGTAGTGAAAGGGTTAACCTGCTGTCGTGTGGCAGTGAAAGGGTTAACCGTCTGTAGTGTGATAGTAAAGGGTTAACCTTCTGTAGTGTGGTAGTGAAAGGGTTAACCCTTTGTCGCGTGGCAGTGAAAGGGTTAACCTTCCGTGTTGTCGCAGTGAAAGGGTTAAACCGTTTGGTAGTGCGGCAGTGAAAGGGTTAACGGATATCGCGGTACCTCAGAGGTCATGTGCACAAGCCCGTCACGACTGGGTGTCATATATGTACAGAAATGCAGCACTGGGTACATTTATTTTCTTCAAGAATTTGTAGTGTGGCAGTGAAAGGTTATAACCTTCTGTAGTGTGGTAGTGAAAGGGTTAACCTTCTGTAGTGTGGTAGTGAAACCTTCTGTAGTGTGGTAGTGAAAGGTTAACCTTCAGTAGTGTGGCAGTGAAAGGTTAACCTTCAGTAGCGTGGCAGTGAAAGGTTAACCTTCAGTAGTGTGGCAGTGAAAGGTTAACCTTCAGTAGTGTGGTAGTGAAAGGTTAACCTTCTGTAGTGTGGTAGTGAAAGAAAAAATTCTGACTTGGCATCCTCTGTCATTTTACCCACGCTATGCCACTGGTAGTGGAAGGGTTAAACTTCTGTAGTGTGGTAGTGAAAGGTTAACCTTCTGTAGTGTGGTAGTGAAAAGGTTAATGTTCCAACCCCATCCCACAACCCTTACAAAATAGTTAGCACCACTGATTTTAAATGCATAAAGAAAGAAAAATGTGAAGTGAAGTAAAAACAAACAAAAAAATAAAAGAAAATAAAATAAAAAACATGAAAAAAAGAGAGAACCGGAAAATTACCAAAAAGAATGATGCCAACATCCGTTCATCTGGGCAGAGGTGACGCATGGCATTTCACTTGGTGAAGCAATCTGTGAGAAGGAAACAGTGCTTCTTGAAAAAGGAGAAAAGATTTGTGTTGCAACAGGAATTGTCACCACGTCAGATATCTCTCCAAGCACCTGGTTCAAGGTAAATAAGACGGCTCACAAAGACCAGTAGGAATTCAAGTTCAGGTAATGGCAAGATCCTGGATCCTGTCCTTTGAAAAATAAAATGAGAAAAAGTTCATAAAAATAATGAAATCACCCGCTCGCTTGTTCACCATCGACGTTGCTCCATTTCTTCCTCTTGTTGCCCTGACAACACCACTCCCCCCTCCTCCCTGTGTCTCCCCCTGCGTGAATACTTTCCCCAAGGTGGTTGTCCTTCCGCGTAAACTGAGTTGGCCACTGACGCTTCTCTCAACGCCCAATCGCGTTACTCCTAACGCTCGCTCCTAACTTTCAGAACTTCTCTCAGTTCCACAAGTCCATCACATCAGCTACCTACCTGCATCAATATACTACTAACTAGCACATCAATGCACTAACTACTACCGCCGTGCATCGCTATACTGCTGCCGCCGTGCATCAATATACTAACTATCACATCAATGCACTAACTACTGTTAAATAATTACTAAATTCCACGTAGTGATTCTCCATAATACTGCAGGAGACACACTGATACATTTCACTACACAGCACAGCCCTCCCCCTACACTCACTCTCACTGTCACACACACACACCTACACACACACACACACACACACCCTTGCACTCACCGGCACTAGATAAGCCGGATCACATAAATTAACAAGATGCCACAAGCCGAATAAAATACGACTAGGTCATCCAGTGGTCACATAGTCCAGTCTCCATTAATCACAGATCGTTATTATAGAGACACACATGCACAAACTTACACGTAAATGTGCGTTACATGCACTCATGCACGGCGGACATACTGACTGACCAATACACACAGACACAGCGTGCACGCAGGATGACCACCACAACCACACTGGTCGATTGGGGGACCAATAAAACACCCTGACAGAGAAGAGACTTCACTTCTTTAACTTCTTCTGCTTGGACTGACTGGACTGGACGGACGAGACTGCTGCACAATGACTTGACTTTTATCCTTCCTTTAATATACTCAACCGGCCGGTTGTAACAATCTAGATTTCAATTGTACCTTGCTATACATTGCTTGTTAAACTTTTTATAATAAATACCTTCAAAAGTGTTTCATCTCTTATATTTTTAAGTATCGTTTACACCTTTCACGTTTGAGTCTAAAACGTGACAATTTGGCGTTCCCTGGGTGGGCATTCATTCAGACTTACCAACCTAGCTGTTTGCGGACAATATTGACTGGACATCCACTCAGAGGATCCACTTTCAAAGGTAAGCAGGACCTGTTACGTTAAGTCGAAATCTGCATAGTTAAAACAGCCGTTATGAGTGGATGCATTCTCATTATTGTCTTGTGAATAGGTTGCTAAAAATATAAGTAAAACCCATTGAATTGTGTTGTTGAAATGAATATTTGCAAGGTGCAATTTATAACTAGAACTTTTTATTTAATTTTTTTTCCCACTCACACCTTTCTCTCTCTCTCTTTTTTTTCCTACACTAGGTTAGAATGACCCATTTATTTAAGTTAGGGTTGTTTGTTTAAGTTGGAGCCACAGGTAGAAATACCAATATTTAAATCATTGGGTATAGCCCTAGACCCCGGGGGGGCCTGGCTGTAATGTATATGGGACTTAGACCCTAGCCAGAGTTTAAAGTATACAGACAAACCATTGGGATTGCAGGTCTGGAGTGCGGGAGGATTACGAGCAGATTACGAGTGAAGGCGCGATCGGCCTTTTCTTAGTCCTGGTATTGGTGTCTCAATTGCGTCAGTCGACTGCAATCCTAGTCTGCGAAATAAGCTTAGTCGATTGAAAAGGTTATGAGTTACGATGAACCCATGTTGAATGTGGTTAGGTTATGAGTTGTGTTATACCGATATTTTATTCCCGTATTTTAGTGTTGAGTATTGTATTGTACAGGCTTCTTAAATTCTGAGTGTTGTTATATGTCCGGATGTGTGGAATATTTGTTATGTCTTGTTTCCCAGGCTCCAGGCCTCACCGTCGGAGAACAGTGTGGGTAGAGAGTGCTGTAGTAATGAATAGTATATTATATTAAAATTAGTATACTGGTAGTAGGGGGGCCAGCCTGTTGTTGTTAGAGCATATATGTGCTGCTCTGGAGGGGTCTTGGCACCATGGACTTTTGAGTCCCTCGTTGCGGCCGCACGAGGGATGGGAGGTCTGTGGATCCAGGATCTATTCTACCCTCTTGGCATTGCAGTTCCTTCTCTATGCGTTGACGATTAGATGGATCATTAAAGATAGGCGGGTATTATATTATATTATTATATTATGCTATATAAGCAGTTGTGGGAGCGGGTATTATATTATTACATTATGCTATAAAGGCAGTTGTGGTTAGTTGTGAACACCGCAGCCACCACGGACGCGCGACTCGTGGGCTGGTAGCAATCGTTTTCGGTTTGGTTGGATACAGAGGCATGTACCACGCGCATATTCACAGAAATATTATGCACTCAATGTCTGCGTTTTTACCACACTTATAGATGCTGTTAAACCGACAATTTTTATCTGACAAACATAACCTTCCATGGAATGAAATATACCAAAGGAATTGCTTTAATTCCGGACTTAGGGTCCAGTTCGTTGCATGCCGATTAAAGACCCCCTAAAGGGGTCCTGCGTTATATTATTACATAATTATAGTTACACGCACAGTGTGCGGACTGCATGACATACGAAGGGCCAAGGGGGGAGAGGGACTTTCGTCTTGTTTGCATCAGGGTCCCCCGTTTTCAATTAGTCATAATCAACCAGTTGTTGTTGTTATTATTATTTCTTTGGTCCGAGGCGCGGGGACTGTTAGTGCCGCTTGCCGTACATATGTGTAACGTTGCGGGAGACGCACATGATTCACACAGGACTGCATTGATGGAGAGACGCACGTATTGGTGTATAGAGCAGGCATGCAACAGGGAGCCGCCGCGGGCTGTTCATTCGTTGTTTTCTTTTGCGCTCGTTTCAGCCGACGTCCATGACAAGTGGTCACTGCACTAATCATGGAACGTTATGTTAATGGCTTGGAATAAGGGTGCTGCAATTGCTATGGATAGGAGAAGCGGAGGTGTTTTTTTTTTTTTTTATAAATAGGAGAAGTTTTTGTTTGCCCAGGCGGCGCCGCCACGCTCCGATGCAGGACGAGCATGCATTTCTATAACGACGGGGTAGTGAGCATACATTTAGTCATTTTACCCATTATTTGATTTTGTTTTGTTTTATTACGGATCCCCATTGGCTGGTGCCATTGCAACCAGCTAGTCTTCCTGGGGTCCACCAGGAACAGTAATTATTATTGCGATTCTTTGTTTTTTAGAGACAGTACCAGACACATATTGCATGATGGTAATAGCGGGTTGAATGAAATTACGTGCGTGCACAGTGGCGGAAGAACAAAAGTGGACAGGTGAATGAATGAGTGAATGGAAACTTTATTTGACGGATTGCAGAATGGGTACAATACGGTACGGCTCAATACATACAATTGTTGGGGGGATGCAGACCTGAGAAAGGCGTTTGTCTTGTTTCCATCAGGGTCTCCCACATATTTTGTATGCTTTTTGATGACAGTATAGCCTGTGTTCTTTGTGTGGTTCTGCTGAAAGAGACTCAATGTGAACCTTTCGTTGTTAACTTACAGTGAAACCATAAAGCAGCCCCCAGAAGACCGATACGATTTGATAAGGGACTTAAAAATGTCCAGCGCCTGTAATATTCGTTTTACATCATAACCATAAGATCTGTTTTGTGTCGTCACCCGAGTGAGAAGACGGGGTCTGGGCTAGAACGCTAATACATTCCACGTTTGCGTCCTATGGAAGTAAATAGAAGGCGTGACTGGATATCTGAGCAATTGGTATGGATGTTTACAATCATGGTGAATATCGTCCTTACATTGCTCCCAAATCATGGACAATCTAGTCAATATAATCTAGTCTATAATCTATAATCTAGTCAATATAATCATGGACATAGTATATAGGCCTATAGCCTCTGCGGTCACATTGATTGGTTAGCGCGTTTTATTGTTGGAAGTACATCTAACGCAATGAACCCATATTTCCCACGGAAACAGTACAGGTGTTATTATTCTTGACGAAAATTGTAATTTAGATTTGGCTATTATCCCTGTGATGGGAACTCAACGTGTATATACACTCATAAAATCGAATGGTTGTTAGTCAACATCCAGCGGACGTTGCTGTTTTGGTAGAACTTGTTTTTAGTGGGTCTTAAGTGTCTCGGTATATGTTTTCTTTGCAACTTTGATTCACTGATAAAACGATTTAATCACGACATCGCGACAGGACGCAAGCATGCGTGTATGGGGTTCAAGAATGTTGATATTTGTTCCACTTGCACGTATTCTAAGTGGCTCTGTCGTCAGATGTCTGGATTCTAAATGCGACTGTTGCCTTATGATGCCTCGTGAGGTGGAAAGACAGGAAGGGTTTGCCGTATAGGATAAGTATATGAAAGTTGTATTTTAGTCATAAGTCTTCTGAGGACGGAAGTAATTACGGCAGTATGGTTTCTTTGTTGACAGATGTGAAGCTCGTCTGATTGCTGTCACTGTGGCGAGCTGTAGAAGGTCCTATAGTCATATGCGCGCGCGTGTGTGTTTACCGTTTGAATAATTAGGCATAATTCTAATGAGAAATTAATCCTTGTCTATATTACTTATTCATTAATAAATTTATATTAATGAATGTATTAAATGTTCAGTCTGTCTCTGATGCTGAAGGCAGGTCTGTCTTCTAAGAGCGGTTTTGATCTCCATATAAGACTGGATATGTTTATAGCATTTAAAAAAAAAAAAAAAAAAAACACAGAACGGAGTTGCAAACAACTTTTAAAAAAGCATAGAGGATAATGGAAACACATATTAGGCCTGTATACATTATGCACCCATACATATTATATACGATTAGGGAGTATTTTTAAAGTGAATCTACTATACAGCGGAGGTTTTGAGGCAGGTTATTCCAAAGGGTTAATGCTCTACAACTAAAAGATCTCCTTAAGAGCGTTGGTTTTAGGACCTGGCAATTCGAGCTGCCCACTACTGGGACCTCGAGTGTAATACTCATGCACAGTTTTGCACAATCGGTTCATGTATGGGAACAGGAGTTTTACTGCTCATGACCAATTTAAGCAGCAAGGCCAAGAGAGGCGGGCATGCATATACGGCTCACATTGGACCTTGGTCAGCAGCCCATAGTACCAACCGTGCTGCCCTGTTCTGGGCAACCTGGAGCTTACAGAGGTCACCGCTGGCAGCGCCACAAGATGGCATATAATTAAACGTTGCACTATCTGACATGAGTACGTCTCCTGGAAATACCGATTGCTCTTCCCATTTAAAAAAAAAACAATATAATTAATATGCTGAGATCAAGACAGAGTGCTGTCCAGCTTCACTCCAAGAAGATTAGTACTTTCGACTTGTTGAACTGCAGAATTACACGAGTTTAAATGAATCTTTGGATTTGTAGATTACCTGCCTTACACAGTGCATTTTTTTTTTTTTGGGGATTTTGAGGGCGGGTCTGCTGCGCTCACGGCTACAGTGTGCATTGTTGTGTGATGGTACAGAGTGGACGCGTCCCCCTCTCTCTCTCTCTTGCGTCCAACGAGTCATGTGTCTGTGTTTTGTAATCAAACTGACAGATGGCTGGACGTGCACGCCGAGGGACAGGGGGCGCAGAGCAACAGCGGAACTTCACGTACTGCTTTACCTGCGGAAGGCCCGGCCATTGGGCTCGGAATTGTTGGGTCAGGGGGACCCGCGAGGGAAGTCTAGAGTTTGGCCCCTTTTCACAACGAGGTTATCACCAGCGGGTCCAGCCCCGACACACACGGGCATCTGCAAGCTCCGACGCACACGCTGATGATCTCGCTAGCACACGCCCGTACACTGGCGCGCACGATCACGACACACACACACACACACATACACACACACACACACACGTTGTCTGCACGCACACACAACCTATTACGAACACAGGCACACATACACACACACACTCTGACACGCACACACGTACACTGACACATGAACACACAGACTCTGATACACACACGGGCTGACTGCGCGCACATCACACACGACACTCCGCTTCGCTCTCTCTCCCTATTTGCTCCTTATTTTACGTTATTTTAATTTTTTGGGTGTAGATTTTGTGTTTTTTTTTCTTTTTTACTCTTTTTGGGTTTTGAGTCTGGTTCATTTTAAGTTTGCCGTTTTATTATAATCTCTGTCTGGATGTCATTTTAATGTGTTGGATTGGTTGGTAATGTTGGCGGGGAGGGCCGCTGTTCTATTCTTCTCTCCCTCTTACTTTTCTCTCTCCTTTTCTTTTTTCTCTCCCATCCCTCTTCAAGGAAGATGACTGATTAACTAATTTTGTTTGTCATGGTTTATTGGTAGATGCATGGAGTACATGTGTGTCCTGAAGTATGGGTGTGAAGGTTATGTTTGGTTCCTATTTCCTTAAATTTTTTGACTGAGTGGTGATGGAGGATTCAATTACTGCATGTTTCTATGGTTGTGATAGGAGACTGGATGTTGTTGCTTGTTTTTTCTTTTTTCCTGCTCTCCTCTGAAGAGGCCATGGACCATCCAGCTTGGATGCTGGAATATACCCCGGGTCTGTAAAATGCTGTATACCTCATTAGAATGCTGTATGACTCAGTAGGATACTGTATACTCATTAGAATATATACTCATTGGAATACTGTATACTCGGTAGACTACTGTATGCTCAATAGATTAGATCTGCGTTAGGAATGCACTGATATAGGACAATGTGTGTTTTGTTTGGTTTTGATTTGATTTATGCTATGTGTTTTGTTGAAATATGTGTTTCTGATTTTGTCCTCTCTTGTTGTTTTTTTTTCATTTGTGAAATGGGTGATAATGAGCACGGAGGGAGCCGGAACTGGAAATCTGAAAGTTGAGTGGTTCTTTACGCATTTTGTATGAGTTTCAATCAATGGGTTTTCTCATAGAGAGTGTCTAGATGAATTGTAATCTGCTTGTGGTTGTTGAGTAAGCTGTGGTGTTCTGTGTGCTTTGTTTCTTCCGCGGGCTGTCGGGTTGGGGAGTGGCTGAGCGACCATGGATGCGATGGGGGAACGGTCAGCTGTCGTCCGCTTCCTTGGGGACGCTGTGGTCATGCTGAGAACCGTACCGAGGCCCTTCTCCTCTCCATACCTCTGCCGGTGGTGACGGAACTGATCTTGGGGTGGAATTGCCTTAAGGTGGGTTCTGGAAACCCCGGACGATATCACGAGCTGTCGCTCGATGGTCGCCTGAAAATGTAGGGCTGGGGCCGAATTGAGGGGGAGGGGCCGGCAACAGGACTTCGGCCTGAATTCGGTATGATGCAGTGTCCTCTGGGGGTGATGGCTGACTGACGAGGATGGGGTGTCGTTCGGCGCTCTCTGCCTGATGGCCTGCGGGGTGAGACTTGAGTGGACTCAACAACTGAATTGGACTCGACAACTGGATAAATTACTGAATTGAAATAATTAATTGAAATAAGAATATTAGAATAATAGGTGAGAAAGTATAAATTGATTGAAATTATGCAAAATGTGACTGAACTAAAATTGGACTGTCTTCAAATATGATTGAAATTATGCAAGATATGACTGAACTAAAATTGGACCGTCTTAAAATATGATTGATATTGTGCAAAATAAGACTGAACTGTCTGAACTGTCTTAAATAGTATTTCAAACATGTACATTGTGCGAGAGTGTCATGCATCATTTCCATATTTTACAGATCCTGGTTAATGTTAAATAGACGTCAGTTATTGCTGGGTTACTTTTTTTTGTTTTTATTCCTCTATAAAGTTACGGCAATACATTTTTGTTTATTCCTCTATAATGTTACGGTAATGAATTTTGATGACTGTTCGAATTGGTGGTGTACCCTCGAGTATGTTTCCTGGCTTGTGTTGTGTAGTTGTTATTAGATGTGTTAGCCTGGAGGGGTGTGGCAGACACAAGAATTAAAAGATGGACGATTGAGGTGGGAAGGAGAAGACGGTTCGCTCCACTCTCTTCCCCTCTGGTCCGTTCCGTCATCTGCCCACCTACGATCCCTCCTGTCTAAAGACTCTGGACTCTACTGGGGGGGGGCAGTCGTCTCGGAGGACATCCTTCTTCTACTCCTCCTCCCCCGTTTATCCCCCACTGACTGTGCAGGAGGTGGAGCTGTCCATTGCCACGTATTACCAGGTCGTGATATCCAGATGGGAGGAAGCTGTGCCTAGTCTCTCCTCACCGGATGACATGGACTCTCCTGTGCCTGTACCGGGGGAAGAAGCCTCATATTATAGGATTCTGTCTCCTACTCTACCCTCTCTCTCATCTCTCTATACCGCACCAAATTCTCTCTCTCCTCTGGGCCCCCAATTGTATGTGGGCACACTCCACAAGCCCTACTAGGTTGCGTACGAGTCTGATGTGTAGAGCTGTGATCCATCGCGGACGTCGGGCGGCGATGGAGTTTCGTTTTCTTTTGTATTTTTCTGTTTTTTAAGGGGCCTTTTGGCACCCTGCGCCCTGGTTTGGGTTATACACTGTTATGTTTTATTATACACTGTTGTGTTTTATTATACACTGTTATGTTTTATTGTACACTGTTATTATACACTGTTATGTTATGTTTGACAACTCACAGTGAGTCTGATGTGCTGTGAGCTGCGCCAAGGGCCGTTACCATAATAGCGGGACTATGGGACGATGTGTGCCTTTTATCCTCCAGTTATGTCATAGTATTAAGCATGTTATTATTCATGTGTTCTTTAATAGGCCGTACATTCTAGGCCGTGGATTGTCTCGGGAGGTTTTTGGCCACATGCAGGACTCTGTTTGATGAGACCAGTAGAGAGGTTGATGATTGTGATGATACTCTCGTGGTTTGCGCTATGCGACGGATGGATTATTATGTTGAATCGGCCGGTGGTTTTGTTGTTTTTTGTTTTGGGAATGTATTGTTTCGTTGTTTTTTGATTGTTTTTGCTGTATGGTTTTTCTTATTATTTCGTTTTTATTCCTAACTTCGTTAGGAAAGGGGGGACTGTTAAATAATTACTAAATTCCACGTAGTGATTCTCCATAATACTGCAGGAGACACACTGATACATTTCACTACACAGCACAGCCCTCCCCCTACACTCACTCTCACTGTCACACACACACTCACACCCTTGCACTCACCGGCACTAGATAAGCCGGATCACATAAATTAACAAGATGCCACAAGCCGAATAAAATACGACTAGGTCATCCAGTGGTCACATAGTCCAGTCTCCATTAATCACAGATCGTTATCATAGAGACACACATGCACAAACTTACACGTAAATGTGCGTTACATGCACTCATGCACGGCGGACATACTGACTGACCAATACACACAGACACAGCGTGCACGCAGGACGACCACCACAACCACACTGGTCGATTGGGGGACCAATAAAACACCCTGACAGAAAAGAGACTTCACTTCTTTAACTTCTTCTGTTTGGACTGACTGGACTGGACGGACGAGACTGCTGCACAATGACTTGACTTTTATCCTTCCTTTAATATACTCAACCGGCCGGTTGTAACAATCTAGATTTCAATTGTACCTTGCTATACATTGCTTGTTAAACTTTTTATAATAAATACCTTCAAAAGTGTTTCATCTCTTATATTTTTAAGTATCGTTTACACCTTTCACGTTTGAGTCTAAAACGTGACACTACTACCGCCGTGCATCGCTATACTGCTACCGCCGTGCATCAATATACTAACTATCACATCAATGCACTACCTACTACCGCCGTGCATCGCTATACTGCTACCGCCGTGCATCAATATACTAACTATTGATGTGATGTCGATTGATATGAATAGCTAGTTACGTTAATATAGAGAGATGAAAACAATACGTTATTTATATTGATGTGATGTCGATTGATATGAATAGCTAGTTACGTTAATATAGAGAGATGAAAACAATACGTTATTTATATTGATGTGATGTCGATTGATATGAATAGCGCGTTACGTTAATATAGAGAGATGAAAACAATACGTTATTTATATTGATGTGATGCCGATTGATATGAATAGCGCGTTACGTTAATATAGAGAGATGAAAACAATACTAGGAAATGGGCTACGTTAATATAGAGAGATGAAAACAATACGAGGAAATGGGCTATGTTAATATAGAGAGATGAAAACGGTCTACGTTAATATAGAGAGATGAAAACAATACGAGGAAATGGGCTGTAGAACGGAAGGACTTGGGCTGTGGAACTGAAAGCTCAGCGATTGGGCGCTGAGAGAAGCGTCAGTGGCCAATCAGGCCGCGCAAACCGAACGCGGAAGGACAACCACCTTGGGGAAAGTATTCACGCCTCCCCCCTCCCCGTGTCTCCCCCCTCCTTCCTGTGTCTCCCCCTCCTCCCTGTGTCTCCCCACCCCCTCCCCGTGTCTCCCCCCTCCTCCACACCTGGGGCCACAGTGGACAGGAGGTAGAGCGGTCGTCTGGTCCTCGGAAGATTCCCGGTTCGATTCCCGCTCCTCCCAGGCAGCATGTCGAAGTGTTAAGAGGAACAAATATAAATGCACCGTTTACACCTCTCTATTTCTCTGTGGAGTGGAGTGTGAACAGCACTTTCATATGTGGTCCTAAATCAGATACAGATGAGATAATGCGACCTCAGTCTGAACAGTCTAGATCAGGGGTTCTCAAACTGTTTTATACCACAACCCTATTTTATTTAGGATTTTTTTTGGCGACCCCACACTTACTGTATCACGTAATTTCAACGTGGAAATAAGGAATATCAAAATAAAAGCACACGTTGTTTCGAAAATGAAATTACAGCACTATGTTATCAATGAAATTAATGAATATTATCAACAAAAGCAATGGAATTGTTTCTGTATACACATTTATAAAACGAGGCATATTTAGCCAAAATATGTTGCCAGAACATGAAAAGAAAATGCACTCACGTGCGCTTTAGCAGAGATCCGCTTCTACTCTGAAAATCCGCCCTCACAGAGATATGTTGATGCGAACACGCTTTATCAGCACTACACAACACTGGGTACTTGTTCCGGACTGATATCCAGAAGTTCCAGAACTTTGCGAGGGCCTGTCCAGTGAACTTGACTTTCAGTAGCTCATCATCATTGAGCGCCTCCTGCATTCTGTTCCTACAACAAGCCATCAAGCTGAGTAAATACCCCAGGCCCAGATCTCCGCTGATTATCCTGGAGTGCCACTAATGGAGTATCCAGCTCAATATCAGCACATTTCTCTGCCAATGTGTTGTTTTTGTCTGCAAGGAAAATCTGTGCTTCTTCTCAGAGTTAACAAAGGCGAATACTCTGCCACCTCACTTCAGTGTGGTATAACAGCTGGCTATGCACAGAGCCCATTTCATCGCGGCCAACCAGCAACGCTTCTGACAACAAACCTATCCATTGCGAGTCCAGGTTACACACAAAAGACCAGACCCCCCTCCCGCGATTATAAATGCGCACTCCAGGGTGTAGTGAGATGTGTATTGGAATACGTGTGTCGGCCTCCATTGATGAAGGGGCGAGAGTCGCGAGACATGGCAAATACACATAGCTGCCGGGTTGAAAACTCGATCGGAGTTTTTCTTTTTTTGCCAATGCAACCTACCCGCGACCCCACTTTGGGTTGCGACCTGTAACTTGAGAACCGCTGGTCTAGATTGACATTCATCACAATTCTGTGGTGGGAGTCACTCTGTGGCTACAAATACGGAGGTATTTGGAGTGATACTTAGATCCAAGCAAAATGTGAGGGAATGTATCATAACCTGTTTGAAAGCATATTGAAAGAATAAATGTCTCTCTTTCACCTCCTCCTCACCTCCATTATCACCGGCTCACGAATTAGCTGCCTCTACTTCACATCAACTTATAAATGAAACCATGAACGTCAGTGTCCTCCATGTTTGAGTCCATCTTCCTTATTGTACATTTGCACATGCAGGTCAGTTATGGAGCGTGACGGGTTCACACTGATATTGGGGCAATGATTATCATTTTCAACATGACAATGTGAATTGGACATTTTGGGAGTGAAGAGTTCACTTTTGGGATGTGAACGGGTGAATGGCCATAGGCCGTTCACCATTGGCCTCTAGTTTCCAGTAACCAGTTACTCAGTTGCGTTTTGAGAAATCCTTACATAATTTGCAGACTTCTGGTTGGGCAGTCAGAGGTTTGGTTTTCGAATTGTGGACTACCTAACGTAAACGTTAGCGTTTTCTATTGGAAACAACTTGTTGTGAGAACTAGAGTCTGGAGCACAGCCCAATTGCTGAATACACGAGAAGAGAAAGGGAGCGGTTTCAAGGGTGTTTAATGGAATTGAGCAACACAGGAATTGGGGGGAAATAGAACGGGGTTAATGTTCTGTCCTGTGGCTGCCACGGCGGCAGTGAGCGAGCAAGCGGTCCTGGTGCTTGTCGGGGGGGCTGCTGGGTGGCAGCGGGTGAATAGGTGTTCCTCTTCGGGAACAGGTGACGTCCAGACAGGGACGCTGGAGCTGCTGGGTGGCAGCGGGTGAATAGCTGTTCCTCTTCGGGAACAGGTGACGTCCAGACAGGGACGCTGGAGCTGCTGGGTGGCAGCGGGAGAATAGGTGTTCCTCTCGGGAACAGGTGACGTCCAGACAGGGACGCTGGAGCTGCTGGGTGGCAGCGGGAGAATAGGTGTTCCTCTTGGGAACAGGTGACGTCCAGACAGGGACGGCGGTCCTTTGGGGCACAGGAGAGAAAACGGGTTAGAGTAAGCCAATACACAGAGGGTATCTAGCAGTAGAGCTTGTGGCAGAGACGTCGTACCTGGGCAGTGGTAATTAATACCACGACAGCTTCTGGTTAGTGTCGAGGTGCAGATATAGTCCCCTCATCAGGGGAGGATAGGGTGCAGCTGGGGAGAGTGGGGTGTTTGCCTGTGTGTGAATTAGGGGGATGGACTACAGCTGGGTGAATGAGGGTGAAGGAAGGAGTGACTGAAGAAAGAGAGGATGATGAGGAGTGCACAGCGGATAGAGAGGGGGATGAAGAGGAGCGTGTGGAGGACGTGAGGGGAAAAGGAGGGGGAGTGAAGTAGGCCCGTGCTGTGATTATGACACTTGTGTATCAATCTCAATGAAACCCACAAACTGCAAGAAGGCACTTTCTTGTACATGTGATGGAGCAGTGCTTGTGTATTGAATGCACAGTGCAGAGTTGCATTTGGGTCCCAGTTTTTTATGTGATACTCTCCCACTGTCACATTAGTCCCAAAAGCAAAGTGTGGATGGGAAAAACTCACAAATTTACTATTCGATAGTCACTGGGAACTATTCGATTACTAATCAAAAAAATTGCTATTGAATCTAATATCTACTCCTACTTACTTAAACGTTCCAGGCCTTTCACCTTAGCTGAAGCTGCTGTCGGCCAGACCCTTTTACGGGGTGTTTCAATTCAGGACCCTTTACAACTGATTGATTGATTTATTGTTTGATTGATTGAAAACTTTATTAACAGATTGCAGAATGGGTACAATACAGTACGGTTCAATACAAACAACTGCTAAGAGGATGCAGACCAGAAAAAGACTTTCGTCTTGTTTACATCAGGGTCCTCCATTTTCAATTAATCAAGATCAATTCATCAAGACAACTGATTGGGTATTGCCGATAACAGGATAGCTTGCTGATTCTTGTTCTTGATGCAGCTGTCTCTATATAAAACTATGCCTATGGGTGAATGTGAGGCATGGGTTTAACCCTTTCACTGCCACACGGCAAAGGGTTAACCCTTTCACAACCACACTACAGAAGGTTAACCCTTTCACTACCACACTACAGACGATTAACCGCCTGTAGTGTGGTAGTGAAAGGGTTAACATTTTTATGTGGTAGTGAAAGGGTTAAAGCGCTATATAAATGCAGTCCATTTACAGTTGAGGCAAATTTGGCAAGAACGGAAACCATGGTTTCAACAGAAGTACTGGTAAATGAGTCCAGACCTGCTTCCTAGCTGTGATGCTACAGTCACTGAGATAATTCCCTCCCAAGCTCATGGTCTGATTAAAAACATTCTGACTAAC
This sequence comes from Notolepis coatsorum, assembly GCF_963971535.1. Lineage (NCBI taxonomy): Eukaryota > Metazoa > Chordata > Actinopteri > Aulopiformes > Paralepididae > Notolepis > Notolepis coatsorum. The sequence continues at coordinate 175,184,033 of NC_140168.1, forward strand.
AGACACAGAGGAACTCAGATCAAAGTTGTTGTATTACCAAATGAAGATATATATATATATAGTTTGTGTGGAATTACCAAAGAGGGGCGGCGTGGCTCAGGGGTAGAGCGGGGCGTCCAATGATCGAAGGGTTGGTGGTTCGAATCCCGCTCAAGCCCATGTCCATCCCATTGCCGTTGTGTCCTTGGGCAAGACACTTAACCTACTTGCCTCGTATGAATGTGTATGCATGTGAATGAATGTTGGTGGTGGTCGGAGGGGTCGGAGGGGCCGTAGGCGTTGATTATTCGCCACGCTTCCGTGAGTCTGCCTCAGGGCAGCTCTGGCTGCAATTGTAGCTTACCACCACCGGTATGACTGTATATGAACGAATAATGGACTCTGTGAAGCGCTCTGAGTCAGAGCAACAGTCAGTCAGAGAAGAGCGCTATATAAATCCAATCCATTATTATTATTAAAACAAACAATACATTTCTTCCAACAAACACCAAATTATGTTAAAACAAGTCACAGGGCCGCACTGTTTTCCAAAGGGTTGATATCTGCTGGGGCTGTGCTATACATAATAATAATAATAATAATAATAATAATAATAATAATAATAATAATAATAATAATAATAATAATAATAATAATAATAATAATAATAATAATAATAATAATAATAATAATAATAATAATAATAATAATAAACTTTATTTGTATAGCACCTTTCATACAAGAATTGCATCTCAAAGTGCTTCACAACAGAAAAAAGGCATAAAATGAGCACATAAAGTGCAGACATATATAAAATCACAGTTTTTCACATTAGGATAACATCCCAATAGGCCACCTTGTTTATGGTTTGATTCAGTTTTAAAATAGACAATAATACAAAGAGTAAAATAGAATAGACAGAGTAAAATGATGCAACAGTGCAGTGCAATAAAATAATAGAATAGAAAATGCTGCAACAGTGCAGTGCAATACAATAGTAGAATAGAATAGACAGTAAAATGATGCAACAGTGCAGTGCAATAAAATAGTAGAATAGAATAGACAGAGTAAAATGATGCAACAGTGCAGTGCAATACATTTACTACACATGTGCATTCATGGTACCTTCAGACCCTTTGGATTCAACTGTCCATCAAACATAGATATATATACACTATGTTGTCACAGGTTCTGTACTTTTGATTTGCAAGAAAACACAAGATGCAATTCTCTGTGGTATTCACACACACACACACACACACACACACACACACACACACACACACACACACACACACACACACACACACACACACACACACACACACACACACACACACACACACACACACACACACACACACACACACACACACACACACACACACACACACACACACACACACACACACACACACACACACAGCATACATAAGACCAACACCAGAATGCTGCACATCCTGTTATTTATTTCCTCTTTCTATCCTCTCAAAGGATTGAACTGTGCCAAAACTCGACATCCAGGCAAACTCATCAGACGTCCCCGATGGCCTCCAATCTCTCCACCACCCCCCACCAGCTCCTCTCCACCACCCCCCACCAGCTCCTCTCCACCACCCCCCACCAGCTCCTTGCCAACAACACCTCCCATCAGCTCCTTGCCAACACCTCAAACCAGCTCCTCTCCACCTCCTCAAACCAGCTCCTCGCCACCACCTCAAACCAGCTCCTCGCCACCTCCTCCCCTGGCCTCTCTGCCCAGATCGGCATCGCCATCCTGATCCTGGCGTTTGTGCTCGGTTTCCCCGGCAACCTGTTTGTGGTGTGGTCGGTGTGGTGTCGGGTGAAGAAGCGCTCCGTCACCTGTCTGTTGGTTCTCAACCTGGCCGCGGCCGACGCCTTTGTTCTCCTCGGCGCCCCGTTCTTCCTGCGCTACCTGGTGATCGCTCGCAGCCAGGGCTGGGAGTTCGGCACGCCGACCTGCAAGCTGGTGCACTACCTGTCCAGTGTGAACATGTACGTCTCCATCTACCTGATCAGTCTGATGAGCGTGGACCGTTGGCTGGCCGTCACGCAGCCGTTCCTGTCCCAGAAGATGAGGACCAAGCGCTCCCTGCTGGTTGTCCTACTGCTGGTGTGGGTGACGGCCTTCATCCTGTCGCTGCCCATGCTCTTCTACTATAGGTCAGTGTGTGTCTGTGTGTGTGTGTGTGTGTGTGTGTGTGTGTGTGTGTGTGTGTGTGTGTGTGTGTGTGTGTGTGTGTGTGTGTGTGTGTGTGTGTGTGTGTGTGTGTGTGTGTGCGTGCGTGCGTGCGTGCGTGTACTTGTATTTCTATACTACATGCTCTAACTTACCATATTTAGATAATAAAGTACTCAACCTCTGCTGTTGTTAACTATGAGTGAACACAACACTCTAACTTACCATCTTTAGATAATAAAGTACTCAACCTCTACTGTAACTATGAGTGAACACAACACTTTAACTCACCATCTTTAGATAATACAGTTTGAAAACATTGGTCCTCTTTCTCGAACGTGTTCCTAAGTACCTTTGTAAATATCTTGGTAAAAATGTCGTACTAACAGATTTACAAAAATCCTCCTCAAGATTCCTAAACGCGTGAAATGGTCTCCGTAAGTGGCCAAAATCTTTGCAGCTAGGTTCCCATGAATGAAATACGTAACTCATTCTTAAACTGCAAAGCGCGTTCTCGCAAACCTGAATTTGCATACAGACATGCCCCACCAGCTCCTTATAAGGCGAAGGAGGCGTGTGCAAAACGGCGAGGGCCGTATGCAAAAATCAAAGGGTTGGGATGCATCTGCACCATGCTGACCCATTCAACAGGTAGCGCGGAAGCAATTTGCGACTGATCTCAAAATGAGATTAGATTCAAATGTATTGTCATTATAGAGCACAAGTACAATACACCATCCAACCAGAGTGGATAAATAAATGCTCCAGAAATAAATAAATGCATGGAGAAACGGCTTAATGAGGCAGCCTCAGCGTGCGAGCACACACACACACACACGCGCGCGCGTGCGTGTATACGTGCTAAATTAATCGTTCCAGCAAAGTAGGCTTCTATTATTCTAATTACTTGTTTTATTAGGTATTATAGTAGTAAGTCCTACTGTAGAACATGACATATTAGCATGACATCTCATTTAGTAATGTCAATACTGAATGACTGCGCGATTGTATAGGAATACATCAAACCAACAATAAATAATATCACAGAGAAGAAGACAGTATATGGCATAACAGTATATATTCCACTATACAGTAGCTATATCCGCAGCGATCGGTTTAGTTCTTATTTATTTAGTTTGCAGTGTGTGTGTGTGTGTGTGTGTGTGTGTGTAATGCTCACAATGCCTCATTGAGTCAGGACTATAAATGCAAAACGTAATTGTTAATGATACAAATATTGTTGTATTTATTATCATTATAATTATTTAATTCCATGGATGTCTGTAGTATCGGCAATCCCCAATGACTTGTCCCAGAGAAAGCTGTTGAAAACACGGGCGCACACCGGTCTGTCTGACTTACGACTGCCTTTTTGAGTTCGTAAATCTTACATAAATCCTACAACGAATTTACAATACGAAGCCGTTCGAGAATGCCGAATAAGTACGTAAATCGAGTTACGAAGGGAATCCTTGGTAACTTTTACGTATGTCCGTACGAGAATGAAAACCATTGTTCCTCTCAAAGCCTAAAAGGGATTAATTTCGTTCCTCATCTCAATTTTCAGAAGATGCATAAACATTTTAGTGATTTTCATCCCCCAAAGAGATGAAGTGACTGGGAGCTCTTCTCTAAAACGTTGTAATGTTTACTGAAAGCATTACTGAAATCTCATAATCATAATCAATAAGAAATCTATTACAATCTATTTTTAATAGATTTTAATGACAAGAGAAATATCAATTCTTAAGTCAAATCTATAATTATGCCAATCTTATGCTCATTTTATGCCTATAAATGTCTATTTTGTGTCTACATCACTGCTGTGAAGCACTTTGAGCTGCAATTCTTGTATGAAGGGTGCTATACAAACAAAAGTTTATTATTATTATTATCATTATTATTAATTTGTCCATGCTCTAGATAGAACAATATTTCAACGTATCTATATGTCATTCTGACCTCTGACCTCTCCCACAGCAACCTGAAGCCCTTCCTGCACATGAACATCTCCCTGAGCTTCTGCATGGCGTACCACTGGGGCAGCGTGGGTCACGAGGTGTTCCAGTATCTGGTGGAGACCGGCATGTCCTGCATCGTGCCCTTCAGCCTCATCACCGTCTGCTACGCCTCCGTCATGTGCCGCCTGCGCAGCGCCATGTTCCAGCAGAAGGGGCGCGGCAACCGGCTCATCCTCCTCATCGTTGGCTCCTTCGCCCTCTTCTGGCTGCCCTATCACGTCGTCAACGTCATACAGGTCAGACTCAGAATCAGAAAGGTCTTTATTGGCAAGTAGTTTAACTCGTAAGCGTCGGACGGCCCGACGGTGGGCCGTCACGCACTCGCGGCACAGCTCGTCTGCCGGCTCCTGGCTGCATTTTTCGCCGATCATCCAATATAGACCGTTCAAAAGTTTCATTTGCCTTTCGATCGCCACCACACTCAACCTATTGCGTGCTTCGGGTCTCGAGTTACAAGACGATATATCCGGCGAGCGTCATTTGACAGGACTGTAAACGCTCCTGAACTGACCAATCACCACTGATGGCGAAAATGATTGACCACCGTTGTAGCCAAGGAGCGTCTGCTCCAAAAGCGATCCCAGACGGGCGGGTGAGAGTGGGGGAAGGTGGCAGGTGAGAGTGGGGGAAGGTCACGAAGAAGTCGTTTGTCCTGACTCGCACGTCTGAATAAATTGAAGTGGACAACCATTTTGGATAATCACTCTGCATTTTTACCGGTAGGCCTACACACATTACAAAAACCTTTGTCAAACACAAATTTTCCGTGGGATATTTTTTTCTTCAAATTTGGACCTGTAGACTTAAGACTTCAGGCTATGAAACCGCAGTGTTTTCCAGCTCCTACCTCTCAGCTGGAACTTAAAAACAGGCATCTGGCAACCACTAAACAGAAATGTGAGTACACACAACTTTTACTTCAGTGTGTTCAAACCTCTGTTACTCTATTTCATTAGCACTCAAAGTGATTTTTCTTTATTGTGTTAGCAACTTCAGAATGTTACCCTTCAAAAGAGAGCAGACTCATGCATTTTTTCCAAAAAAAGGTATGCAATGGTCAAAAACTAAAATGGCCCTGTTTTTGCCCGATGCTTAACACTTTCAGTGCCAGGGACGTCATTTCTCGTTTTATCAGCCCAATGCCTGAGTGCCGATGACGTGTATTAGCGCTTTATTTTTTTATTAGCGATCTGAATTCATATTTCATCAACCGAGTCTCCCGTTGGTACAGCAGCCCCTGTAGGAGCTCAGATGTGAACAAACCGCCCCCTATCGTCTCCCAGATGGTAATGCACCCTTTTTGAATGAACTCAATGAAAATGGATGAGAAAAGAAAAATCCGGAATCCACATTTTACTTCTCAGGCATGTAACCCGAACCGATCGGATTCATTGTGGACCCTCAGAACAGCGTGGAATACATATGTACAGTATGTAGCGTTGGATAACATCTGATCTCAGGTAAGGAATCTATTTTACCAGTCTTAGGATAATCAGACCTGTTTTCACGGAGATATAAGCTTTTTCCCTATGTGTGTATGTGGCTGTGTGGCTGTGCGAGCGATCATGAAATAAGAGAATCGATAGTGTGCATACGTACACATATACTATCGATAATCTAGCGTTTATTTGAAAACGATTCATAAATAGGCAGAAAAATTACAACGTTTTTGTGTATTCTAGAATATTCCAGTAAAGGGCGATTATCACGGAATCTTTGTATTTTCCTTGAAAACGAGGGCTTTTCAAAATGCTATAAAACGAAAATGAACCGATAAAAAAACAATCCGTTTCGACAATGTTGACTGCAAACAAGTCATTGATAAGCGACGGGCAGATTAGACACATTGTTATGGTTTGTAAACAACCCCAACAGCACGATACAGACAGGTAGTTCAGAGTTAGCCAAAAACTATGGGCGTATTCAGGGACGCAGGAAGGGGGGGTGCGGGGGGGGGCTGCAGCACCCCCTCTCAATTATTGCAAAAAAATATATATATATAATTTTTTTTTTTGACAGTATTTATTTGTATATACTGTAACTGTATAACTGTAACACTGTATATTATAAGTTTATCCTGCTCAAAGCACGTCACCATTTTAATATTGTGTGTATTGAGCCGTACTGTATTGTAGCCATTCTCCAATCTGTTAAATAAAGTTTTCATTCATTCATTACACTACTGTACGTACACAATCATACGTGTAAAACCGAGTAGATTTTCGAGTGATGACAGACTGTCACAGACTGATTGAATGACAGGTGAAACAACTAATTGTATTCACCTCCCGTCTCCCGCCCTTCCCACACGCCACGAACCACTGAGCTACTGTGATACAGTGCTTGCGCAGTCAGTCGATTTGAGCTAGTAGTCAGACTTTGCTAGCACAGAATGTCTCACTCGCAGAAAAGAAAAATATCAGATTTATTTTCGAAACGTCCCGCCGGTCCCAGTGACAGTCCCACTAAATCTGATAAACGTCAGAGAGAGACAGAGACGACAGGTTCAGCCTCAGCATCAGGTATTGAAGAGTTAACTGAGTCTGTTCCCCTATACCCCCCGTCGGGCGCCAGGGGCTTCCACTGAGGGGTGATGCAAATAGGGATGGGGTGTTATGGCAGCTCATGATGGAAAGAGTGCGCACCGAGTCTGATCCCGAGTTGAAGAATTGGCTCCAAAAGAGAGACAACTGGATGTCCAACAACATCCAAAACGAAATCTTACAGCTGCTTGCCCATGATATTCAGCGACAAATTAGAGGCAAAGCATCCAAAAGCCCAATCTTTGGCTTGAGCGCTGACGGAACCACTGATTTTTGTGTATAAAATACTTCTACGCCTCGACCTGCCCATGGAGAGGCTGATAGGATACTGTTTTGACGGGGCCAGCAACATGTCTGGGGGGTACAGGCTAGACCAGGGGTTCCCAAACTTTTCAGACCGCGACCCAAAAAAAACGGTGTCAGAGAGCCGCGACCCCCACTATTATAGGAGGTAAAAAAAAATATTTTAAATGGAAATGTATGGTTGAAACATGCAAACGTTCAAACGCACACACACTAATAAGCATTGGAGGCTTTTAACCAGGGCCGGACTGGGGAAATCATTCAGGCCAGGAAATATAGCCCCAGTCAGGCTACTTTTTAAGCAGGGTCCCCCACCAGGAATTTTTTTGTTACAAAGACTTAATTTCCTGCATTCTGGTGCAGGCATTTTTTTTATTTGTACCCTTTAAATGCCAGTGTTTGTGATGGCATCACAACTTATTGTTAAAAAACAGGCTAGCATATGTATGATTAGCAACAACACAGATTTTTATGGATTTTCAGTTTTTTGTAATTGATAAATACAATATTTTATTCAACTTCAGCCCTGATCATAACACCACATATTCATTTTATAATTCTAACCCTTTAAATGCCAGTGTGTGTGATGGCATATATTTGCAATATATCAAATGCAAAGTAAATTTTTCTGGGGGGGATTATTACAGGCTAGCATGTGTCAATGATTAGCAGTTTTTCGTAAGGATCCCGCCTCCACCAATCACATGCGGCTCCCTTTGTGTGTGTGTGAGAGCAAGAGAGAGAGAGAGAGAGATAGTTCTCCAACTTGTGTGAGTTGCAGTGATCTCCTGGTTGTTCCCCACCTAGGTTATCTAACTATTGCGCTGGTGCAATTAGAAACACTGGCCTGGCCTGCTTCTAAGTTCAGTGGCCTGACCGCAAATCTTTTTTTTTTTTTTTTTTTATCTGGCGACCCCCCAGCACCCCCTGCCGTTTTATAGTTCCCGCGTGCCTGGGCGTATTTATTTCACAAACAGAAATGAGCAAAAATAACGTAAATGCATTCAGGGGGAATGTCCTTTAGCAGAGTAGGGCTCTGCGGCCTGCGGCTCTGCCCAGAGCAGAGTTGGCTCTGTGGCTCTGCGGCTCTGCAGCTTATTGATAATCCACTCGTGGAGAAAAAGAAAATGGAGAATGTCATTAATAGAAACGTAGGGATTACGAGGCAGTCCAGTAACAAGGCAGAGTCCAGTACCCAAAACAAAGCGACAATTCTTCAGTGTTGATTGGAACTCCTCTCAGGTGCGTGATGGTAATTGGTACCTGGAAGCGCGCAGTACTGGGCCAGCCCTCACAGTACCCCCCCCCTCCACGGGAGCCACCCGGCGACCTGCCCGGCCTCGGCTTCTCCGAATGGGAATGATGGAAGTCGTGATCAGGGCGGGATCCATGATGAGCTGGCGGGAGACCCAGCTCCGTTCCTCAGGACCGTATCCCTCCCAGTCCACCAGATACTGGAACCCCCGTCCTCGGCGTCGGATGTCCATGAGCTGGCGGACCTTCCACTGGGGGTGTCCATCCACCATCTCGGGAGGAGGCGGATCTGGGGCAGGAGGCATCAGGGGACTGAGAGAGACAGGCTTTACTCGGGACACATGAAATACAGGATGAATGCGCATGGATGCTGGAAGCTTGAGACTCACCGCCGTGGGACTGAGCACCTTCCGGATCTCGAAAGGGCCGACGAACCGGGGGTTCAGCTTCTTGGCGGTGGATTGAAGCGGGAGATCCTTGGAGGACAACCATACCCTCTGCCCTGGTTGATAAGTCGGCGCAGGGATCCGGCGTCGGTTAGCTCCCCGACTGGCGCGCTTCGATGCCCGGAGCAGCGCAGTCCTGGTGATCTCCCAGACACAACGACACCGGTCGAGATGAACCTGCACGGAGGGAACTGCCACTTCCGACTCCTGTGCAGACAAAAGAGGGGGTTGGTAGCCCAGAGATACCTCGAACGGCGAGAGGCCGGTGGCGGAGCTGACCAGGGAGTTGATGGCGTACTCGACCCAGGGGAGGAACCGGCTCCAGGATGCAGGCCTCTTGGCGGCAAAACACCGGAGAGCAGATTCCACGCTCTGGTTCATTCTCTCAGTCTGCCCGTTAGTCTGTGGATGGTAACCAGACAAAAGACTAACAGTGGCCCCCATTCCCTTACAAAAGGCCCGCCATACCTGGGAAGTGAACTGGGGCCCCCTGTCCGAGACGACGTCCTGGGGAAAACCATGGAGGCGGAACACATGGCTCGTCAAGAGGTCCGCTGTCTCGGAAGCTGATGGAAGCTTGGGAAGGGCCACAAGGTGAACCCCCTTGCTGAAACGATCCACCACTGTCAGAAGGACTGTGTTTCCCTGGGAGGGTGGAAGGCCAGTGACAAAGTCCAACGCCACATGGGACCAAGGGCGGCTCGGAATGGGAAGTGGCTGTAGTAGACCGGAGGGTGCCTGGTGAGAGGCCTTGCTGTGGGCGCAGACCATGCAGGCCAGTACGAACTCCCTGACGTCGTTCCTCATGGTGGGCCACCAGAACCGACAAGCCAGGAAGGAGAAGGTGCGGTGGACGGCGTGGCAGGCAAACCAGCTGGTATGGCCCCATTGGATAACCCGGGACCGGACTGAGTTGGGGACGAAGAGGCGATGATAAGGTACGTTGCTTGGAGCGGGATGGAAACGTAAGGCATGCTTGACCACGGTCTCGATGCCCCAGGTGACCACTCCCACCACCCTGACCTCAGGGAGGATGGGAGTCGGATCCTCAGTGGTTGGATCCCCCTTGGAGTGTAACCGGGACAGAGAGTCGGCCTTTGTGTTGCGGGACCCAGGGCGAAAGGTCAAAGAGAAGTCGAACCGACTGAGGAAGCTGGCCCACCTTGCTTGCCGGCCATTGAGGCGCTTGGATGCGCGGATGTACGTCAAGTTCTTATGGTCTGTCCAAATGGTGAACGGTTCCTCGGCCCCCTCCAGCCAATGACGCCACTCCTCCAAGGCAGCCACCACTGCCAGCAGCTCCCGATTTCCAATGTCATAGTTCCTCTCAGCAGGAAGGAAGCGACGAGAGTAGAAGGCGCACGGATGGACCTTCTGGTCCGTCGCCGACCGCTGAGACAGGATAGCCCCTAGTCCAGTATCCGAGGCGTCCACCTCCACAATGAACTGCTTCTTGGGGTCTGGGTGGAGCAAGACCGGGGCGGTGGTGAATCTGTTCTTGAGGGAACGGAACGCAGCGCAGGCCGCTGGAGACCAGTCAAACGGCAGGGAGGGAGAGGTCAGCTTGGTAAGTGGTTCTGCCACTTGGCTGTAGTTCCGGATGAACCTCCGGTAAAAGTTTGCAAAACCGAGGAAGCTTTGTAGCTCCTTCCGAGAAGAGGGCTCCGGCCACTCTACCACAGCCTGGATCTTGCGGGGGTCGGCTCGGGTCTGGCCACTCTCCACGATGAAGCCAAGGTAATCCACGGAATTGGAGTGGAAACGGCACTTCTCTGCCTTAACGAAGAGCCGGTTGTGGAGAAGGCGCTCAAGTACTCGGCGGACATGATGGACATGTTCCTCGAGAGTCTTGGAGAAGATGAGGATGTCGTCAAGGTAGACCACCACAAACTCCTCGAGCATGTCACGGAGGACGTCGTTCATGAGCGCCTGGAATACCGCCGGAGCGTTGGTGAGGCCGAATGGCATTACCAGATACTCATAATGACCCCTGGGAGTCTTGAAGGCGGTCTTCCACTCGTCGCCCTCTCGGATACGGACCAGATGGTAGGCACTCCGGAGGTCCAGTTTAGTGAAGACGGTAGCCTGGGTGAGGGGCTCGAAGGTGGAGTTCATGAGAGGAAGAGGATACTTGTTCTTGATGGTGATCTTGTTGAGTTGGCGATAGTCAATGCAGGGCCGGAGATCTCCGTCCTTCTTCTTAACAAAAAAGAAGCCGGCCGCCACCGGGGAGGACGAGGGCCGAATGAGGCCTGCTGTCAAGGACTCAGAGATGTACTCCTCCATCGCTGCCTTCTCAGGGACGGTCAGACTGTAAAGGTGGCTGCCGGGAAGGGGAGCCCCAGAGCGGAGGTCGATTGCACAGTCGTAAGGCCGATGAGGAGGAAGGGCCTGAGCCCGGGACTTGCTGAAAACCTCCCCCAGGTCGTGGTACTCAGAGGGGATAGTTGAGAGGTCTGGGGGCGGCACACTAGGGGAACTCCGGGGCGACGGACTGGACGCAGCCTGAAGACACTGGGCATGACAGGAGGAGCTCCACCCCATGATGGTGCCGGAGGACCAGGCGATGTGGGGCTCATGCAGCGCGAGCCAGGGACGACCCAGAACTACTGGGACTGAAGGGGACCTGGTAATAAAGAACTGGAGTCTCTCAACGTTATTACCAGCAATGGTGAGGAGGACAGGACAAGTGCGTTGAGTGATGTCGGCCAGGCGGTGCTGATCCAACGCAAAGACCTCCAAGGGCCTCTCGAGGTTCTCAAGTGGAATGTTGGCCTGGGTGGCAAACTCAAAATCCAGGAAGCTCTCATCAGCCCCCGAGTCAACGAGTGCACCCACCATCGCCCGCTGGTCCGCCCAGGCCAGGGTGACGCTCGTCAGATGGTTAGGTGGTGCATGGGTGTGGGAACAGGAAAAAACAGCTCACTAGGATGTCCCGGGGTCCCAGCAAGCCTAGTCTTTTGGCCGGGTAGGACAATTGTAGATAAGGTGTCGATCAAGGCCGCAGTAGAGGCAAAGACTGGACCTGAGCCGGGACTCCCGTTCGGCCGGGCTAAGCTGTGTGCGTCCCAGCTGCATGGGTTCCTCCCTGGTCACAGGCCGGGAGGTGAAGCGACCACCAGTCGCGGAGGAGGCAGGACGAGCAGCAGTCCAGTCACGAGTGCGGGAGGTCTGGGGAATGGCTGGGGGTCCCAGTCTGGCTCGCTTGCGCCTTCTCTCCCGGAGGCGTCCGTCGATGCGGATGGCGAGGCTGATTAGGGCCTCGAGCTAATCGGGCTCCTCCCGGGTGGCGAGCTGGTCTCTCACAGCGTCGTTGAGCCCCTTCAGAAAAGTGAGATGAAGCGCCCGGTCATTCCAACCACTCTCGGTTGCGGCCAGTCTGAACTCCAGCGTGTAGTCTGTGACACTGCCACTGCCCTACTGGAAGGTGCCCAACCGGGCTACAGGATCCTGGCCACGAGCTGGGTGGTGGAAAACCCTTCGGAGCTCTGCCACAAAATCTGTGTATGAAAAACAGAAGTCAGCCCTCATGGACCAGGAAGGAGTAACCCACTGTGCTGCTCGGCCTGTGAGCAGGTTAGTCATGTAAGCCACCTGGGCTCCCTCTGTCGTAAATCTGCTGGGTTGATGAATGAAAACTAACTCACATTGCATGATGAACGTGGCACAGTCCTCGAAGTTACCGTCAAACAGTCATGGGCTGGAGAGATGGGGCTCCCGAGGAGCGGGGTCGGGAGGTGCAGGGTTAGTCGCGGCGGCGGGTGGTGGTCCGGCTGGGACTCCTGCTACTGGTGGGGTTAAAAGCAGGGTGTTAAATGCTGCACAGAGAGTCTGCAGCTGGTGTAGAACCTCCGCCTGCTGATTACCCTGCGCAGTCTGCTGGGTGGTTAGAGTGTCTAGAGAAATCTGGATAGGCTGGACCTGGGCCCGGAGGTCCTGCACAGCAGCCGCAGCCGCCTCTAGCTGTTGGGTGTGGTCGTTGGTCAGCTGGATCTGACCTGCCAAGGCTGCTCTAACACCGTCTGTGTCGGCTGGGGTCGACATGGTCGGGTCGTAATGTTATGGTTTGTAAACAACCCCAACAGCACGACACAGACAGGTAGTTCAGAGTTAGCCAAAAACGATGGCCGTATTTATTTCACAAACAGAAATGAGCAAAAATAACGTAAATGCATTCAGGGGGAATGTCCTTTAACAGATACACTACACGACCAAGGTACCCATGTACATGTCAAAATACTTCCCAAAGGTCAGTGAATATCACAATCACAACACCAGAGGGAGCTCCACAAATCATGTTAAACCCAGATTCAGCTCAAACAAGGGACTAAACACGTTTCGCAATTATGCCACATCAATGTGGAACGCCCTACCCAAAGCTGTAAAGGAATGTGAATCACTACCCACTTTCAAAAACACTCTAAAAAAACACCTACGGGAGACTGCAATTCGAAACTGGCCCCTACAAATGTCCTAACCTAGTTGTACAGTAAATGACCAAGTATGGCTTTGTCAATATTCCAATGTACAGTGTACAATGTGTGTGTCCCCCCTACCCAACCCCCCCCACCTCCAATATACAGCCCCCACCCACCCACCCAACCCCACCCCACCCACCCCACCTCCTCCAATGTACAGTTTCTACGTCAAATGTATATACACTCTTTTTCTGGACACTTTTGTATCACAAACAGTACTGTATTTGCAAATCTGATATGTCATAAATGTATAGATGTAGCAGTACTGTCTATCTGTATGTCATATATGTTATGATGAATTGAAAATGGGGGACCCTGATGTAAACAACACGAAAGTCTTTCTCTGGTCGGCATCATTGTAACCATTGTATGTATTGAGCTGTACTGTACTGTACCCATTCTGCAATCTGTTAATAAACTTTTCAATCAATCAATCAATCAATCAATCAGAGTAGGGCTCTGCAGCTCTGCAGCTCTGCCCAGAGCAGAGTTGGCTCTGTGGCTCTGCGGCTCTGCAGTTTATTGATAATCCACTCGTGGAGAAAAAGAAAACGGAGAATGTCATTAATAGAAACGTAGGGATTACGAGGCAGTCCAGTAACAAGGCAGAGTCCAGTACCCAAAACAAAGCGACAATTCTTCAGTGTTAAGGAACACACAAAAAACAGATGAAGGTATTGAGTCCAGGAATAAAAATGAGGATATCAGAGCATCAAAAAATAGACTTCCAAAAACTCACCAAGGGCAAAGTGTAAATACGAGGCACGGGTCCACGGAGGCAGAGAGAGGTAACAGCAGCAACTTCCAAGGGCGTACTGGAGAAACACACAAGAGGAACAAGCAGTAGCTGGTGGTGACCAAAACGACCCGACACAGAATGTTCAGCAAACCGTGTATAAGAATGAATGAATGAATGAAAAACTTTATTTAACAGATTGCAGAATGGGTACAATACAGTACGGCTCAATACATACAATTGTTAAGGGGATGCAGACCTGAGAAAGACGCTTGTCTTGTTTCCATCAGGGTCCCCCCAGAGGGCTCCCGTCGAGCTGATTGGAACTCCTCTCAGGTGCATGATGGTAATTGGCACCTGGAAGCGCGCAGTACTGGGCCAGCCCTCACACACATAATTTAAAACATAGATTAGGCGTTCTAACGCTATCATTGAAGTGGGTGGTGGCACTCAAGCACTAAATCGTGCGCCCCCTGCTGGCACTGAAAGTGTTAAGAGGTTAAACACCTACAAGGAATTTTATTTGGTCGTTTTTAGTGCAACATTAACGGACAGACAATTACCGTAGAATAAAATGGTAGAATAAAATAAAATGGAATATAAACTAAATATAATATAATCATATAATTATAAAATAAAATAGGCCAGGGCTGTGCAATTGTGCACGATGTGATTACGCTGTAGGTTTTCTTGTTGATGCGGTGGCGGTTTGTTATTTCTTAATTGTGTAATATCTGTGTGTCTGTTTCTGTCTATCGAGCTGAGCGCATGTGTCAGACACGCTCAGACACCTGGTACTGTAGTTCCCCCCGTTGACCACAATCGAGTCAATTAAACCGGGTTCCCAAGCATCTACTGGTCTAACGTTAGCTGTTTTATTTGTTCTTCCTCCTTCATCAATATTCCCACCCCTTTGTATTGTATTTGCCGTCCCTAACTTTAAACAAACACTCACATTACCACTCACTTTACTCACTTTAGACACTTTAACACACTTTATATTTATCTATAATTAAAGAGATTTGCACTACATTCATACCTCATTTGCACCCTACCCTAAGTTTTGTACCTCTGCATTGTACCTCACTGTTACTCATTTTACTCTGTATTGTATATTGTATATATGTATTGACTGTACTTACTTTTTACTTACTTTCTTTTTACTGTATGTAGCACACTCTCAGGGGCTCTTACAGAAACAAGCATTTCATCATAAAGTATTCTGTATTTTGTTGTGACAAATAATAAACAAACTTAAACTTAACTTAACTTAGGTATGTAAGAGATTATTCGCAAAAAATATTTAAGCATTACATCACGCGCAGGAGTGGTTTGTGAACAATAAACCATGCCTAGGGGTGGTCGTTAGACCCCCCTAGGCATGGTGTATTGTTCACAAATTACGACTGCAAGTGGTGTAAAGCTTTTATACAACTGCCACATTCATCCAACCTTATTTCTATACAATAAACACACATTAATCGAAGATTTATTGAAAAAACCATCCGCCAGAAAAAGTAGTTCCCACAACTACAAAAAAGACAATTTGCCTCCATGTGGAAGCAGATCGGAAGTGCATCCAACCAACTAACACATCCAACTGTGTATTATTGGAATGATTGAGAGAAGTTGCCTCATGTGGAAGCAGCTTGAAGTGCATCCAACCAACTAACACATCCAACTGTGTATTATTGGAATGATTGATTGAAAATTGTATTACCAGATGCAGAATGGGTACAATACAGCAGTGATGGGCAGTAGCTTGCTACAAGTAGCGAAGCTACATAGCTTAACTACAATTCTCAGTAGCGTGCTGGTAGCTCGCTACTTTTTAACCAGGGTAGCGGTCTCTGTAGCGGAGCTATTTATAGAACGAAGTAGTAACGTAGCGACGAGAAACGTTACACGCTACTTTCGAGAGAAACAGTCTAGACTAGAATATCTGCGAGGAGAAAAAAAACTCCCCGTAAAAAACCCACTATGATTGGTTGGTTTGTTTAGATATGAGTGACGACTCACGATTGGGTATGGTAGGCCAAAACGTTATGGGTAGGCCAATCAGAGGCAGGATAGGGCGGGACTCCAGCCGCAAAGCAGGAAGTGAAAATCAAAACACAGACGTATTGAATGAATGCAATTTAACGGATTACATGAACAAGAACCAGTCTTTGCGCGAAATGGCAGAGGGGTTCGATGGCATTGATGAAGATGATGATGTCAATAACAACAATGACTCTCCATGGCCCTATCTGGGACACATTTATGAGTTTGACTGAAAAAACGGCTAAAACATATGCTGCTCTCTCAACACGTCCGGACCAGCACTAACTTGAAGACACGTCATTCAGGTGAGCTGATGAAAATCAATTGTTCCCAAACAGCACACAAGTCAGTACACTTTGTCAACAGCTTTAACTAAGATAGCTGCTATCATGATGTTTCACTGTAGGCAGAAAATGAACAATATTATTGGGGTGGAGAAAAGAAAAAAAGAGGGAAAAGCAGTGGTTCTCAACCTGTGGGACAGGACCCCCAGGGGCGGTCCCCACATGATTTTGGGGCCATGGAATGTTTTGTGAGTTACATATTTAAATACATTTGGTCATTTAGCTGACACTTTCATTCAAAGCAACTTACAAATTGTGTACAACAAGTCAGTAGTGGTACATATCTAGCGGCCAAGGATAAGTAGTATTGTTTGTCAGTGTCAAGCTTAAGTGTTATACTCTGAGTACATACTGTAGTAGTATAGACATATTAGCATAGTTGGTAGTAGTATATACATGGTAGCATAATACTAGTAAAATGAAGTAAAACAATTCAGATATTGAAGAAGTGTGTAATACAAGTTCATGTTAAAAGGATGACACAAAAAGCCAGACCGAGGGCTTGTTTCAGTTTTATAATAAATAATCAAACTGAGAATTTTTTTTCCTGCCTGTTTGTTTGGTGGAAACTTGGTCACGAAGTAAAAAAAAAAAAAAAAAAAGTAGTGCCGATGTAGCTAGCTATTTTTGACATGTTCTTGTAGTGTAGCTTGCTACATTTCTCTGGGGATAGCTTCCATTGTAGTTGAGCTATATTTAATCGAGAGTAACTTGTAGTGTAGCTTGCTACATTTTCCAAGTAGCTTGCCCATCACTGCAATACAGTACGGCTCAATACACACAATTGTTAAGGGAATGCAGACCTACTTTCCATAGAACTTCATTCTTAGATGCTTCTATAGAAAGTAGGTAAAACAAATTAAAAAGTTTTCTTTGCCCTATAGGAAAAAAACGTTTTCTTCGCCCTATTTTTTTATTTATTTTTTTAAACCTACTGTAGAGGGCCTAAACTTAACCAGTTGGAAACCAAGCGTACAGTAATAAAATTAGCAATCAATCAATCAATCAACTCAATAGGCCATGCTCACTTAGAACAGCGCAGCACCCAGCTCTCTCTCAGTCTGACCCGCGTTGCAGACAGGAGTGTGTGTGTGTGTGTGTGTGTGTGTTTGTGTGTGTGTGGGGGGGGGGGTGTGTGTGGCGGTGGGTGGAGACTAGAGCTAGCGCTGACAGTCAGAGAGAAGGAAAAAGAAATAGAAAAAAAAAATGCAAATTAATCAATCAATCAAATCGCGATTTTTCTTTTGTTCTAGAATGACTCAAGACCCATCAGTTACATATCCCAGGTGGCCAGCATACTCGGCCCAATTCCGGCTACCGGTCGGCACACTCGGCATATGTCCGGCACGGCACGCCAACGATGAGCCGGATCTGGCGCGGTAATGGTTGCCGGGGCAGAGCCGACTCGCGCTCACCAAAGATAAACCGGCTCTGGCCCGGCAATGGTTGCCGGGGCGGAGCCGACTCGCGCTCGCCAAAGATAAACCGGCTCTGGCCCGGCAATGGTTGCCGGGGCGGAGCCGACTCGGGCTCGCCAAAGATAAACCGGCTCTGGCCCGGCAATGGTTGCCGGGGCGGAGCCGACTCGGGCTCGCCAAAGATAAACTGGC
The DNA here is from genome assembly GCF_963971535.1 of Notolepis coatsorum. Classification (NCBI taxonomy): domain Eukaryota; kingdom Metazoa; phylum Chordata; class Actinopteri; order Aulopiformes; family Paralepididae; genus Notolepis; species Notolepis coatsorum. Next base: position 175,201,990 of record NC_140168.1, read on the forward strand.
TCTGGCCCGGCTCGGCTTGCCGTGCCAGAGCCGACTCGGGCTCGCCAAAGATAAACCGGCTCTGGCACGGCAATGGTTGCCGGGGCAGAGCCGACTCGGGCTCGCCAAAGATAAACCGGCTCTGGCTCGGCAATGGTTTGCGGCGTCGTTTCTTGCGCTAGCCTCTTGTTAGCCAGCATTGCCTTAATAGCTTTGAGCTAAGGATCTTTGCCGATGCATAAAGTATTGTTTATAGTGCATTTCTTGCCACCTTATAGCATTTGTACATTTCTATGACCGTCTATAATGCTCCCGTTAGGTTTTTCCGGACGTTTTGGTAATGATTTTCACTATAAAATCATATTTCTAAATGACAGGAAGTTGATAAACTGGCCGGAATAGCTTTGAGCTAACGGATCTTTGCCGATGCATTCCATTCTAAACGTAACGTTAGTTGTTCAAAACATTACCCGTCTATATAATTTGTTCCTCAACGTTATATAGACGGGTCATGTTTTGTAAACTAACGTTATGTTTAGAATGGAATGAATACGGGTCGGGAAAGATAGTTAGCTCAAAGCTAATCCGGAAGGACAGCTAACAGTAGCTACTGTCTAACTGTGATGCATTTTCTGTTTGCAGTCCAATGTTCACCAAAACACACACCCACACACTTATAATTTGTTCCTCAACGTTATATAGACAGGTCATGTTTTGTAAACTAACGTTATGTTTAGAATGGAATGAATACATGGGTCGGGAAAGATAGTTAGCTCAAAGCTAATCCGGAAGGACAGCTAACAGTAGCTACTGTCTAACTGTGATGCATTTTCTGTTTGCAGTACAATGTTCACCAAAACACACACCCACACACTTATAATTTGTTCCTCAACGTTATATAGACAGGTCATGTTTTGTAAACTAACGTTATGTTTAGAATGGAATGAATACATGGGTCGGGAAAGATAGTTAGCTCAAAGCTAATCCGGCCTGTTTAACCACTAGCTTCTGTTAGCTAATGCTGGCTGAGCAAGGAAACTAACAGTAAATGTTTTTACATGAAATACAGCCCAAAAACCCTGCTGACAAACGTTTGCTTATTAAATACATTCTATACTATAATAATACAAATGTTTCATTGCCTCTCTGTGACGACAAAGTTGTTTAAATAAGGGGAGAAAAGTAGCTAAAACCAATGTATTTGGATGGGACAGGAAGTGCTATTGGCAACCGGAAGTCAGCCGGAAGTCCCTATATTCAGGTTGTGCAAGTGGAGAATTATTTTAATGGCAACAAATAAATAATAATAATAAAATTAATAAATAAAATGTTAGAGGAGTGGAGGGGGGGGGCAGAGTGAGGTGGGTGTTAGAGGAGTGGAGGGGGGGCAGAGCCTCATAACATTAGCTGCACTCATAGGAGCCTGCATGTTGATGTAGCCTCATAAAGCTAACATTATAGCTGCACTCATAGGATGTTGATGTAGCCTCATAAAGCTAACATGCTGCACTCATAGGAGCGTGTTGATGTAGCCTCATAAAGCTAACAAGAGTATATGTAATACTGTGGTTATGGCCTCTATAGTTAGCAGCTCCCCAAGCTAACACAACATGGACCGCAGCTCCCCAAGCTAACACAACACAGACTGCAGCTCCCCAATCTAACACAACACAGACTGCAGCTCCCCAAGCTAACACAAGCTAACACAACACAGACTGCAGCTCCCCAAGCTAACACAAAATGGACTGCAGCTCCCCAAGCTAACACAACACAGACTGCAGCTCCCCAAGCTAACACAAGCTAACACAACACAGACTGCAGCTCCCCAAGCTAACACAAGCTAACACAACACAGACTGCAGCTCCCCAAGCTAACACAAGCTAACACAACACAGACTGCAGCTCCCCAAGCTAACACAAGCTAACACAACATGGACTGCAGCTCCCCAAGCTAACACAAGCTAACACAACACAGACTGCAGCTCCCGAAGCTAACACAAGCTAACACAACATGGACTGCATCTCCCCAAGCTAACACAAGCTAACACAACACAGACTGCAGCTCCCCAAGCTAACACAAGCTAACACAACACAGACTGCAGCTCCCCAAGCTAACACAAGCTAACACAACACAGACTGCAGCTCCCCAAGCTAACACAAGCTAACACAACACAGACTGCAGCTCCCCAAGCTAACACAAGCTAACACAACACAGACTGCAGCTCCCCAAGCTAAGACAAGCTAACACAACACAGACTGCAGCTCCCCAAGCTAACACAAGCTAACACAACACAGACTGCAGCTCCCCAAGCTAACACAAGCTAACACAACATGGACCGCAGCTCCCCAAGCTAACAGAAGCTAACACAACACAGACTGCAGCTCCCCAAGCTAACACAAGCTAACACAACACAGACTGCAGCTCCCCAAGCTAACACAAGCTAACACAACACAGACTGCAGCTCCCCAAGCTAACACAAGCTAACACAACACAGGTCATTTGGACATTCTTTCGATGCCATTATGAATGACTAGCAATCTGTCGGAGTCGATGAGAGCTTTCATTTATGTCATTTAGTCATTTATTCAAAATGCCATTCCAGAATCCGTTCCTATGAGACAGTTTTAGTTCAATTCTGCACTAATGCCAACTGTTTAACATGAGTATGCAACAAGCTCATACTGGCTGCATATCTGTTCTACTGTCTATCTAGAAGCTCATACTGGCTGCATATCTGTTCTACTGTATCTAGAAGCTCATACTGGCTGCGTATACTGTCTCTAGAAGATCATACTGGCTGCATATCTGTTCTACTGTCTCTATATAGAAGATCATACTGGCTGCATATCTGTTCTACTGTATCTAGAAGCTCATACTGGCTGCATATCTCTTCTACTGTCTTATCTAGAAGCTCATACTGGCTGCATATCTCTTCTACTGTCTGTCTAGAAGCTCATACTGGCTGCATATCCTTTCTACTGTATAGAAGCTCATTGGTTTGTAAATTGACTAGATTTTCTAGAGATTTTTAGTTTTTAATTGTATGTTTTGTAATCTGTATCTGTCGTTACCAGTTAGTCGTGTTACTTTGCTCGTATTCACTGTTCTGGTGGTTCTAGTTGTACGCCTGGATCTGGTGTTCTTTGACCGTGTCCTATATGCCCTGTAAATAATATGTACAGATACCGAGATGTCACAAATATGTTACCTGTTACCTGTTTATTGCACAATGTTGTTTTTTTATTGGATTCTATTATATGTTGTACCACGTATTGCACATCGTTGCGGGCAAGACCACCCGCATTTCATTGTATACTTGTATGCCGTGACAATTAAAACTCTTGACTTGACTTGACTTGACTTGACCCTGCTACACTTCATCTCAAAACAAACTGGTCAGACTACATGCTTGACCTTACTCCTAGAACCCACCTCGCCCCTGCCCACGTGACAACGGCTTAGAGTAGACGACAGAGTGCAGCAACTTGCAATGGGCCTGTCTACAAGATACACTATACACGATCAAGGTACCCATATATGTGTACATATCAAAATACTTCCCAAAGGTCAGTGAATACCACGACCACAACACCATAGAGGGAGCTCCACAAATCATGTTAAACCCAGATTCGGCTCAAACAGGAACACGTTTCGCAATTATGCCACATCAATGTGGAACGCCCTACCCAAAGCTGTAAAGGAATGTGAATCACTACCCACTTTCAAAACCACTCTCAAAGAACACCTACGGGAGACTGCAATTAGTCCAACCGGGAGGTGATAAATGAGTGGATCAGGGTCTCAGCCACAGAATCTGAGAGTGAGGGTCGGAGACGGGAGATGTTTTTGAGGTGGTACACTGTAAAAAATAAATGTTTTTTCACAGGAAATTCACTGTATTATTTTACAGATTACTTTTGTTTTTCTACTTTAAGAGTAAAAGCCATACAAATTATTTAAGGGGACCGCAAGGATGTTCTGGTGGTGTCCGACCGATTATGGTGGGCCGGTCTGGGCCAAAAATGCCAGGGCCGATTTTTGGTCCCAGTCCAGCCCTGGTTGGAGCGTGCGGCTGTGTGATGTCCTGCACTCAGCTGACTTATCACTGGGGGCAAATGGTGTGTTACAGAAATATAGCCTATAATGTAATGTCATTCTAAACAATAATAATAAACAATTTAACATAAATATCTATTAGGCTATTCTAGACCAGATTTATGCCAATTCATGTATACACTTTATGCTACAATAAAGATTATATTTTAGGCTATTCAAATAATGTAATTATCAAAAAGTCACCCTATAATTCAGTGTGGCAGCTCACCCTCTGGAACTCCCTCCTCGCTGAACTCCGCAACGCCCCAACTCTGGACTCATTCAAAAAACTGCTCAAAACCCACCGAAATGTCATGTTCATATGCAAATGTACAAATCCAAAACTGCATAGTGCACTTTAAAGATAATTAGATTAGTATCTTTGTGAGGTTACTGATTTATTATTTACATTGAAAAGATACAGAGATAATTTGTTAAAGATGTATTAATTCGAACATTATTTCATATTATTTTACTTGAAAAGAGAGCTATTATTATTATTATTATTATTATTATTATTATTATTATTATTATTATTATTATTATTATTATTATTATTATTATTATTATTATTATTATTATTATTATTATTATTATTATTATTATTATTATTATTATTATTATTATTATTATTATTATTATTATTATTATTATTATTATTATTATTTTAAGTTATTCTTGTGCCATTGAGATTTGTCAGAGAGATTGTAGGCATAAAGCAAGTTGATTGAGTAACTGTTATATAAAATAATATAAATAATAATTGTCATTTGGCAACACTGACTAACAGCTGCGTTGCATTGTGGGGGGGGGGATCCCCACAATGCATTGTGGTTTTTGAAATTTTGAATTGACGCGTGTCGCGCGCGGCACAGTCAGACCAGACCAGTATGACACGGTTGCATTTCTTCTCATCTCAGGTAATTTATGCAGATATTTTTGATTATTTATAAGTAATACCGCTAATATAAATGAGTGCTGTTTAGTCTGTGTTTCAGTGAGTGTAGCGCGAGCTCACGTTAGCTACTAGCTCTACATACACTGAGTGTAGCGCGAGGCCGCGAGCTCACGTTAGCTATATAGGCTACATACACTGAGTGTAGCGCGAGCTCACGTTAGCTACTAGCTCTACATACACTGAGTGTAGCGCGAGGCCGCGAACTCACGTTAGCTATATAGGCTACATACACTGCTACAGGCAGAGCCTCACGTTGTCACCAACTGTTCTCATCTCAGGTAATTGTGCAACACATATATAGGCTACATACACTGCTACAGGCAGAGCCTCACGTTGTCACCAACTGTTCTCATCTCAGGTAATTGTGCAACACATATAGGCTACATACACTGCTACAGGCAGAGCCTCACGTTGTCACCAACTGTTCTCATCTCAGGTAATTGTGCAACACATATAGGCTACATACACTGCTACAGGCAGAGCCTCACGTTGTCACCAACTGTTCTCATCTCAGGTAATTGTGCAACACATATATAGGCTACATACACTGCTACAGGCAGAGCCTCACGTTGTCACCAACTGTTCTCATCTCGGGTAATTGTGCAACACATATATTTTATTATTTATAAGTAATGCGTGCTGCTGATATAAATGCTGTTTAGTCTGTGTTTCAGTGACTAGTCTACTGTAACGTTATTTGCTCGATATTATGAAACTGGCGGGATCTGTAAACTACAAGCACTACTGCTAGCAGGCCTAGACTGTAGAATACTGATGTTAGCTAACCAATGCATATCACGCAGATCTTTCATGGTTTAATTTAATTATAAAATATATAATTTCATTGTTAATGTAGCAAATACTGTTACAGTGCTGTCTCTCAACAACGACATGAAAGCAGAAGACAGCTCAATAACAACTACCCGTATACTTCAAGTGGTTGTGGTTTTTATTGTGTGTGTGACTGTGTATATATAATATATACTTTTTAATCTGGGACATCATTTTCAAAGAGTCATCCTGTAATGCCTTCTCTCTCTCTCTCCCAAGACGGTCAAGATCTACCAAGTCTTCAAGATCTTCAAGTGGTCATGCTTGTAAGTGATGTATACAATGTTTTATTGTGTGTGTGACTGTGTATATATATATACTTTTCAATCTGGGACTTTCATTTCAACAGCTGGAAAGGGTCATCCTGTGTTGATGGATGCTACAGTATGTAGATGTGCATGACATGGACTAAATTAGAGGTCCTAGATATGCAAAATAATATTGAGAATCAATGGCCTTAGACTATCTACTAACGTATTCTCGCTCTCTCTAGGTTCATGGCCACTAATGACTTCAGACCTTCAGAAGGACAGTATGCTGGATGAGGAAGGTCTTGGCCATGCTGCGATGGCTCCTAGAAGACAAGAACAGAGAGGTGCTGGACCTGGCTGTCAAATGGTTTGTAATGCTACAGTATTATTGTATGTAGATGTGCATGACATGGACTAAATTAGAGGTCCTAGATATGCAAAATAATATTGAGAATCACTGGCCTTAGACTATCTACTAACGTATTCTCGCTCTCTCTAGGTTCATGGCCACTAATGACTTCAGACCTTCAGAAGGATAGTATGCTGGATGAGGAAGGTCTTGGCCATGCTGCGATGGCTCCTAGAAGACAAGAACGGAGAGGTGCTGGACCTGGCTGTCAAATGGTTTGTAATGCTACAGTATTATTGTATGTAGATGTGCATGACATGGACTAAATTAGAGGTCCTAGATATGCAAAATAATATTGAGAATCACTGGCCTTAGACTATCTACTAACGTATTCTCGCTCTCTCTAGGTTCATGGCCACTAATGACTTCAGACCTTCAGAAGGACAGTATGCTGGATGAGGAAGGTCTTGGCCATGCTGCGATGGCTCCTAGAAGACAAGAACGGAGAGGTGCTGGACCTGGCTGTCAAATGGTTTGTAATGCTACAGTATTATTGTATGTAGATGTGCATGACATGGACTAAATTAGAGGTCCTAGATATGCAAAATAATATTGAGAATCACTGGCCTTAGACTATCTACTAACGTATTCTCGCTCTCTCTAGGTTCATGGCCACTAATGACTTCAGACCTTCAGAAGGACAGTATGCTGGATGAGGAAGGTCTTGGCCATGCTGCGATGGCTCCTAGAAGACAAGAACGGAGAGGTGCTGGACCTGGCTGTCAAATGGTTTGTAATGCTACAGTATTATTGTATGTAGATGTGCATGACATGGACTAAATTAGAGGTCCTAGATATGCAAAATAATATTGAGAATCACTGGCCTTAGACTATCTACTAACGTATTCTCGCTCTCTCTAGGTTCATGGCCACTAATGACTTCAGACCTTCAGAAGGACAGTATGCTGGATGAGGAAGGTCTTGGCCATGCTGCGATGGCTCCTAGAAGACAAGAACGGAGAGGTGCTGGACCTGGCTGTCAAATGGTTTGTAATGCTACAGTATTATTGTATGTAGATGTGCATGACATGGACTAAATTAGAGGTCCTAGATATGCAAAATAATATTGAGAATCACTGGCCTTAGACTATCTACTAACGTATTCTCGCTCTCTCTAGGTTCATGGCCACTAATGACTTCAGACCTTCAGAAGGACAGTATGCTGGATGAGGAAGGTCTTGGCCATGCTGCGATGGCTCCTAGAAGACAAGAACGGAGAGGTGCTGGACCTGGCTGTCAAATGGTTTGTAATGCTACAGTATTATTGTATGTAGATGTGCATGACATGGACTAAATTAGAGGTCCTAGATATGCAAAATAATATTGAGAATCACTGGCCTTAGACTATCTACTAACGTATTCTCGCTCTCTCTAGGTTCATGGCCACTAATGACTTCAGACCTTCAGAAGGACAGTATGCTGGATGAGGAAGGTCTTGGCCATGCTGCGATGGCTCCTAGAAGACAAGAACGGAGAGGTGCTGGACCTGGCTGTCAAATGGTTTGTAATGCTACAGTATTATTGTATGTAGATGTGCATGACATGGACTAAATTAGAGGTCCTAGATATGCAAAATAATATTGAGAATCACTGGCCTTAGACTATCTACTAACGTATTCTCGCTCTCTCTAGGTTCATGGCCACTAATGACTTCAGACCTTCAGAAGGACAGTATGCTGGATGAGGAAGGTCTTGGCCATGCTGCGATGGCTCCTAGAGGACAAGAACGGAGGTGCAGGACCTGGCTGTCAAATGGTTTGTAATGCTACAGTATAAATTATTGTATTACATCACACTCACCATCAATGACTCCACCATCACCCCCTCCCCCCTAGTCCGCAACCTCTGTGTCATCTTCGACCCCACCCTCTCATTTGACCCCATGTCCGCTCCATTGTCAAAACTTCATATTTTCACCTCCGCAACATTGCCAAAATCCGTCACTGCCTCTACCCCCTGCTGCTGAATCCCTCATACACGCCTTCATCTTTTCCCTCCTGGACTACTGTAACTCCCTCCTCACTGGCATCACCTCCCGCTCCCTCCATAAACTGCAGATGGTCCAAAACTCAGTTGCCCGCCTCCTCACTAACACCCGGTCCCGCGAACACATCACTCCTGTCCTCCACTGGCTCCCGATCAAGGAACGCATTAACTTCAAAACATTACTCCTCACCTTCAAAGCCATCCATAGCCTGGCCTCACCCTGGTCTTAAACTTTTTACACCAAGAGAACGGTGGGGAGAGAATATATACATATGATGGGGAGAGAATATATACATACAGTGGGGAGGAGACTGTACATTAGGAGGGGGTGGTTGGGAGAGAAATATACATATAATAGACAGTCTCCTCCCCACCGTATGTATATATTCTCTCCCCACCATATGTATATTTCTCTCCCACCCACCCACCCCCTCCTAATGTACAGTCTCCTCCCCACCGTATGTATATATTCTCTCCCCACCATATGTATATATTCTCTCCCCACCATATGTATATTTCTCTCCCACCCCCTCCTAATGTACAGTCTTCTCCCCACCGTATGTATATATTCTCTCCCCACCATATGTATTTTCTCACCCACCCACCCCCTCCTAATGTACAGTCTCCTCCCCACCGTATGTATATATTCTCTCCCCACCATATGTATATATTCTCTCCCCACCATATGTATATTTCTCTCCCACCCCCTCGTAATGTACAGTCTCCTCCCTACCGTATGTATATATTCTCTCCCACCCCCTCCTAATGTACAGTCTCCTCCCCACCGTATGTATATATTCTCTCCCCACCATATGTATATTTCTCTCCCACCCCCTCCTAATATACAGTCTCCTCCCCACCGTATGTATATATTCTCTCCCCACCGTATGTATATTTCTCCTCCACCCACCCCCTCCTAATGTACAGTCTCCTCCCCACCGTATGTATATTCTCTCCCCAACGTATGTATATATACCGCCATCTTTCTCCCGGGTTGGTGTGATCACATGACTGACAAAGCCATGCAGTGATAGGCCAGAAGTCAATTCGATTGCATCCAGGCTCGATTGCTTATCCTGTCTGGGTAGCCCGGATGATGGTTTTTTACATCGAATTTTATACACCGCAATTATGCATCGAATTTTTTTACATTGTGAATTTTATTATACATTCGAATTTTTTACATTGAATTTTTATTTCACATAGGTAAATTCGGAGCAAAGAAATTCAGATACATGATTTTCAAAGTAATTATTATCAATGCTATAAATTCGGTGTCTGAAAAAATTCAGATACATTTTTCAAAGTAATTATTTTCAATGCTATAAATTCGGTGTCTGAAAAAATTCAGATACATGTTTTCAAAGTAATTATTTTCAATGCTATAAATTCGGTGTCTGAAAAAATTCAGATACATGTTTTCAAAGTAATTATTTTCAATGCTATAAATTCGGTGTCTGATAAAATTCAAAAATCAGATACATGTTTTCAAAGTAATTATTTTCAATGCTTTAAATTTGGTGTCTGAAAAAATTCAGATACATGTTTTCAAAGTAATTATTTTCAATGCTATAAATTCAATTCAGATACATGTTTTCAAAGTAATTATTTTCAATGCTATAAATTCGGTGTCTGATCAAATTCAAATACTTCTGTCACTCATTTGCTTCCATACTGGCTCTTGTTGTATTTTGTTATCTTGCTTTCCTTCTCTCTCTTCTCTCTCTCTTCTCTCTCTCTTCTCTCTCTCTCTTCTCTCTCTCTATCTCATCCTCTTCTCTTCTGTCGTTGAATTTGTGGTTCGTTCTTTTTATTTGCCTTTTTCACTTTTCGTGTAGGGCAGTGAGTGGAAGTCCTGTCCCCTCCACGTCGGGGACCAGCACGCCTCGCCGGGGCCGGCGACAGCTCCCCCAGACCCCCGCCACGCTACGCCCCCACGTCACCTATTCCCCCGTTGTCCGTAAGGCTATGCCCACGCCTCCCGGGGTCCCCCAGGGGCGCCTCCCGGCCCGGCCCCCTGGCGCTTTTCTCCGGAGCCGGCCCCCCGCCACCCCACCATGGCTCACCTCGTCAGGGTCGCCACCCGCCACCTCGCTGGGGTGACGCGGGAGGAGGGGGGTCTCCATGGAGGGCGACGGTTGCTTCTACAACCAGGACTACGAGCCACGCCACGAGCCGCCCGCCTATGAGCAGAGCCCCGCATAACATTGGGGTCTTGTGCTTGGCACTCCGAGCATGGCACTAACACTGTCACGGTTAGGAGTTTGATTCCTGCTGGGGCCACCCGTTGTGAATGATGTATACAGTCATTCCAAAGCACTTTATGTCCTAGTAATAGAGCTGTGCTATAGAGATGCTGTCATTCATTCATAACTAAACCAAAAGACATTTATAAACAACGTCTTACTAAATGCAGGCTTTCATTTACAACTGAACGGCCATATCACTCGTTTTTGTATTAATTCTCCTAAAAAATTTTGCTAAGCTAGACTAACATGAAAGTTTAAGTGAAAGTACACACTTGAGTAAAAGTCAAAGTTTCTACTTTTAAATGTACTTAAGTAGTAAACAGTGAACTTTTTTTCTGACGGTCTATATTCTTCTGATAGCAGGTGTTTAATCAAAGATCCCCTGTGGGAGAAGCTGTTGCAGGGGAACAATGGGTTAATTTCATTGGAGGCTTTGTCGTTGGGTTCAGAGAGGAGGATGTGATATTTTTTTGTTAATAAATGTTTAAATATCTATTCAAGTTGTCATTTTTAACTGGAAAAAGTAGCATGTATGGGGGTAATTGTTACTTTACTTGATATTTGAGCTTCACTGCAGAATGGTGTATATTGTGTACAATGTGCACATACACTGAGAATATATTTCAGTGAGGTAGGAGACAGCATGTAAACTTCTGAATTGTTCAATGCGGGACATGCCAATACTCCATTGGTAAAGGGAAGGGTCCTTAAATATGTGGCATTGTATTACTAATCAACCATTTCCTACTGTATTTCCGGTAATGTATGGTCATAGGCAGATAGTGGAGTAGCTCTGGCAGAATACTGGGTACACAGTAAATTCCGCAAAGTAAATTTGACTCAAACTGAGTACATTTCACTCAAACTGAGTAAAATTTCTTTACTCAGTTTGAATCAAATGTACTCAGTTTGAGTCAAATGTACTCTGCGGAATTTACTGTGTAGTACCATTGCATTGGCAGTGTCGGCTAGGCTTCGGGCAACCAAACCTGGCCCAGTGTGTGTGGGTCGCATCTGGGCTGCTTTAGGCAACCGGACGTTCACCGCTTCCGGCAACCCCGGACATGGCCCAGTGTACTCGGGCCGGAATCGGCCAGTCAGTCATTGCCGCCTACTCGGCCGATCCGGACGTTCACCGCTTCCGGCAACCCCGGACCTGGCCCAGTGTACTCGGGCCGGAATCGGCCAGTCAGTCATTGCCGCCTACTTGGCCGACTCTGGCAGCCGGACTTGGGCCGACTAATTTCTTCCGGCCTGCCGGATACAGGCCATTAATGGGCCGGAACTTTTTGGCCACCTGGGATATCATCCAACATTGTTTAAAGGACTAACACATTCGCAGTGACAGAATCGCTTCATATTTGAGTCAATTTTTTTATAGGGTGCCATTTGGACTTCATAACTTGGGATAAAAAAAAGTTGATTTACCTATATTTTAATGTTCTATTATATAAAGCACATATCTAATTAGCTGAAAAACACATTGGTCGAGCTCAGGCACCTAAATTATATTATATTTAGATATATTAACAACATGTGTCACAAGGGATATGTCCACCCTGTTAAGGACATAGACATAACTGTTTAATTGTGATTTCAGTGCATGATTGCTATTGAAATTATTAGTGTATAGGAATTGTATGTCCCTCAATTTAGTCAGATATTTATTTTACAATACAATTATTTTAAACAGCATATATTGAGAAAAACAACTGCACATTATGAGAACGGGACATATTCTTCCACTTTATTTCTTAAGAAAAGTGAATTATGATAATAATTACTCAAAGTTTCTAGCATGTATAATCAATCCCTTCCATATCTTTATGTAACTACAAATATCCACTTGATATTTGGTAATCTCATTAAACTATGATAGAAAAATACCAACATAACAGGGTGGACAGAGGTCTAACAAATGACAAAACCTTAATGTTATTTAATGAATTTTATTAATTATAACGTGAATTAACTTGGTTTATGATGGACTAAGGAAGAACTGGAACACAAAAAGGCGTTATGGCGCTATCAACATATCCATTTGTTGTCCGCGATCTTGTTTTCTCCCGGAGTGAGCCGGCGGAGTGATATGTGATTCGGTTGTGGGCGGGTCCTGAGCCCAGGACCGTGGATTGTTGCCAATAAAGACGTGTAAATGGACTGTTTCAGCCAATCAGAATCGAGAAATTTGCATGCCGTTGTATAAATATAAATAAATGTCATCAGAAAAACCACCCTGGCAATGTGGTTCTAAACTACCATTGTAAAATAAAAAAAAGGGCAATTCTTCTTTATTATACAGGACAGTGAGTGACAAGAAAGCAGGGGTAGAGGGAATGTGGTTAACACGCGACAGAGGTCTTAGGCCGGATTCAAACCCATGGCGCTGTGTTTACATGAAACGCCCTTAGCGTGATGAGCCACCAGGATACGTCCTAAACTACCGTACAACAGAGTGAGTCTGAGCCAGACGCAGGTCCCAGTGAGAGAGATGGCAACAACAGTAGGCTATTGCTTACGGTTTTGTATTAGTAAGGAAGACCAGATGGAGACAGACTTGAGGAAAACACTTCTTTACTACCTGCCAATAGGCTACCTGTCTATTACTGCCACCTACTGGACAAGCAGTCATATAGCAATATACCACACTTACTATCGTAACGACTCGGTAAGCGTGTCTCTTTTGGTCTGCAATAGACCTATACACTTCCCTGTACTGAAGCAGTACTACTACTAGTGGGGGGGTGGGTGTTGGTGTGTGTGTGTGTGTGTGTGGGGGGGGGGGGGGGGAATTCCCGCTCCTCCTGGGCAGCGTGTCGAAGTGTCCTTGAGAAAGACACTTAACCCTTAATTGCTCCCGATCTGCAGGTCGGCACCAGTGGCGGCCCGTGGATGCTTCGCCACTAGGGGCGCTATACCAAACATTTTGCAAACATGTACAGTACCACGCAACCGACTCATGGCAAGACGTGAGCGATTCGACTCACGCTCACGGCAATGAATCGGCTCTTATGAACGAGTCGCTCAGCTGTTACTACAACAACACACAACCAGTCAAATAAAGTATAGTCTAATTCACAACTTGAAACACAATATATAAATAGAAAAGTTAGAAACAAAACTCGCTCCGTCTCCAAACACAGGCAGATCTCTCCCTCTCTCCTTCTCTCTCTCACACACAGCGCGACGTGGAATCGATTCGTTACACAATCAGACCTATTATATACCAAGAATAACTTCAGTATGAGTACAGGGCTGTACACATATTTTGCATATTGTTAAACGAGCCAAGGCTAGCTATTAAACTATCGATATGAATCGAAAATCTGGGACCCTGATGTAAACAAGACAAACGTCTTTCTCTGGTCTGCATCCCCTTAACAATTGTGTGTATTGAGCCGTACTGTATTGTACCTATTCTGCAATCTGTTAATAAAGTTCTCATTCATTCATTCATTCAAACATAGACGATATTGAACAAGCCATAATCCACGTATTTTCAATCCAAACGCGAGAGAGAGAGAGAGAGAGAGAGAGAGAGAGAGAGAGAGAGAGAGAGAGAGAGAGAGAGAGAGAGAGAGAGAGAGAGAGAGAGAGAGAGACTCACTGTTTAGTTGACACGTCCAGGGCAGGAGGGCTTGCCTTGATAAAGTAGTGTATATAATCCACTGTTGATGTATTCCAGACCACTGTCCACTGTGTCCAGACTGCATCCGCCATATAGCTTGTTAGCCAAGTGTTAGCTTGTTAGCAGCACCACACAACAGTCACAAGTACTTCATTCCTTTGTCCATTTCCGCTCGAACAGACTGCAAACTACCTGGCGTTCTATCGCCATGCTCTAAGACAAACTCTAACCTTAACCAACTTTGAAAGAGTGCCTAAGCTTAACAGTCTAAAGAACTTGCAGTCACGGCACGCTCTAAGACAAACAGCTGCCTGCATCAACAACAACACAACTATCTATACCACCAACGGACCAACCTAGGAATAAGCTAGAATTGGAACATTAGAAATTGGATTCGGCCAATCAGAGATCGTCTCTGTGAAATTCTGCTACGGAAAAAAATACTGGCGTCGGCCAATCAGAGAGCGTCTCCGCGAAATGCGGCTACAGAAATTCTTGACGCTACTGGCTAGACCGCTTCAAATCGCGCCCGGATTCCAACATAATAGTCATATTTCAACGCACAACGCGTTATGCACTGATTGGCTGTGACGGATACAGCGATCAAACTGTGACGCGCACTCAGAGCGATATCGCGTCTAGCCCGGGCCGAGAAATACGAAAAAATTAAAAAATTAAAAAAACGTGATGTCACTTCCTGCTCAGGAAAACGAGTGTTTTTTATTTGAGATAATAACGTTATATTGTGCATTGGAAATACAAACATACTTAACACTTTGGTTGCTGTAACTGAGGGGTACAATTCCCTGACTGTATTAATCAAGTATTGGTATCATTAAACCACTACCGTATTATGTACATTACTGGCCAATACCGTACACAGGTATATGATGAGAACTTCTCCACAATGAAACGGTTTCCACACAAATACTCGTTTAGAATATTTATTACAGCAAGAATATGATATTACATTACTTTGGTCACTTTAGATGCGCTTATAAGGCAAAGAATGTGCAGGCAAATCAATAATGAATGTTAGGAATTAGATCTAGGGATATTCTGGGAAGGGGGGTGTACTACCGGTTGTAAGCCAGCAGGGGGGGGCAATGCTCTATGCAAGTCAATGGTTCCAAAGGGAGCTTCAATAGGCACCTGGAGATGGTATATTGCTCCCTGAGTCAGCGGGGAAAGGCAGTGGTAATCCCAGGGTGCGCGCCGCGCAGATGAAGCCGTGGAGTCTCTGCTCCGACAGAGACGGGCTCGAGTGATGTCCTCACGGGCAGGTGTAGATCCCACAGCAGTGGGTGTAGACGGTTCTCTGCTCCAGCAGCTTGGTGAAGAATGAAGAATAATAATAGTAATCCTGCCGGAAAGTGGCTCTGCAATCACCGGTGTACCGGATCTCCTCACTGGTAAACAAGAATACCCTGAAGACTCTGACAGGAGCACTCATTCAAGGGTACTACGACTATGCTTGCACCTCATGGTACCAAACAGTGGTGCAGTGGCAAATTGACAGTAGGTCAAACGCTCCACGCGCGTGCGCGCACATGCACAGTTTTTTTTGGCTGCTCTCGTCCTGCAGCTGGATACTATTGCCTCACAGCGCGGCCGTCAGCGCGCGGCCCAGAGAGCGCCACTGGCTCTGCGGCTCTGCAGCTGCATGCTTCTCCGGGAGTCCGGTTGGATAATGCCATGTAAAAAGCGATTGCGCGTACTTCAGCCTCAGTGACCGAGGTATAACGCCGTTATACCGAGTTATACCAGCACTGCACCACTGGTACCAAAGCACCTCAAAGGCACTAAAAACTAAATTACAAACATCTCAAAACAAACTGGTCAGACTACTGCTTGACCTTACTCCTAGAACCCACCTCACCCCTGCCCACTTTGACAACCTAGGATGGCTTAGAGTAGACGACAGAGTACAGCAACTTGCAATGGGCCTGGTCTACAAGATACACTACACGACCAAGGTACCCATGTACATGTCAAAATACTTCCCAAAGGTCAGTGAATACCACGATCACAACACCAGAGGGAGCTCCACAAATCATGTTAAACCCAGATTCGGCTCAAACAAGGGACTAAACACGTTTCGCAATTATGCCACATCAATGTGGAACGCCCTACCCAAAGCTGTAAAGGAATGTGAATCACTACCCACTTTCAAAAACACTCTAAAAAAACACCTACGGGAGACTGCAATTCGAAACTGGCCCCTGTAAATGTCCTAACACAACCCCCTCCAATGTACAGTAAAAATGACCATGTATGGTCTTGTCAATATTCCAATGTACAGTGTTGCTTGTACAGTTGTACAGTGTCCCCCACCCACCCCTCCTACCCAACCTCCCCCCACTCCTACCCAACATACAGATAATACAGTACTGTTACATCCAGAGTTTCTAAAAGAATATACATTTGAGGGGGAAGAAACTGTACACTGTCCCTGGACTCTCCTAGAGAAAGACAGCAGAGTGCAATAGTTTATCCAGGAATGCAAGGAATGCAAGCTCTTATGCTCACCGCAGGAGAGAATGACAACCATGGAGATGCCACTAAATTATGTGCCTATTTCACGTTTTGTGATAATCTGTCCTCTCTCTCTGTGGCTCCTCCTTTTCACCTCCTCCTTCCCTACACTACCTTCTCTACTGTCCACTTCGTCTTTCATTCTCCTTTCATTCCTTGAATCCTCTCCACAGGCTTGCGAGCTCCATGTGGCAGGGTACAAGTTCTCAGTGCTGAGCTCGGCCTTCGTGGTGCACAGAGGCTTCAAGGTCCAGGGCGAGTTCCACTCCAAGAAAGATGAGGAGAACAAGCGTAACCGGTTCTCTTCCGTAGCTTCAAGGAGGGCCTGAAGGCCAAGTACCCGGCCTCCACCAGGCGCTGCTGAGAAGAGAGGACACCGTTCTCCGGCGAAGGCGTTAGTCACACTTCAGTTATGTAGGTGGATGTGCAACAGATTTTCATCAGATTTAGCCACGCCCCAAATGTGGCTTTGGAGGCAGTGTTTTGACAACATTTAGTCATTTAGCTGAACACTTTTATCCAAAGCGACTTACAAGTTCTGTACAACAAGTCAGCAGGAAGGGTACAACTCTGGCAGCTAAGGGTAAGTAACGTTGTTCGTCAAACGGTGTCGATTCCACTATTCCAGAGCCACAGTGTTGAATCTGGCTATGGTTCTTTTCGGCTTGTTGGTTGTGGCTCCAACTTGCTGTTGGAGTCCTACTACTTTTGTGTACTATTACAGTTTAGTTGTAGTTTGATGATTTAATGGTCTAGTTTTCCACAATATGAACTTTAGTGGCACAGTGGCTGATACCGTACAGGCACGCACGGAGGTCAGGACATTTCAAAGTAAAAGCTCTACTCGGATGAGAAAATAGATGGTAAGGTGTATATCAGATTTTTATACTTTCTCCGTGCATTTGTTTAACCAGGGGAGTCCCGCTCTTTTCCATGGGAGCCCTGGGCCCTGTTCCCCGTACCTGGTTCAACTAAGTCGATCAAGATGTCATTATCCAAATTCAGTTAACCTGATGTTTGAAGCCGGGATTTTCCTGTTCCTCGAAGGTGGATTCAGTCTCGTTAACTCAAGCCAGACTTGAGACCCAGGATAAGTGCGCGCGGCCGCTCCAGTTGAAAAGCCAGCACGTATCGATAGCAGAGATCCTGATTCTCTAGCGGCATTGATTGATTAATTGATTTAAAACTTTATTAACATATTGCAGTACGGCTCAATCGCCTCGCCGACAAGTTAAATGCGTTATCTATAGGCTAATTTTAAGTCCCTCATTACCTCAATCAATCAGATTATATTTCTTTAAACTTGCCTGCTGGATTGAATAATCAAATGAGATCTTGCTAGCGAAAATAATTAGTTAAACTGTTATACAGAATAACGATACGGCTCTCTTCCCATTGATTGATGTATGGTCGATCTTTTACTTATCTCCACTGTGGTGTAACGGGTTCTTCTTTTGACTTTCACGCAGACGACCGGGGTTCGAAACCTAGTCTTTCCCTTCTTTTTGCGATGTAGGAATAATTCAATTTGGTGCACGTTGAGAGCTATATAAAGAATGACATCCTCAATGCATGTAGATTTATAATATTTTAACTTAAAACTAGGCTACTTTGGCGTATAATCATTAATATTATATTCCAAAAGATTATATTGGAAACACAGGGTTTTGAACACCGGTCGCTGGGTTGCCAGGATTGAGCACTACCGCTGCGCCACTGTGCCAGATGGGATAAATTCATTGTTTATACATTAATGAACGAGAGACCCGTGTTTAGAATATTCTTTATTTTGAATGAAGTTTTATCTCTTTATCCTCATTCATTAATGTGACGTCAACGGCTCATTCAATTTCTCAAATCCGTCAAACAGCGCATCTCATCAGACATCTTAATCCCAGTTACAATTAAAATAACCACATAATGTGTACATCGCACCGAGCGAGCGCCACGGTATATATAACGTGCATTATTTAGGACAAAGTGAATTTAGTATCAGCATTTTGGGTCTATTTTACATTTCAAAAGCCCCCTCTGGAAGAATGGAGCACAAAAACGTAATTCAGAATGGTATAATGCAGATCGTAGACTGTGGGAATAATTTCAGGAAACGGGCTGTCACTTCTTTGCGGGGGCGTGGCGATGGTTCATCCGGCTAACTTGAACTTAAACCCTGCTTTCGACCAGGCTCAAACTTTTGGATCTGTTGTCATGGTGATTTGGACAATCCAGATTCGGGGAACCGGAAAGTCCGGCTTAAGTCAGACTTCACCGAAAGTTATCCGGCTAACTCAGTTATCCAGGTACAGGGAACGGGGCCCTGGCCAAGACGGGCAGCAGTATAAATGAAAACAAAAATAAATAAAACTCTAAAGTAAAGCCTAATCAGCCTAGCATTGTGCCACAAAGGTTCATATTGTGTGGAAGACCATTAATCATCAAATTACAACTAATCCATACAAATCCCCCCAAAACATAAAATAGTAGGATTCCTACAGCAAGTCAGAGTGACCACGGAGCAGGCGATACAGATGCCTGATGTAAACAAGACGAAAGTCTTTTTCTGGTCTGTATCCTCTTAGCAGTTTTGTATTGTTTTGTATTGTACCCATTCTGCTATCTCTTAATAAAGTTTTCAATCAATCAATTCAATCAATCAAACGACCAACCAGCAGAAGAACACTGTAGGTGATCCAGATCCATTGCTGTGGCTTTGGAATATCAAACACTACCTCCAAAGCTTCATTTGGGACTAGATTAATCTCTTACTAAGGCTCTCCCGACCAAATTAAAAGGCCGGCATGAAAATCCCATCATGTAAGAGTTGTTTCTCTGAAGCTCATTAAGAGTTGTTTCTCTGAAGCTCATTAAGAGTTGTTTCTCTAAAGCTCATTAAGAGCACACGGTTTGTTATTTTTTTTTTAAAGCTGGGATGGCAATTCTGTTGCATATTCTGAGGAATACTTTTTCTGTGTGCCTGCTCGAACTGGAAATTGAGAAATTACTTTTGACCTCTGAGGAGTCGGCCCTTGCCCTTTTCTTCTCATTACCGCATGGGTGTTTGATCCAAATGGAGATAATGAAACAACTGGGAACATTTTGCTCTTATTACCCGACTGCTTCCACATCAACATGGATCTGTAGCCATGTGTCAAAGGCAGTGGAAGCCGTTACTTCACCACGACAGACGAGGCTGATGCCATCTCTTTCAGTTCACCAGTCTTTCCTATCCGACTGAAAACCAAGAAATGGTTCAGTAAAACAGTATCCAGTAGCGAGTATCGGCGCGATACCGGGCTGAAACACCTGCGCGCCATAGCGATTTAATGTTACATAAACCAGGAAGTGGGTACGAGCACGGTGCTATTTAATGATGATGAGAGTATTATCTTTCAGATATTTCAGTTAAATTAGACAATTAAAAGGGGAGGATGGTGCTTTGTTAAAATGTAATGTACAAATGTAACCGTATTCTCCCGTAATTTTCTACACAACAAAGTAGCTGTCAAAACTTGAATATCAAGTACTTGTATCGCTAATTGGGTGTGTACTCAAAATTAAGTAGCATCCAGTACATTTTTGCTTGGTCAGTAAAAAGTGGTATTCGCTCACCTAATGCAACAGATTTGACTGACAGGTGAAAGGCAGCCCCTCCTCATTCCTTGGGAGAGGGACCACGAAAGATACATTATTCCCCCCCCCCACAAATGTATCCTTCCTCTACCCAGTGGTGAATAATTTCTAATCCGCAAACCGCAGTTTGTCACACAGTAGTCTCCAGCATACATGTGCCCTTTCGAATGTCGTGCCAATCTGTGTACATCACTTAACCACTAGATGGCAGTAGTCACTCGATGGCAGAGTGTAGATTTGGATCACACATACTCCTACCTCTCTGCAGGCACACTACACTACACTATAGCCAACAGGGAACATTGCGCCAGTGTGGTTGGGTGTTTTTATGTGTGGTGTGAATTACATTACAAATATAATTCCCCACTATATTCCATAGGTCTTAATTACACTGCTTATTCGTATCGCAATGGAAACATGGGTTTGAAGAGATTTTATTTAATGTTTTATTTATTTATTCTTTTGCCACATGAGAACAAATGAGCACTAAAGAACTGTCCTGGAGAGACTTTGTGTCACAAAACATTTTGCCAATACAAGCAGGCTTTGACCTATTGGGAGAACTACTGTATTGTTGAGGATCCGATATTGGGTCATCAGTTGAGATTGGGAGAGCCCCGACGTTTTGAAAGGACCAAACTGTGTTGGGACTAGTGAGACAGAGTATGGGGGGTGGGCTGAGAACAAACACTACTGAGGGTGGCCGGGTAGCACAGCGGACTAAGCGGCTGTCTACCACTGCAGATACACTGGTATAGAATCCGGCTGTCAGCGGTACCTCCGTCTAGGCCGGCCGTCATACTGACACAATTGGTGGTGTCAGCGGGAGGGTAGCCAATGGGTGGTAATCTGGTCGTTGTAAACAGTGACTTCTACAGGTCGGTCAGGGCGCCTGCACAGCGAGGGAGGGAAATGGTGAAGGTAGTGTGATCCTCCCACGCGTTACACTTACTTGAGAGTCCTCGCTGTCAGGTGAAAAGAGGCTGCTGGCTGTCTCCTATGTATCGGAGGAAGCATGTGATAGACTTCAGGGCTCCCTAGACCGACCAGTGGGGGGCACACGCGTGCAACGACCAGGAAGAGGAGGGGGGAATTGGCATAACGACTAAATTGGGATGGGAGGAAAATACAGAAAAACAGGAGGAGGAAAAAGTAAAAAAAAAAAAAAAACACTACTGCATTTTATAAATGGGATTAGTAAATAGTAAACCTCTTGAATCCTATGTCATCAAGATGACTGGTGATGGATAGTAATCAAGTTATTTCACAATTAGGGATGTGCACAACTCCAACTTCTTGTATTCAATTATTCTGTATAGTTGCTACGACCACATAATTGACTATTTGGTATTTGTCAACTTCTGTTTGCTATTACAGGTACTATTAGGCATGAACATAATATTGATGGTGGTATACAATGCACTTAGTTTGGTTTATGATAATGAAACAAGGACATGGCTTTTGTTTACAGTCTTAGTAGTTCAGAAGTCTTTAAAGCCTGGAAAAAGCCTGATTAACTTCAAAGTAAATATATATATATATATATATATATGAAGCACTCAATCAAATAATCCAATAATTGATTTATTCGAGCACACCCCTACTTCAAATCACTGAATCGCATAACGGTAGACCAAATACACCATATCTCTCTGGAACGGGTCCAAAAAGAGTTCTGTGGAGTCAGATGTTTGTACACTAAATCGCAAAGCAGTGTTTATTGGGTACTTCCCTGATGTCTTCTGTACTGAAATGTTTCAGCAGAAATGCACATAATAGTATATTTATACAAGATGTTGATTGCTTTCAAGTGTCAAATATGACAACTATATACGTGTTGTTTTATTTTGAGAGTGAGTTTAAATAACAATTGGTTTACTTCTTTGGTTATTAATAGTGTTTGTATTTATATAGTGGAGGGAAATAATAATTTTTCTTGGACTGCAAATGACTGAATCTTAAAAATGACCCCTACCAGAGAAACTGTAGCAGAGAATTATATTTGGTATGGAACCACTATGACAGAATATGGTATTTTGAAGATTGATTTCAAGAATCTATATAGGCCTCCTGAGTTGGTGTGTTGCCAGTATTTTGGTGGTGCTTTATTTAAAATGTGTTGTTTGCTGACTTTATAATGCCGGTTTTATTTATTATTTCTGTTGATTTGTATTGTGTGAATTTCTATTAAACTACAGTATTTTATTTGACTTGGAATTAATTTGTATCCGTTACTCATAATAAAAAGTATTAATTTCATAATTCTCAATTGAAAAGGTATTGAGAAGTCTTGCATTACATTTCCACAGGGAAACCATTATTTTGGGGGCAACCCGGCTGTTGGGAGATGATATAATATTAAACACATGAAATGTTTTTGTATTCTAGTTGTTTTTGGAGCAGCTACCAGTGCAGCCGCCAGTTCAATGTCGCTATGTGTTGAAATTGGTATTAAATTCAAGTGCTATTAAAAAGGTCTTAAAACCTGCAGATTATACTGTTGTGCTATTATACTGAATATCAGCACGACCTCGAGTGTGATATCGCTTTTTATACATCCCCATTTATTAGTTTAACAGTAATAAGTGACAACACATGATTTGTTTGTTTATTTAATCATTTATTTAGCAAATAGTTCCACAACCTGAACACAAACATTTTCCTGCACAACTCGCTACTTTGTATATAGGTCTACATGTTAACTAGCACAGTTAGTTAGTACAACTAGCTACTTTGTATCATACACTTGTAAGGTAATTTAACTCAAATGTTACTTCTGGAAATATATCCATGTTTGCAGTGCACGTTTGTTACAATCTGATATCGATAACGACCGTTAAAGTAGCCTAATTAATGGTTAATTAATAGAATACCTGTGTTAATGAAGCCTAATTAACGGTTATTAATACAACACCTCTGCAGCAGAGTGATGCATATAGTTAAAAGTCCCAGTGTTGTTATACTGAATATCAGCACTCATGGAATGCCTCTTGTCCAATCAAATTACTTGGTTGGAACTAACTGTTAATTCAATAAACAGTTAATAAAACGTTAATTAAACATACCAGTATGGCCCTCAAGTTGGCATAATTGACCTGTGTCATATGAGACGAAAGGGCAGGCCGAGGAGAGCACATGACACAGTTGACATTCCCCCTTGGTGTTATGTCGTTACGAGCTCACACACCGCTATGGAGCTTTTAAAGACATCCCTAAACCAATAGCATGCAAAGGTGATTAAAGGGTCAGGCCAACATCCACTTAAAAGCTCCTATTTAGTAATTAAGATCTGTATTAAAGTGGATCCTGGAGAGCCTGGGGATCTCCGCTAGGCTTCTATATGATAGGGGCATAGATTGAATTAGATCTGTAATGGTAACTAACCAAGCATCTACTTGGGAGTACGAGGCTACAGCAGCTGAGCACAACCTGTGATATCAACGATTACTGAACTACTACTCAATTGTACTTTATTTAGCCTAAATCTCAGCAAAAAATTAAAATAAAAAAACACTTTCAATTTGAACGGATCAATGAAGAGAAATTTAATATAAATTAAGACACCACATTAGGTGTTTGCAAAGCTTTCACAAATACCAAATGTTGAGCTACTGACCATCCGTGTGTAGACTAGCAGCACGTGAGGTTTGCCACCTGATGACTATCTGTGGCTTAAGCCTGCATTACTGCACCTAATGATGAGGCACGCAGCATGGAGCAGCACGCAACACTTCGGATTGGTCACTGTGCCTTTTGACCTCAACTGCTGCAGGGTTTTCCTTATAGACCACCGCAACACTTCTGGTATTCTGATATCATGTGAGAGAGCGGGGGGAGGCAATGAATGAGCTCAATGTAACGCGGAAGTGCAGTGGTCTATTAGGGACGTAGAGAGCTCTGAATTGAGCTCTTTATTTGCGACATGTTTTGTGGGTCATCTCATATTTACAATGACCCATCTCCCCCCCCCCCTTTTTTATCCACTTTTTCTCCTCTTTTTCAATTCCACTGTGCCAATTCTTCCCTCCCCTGTCTTGAACGTTGAAATGGGTTCAAACGGGTTCAAATAAGAACCCGTCCGCCTCTATCATGTAGTCCTCTGTCTCCATCGGGCATGTAGAGACCGACGCATCCTCACCTGGCTCCAGCAACTCCCATTTTCTATTTTTCTCCCATCCCAATTTCGTATTGTCCAATTCTACCCTCTCCTGTCTCGAACGTTGTTAGGCCATGCCTCCCACAAGCCGGCTGCAATGTGGACTAAGCCTTACATCACGTGTCCCCTCCGGTACTCGAGGAAGCAGCAGTCGCATCTTTTCACCTGCACAGCGCGATCTCTCAGCGTCGGGGGTCTGCGTTTGGAGGGCACGCCGCCCCCGTCGCTTCCTGATTCTGCTGTGCAGGCGCACCAACCGACCTGTAGGAGTCGCTGTCCACAACGTCCGATCCCCACCCATCAGCTTCCCACCCCCTAATACTGCCAATTGTATTAGTATGAACGACCAGCCAAGCTGATAGCAATGCGGAGCGCTGGGCTCGAACCCAGCGTCTCCTGCATTGGTGGTGAGCGCCTTGCCCACTGCACCACCTAGCCAGGTTGTTACATCGTTGAATTGATTGAGTGAGCTTTTGATACAAGGACAGGTGGTATTATGTGTTTTGATGCAAAAAAAAGTTTTGAAAAGGCTTAACTTTTCCATCTATAAGTCAAACTCAAAGAATCTATTTACATACTACAGACTTTACATAATTTACATGGGCCTCATCAGAACAGTCTTTTGTTCTGGTACAATGATGTCTATCGACCATATTCACATGCCAGCCATTTTGCTCTTATGTACGCTACCGCAGCCTCCCAGGCAGAACCAACAGGACCACAAATAGTTTCTTCCCCTCAGCTGTCAGACTTCTGAATCAAAACTCTACTTAGCCCACTACACCTCACTGTATGCCTGTGTATATAGCCCATAGCTTATGTAGATTTTATTTTAATTATTATTTTAATTATTAGAATTCTTCTCTCACCATTGCACATTGTGCTAACCATTGCACTTTACTGTACAGTTTTATTTATATGTGTCGTATTGCAACTGACTGTTGATTGTCACATCCTGGTTGGATGTACACAATCACGTTGCACTGTCTTGTACTGACTGTGTAATGACAATAAAGTGAATCCAATCCATTGTCATGCTCATGTTGAGATTCCTTGCCATCCTGTTTGACAGAGCAAAATGGCCGCCGTGTGAATATAGTCAATATAGTCTGCTCCCATGTCTATGCCCTGCCAGCTCCTCCCATAAGCTAGTTGCTGAGAGAGATCTAAAGGTGTCACCGGCTTTAATAATGATACCCTATTTATGGATTCTTAGTCAGACAGTAAGTGTTAAACTTGTACATGTAATAAATCATTAATCTCCAATAAACCTTTCTTTTCTACCTCCCTCTAAATTGCCCTCCTCTCAAGTTGTACCACGAAGGCCTCCTAGAGTGATGCTATGAGCAGGGTAGGAACATTTTCTGTTGATCCCCAGAACACGCCAACATTTGGGGAAATTAGCTTATCGTCTTCTCCAGAGAGAGACAATAAGATAGATACCAGTTTCCTCTATGCGCGTTCAGTAGAAAGCTACCTGGCTGCATGTTAGCCTAGCTTAGCACAATCATGTCTGCTTCCATTCATTGTGCTAAGCTAGGCTAACGTGCAGCCAGATAGCTTTCTACTGAACGCACAGAGAGGAAATTGGTACCTATCTTCTTGTCTCTCTCTGGAGAAGACGGTAAGCTAATTTCCCAAAATGTTGGCTTGCTCCTTTAACATCAGTGTGATGATTGTGACACTCTCTACGACTAGCTGTATACAACTAATTTGACTTCTATTACATTTTCGATACCTTTCCCACCCCTGGGTCATTTTAGGAACTCCAAACCTATTGATTCCCTAACCTTGCGGGCACTGGTCACTGCTGGCCCACTTGACTGTAAAATACTAGAAACTATCTTTCATTCTTCTCTGCGTACGTCTCGTCCCCGGTGCTATTAATGTTCTTAACCCCCCCCCCCCCCCTTCCAGGATGTAACTGTAGCAGGTGGAGTAGGAGTGGGAGGTGGGTGGGCTATATGGATCAAGAGAAGTATTAGGCAGGTTTGGTGAGGTAAAGTGCGGTTTATCTCGACAGCTTTGGGGAGCAACGGCTTATTTGGGTCAGGGAGCTTTACGACATAAGCAATTAGGGCTGCCCTCTCTTGTGTATGCTAGCAGGAGGCTTCCCGCCATCAAGATTAGCTGCCCTGCTCAGGCACAGAGAGCTGCACGGCTTCTGGTCAGCAGGGGAAGCCAGCTGGGCTATGAGATGAGGAGGTGATGTCTGGGTGGGCGGGGGGGGGGGGTCCTTTGAGAGACGAGGGCAAAGGGTGAGGATGTCAGGGACAAAAGGGCAACTTGTACATATAGAGGTTAGGGATGCACGGGTCAGTAAGTTGGCAAGAACTAAATGAGTCCACGACCCATACAGACGGAATGCATTCAAGGCATGAAATGCAAACAGACTGAAGTGTCCATCCGCTGTAGCACGTTTAGAGGCTTTTCTTTTGTTTAGCAGCAATTAAGAAGTTCTTGAGTATTGAAGACTTTTACAAGTCGTTTGACAGGAAGGCTTTACAGGTGATTACGTGGAATGGTTCAGAAACAACAGTAAAGAGCTCTATGTGTGTTAATTGGACGACTATCTGCCTTACGGGGGAAATTAAATTGTAAAAATTATTAGTTGTATTCCTAAAAAAAATATGAGTGAGTGAGTTTTAGCTTTTTGTATTTTTGTTATTAAACACCCTCCATCTGCCTCGTTTGTCTGCACCACTTAAGTCAAAGTAGAGAAGTATTTGCTATTGAATATACTTGAGTATCTAAAGTAAAAGTATGTATTCTACATGATGTTTGTGTATTCCAGTGCTTGGGAGCGTTCAATCCTCGATCAATTGACCTCTGAGGGTTATGTTAAAGTGGTATGTAAGTTATGCTGCTCTGATTAAAGGTTATGTTAAAGTGGTATGTGGTCCAGTTATGCTGCTCTGATTAAAGGTGTTAAAGTGGTATGTGGTCCAGTTATGCTGCTCTGATTAAATGTCATGTTAAAGTGGTATGCGGTCCAGTTATGCTGCTCTTATTAACGGTTGTGTTAAAGTGGTATGTGGTCCAGTTATGCTGCTCTGATTAAAGGTTGTGTTAAAGTGGTATGTGGTCCAGTTATGCTGCTCTTATTAACGGTTAGTGTTAAAGTGGTATGTGGTCCAGTTATGCTGCTCTGATTAAAGGTTGTGTTAAAGTGGTATGTGGTCCAGTTAGGGCTTGTGTCCATAGCCGACGTTTTATGAGTTGTCAGCTCCTTTCTGTCATTCATTTCTATGCTGGAGAAGCGACAGGCACGCTCCTCTTCCCAGCGACGCGCCTCGCGTTTTATGAGCTCTGGGCGGCAGCGTTTTTGGCGGAGCGCTCCCAGCTCATAAAGTTGAAACTAGTTCAACTTTTGGAAAAGGAGCGCGCTCATCAATGTAACTCATCGAGGAAGGGGCGGAGCCGCGGCTGGTGCGAGCCTCAGAAAAAACGCTCTGAGCTTTTTTTTTTTCTTTTTCAAAGCGGTCCGCCTTGAAAAAAAGGCTTTGAGTGGACACATGCTCAAGCCTTATGCTGCTCTGATTAAAGGTTATGTTAAAGTGGTATGTGGTCCAGTTATGCTGCTCTGATTAACTCACTGGGCGTCAATAACGAGTATACTCGTGTTTCGCCCCCAAGCGCTGAGTGCCAATAACTTGGCTGGTTCTCCTCCTACCTCACAGACAGACACCAATTCATCTCCCTCTCCGGCCACACCTCCTCCCCCTCCCCAGTCACACAGGGGGTCCCCCAAGGCTCAGTCCTTGGCCCCCTGCTCTTCATCTGCTACATTCTCCCCCTTGGTCACATCATCCGTAAATACCACCTCAACTTCCACTGTTACGCTGATGACACCCAAATCTACATCAGTACACAATCCCCCCACAGCCCACCCCTCAGTCACATTGAATCCTGCATCACATAACTCCAAACTTGGATGACTCACAACTTCCTCAAACTGAACAGTGACAAGACTGAACTTCTCATCATTGGCACCAAAACCACCCTCACCAGATCCGGACCCATCACACTCACCATCAACGACTCCACCATCACCCCCTCCCCCCTAGTCCGAAACCTTGGTGTCCTCCTTGACCCCACCCTCTCATTTGACCCCCACGTCCGCTCCATCGTAAAAATATCCTACTTTCACCTCCGCAACATTGCAAAAATCCGTCACTGCCTCTCCCCCCCTGCTGCTGAATCCCTCATTCACGCCTTCATCTCCTCCCGCCTGGACTACTGCAACTCCCTCCTCACTGGTATCACCTCCCGCTCCCTCCATAAACTGCAAATGGTCCAAAATTCAGCCGCCCGCCTCCTCACTAACACCCGGTCCCGCGAACACATCACTCCTGTCCTCCACTCCCTCCACTGGCTCCCGATCAAACACAGCATAAACTTTAAAACACTACTCCTCACCTTCAAAGCCCTCCACAGCCTGGCCCCCCCCTACCTGACTGATCTCCTTCTTCCCTACCGCCCCACCCGTTCCCTCCGGTCCTCCTCCACTGCCTCCCTCACTGTCCCGACATCCAAGCTTAAAAACTTTGGAGATCGGGCCTTCTCTCGTACTGCACCCCGACTCTGGAACTCCCTCCCCCAGTCCATCAGAGACTCCCCTACACTCTCCACCTTCAAAGCTCACCTCAAAACCCACCTGTTCTCCCTTGCCTTCAACCCCCCCCACCCATAAACCCCCCCCCCCCCCCCTCCAACCTGATTGATGTCTGTCTCCAGTCTTTTTTGTGCTATCATGCTGTCTTCCCTGTTCCCCCTATGGTCTCATGTTCCTTTTGTTTTTGTTTCTTTGTTGTTTCTTTGTTTTTGTTTCTTTGCTTTTGTTTCTTTGTTTGTACTCTTGCTCAGCGACTTCGGGTTATTGAGAAGCGCTATATAAATTAAATGAATTATTATTATTATTATTATAACGAGTATACATGATCTCAAGAAGGTATTGAACGAGATCAGTGGCAGTTCTTCATGTCTGGTCATTATTAGCATGGTGTTATTCACTGTCAAAGATGCAAAGAAAAATCATAATTCATATTCTCCTTTGTTTCATCGCAAAGGATACATTCACTGAAGTCCATGGATGTCCCTAGATACCAAGAATATGCAAATGTCCCTTGTAGAAGTGGAGCAATATTCCATTTACTTAGGTATGTATTTTAGGCGGATTTTCAGAAAATAGGCTCCGGGCTTAACGTTGATTAATGTCCTTGAGTGCCATCATCCACTTCAATGATAGCGTTAAAAACGCATAATCTATGTTTTAAATTATGGCTATGTGTCTAATCTGCCCGTCGCTTATCAATGACTTGTTTGCAGTCAACATTGTCGAAACGGATTGTTTTTTAATTGGTTCATATCCTTTTTATAGCATTTCGAAAAGCTATCGTTTTCTCGAAAATTTCCGGAAAATAGAAAGATTCCCTCATAAACGGCATTTATTGGAATATTCTCGAATACACTAGACACGTTGTCATTTATCGGCCTATTTATGAATCGTTTTCAAATAAACGCTAGATTATTGATAGTATATGTGTACTTATGCACGCTATAGAAGCGAGCTGAGAAATCGATTACCTCATTTCCTCAACATCACACACACACACACACACACACATACACATACGGGACACGCTGTTATCTCAGTGAATACAGCTCTGATTATCCTAAAACTGGTAACATAGACTCCTTACCTTAGATCAGATGTTCTCCAAAAAGATTATTCCAATTCCTGATCGCCATTCCAAATATCGATCGCGTTTATTGATTGATTGGCTGCTGTAAATATATATTCCAGGCTGCTTTCCAACTCGCAATCACTTCCATGTTCATCAGATCCCTCGCCAGCATAATGGAGCCAGTTGGCTCCCCCCACACAGATCCACCAGTCTAATCGAATGGCCTGCAGTTACACAGGGATAGACGATAGGGGGTGGTATTTTCCCATCTGAGCTCCTAGAGGGGCTGCTGTACCAACGGGAGACTCGGTTGATGAAATATGAATTCAGATCGCTAATAAAAAAATCAAACGACAATTCGCGTCGTCGGCACTCAGCGGGGGGCATGAAAAGACGACATAACACGTCGCTGGCACTCAAAGTGTTAAGAGGTTATGTCGTTTTTGGCACTGAACGACTTAGGCCCAGAAACGACTTAACTCGTTTTTGGCACCCAAAGTGTTAAAGTGGTATGTGGTTCAGTTATGCTGCTCTGATTACATCCTCTTGAAATTGACAGGCATCAATTGTGAAACTATATAATCTTCATACATTTTTGCCCTGTTGTCTGTGCAAAATCTTTTTCTTCAAAGTAACTAGTAACTGTTGGGTTCAGATGAATGTAGTGGAGTAAAAAGTACAATATTTCCTTTGGAATGTAGTGGAGTAAAAGTATAAAGTTCCCTAAAATGAAAATACTCACATAAAGTAAAAGTAGCTCGAAATTGTACTGAAGTACATTACTTGAGTAAAACTACTTAAGTAAATATGTTACTTTCCACCACTACCAAATTTTGTAACGGGAGTGAGAGGTAGGCAACCAAGTGGGAGGAGATTCCGTGGGAAGAGTGGTGTAGGGAGGGGGGGAGACGCGTTACGCTCCTAGCCGCAGGCTCTGAAGCGGGGGTTGGGAAGAGGGAATGAATGAATGAATGAATGAATGAATGAATGAATGAATGAATGAATGAATGAAAACTTTATTTAACAGATTGCAGAATGGGTACAATACAGTACGGCTCAATACATACAATTGTTAAGGGGATGCAGACCTGAGAAAGACGTTTGTCTTGTTTCCATCAGGGTCCCCCATTTTCAATTCATATAGACATATATGACATACATGACATACAGATAGTCAGTACTGCTACATCTATACATTTATGACATACCAGATTTGCAAATACAGTACTTTTTGTGATACAGAAGGAGTCAAGAAAAGGGAGTATATACATTTGACGTAGAAACTGTACATTGGAGGTTGGGTGGGGGGGGTTGGGTACATTGGGATATTGACAACCATACTGGGTAATTTACATTGGAGGTGGTTGGGGGGGGGGGGGGGGGGGCGGGGGGCACACTGTATAAACAAGTAACACTGTACATTGAGGGGGGGGGGGAGGAGACACTGTACAAACAAACACAATTGTACATTGAACTATTGACAAGGGAGAATCTTTGAGCGGGGAGGAAGGCACTGGGGGCTGTAGACCAGGGGTCTCAAACTCAATTTACCTGGGGGCCGCTGGAGGTAGAGTCTGGGTGAGGCTGGGCCGCATCAAATATTCCACAAAAAAGGGGTTTCAAGTATTCCAAAAAAAAGTACAACTGATCCAATCGTCTCAATCTTTAGCAATAACAATTCAGAACATGAACAGTTCTTCAGAACATGAACGGTTCTTCAGAACATAGGCTTCTCAGTGGTGTCAGTGGACTCATCCACAGCTATGGAAATGCACTGTGCATTTTTTTTATTCTATCACAAAGCTGTTTATTCTGGTTGCTGTGCGATTTGAGGGGGATTTGCTTTTGTTTGCCTTCAAACATGGCCTCCATCACTTCAGTCATACATTATTTTATTATGTATGCATCAGAGAGAGAGAATGGCTTCTTGCCACTGAGTGAGGACTTGGTATCTGTATGTCATATATGTCCTGATGAATTGAAAATGGGGGACCCTGATGTAAACAAGACGAAAGTCTTTCTCTGGTCTGCATCCCCTTAACAATTGTGTGTATTGAGCTGTACTGTATTGTACCCATTCTGCAATCTGTTAATACAGTTTTCAATCAATCAATCAATACACATCAATTCTAGCCTCCGATCCCATGACGTAATTTATCTCCTGCGGAGTGAGGATTATAAAATGAACGTGTTTTAAAGTGTGATGCTGTTTGTCATTTTAACAGCAGATACACTTTCTTAAATTCCATTGTCCCCGACAGAGCGTGTGACGGGGAGCTCGGACGGGATGTGTTTTGCTTGGTGTTATTATAGCATTAGCTGAAAAGCTAGCGTTAGCTACGTTACATCAAATCAGATGATGGCCTGTCCTTTCTCCAGGACCTGACACTCTGTCCGTCTATCAACAATAATGCACCCACGGTGAATCGTATTTAAGTCAAGTAGCTACTGACTAGCGTTAGCTCAGCTGACTAACGTTATCAAATGTCAATGTGAAAACCTTGCGGGGAAGACAAGCTAGGTCAGCTAGCTTAGCTTGACAACGGTCCCGTGGCTAAAGTTGGTGCTATTCATAACCCAGCAATAATGGCTGCAGACCTGCAAGCAAAGTACAGCAAGTTCCAAGTGCCAAAGGATAAGAGTCTCTGAGGCGGAGTCTCAAAAGAGAATGTTGAATATTTATTTTGCATCGAAAATCACAACATTCGAACGTCACTACTAGCCAGAGTCTCTGCGACTGCTACAGACTGGGTAGCGAGTGCAACACCGTCTAATGTCCGTGCGGATCATTGGAGTAGGGTATATCTGCAGTGCCGCAGCCCCATAAAACGTCCAACTCTCGCGCAACGACTCAGCAAACAGTTGCGTGCGGGCCGCATTAACACTACACTTTGACGTCAAGTAGGGGCCGCAAAATATCATCCCGCGGGCCGCAAATGGCCCGCGGGCCGTGAGTTTGAGACCCCTGCTGTAGACGGAATTTTCACTTGGAATTCAGTTGCTAGGGAACAGTTTGAACCCAAATGTATTTCTAGTCAGCGACGTCTTCATCAGGACATTTATGACATACAAGACATACAGACATACAGAACTGTACGTAGTAAAAAGAGATCATGAAAAATATATACTGTATATCCGAAGGGGAAGAAACTGTACATTTTCAAAAGACAGCTTTGCTCAGGCATTTCAATTAAACATCAGGGATATCCTGATTTTTTTTTTAGCCTATTTTAAACTGAATCAAACCTCACTTTTTTGACTCTATCTAATCTATTCT
This sequence comes from Notolepis coatsorum, assembly GCF_963971535.1. Taxonomy (NCBI): domain Eukaryota; kingdom Metazoa; phylum Chordata; class Actinopteri; order Aulopiformes; family Paralepididae; genus Notolepis; species Notolepis coatsorum. Next base: position 175,235,661 of record NC_140168.1, read on the forward strand.
ATTTTATTATTTGTATTACTGAAAAACTGTGATTTACCTTACCTTGCTACCTCTCTATCTTTTTGTATAAAATTTTTTATGCTCGCTTATGCCTGTATTTTTTACTGTTGTGAAGCACTTTGAACTGCAACTTCTGTATGAAAAGTGCTATACAAATAAAGTTATTATTATTAAAGTTATTATATTGGTGGGGGGGGGGGGATTTGGACATTTACAGGGGCCAGTTTCTAATTGCAGCCACCCGTGAGAGCGGTTTTGAAGGAGGGTAGGGATTCACATTCCTTCACGTTGTGGGTAGGGCATTCCACATTATTGTGGCATAATTGCAAAACGTGTTTAGTCCCTTTTTTTTGCCGAATCTGGGTTGACCATGATTTGTGGAACTCCCTCTGGTGTTGTGGTCATGGAATTCACTGTCCAATACAATCCATATGGATTATAGCAGCTGGAGCAAACATTTACCATATTCTGTTCATGAGAATTGAGATCAAACTGTCCAGTTTGATAGATCAATGCATGCGTAAAAAGATGCACATACAGTATGTTTGCCTTTCATAATTAGGCCCATTTGAAAGAATTCATCTTAAAGTTAGAACCTGTAATGCCATCAAACTGTGACCTCTAGGTAAAATATCTCTGCTTGATACTGCACTTTGTTTCCTTTTTTTGTTTTGATCTGATGGTAAATGGTGCATTTATATAGTGCTTTTTATCAAAAGCGTTTTACAGTTTTGTTCTTCACATTTTACCCGTTCACTCACTGATGGCGGAGGCGACCATGCAAGGTGCCAACCTGCTCATCGAGAGGGAAGGAGGGAAACCAGCAACCTAATCAGCCGGTGTGTGTTGATCTTAGTTGTTAGCGTAAGGTCTCAATGGTCGTCATCAGTATAAGTATAAGTAGTCTTTATTTGTCATCAGATTAACACACACACGATGAGCGACCCACAGGAACACACACATGCACTGAGTCGCTGACGAAATGTTCTCTGCACCTCCCATCCCATGATCCTTCCCCCCAACGGCAGCCAGGAGCAGACAAGGGCTGCAGCGAGCGCCGCGCCCGGGGACCAATCCAAGTGCTCCTGTCCGTCTTCGTCAGGGACCAGACAGCGTTAGCGATCTGTTGTGCATGTTTTTCCATTGGGTTTATCTTATCGGGAGGGGAAACCCTTGCGAGCGCGTCTCGCTCTGCCATATTGAGATATCATCTCCATGCATATATTGTGCATGTGAAAAAGTTGACACATGCACGTCACTTGCATGTGACCACGCCTACTCCAGTGTGTTCCTACAAAACACAGGAAGTGGTCACGCTTACACCCTTCCAAGTCTGAATTCCATGCGTGAAAAACATCCAAGGGTCCTCAGGGCGCTGAAGAGCGAGACGCTCTGTCAGTATTCATATAACTAGGGTTATAGGATAACCTTCGTTATATTACATCTGACATCGCGTCTTGCTCTGCCATATTGAGATCAAAAGGGGCAGAGCGGACGCGTGGCCATGTCAAATGCACCCCCTGAGGGCCCATAAGCCCCTGACCAGGGGGGGAGGGGAGTCCCGTCCACCCGCCCATCCTAACGAGGGGGGGGAGGCAGTCAACTACAACCAACGTACGAAAAAGGGACTAGTCACCCTAGAACGCACAGTGCAAGCGGGACCGCGTGTGACAGAGCACTCCGCGGTCCACACCCACACACACCTGCTAGCCCACCTGATGGCGGGGTGCAGGAGAGGTCCTTGCCCTCAGGACTGCCTGGGAGACAGAGCCCCCAGTCATGTCCATGAGGTAAAACCTAACAAAAGGACCCGGGGAGGACCAGGAGGCCACAGCACAGATGTCCTCCACCGAGGCCCCCCCAAACAGGGCAGCGGAGGCCGCCACTCCACGAGTGGAGTGTGCCCTGACGCCTGCGGGGGGAACCTGTCCAGCCAAAGTGTAGCAGAGGGCAATGCCCTCGCACAACCAATGTGACAGGCGTTGCTTGGACAGCGCCTTACCCGCGTGAGAGCCACCGTAACAAACAAACAGTTGATCGGTAGCCCTGAGATCCTGCGTGTGACTAAGGTAAACCATCAGTGCACGGACAGGACACAACAGGTGAAGGCTCGCCTCCAACTCACTAGCGTGAGGAGGAGGGTGAAACGCCTGGAGCATAATATCCCTGGAGCGATAAGAACTCCGGATATTCTTTGGCACAAAAGCCGGATTAGGCCTCAGAGTCGCACTGCTATCGGCCTGAATAGACAGGCACTCGGACTGCACCGAGAGAGCACACAGCTCACCCACGCGTTTAGCGGAGGTGATGGCCAGAAGGAACGCGGTCTTGAAAGACAGTCGATCCAATGGCGCCTGCTCAAGCGGCTCAAACGGGGCCCCCAACAGCCTTTCCAGGACCAGTTGGAGGTCCCAGCTCGGAGACAGAGCACGTTCCACAGGCTTGAGACGCCGTGCACCAAGCAGGAAATGTCTCACGAGAGGGTGGCTGAACAGCGTTCTGCCCTCAAAGCCCACATGACAAGACGATATAGCTGCAGCGTATACCTTCACTGTCGAGGCCGACAGCCTATCCAGGATAGACTGGAGGAAGGACAGAACCAAGTTCAGGGGGCATGACACCGGGTCCAGGCCCCCAACCTCACACCACTCTTGAAACATACGCCACTTCCCTGCGTAAACCGCGGTAGTGGATGGAGCGCACGCGTTCTGGATGGTGTTAACCACAGTAGAGTTAAGATGCATCCCCTCCAGATTCACCCTTTCAGCAGCCAAGCCATTAGAGCAGGGCTGTACGCTAAGCTTTTTCACTAGGGGCACACTTGCCCCTAAATGAGAAATTTAGGGACAAAAAATATTTTTTAGGGGCACATTTTTAATAACAATTTTACCATTATTTATATCGATTGTTTTTGATTTAAAAAAAAAGAAAAAAATTTATTTTATATAATTTTTTTTTAATAAAATATATATATTATATAATCATACTTGTAGTTGTATTATCTGCGAGACACCACGCAACAAGTCTAAATGCTTGCTATATGCAACCAGCTCCACTGTCTGTACTGAGTAGCCTCCAGCTACGGCCAGGATTCTCTGGAGCTGCAGCTGGGCCCTATACTGTAGCCTCCAGCTACGGCCAGGATTCTCCGGCGCTGCAGCTGGTCCCTATTGACTATTCAGCGTGCCCTCAGCTCGAATACGCATCGACTCAGTGTTATAAGACATTGATATCAGGACGGAGCTATCTGAACTATTTAGTTTAATGGGACGTTTCGTTTTTGAACAGTAAGCTAACGCAAGCTATCATGCACTACTAGACTTACTGGAGCATTTGTTGATAGCTATCAGTAGCTAGCCGGCTGGCAGGCTCACCGAGGTCCCAGTGTCCCACTAGAGACTAGTGTTTACAACAGCCACACGGAGACGCCGCAGCTCTCTCCGTGTGTCTGAGTTCAGTTCAGTTCGGCTCACTATAGGAGGTCGCGCGTCGAAAATATGAAGCAATACTAACGTTACTTTTCTTCATAGCTAAATCAGCCAGTCTATCAGAGTGAGTGCTCAGTCCATTGTTCCCGCTGATCATACCTGCTGAGTGCTCACTGCTCAGCTCGCGTGAGTGACGGCATCGCGTCATCACACGCCTTGGATAATTTAGGAGTGAAATGCGAATCCAAGGCTTGAAAGCACTACTCGCAAGCCCGCCCCCAGATAATATTTACCAATCGCAACGGCCAATTAAAGGGGCAATTCGCGACGATATCATCGCACTGTACAGCCCTGCATTAGAGGCTGCCCCAGAACAGGAGGCAGAAACAGTGTTCCGCGTGCCTGAGAGAGGGCCTGCGGTGACCACGGAACAGGCCACGGCGGGGCCACCAAGATCTGAATCAGGGCCGGGAACCACACAGCTGTGCCCCGGTCCGGCGCGACCAGGATCAAAGTCCTGCGCTCCTGATGTACCCGCTCCAACAGCTGAGCTATCAGGTGTATGGGGGGGAACGCGTACAGAATCCCGGGCGGCCACGGATACATCGAGAAGGCATCCACTCCCAGAGAGGGGTTGTCCTTCCGACTGACCGAGAACCACAGAGGGCACTGGTAGGACTGACTGCTTGCAAACAGGTCCACAGCGGCCTCCCCGAATTGGTCCCAGACCTGTCTGACTATGTCTGGACGTAGTCCCCACTCGTCTGGGTGGGGACCGCCCCGCGACATCACGTCTGCACCCACATTCTCCCTGCCAGGGATGTGGAGAGCCCTCAGGCAGGAGTTCGACCGCCGCCCGGTGGAGACGGGGGGAGCGTACTCCTCCCTGTCTGTTGATATACGACGCTGACGTCGTGCTGTCCGTCCTGATCAGAACATGCTCGCCCACCACACGATGGCCGAGCTGTTTGAGGACTAGAAGCACTGCCTTCAATTCCAACACATTGATATGTAGTGCAGACCGGGCAGCATGGTCTTGCCAGCTGCCCCCTACTGTGTCGGTCTGACACGTCCCCCCCATCCCGTGAGGGAGGCGTCGGTGAAGACCGTGACGTGTGATAGCCTGCTGCCCATGGGGACCCCGCTGGTGAGGGCCCGAGGCCCCCCCCAGTGGGCGAGGTCCCCCAGTACTGACATGGGAACCTTCAGCTGCTTCCACTTGCCTCTCACAGGGTCTATTTTCATACTGAAAAACCACCTCTGTATCCTCCTCATGAAGAGGAGGCCAAGAGGGACAGATGCCATCATACCGAGCAGGCGCATCACGGACAGCGCCGTAACCGTCCTGCCAGGACGGAACCTCCCGAGCGCGCCGAGAATATCCTCTCGCCGCCACTCTGAGAGGGTTGCCCTCATAGACCTTGCGCTTAGAATTAAGCCCAAGTACTCCACCTGTTGACTGGGAAGAGGGGTACTCTTCTTCCAGTTCACAGCAAAACCCAGGCTGGTGAGGAATTCCACCAACTGCCTGGTATGAGACCTGGCGATCTCCTCTGACCGGCTGAGGACCAGAATGTCATCTAGGTATAATAAAATTCATATCCCCTGACGACGCAGAGGTCCCAGCGCGGTCTCCATGCACTTAGTGAAGGTGCGAGGAGCCAGAGAGTAGCCGAACGGCAGCCTCTGGTATTCGTACGCTATGCCCTGAAACAGGAAGCGTAGGTATTTCCTGTGAGGAGGGAAGATCGGGATGTGAAAATACGCATCCTTCAGGTCTATGGAGGTGAACCAGTCTCCCACTCTGACAGCACATAACAGGTGTTTGACGGTCAACATTCTGAACCTTCTCGCCACCGATTGAACGCGGACAGGTCCAGTATGGGTCTGACACCCCCCGATTTCTTGGGCACCAGAAAATATCAGGAGTAAACGCCACTCATCGCGTCCTCCCATGGGACCACGACGATGGCCTGCTTCGCCAACAGAGAACGGATCTCGTCGGCCAGAGCTGTCACTGCCGCGGACTCTGACAATAGAGTCTGTATCAAACCCCAAAACGGAGGGTGGGGGTATGCAAACTGTAACACAAGCCCCGCCCTCAGCATTCTCTCCATCCACACCGACATATGGCACTTCTGTAGCCATACGTGGTGAAAATCCCAAAGCGCCCCCGCTGCCAACTGGCGCTGGTCTGCTAAGAAGTTTCAAGTTTCTTTATTAGTTGTCATACAGAAGTACAGAATACTTTTATACAAAATGCTTCTTTCTGTTATGCTCCAGAGACTGTGCTAGACAAAAATAGATAAGTATAAAAGAGAGAGATTACATTTGGAGCCCTCTGATTGGTCGATAGGTTTAAGGGGGCGGGACTTAGGGGTATGTCATACCTTATAAGGGCATATAGCAAAGTTTGATGGATCGTAACCACGCCCCCTTTTTTAGATTATTTATGACCCCTAGGGCTTCTCTGATTGGTCGAGAGGTTCAAGGAGGCGGGACATCCGGTTTAGGAGGCGGGACATCCGGTTTCGGAAGGGGAGGGGTTGTAAGGGCGGGGACTTCCGTTTTTAGAAAAAATTATTCAAAATAAATGTTTTTTTAATTTAAATTTTTTCAAAATAAAAGTTTTTCAAAATAAAAGATTCAAACGTTTTTTTTTATTTTACAGATTGTATTTGTGTATTCCAAGGTTTTCAGAATAAACATTTCACAATATGTATTCCAAAAGTCTTAAGAATATAGTTTTACAATAAGTATTCCAAGGTTTACAGATTAAACATTTAAACTGTGTGTGAGAATTAAGTTACAGAATTAAGAATAAAATACATTTTGTGTATTCCAAATGCCAAATGTAAAATACAATGTATTATTCTTCAGAAATGTTCAATGTATCTGTGTTCAGAATAAGTGTATCTTAAGAATAAGTGTATCTTCTGTTTGCTGTTGGTGTGTAGAAAGAATTCTCCCCTGCTGTGTGTTCTCTCAAGTGTCTCTCAGCAGATTGAAATGAAGCGCTGCAGCTTCTCTGAAGTGACAGCCCCCTGCGTTGTCGTGAAGGCGGGAGAATGACGATGGCCAATAGGGAAGCCTAAAACTGCCATATGCAGCTTCTGTCAAAGCAGATTTATGACCCTCAGACTTCCCCCTTTCTGCAGAAAAAACGGCCCCCAAGGTGTGGTTGTGCGTGTATGTCTATTCATGGAGAATGCCTAATGCATGTTTGTGTGATTTTTTTTAAAGAAAATTACAAAATGTAGGGTGCCTATATTTTAGTTTCTTGGAGAATGCCTATATTTTTCTGGTTTCATATGGAAGAGTGTGTTTAAGCAAAAGTCTAAATAAAAGAAAATACAAATGCAAGTGAATAATAGGTTGATGTTGTTTGAAAAAAAATAGTGATAACTTGTAACCATAATAAGTATGTATGTATGTATGTATGTATGTATGTATGTATGTATGTATGTATGTATGTATGTATGTATGTATGTATGTATGTATGTATGTATGTATGTATGTATGTATGTATGTATGTATGTATGTATGTATGTATGTATGTATGTATGTATGTATGTATGTATGTATGTATGTATGTATGTATGTATGTATGTATGTATGCATGCATGCATGCATGCATGCATGCATGCATGTATGTATGCATGTATGTATGTATGTATGTATGTATGTATGTATGTATGTATGTATGTATGTATGTATGTATGTATGTATGTATGTATGTATGTATGTATGTATGTATGTATGTATGTATGTATGTATGTATTTTAGTTTCTTGGATAAAGACATAATCTTTAGACATGTGTGTTTAAGCAAAAGAAAATTACAAATGTATCCCCTTAATGCTCTTTGGGTGCCAAAGTGCACAATTTCAGTAGCCTGCAAGGGTCTAGGGTTTGAATATATCGTTAATACGGTCCTGTGAAGTGTTTTTATTTAAAATAGATTCTTTAAAAAGGTTGCATTACAGTGTTTTGTATTATACACATTAATTATTACACTTAAAAGATATGATTAAGTATAAAAAATGTGTTATCTTAAAGAACTGTGCTGAAATGTCTGTGTGGATGTGTGTGTGTGTGAGGTGTGAACAGGGGGCCTGTTATAGGTGTCAAAACACTGCATGGGGGTGTGAAAGTTTAGGGAAAGATCAACCTCTGTATATTTGCTGGTAATACTCTGCATTTTACTCTAAACAAAACTAATAAAGTCTGTATTTCAGCTAACTCTTTAAGTTTCAATAGTCTGGATTTAATAAATAATTCGTTGGTATGTTCTCTTGAATCTACATTGTGAACAGGGGAGGAAACTAACTTTTTGGCTTACCAGCCAACTGGCGAGTATCTGAATTTTTTTACCAGCCAAACAGATTTTTTACCAGACAAAAAAAATCACTAATTGTGATAATTACTTCTTTGTATGTCAAGCCGCGTCAATGTTGTGTATGCATCTGGGTAGGCACACTGTGCCTTTAAGACAGCACGGTGGTCTTACGACAGTGCTGTGAAGTACCGTCAAGTGTTGTGGTAACGTCAGTTGGGTTGGTGTGCTGTTGTGCACTGGTTGAGCTAGCCCCTTTCGTGACTGCGATGTGCAAGCCAGGGGCTTTTGAGCATGAAATAAAATGTCTAACCTTACGTCGTAGTCCGGTGCTTTTTTGGAAACATTATAGTCATAACAGATACACCTAGCTGGCTGCTTTGAGCACACGGGGCTAACGTTAGCTAGCAAGCAGCTATAGCTAAAACGCTAACTAGAAGCTAACCACTGTATACAGTTCCAGTAGACTAACATTACACCTCTGTGATTTAAATGTGTCCTTAGTAACTTATACTCGAGGGTTGTACTAGGGTTGGATGCAGTTCCCCGTTGGTCAGTCTGTCTGTTTTCCATCTTCTGCTGTGTTTAACGTTATCTGTTTGCGAGTGCTCCTGATGGCTAGCCTAGTACCGCGGGACTTTTATTATTATATGTCCACGGGTTGGCCAGTACTGCGCAAACGTTTATTAAACATTATATGTCCGCGGGTGGTCTTGTGCAGTGCTCTCGTGGCACTGTCAACTAAAGCGAACACTCAGAAGACGCGCACCGTTTGCCAGTGCAGTGATTGCAGAATGTTTTATTTTTTTGTATACTCGCCAGCAGGGGAGGAAACTAACTTTTTGGCTTACCAGCCAACTGGCGAGTATCTGATTTTTTTTACCAGCCAAACGTAAAAAATACCCGCATTTGGCGGGTAAAGTGGCCTAATTTCCTCCCCTGATTGTGAACTATTCTTACTGCTCTCTTCTGTAATATAAATAAGGGGTTTATGTTGCTTTCATACATGTTAACCCACACAGTAACTCAAATATGGTAGGATGAGTGAACAATATAATATTCGCATAGAATTATAATCAAGCACATTCTTTGCCTTGTTCAAAACAAAAACACTCTTGGTTACCTTTTTTTATGTACATTATATGAGGCTTCCATGTCAATTTCTCATCCAACATAACACCCAACATTTTTTTACTCAGATACTCTTTCAATATTAGCTCCGTCAATACATAATGCCACATTGTCCTTCTTTCGATTAGTAAATATCATAAATTTCGTTTTTCCAAATTTAAGGATAGCTTATTGTTATTAAACCATATCTTAAGTTTACACATTTCATTTACAATGTCATCTGCTAATTTTTTAAGGTATTTTCCTGAACTGAAGAAATTTGTATCGTCAGCAAATAAAACAAATTGCAATATGTTTGACACTTCACATATATCATTAATATATAAAATAAAAAGTTTGGGCCCCAGGACCGAACCTCGAGGGTCACCACATTCAATATTCATACATTCAGATGTGTAACCAGAGAGTTGTACATATTGTTGTCTATTTTCAAGATAGCTACTTAACCAGTTCATAGCCACCCCGCTCACACCGTATGTTTGTAATTTAGAAATTAAAATGTGATGATCTATCGTATCAAATGTTTTTTTTTAAGTCAATAAACACCCCTATTGTGTAATTCCTCTCATCTACGGCTGTGGTTATTTCTTCATATATACTCATTAAGGCTAAAGCTGTTGATCGATTTGCCCTGAATCCATACTGACTCTCACTCAGTAGGTTATTCTTTTCAATAAAACTATCTAATTTATGAGCAAACACTTTTTTCAAGAATCTTGGAAAATTGTGAAAGCAAAGACACTGGTCTGTAGTTGGTAAAGCTGTGTTTGTTCTCAGATTTAAATAGAGAAATAATGTAGTGAATTAATAGAATTTTCCAACAGGGATGAGGTTTATCTTATCTAAGTATGCTAGTGTTTAATAGTGTATAGGGACATAGTGTGTAATAGTGTAATCATTTTGTAATAGTGTGCAATAGTGTAATGATGTAATGGTATAATAGTGTAACAGTGTGTAATACTGTGCGATAGTGTTATAGTGTGTAATAGTGTCATAGTGTGTAATAGTGTGTAATAGTGTAATAATGCAATAATGTAATCATGTAATAGCTTGTATTAGTGTCATAGTTTAAGAGTGTGTAATAGTGTAATCATGTAATAGCTTGTATTAGTGTCATATTTTAAGAGTGTGTAATAGTGTAATCATGTAATAGTGTGTAATATTGTCATAGTGTAGTCATATAATAGTATGTAATAGGGTTATAGTGTAATATTGTGCAAATGTGTAATCAGGCAATAGTGTAATAGTACACTACACACCGGAGACCTTCAGCGATGCAGAGGATGGAGATTGGCGACCACCCTCACCCGTATCTGGTTTCCCTCAAGACATGGCTGTCAGAGAGAGGAGACAGCTTACAGTACTGCCCGTTGTGCTTGACGAGCGCGCTGGATTCATGGACGATTTAATGCTTGCATGCATTAAATTAGTTATGACCGAAATACTGAGGTCTTGTATTGCTAGACAGCTCATCTTGAACTGTTACGGTTGTAGCGTCAGACACCCTTGTCATAGACATCATGCATGTTTCTGCGAGGATGCCATGTATTACAGGGACAACGAAGCTGAATTGTTATCAATGCTTTGGAGCCCTCCGCTAATACCGGTAATAGCCAACCTATTGGGCCGTATGGGTGTACCCATCCCCACATCAACACGTCTGCAAGGAATCTGTGAGGGGCTCCTCTATGAATTTCAGTCAGTTAAGAATAGTAATTGTCTGATAGCTATGAATATGGACATACATTCAGATTTCCCCGTGATCGAGGATGCACAAGTCTTCATAGCTATAGTAGAGTTCATGTCTGCTTTCCCAAGACTCCCTCAATCGTATTACGGACCCCTTCTAGAATAATATCTAGATCCTCTATCTGAATGTAGGGGGATTCATGTCGTATATAACATACTACTAATTCATACTACTAATAATGTTTCCCCACGGAGAGATGATTGTTTTGATTTCTGGAATGCAATGTTTTTTTATGTCAACATGATCTATAATAAATTTTTTATAATATACACAACTGCGTTTCTTCCTACCTCAAGATGAACTAATGGTGGTGATTGATTCGAAGTTCATCCTAGTAATAACACACATATTATCCAGTGCAAGTATCTTCAGATCTGAGCAAACACTCAAACCTCCTGAGCAGACATCAGCAAGTATTGAGCAGCATACTTACCTGCCGATTAACCGGTTAGTTGATAAGAGGCGTTTTGTAAAAAATCTGAGAATCTTAATTTCCCTCATTGGCTAACATATAAATATATACATTTTGTTGATACACAGAGAAATAATACAAAAAAGGCATATTATATTCCTTAATCAAATATTTATTTGACCATTGATTGACGAAACAGAGCAAAATCCTTACTTTGGCGGCTTCGATGTGTGTAGCGTCACTAACTTTTGTCTTTTTAGGAGGCTGACTCATCATTATTTTATTAAGTGTATTATAATACGACTTCAAGGGGGTCCATATTGTGATTTTTTAAAAGAGGACACTGCCTTCAGCCTAATTTAAAAGTGCACTATATGCAGTTTCAGATTTGTTGCAATTAGTGTACTAAACTAATTTATTACACACATTATCCTTAGAATGATTGTATCATTCAAACCAAAACATCATTTTGAGGCATCAAAATAGTTTTCAATTAATGTCTTTCTCAATGCTGAAAATCAATATAAAGCTTACAAAAATTTATTAACTACTATAATTAGAAATGCAAAGAAAGAACACTATAATAATGTCTTAAAGGAAAATATAAATAATATCAAAGAAACTTGGAAGATTTTACTAAATGTCATTGGAAACATAGCTGTATCTGCAGCTCTGTGAACGGAATCCCTTTAAAACTTCAAAATGTCAGCACTGCTAGGTAAACATTAACACTAGACCCTAGCAGCCAGAGGTGTAACCCCCTGCTGACTTTGTTGTTCCCCTTTTTGTAAGTCTCTTCAGGATAAAAATGTCAGTTAAATGTAAATGCATGAAAACATTATAGCTTTGTTAGGACCATAATCAAATCAGATACAATACATTAATGACCCCTCGGGACAAACACATCTTCTTTAAGCAATTCAAGAAGAAACATCACAATAAATCATGAACAAGACAAAAACACCATAAAGTCCAAACAATTTAAAATAAATGAATGCAGCACACTCATACATATCCATGCGAAGGTATGGAAAATCTCACTAAAACCTATAGGAAAAAAGTGCACCTCAGATATTGTTGAGGAGATAACCCCTAGAAGACCCGTTCAAAGGGATCTCCTTCTTATTGATTGATTGATTGATTGAAAACTTTATTAACAGATTGCAGAATGGGTACAATACAGTACAGCTCAATACACACAATTGTTAAGGGGATGCAGACCAGAGAAAGACTTTCGTCTTGTTTACATCAGGGTCCCCCATTTTCAATTCATCAGGACATATATGACATACATGACATACAGATAGTCAGTACTGCTACATCTATACATTTATGACATACCAGATTTGCAAATACAGTACTGTTTGTGATACAGAAGGAGTCAAGAAAAGGGAGTATATACATTTGACATAGAAACTGTACATTGGAGGAGGTTGGGTGGGGGGGGTTGGGTACATTGGGATATTGACAACCATACTGGGTAATTTACATTGGAGGTGGTTGGGGGGGGGGGCACACTGTATAAACAAGCAAAACTGTACATTGAGGGGGGGGGGGGAGACACTGTACAAACAAACAACATTGTACATTGGACTATTGACAAAACCATACTAGGTAAATGACTGTACATTGGAGGGGGTTGGGTTAGGATATTTACATGTTACATATTTACATTTAGATGTCGGTGATAGCCGTGTTGCAATAAAACACGCTATCAGTTGGTATGTATAGAAAAGATGTAATTCCCATACCAGTAGTCAAACCCGGGCCGCCCGGTTGAAACCCAGGAATCCTAACCGCTAAACCATATGGGAGATCTTGTATCAGTTGGTATACTGTACACCACCTGTTTACACACAGATGGGGCTCCGGGGTCGATTCCTGCGGGTATAGGGGTATATGTGTTTATTTTTTTTAGAATTTCTTTATTAAAATGTTTGTATTAGGCCTACATATATATATATATTTTTTTTAATTTGTTTTTATAGTTATTTTGTTGTCTAGGTTATGCTGTATATTGACTTTCCTTCTATCATCTGGACAAGGATAAAACAACCTCTATATATTTGCTGGTAATACTCTGCATTTTGCTCTAAAACAAAACCAATAAAAGTCTGTATTACAGCTAACTATTTAAGTTTCAGTAGTCTAGATTTAATAAATATTTTGTTGGTATGTTTTCTTGCATGTGAACTAATGTTACACAACAACAACTCTAATAAATAATGGCTTTATGTTACTTTCATACGTGTTACCCATACTATACACTAACTCAGATATGGTATGGTTGAGTGAGTTACATTTTAATTTGCCCTAGAACTGTAGAACACTTTTGAGCTGTTTCAATATTTCCTGTCGTGTGTAACTGAACGATGTAGGGCAACTCATTGTGCTAAACTTCTAAAACAGTGTTGTGTTGAAGCACTTTTTATAAAAAAAATTATTTTACCCTTTTATTATCACCCCGTATTGTGAAAACAGCTAAAAACTAGGTTGATATGTCTATTTTACGTGTATCTGCCAGTTTCATGATTTGATATGCTTATATTTTATGTGTATCATTGAGACTCAACCAATAAACACCAAATTCAGAATTCAATATGATTATGTGATATCATGTTATCTGTATAGACTACATATGGAAATTAGCTTCTGCTAAATATCCTGCATTACGTTTTACATTTAGCAAAAAATATAAATACACACTGTCTATAGTAAATACAAAAATAATATATTTGAATGTTCTAGACCTTATCTTGACTATTTAATGCTGATTTTATTTGTGCACTTACTGTCTTACTCTTTTGTGCAAATTATCTTTGCATACGTTATGGCTAAGTCTGTTTTACTGCTGTGAAACCTTTTTGAGTTCCAATTCTTGCATGACCTTCGGTATACAAATACAACTTATTATTATTATTATTATTATTATTATTATTATTATTATTATTATTATTATTATTATTATTATTATTATTATTATTATTATTATTATTATTATTATTATTATTATTATTATTATTATTATTATTATTATTATTATTATTATTATTATTATTATTATTATTATTATTATTATTATTATTATTATTATTATTATTATTATTATTATTATTATTATTATTATTATTATTATTATATAGATTATAGATTTGTATTCACCTACATCCATGGAAACACTAAAACGACTCTAATCTTTGTGTAATTGCAACACCAAAACTGTTTGTCTTACAACGGACTGAGGTGTGATGGGGGGTGAGGGTGTTACATGTCAGCCCTCTGACAAATTAGCATTATCCTCTCACACGTAGAGATCAGTCTGACCCTTGTAAGGAATTACTTTTTATTTACCCTAGAACTGTCATTTTTGTCTTGATTGAATATTTCATGCTGTGTGTATATTATAGTTTATAATACAGGTCTAAATATTGAGAGCATAAAACTCAGGGGGGCTAAAAAACTATACACTGCAAAGTAATTCAGAAATGAGTTGTATAATGTATCTTAGAACAGGAGAGATATCTTTAGGGGTTGACAGTACTACCCTTCTAAAAATACATTATGTTTAAGCACTTTTTATCAAACCGCATTGTGTAAAACGTCTATTTTATGTGTATCACCCAGTTTCATGTTTATATTTCTAGGTGCATCACTGACCTTCAAAGAAAAAAAGCACGATTTGTTTCTGAAAAAGAAACCCAACCTCACTTTTAGCCTCTCGACCAGGCTTTCAATGTGTTTTATTCACATTCAGCCTGCTACAGATTATCTGGTAGGTAAAAAAACAACTCAGTACCAAGCTAATAAATAAAAGCAAAAGAATAACCTACTGAGTGAGAGTCAGTATGGATTCAGGGCAAATCGATCAACAGCCTTAGCCTTAATGAGTATATATGAAGAAATAACCACAGCCGTAGATGAGAGGAATTACACAATAGTGTTACGATTAGTACGCTTCTTTGGCATGATGGACCCAGATGGCAGAGTATTGATGAGACCGGAGACAGAGCGTGACGATGAACAGTTTACTACACAACAAGGTACATACACGACTAACACACACAGGTAACATTTAACAATGATCGCGCCCAGCAGGGCAGGACAGACAGGACTATATACACAGACTAATTGACAAGACACTGATAGACACAGAGGGTAATTTACAAACAAGACACAGGTGTGGTAGACAGAAACAATAGAACACAGAGTACACTGGGAAACAATAACAAATAACCAACCAGACTAAAACATAATTACAAACCACAGACAGGGGAACACAAGACTAACAAAGTGGAGACAACAGACAATAAACACAACAAACACAACTGACAATAAATAACAATGAGTTGGTGTGTGAGCTGATGCCAGATCGGCATCAGCCCACCGGGTGGCAATGTTGATTGAGTGTTATTGTTAATGGGAGGTACTTGTGAATATGAATGTCTGAGTCCTGGTCCCACAGGACCAGGACCGGAGGAAGTGTTACAGTACCCCGCCCTCGAAGGTCGACTCCCAGGCGACCCAACAGGCCCCCCGGGAACGGGGAGGGTGGGGGGGACGGAAGCCGCATCGGCGAAAAGAGGAGGGGGGAGGATGGGTGTTCGAGGGACGGGGCCTGCGGGAACAGGAACGGGGGGAGGGGGCTGACGAGGAGGGCTGGAGCAGGGAAGGATGGGGGGAAGAGGCGACGGCTCCGGAGTGCGACCTGGGGCTGGGGTCTCCACGGTGGCGAGACCCCCCGCCGAACCCCGAACCGGAGGCTCCCTGGCGACAGGACGCGGTGCAGGACCCCCAACCGGGGTCCCTCCGGCAGCGGAATCCGACGTCGTCCTCCAGGTCTGCCATGGTGGTGGCTCGTCTTCTGGAACCTCCCAGGGCGGAGGAGACCTCGACCAGGCCGGCGAGGAAGACCTGCGGTCCTGGGAACCCCTTCCCCTGGGGCTGTGGCGTCGGGATCCGCGCCCCGTCCCCGACGCTCCCCTGCGGACCAGGCGACTCCCCACCCAGGGATCCAGCACCGGGGTGGCCGCGGCGCAAGCACCCGATGTCATCGGCGCCGCTGGCCCAGCCACTGCGTCCCATGGTGCCAGACCCAGAGCGGTCGCCTGGTCGGCACGCAGGACGGAAGCGCCCAGGATCCCGAGCGCGAAGCTGGCTCCGTCTCTCCTCTCTGCCGGGTCCAAGTTCGGCGCGATCATTCTGTTACGATTAGTACGCTTCTTTGGCATGATGGACCCAGATGGCAGAGTATTGATGAGACCGGAGACTGAGCGTGACGATGAACAGTTTACTACACAACAAGGTACATACACGACTAACACACACAGGTAACATTTAACAATGATCGCGCCCAGCAGGGCAGGACAGACAGGACTATATACACAGACTAATTGACAAGACACTGATAGACACAGAGGGTAATTTACAAACAAGACACAGGTGTGGTAGACAGAAACAATAGAACACAGAGTACACTGGGAAACAATAACAAATAACCAACCAGACTAAAACATAATTACAAACCACAGACAGGGGAACACAAGACTAACAAAGTGGAGACAACAGACAATAAACACAACAAACACAACTGACAATAAATAACAATGAGTTGGTGTGTGAGCTGATGCCAGATCGGCATCAGCCCACCGGGTGGCAATGTTGATTGAGTGTTATTGTTAATGGGAGGTACTTGTGAATATGAATGTCTGAGTCCTGGTCCCACAGGACCAGGACCGGAGGAAGTGTTACACAATAGGGCTGTTTATTGACTTAAAAAAAAACATTTGATACGATAGATCATCACATTTTAATTTCTAAATTACAAACATACGGTGTGAGCGGGGTGGCTATGAACTGGTTAAGTAGCTATCTTGAAAATAGACAACAATATGTACAACTCTCTGGTTACACATCTGAATGTATGAATATTGAATGTGGTGACCCTCGAGGTTCGGTCCTGGGGCCCAAACTTTTTATTTTATATATTAATGATATATGTGAAGTGTCAAACATATTGCAATTTGTTTTATTTGCTGACGATACAAATTTCTTCAGTTCAGGAAAATACCTTAAAAAATTAGCAGATGACATTGTAAATGAAATGTGTAAACTTAAGATATGGTTTAATAACAATAAGCTATCCCTAAATTTGGAAAAACGAAATTTATGATATTTACTAATCGAAAGAAGGACAATGTGGCATTATGTATTGACGGAGCTAATATTGAAAGAGTATCTGAGTAAAAAAATGTTGGGTGTTATGTTGGATGAGAAATTGACATGACATATAATGTACATAAAAAAAAAGGTAACCAAGAGTGTTTTTGTTTTGAACAAGGCAAAGAATGTGCTTGATTATAATTCTATGCGAATATTATATTGTTCACTCATCCTACCATATTTGAGTTACTGTGTGGGTTAACATGTATGAAAGCAACATAAATGCCTTATTTATATTACAGAAGAGAGCAGTAAGAATGTAGATTCAAGAGAACATACCAACGAATTATTTATTAAATCCAGACTATTGAAACTTAAAGAGTTAGCTGAAATACAGACTTTATTAGTTTTGTTTAGAGTAAAATGCAGAGTATTACCAGCAAATATACAGAGGTTGATCTTTCCCTAAACTTTCACACCCCCATGCAGTGTTTTGACACCTATAACAGGTTCACACCTCACACACACACACATCCACACAGACATTTCAGCACAGCTCTTTAAGCTAACACATTTTTTATACTTAATCATATCTTTTAAGTGTAATAATTAATGTGTATAATACAAAACACTGTAATGCAACCTTTTTAAAGAATCTATTTTAAATAAAAACACTTCACAGGACCGTATTAACGATATATTCAAACCCTAGACCCTTGCAGGCTACTGAAATGGTGCACTTTGGCACCCAAAGAGCATTAAGGGGATACATTTGTAATTTTCTTTTGCTTAAACACACATGTCTAAAGATTATGTCTTTATCCAAGAAACTAAAATACATACATACATACATACATACATACATACATACATACATACATACATACATACATACATACATACATACATACATACATACATACATACATACATACATACATACATACATACATACATACATACATACATACATACATACATACATACATACATACATACATACATACATACATACATACATACATACATACATACATACATACTTATTATGGTTACAAGTTATCACTATTTTTTTTCAAACAACATCAACCTATTATTCACTTGCATTTGTATTTTCTTTTATTTTTGCTTAAACACACTCTTCCATATGAAACCAGAAAAATATAGGCATTCTCCAAGAAACTAAAATATAGGCACCCTACATTTTGTAATTTTCTTTAAAAAAAATCACACAAACATGCATTAGGCATTCTCCATGAATAGACACATACACGCACAACCACACCTTGGGGGCTGTTTTTTCTGCAGAAAGGGGGAAGTCTGAGGGTCATAAATCTGCTTTGACAGAAGCTGCATACGGCAGTTTTAGGCTTCCCTATTGGCCATCGTCATTCTCCCACCTTCACGACAACGCAGGGGGCTGTCACTTCAGAGAAGCTGCAGCGCTTCATTTCAATCTGCTGAGAGACACTTGAGAGAACACACAGCAGGGGAGAATTCTTTCTACACACCAACAGCAAACAGACAGAAGATACACGTATTCTTAAGATACACTTATTCTGAACACAGATACATTGAACATTTCTGAAGAATAATACATTGTATTTTACATTTGGCATTTGGAATACACAAAATGTATTTTATTCTTAATTCTGTAACTTAATTCTCACACACAGTTTAAATGTTTAATCTGTAAACCTTGGAATACTTATTGTAAAACTATATTCTTAAGACTTTTGGAATACATATTGTGAAATGTTTATTCTGAAAACCTTGGAATACACAAATACAATCTGTAAAATAAAAGAAAACGTTTGAATCTTTTATTTCTGACAATAAAAAAAACTTATTCTGAAAAACTTGGAATACACAAATACAATCTGAAAAAAAAACGTTTGAATCTTTTATTTCTGATAATAAAAAAACTTATTTTGAAAAACTTGGAATACACAAATACAATCTGAAAAAAAAACTTTGGAATACACACAATCTGAAAATAAAAAAAAACGTTTGAATCTTTTATTTTGAAAAACTTTTATTTTGAAAAAATTTAAATTAAATTTTTTTTTATTTAGAATTTTTTTTCTTTCTAAAAACGGAAGTCCCCGCCCTTACAACCCCTCCCCTTCCAAAACCGGATGTCCCGCCTCCTAAACCGGATGTCCCGCCTCCTTGAACCTCTCGACCAATCAGAGAAGCCCTAGGGGTCATAAATCATCTCAAAAAGGGGGCGTGGTTACAATCCATCAAACTTTGCTATATGCCCTTATAAGGTATGACATACCCCTAAGTACCGCCCCCTTAAACCTATCGACCAATCAGAGGGCTCCAAAAGGGGGGCGTGGTTACAATCAATCAAACTAAAAGGGGCGTGTTTTGCATAATGTGACAGAATGTGCCTTTGTAATCTCTCTCTTATAAAATAAAATAAGTATAGCAAGTAAAAAATAGAAGTCACGTACGTGGACACAAGTGTTCAGTATGTACATATGTACAATGTTCAATGCAGAGTAGAAGTAACTGAGTTACCATACAATATACTATACAATATACTAATATACAATATACTATATAGTGCAAAGCAGAAATGGGATGAGGTACAATTTAGGTACAATTTACAGTAAGGTGTAATGAGGTATGGGTTGTAGTGCAAATTCTTTCCCAATAAATATAAAGTGTGTTTAGGTGTTCTAAAGTGTGTAAAGTGGGTGCTGCAGTGAGTTGTTTGTTTAAAGTGAGTGTGTGCGTGTGGATGTGTGTGCTGTGAGTGCATTTGATGGTTGTTACATAGTGTTATTGTTCGTTGAGCATCCTGATGGCCTGGGGATAGAAGCTTCTTCTGAGTCATTCTGTGCTTACCATGAGACTCCGGTATCGCTTGCCTGACCGCAGCAGTTCAAAGAGGCAGTTGTTCGGGTGGCTGGAGTCCTTGATGATTCTCTTAGCCTTACCCCTGCACCGCTTGTTGTAAATGTTCTGGAGGGTGGGAAGCCCCCCTCCAATTGTGCGTTCCGCTGAACGTGTCACTCTTTGTAGTCTGCTTCGGTCTTGTGCAGTGCTATTCCCAAACCAGGAGGTGATGTTGCCAGTCAGGATGCTCTCTATTGTACATGAGTAGAAGTTCTTAAGGATCTTCTGACTGACTTGGAACTTCCTTAGGCGCCTGAGGAAGTAGAGGCGTTGTCGTGCCTTCTTCACAACACTGTCAATGTGTGTGGTCCATGTCAAGTCCTCGGATATGTGGGCTCTGAGGTACTTAAAACTGTTCACTCTCTCAACCGGTGCCCTGTCGATGCTGAGGGGGCTGTAGTCCTTGACCCCCGACCTCCTAAAGTCCACAATCATCTCCTTTGTTTTGCTGACGTTCAGGGAGAGAGAGGGAGAACAATTTGCATGTTCTTGGTATCTAGGAACATCTAGGGACCTGGGGGTATGTATTTCCAGTGTCCGAAATATTGTGTCTGTTACTAGGCTGAGTAAATTGTAATGAATAAATAAATTATGATTAATTATGATTTATGATTTTGATGATGATGATCAAAAATTGATACGGGTAGGAGAAAATGCTCACTGAGCTCATTCACCACCTTATTGAGATCATGTGTACAAAAAATCTAAGCAAATGCACCGCGGGAAGATGATTAAACAGAAGGATTTGTAGATACAGTAATTAATGATAATCGACTTTAATTATAAATTCATATTTGACCTTGAACTTGACCTTGACCTTATTATGGCCAAATCATACATCTATGGATAGGGAAAATCCTCCTCTTTCCAATGGCAGGGTTGAATCTGGATTTAGCCATTTCTTGCGGTTTTTACGATAATTAGCATTTTCCGATACATTTTTATTTCCGATAAAACATATAAAACATCGGTAAAAATGAAAATATACACTTTGACTACTGTTTTTGATAGGGTTATGGTCTTTACTCTTGGCTAAAAACATTGACCTCTTAACATCCAAGGGCCCACATGTGGACGATTCTTTGCCGACCTCTAGTGGCTCGGGTGTGCATTTCTTTTAATACAATATATAGATAGAATTAAAGCCCTATTTGTTGCCTGTCGATTGCCCTTTCAGGTGACAAAATCCGTGCAGCGGTTATCGAGTTACATGCCGATATGTGAGGCGTGCCCCAAAGTATGCAAAAGTACACATTACCACCCCCGACTCCCGGGGCTCTAGCTCCGTCAATCATTTGGCGATCTCGAAAATCTTTGGGTTGTAGCCAATGAGTGTGGCTTTCCAATGATACCCCATGATATGATAATTGGGGATCTAATACGGTCTCTATTGATCGATTTATGATAAAGAAAAGCAGGGTCCCCCTATAGGGGGACCTTAAGGCTTAACACCCGCAGAGTCAGGTTTAGAGATGTAGAGGCAACGTTACTCTGAGGGGAAGGGTGTCTGTAGCATCCTCTCATCATCAACATTTCAACTTCACATATCAACCAAGGGGAGGCCCTGGATAACTGCGAGTCCAACGTTTGTTTTTTCATTTGCAAATCCCTTTTTGTTCTCACGACCAAGCACTCACACCAACTTGGTCCCCTGGAATACGGGCGGATAATGTATAAAAAGGGCCAAAATTCCTCCACAGTTCACCCCAATATGGATGTAAACACGCTACAATTAAAGCCCAAAGTCCACAATTAACCTCAGTCATTGTTCCATTTCAAAGCCAATGTGCTGGAGTACAGAGCCCACTCAGGTTTGTGATCGGAAAATATTATCATGTCGATAGCTCTGTGTTAAATACATATTCTCTTACAGCCTTGACTAGTTAATATGATCAACTAGTATAAAGACACTAGGCGACAGTCTGACAGTGTTGCTTATTTGTTTATTTAAACGGATCCCCATTAGCTGACGCCTTAGCGGCAGCTAGTCTTCCTGGGGTCCAACAACATACACATACACAAGATAACATACACATATAGAACATAAGAAAGCATATATCACAAAGAAAATTAATCATAGAATAGAGAAAAAACATGTATCATAGAACCAAATAAAAACCTTTTTGTCATGGTGTGCATGTATTCAAGCTGTTCTGTATCATGAATAGAAAATGGGGGACCCCGATGCAAACAAGACGAAAGTCCCCCTCCGGTCTGCATCCCCCCAACAACCGCACGCACCGAGCCGCACTGTATTGTACCCACTCTGCAATCCGCCAATGACATTTTCAATCAATCAATCAATCAATCAATCAATCAATCAATCAATCAATCAATCAATCAATCAATCAATCAATCAATCAATCAATCAATCAATCAATCAGACTAGATTGTATTGTGTGTGTTCTTATAACAACGGCCATGGTTTAGGAGATATGATATTTGGCCTGGACTCCAGTTCTGGTGTGAAGACATAACAAAGTCCCTGAACCCATCCTTTTCTCACTAGGGCATTTTTGTTTACCTTTCTTGTCAGATCTGTTATTAACACTTTCTGCACCATACCCAACATTTCTCAGGTTATCTCGCCAGCGGTTGAGCGCCATACCCGAGATTTCTCTTTTTTTCCCGATTTTAATATTCTATACACTCTCACAGACCTCTGTGTTATCATTGGAACTCATTCTGAGACCTCGAGAGTGCAATGCCGGCCGAATCCTGCTAGGTGGCAGTATTGCCTACCCTTTGAAACCTTATTTCACACTGTGTGTTACATTTTATATGGTCCGGGGCGGAGAATTTGGACCTGTGCAAGTGAAACGCTTCATTCGAGCAACTTGGAACGCGTCCAGCACACTCAGACAATTGGAATATTAATTTTAGAATAACTCCTAGCAAAGGTAAGGACTATATGACATCAATCCTACTTTGATCCTACAATTATTTCACATCGATTGCAACGATCAACGTATGTAGTATTCAAAACGTATGCCGTTGCTGATGATCAGAGCATCACAAAACGACCCCCCCCCCTTTGATGCCTTCATGATGAAACATAATACCTATTATATACCTTTGATTTGGAAATAATATCGTGTCCAGGCGAGCAACGCAAACGACTTTTGCAAAAGGCACATAGCGCTCCATAACTCAGCTTCGAGAAATTAGCCCGGATCACTCTGAAACTATACAATATTCACCACAGGATAACACGCAAATGTATACATGAAAAGATTTTTACATGTTGGACGAGAGATAGACAAATGAGCCATAGTATTGTCTCCATAGCTATAATATAGAATATAGATATAGCTCCGCAAACATTGTGACGCACAGTGAAAATGCCTGTGGCCCATTGACTACAGGGATGGGGATAATGGCTGGCGCTAAATGAGTTAAGTGGGCATCTTATGTACGTCATGTCAAACTATGTATTTATTGTAAGTCTGATCAGAGCTCTGTCTCACTTTCTGGTCAGACGTTTGTGTGTCTGATTGTAAACTGAGCTCTGTGGCCACAGAAATAAATGATGTTCTATATTTTTATCAGGCACGTGCACACATAGAGCCCAAATGGTGCTCGAGCACCTGCCCTTTTGTGCCTCATAAAAAAGTGCTCTTTTTATGCCAAGTTTCGTTTTTCTTTTTTTTCAAGTATTCTTTTCAAGTTTAAGTCAGTGATAAAAGTGTCTTTCAAGGATAAGTGAGCTCCTGCACTGATTATTATAGTCAATATTCAATAAAAAGGGGGCCCCCGCCCAAAAAGCCCCCCCCCCCGTTTCGCACAAGCAGAGGCCCAGTGCCCTTTTCAGCCTTTGAGCACCTGCCCTTATAAAGTCCTGTGCATGTCCCATAGTATATACAAATTGGCTCGTCTGAATTTCTACAGTTTCACTGTTTGGATAATTTAAAATATTCCACAACAGGTTGTACTCAGACTTACGGACTATACTGTAGGTTGTTGTGGAAAATTATTTGACCAAGTCCGGTGAGTTTAACTCATTCCCCGCCAACAACGATTATACTCATTATTGGGCACCATCCTTTGAATGCCAACGAGTATACTCGTTATTTGATCATTTTTCCTTTTTTTCTATTTTAATATTCTATTCAATGTCAGGGACCCATATGTTGCCGTTAGAAGGCATACTGCGACCCCGAGGGTGCAGTACCGGCCAGATCCTCCCAGGTGGCAGTATCGAGAGTGCAGTAAACCCTGTTCCAGACCCTGTGTTACACTCAAATGTCTCCGGGCGCAGTTTTCTGGGTCGGGCGAGTCAAGCGGTTCTCCCGATTGCATTGAAGCGCGTCAAATGCTCCCGATCCATATGTTGTGGTAGGTTATGTCGTGGACCAGATGGAGATCAGATGGACCAGATGGCGATCAAACAATTGGAATATTATTTTTGGAATACTCCCGATCACAGGTATGGAACATCTGACGTCAATTCTAGCTTGATCGTGCAATGTTTTTATACCGATCCAGCTGATCAGCATTTTTAGTGTTCAATACGAATGAATACGAGGAATCAGAAACACCCCCCCCCCCCCCTTTCATGCATGCACGATGAAACATAACACCTATTATATACATTTGATTTGGGAATAGTAGCGTGTCCAGGCAAGAAGTGTCTTTGACCTTCATGCCCCTGTCAAGACACGTGAGGTCAATTTTAAACGCTCCGCCCCCTGGTTCACACAGGAACTGAGGAAAATGAAAAGAGCTGGTCGTGCCCTGGAACGTCGACTCAGACACTCTGGACTCACTGTCCACAAACTGGCTTTCCGTGACCATCAAAAGGCGTACTGCAAGTCCCTGAAAGATGCACGGTCAAACTTCTACTCCAACCTCATCAATAAAAACACTGGCAACTCTAAGCAGCTTTTTTCCACCATAAATCACCTACTGAAGCCACAACCATCCGCATCCACTGAAGCTACAGAAGAGCGATGTAATAACTTTATGGAATAACTTTAGGTTCAGCAGAGCCACATTGAAAAAACCCTCAGAGGAATGAAACCATCCACCTGCACCCTGGATCCCATTCCAACTGCCCTGCTCAAGTCAAACATCCCCAGCATCAGCCCAATCATCACCCAGGCTGTTAACCTCTCCCTTCAAACTGGCCATATCCCATCCGCCCTCAAAGTTGCCATCATCAGCCCCCTCCTAAAGAAGCCCACCCTGGACCCGGAGGTTCTTGCCAACTACAGGCCTATTTCGAACCTTTCCTTCCTATCCAAGGTTTTGGAAAAGGTAGTTGCCTCCCAGCTCCAGGACCACCTTAAAAATAACACCCTGTTCGAGAAGTTCCAGTCAGGCTTTCGCTCATCCCACAGCACGGAAACAGCTCTGCTCAGGGTGACGAATGACCTCCTAATGACCACTGACGCAGGATCACCATCACTCCTCATCCTTCTCGATCTGACAGCGGCGTTTGACACTGTGGACCACACCATCCTCCTGGAGCGCCTCCACAACACTGTTGGATTGTCGGACCATGCACTACAGTGGTTCCAGTCCTACCTCTTAGGCAGGACTGAATATGTCTCACTGGTAGGACACAAGTCCAGGCTGCTCGAGGTCACCTGTGGTGTTCCGCAGGGGTCGGTTCTTGGTCCCATTCTATTCATCACCTACATGCTCCCCCTCGGTCATGTCATCGGCAGACATGGAATGTCCTTCCACTGTTATGCCGATGACACACAACTCTACATAAAAACGGCCCCAAACCCCTCTGCAGCTCTGTCATGCCTCACCACCTGTCTTGGGGAGATAAAGGCATGGATGAACAGCAACTTCCTCCAACTAAACAGCAAAAAAACCGAGGCACTTCTAATTGGCACCCCTCACCAGGTTCAGTCTTCATCCATATCACATCTCACCTTTGACGGCCAGGTAATCCCCCTCTCCCCCTCAGTCACAAATCTGGGGGTTTGATTTGACCCCCACCTGACCTTCAACATCCACATAAAACACCTCTGCAAGACCTCATTCTATCACCTAAAAAATATATCAAAACTCCGTCCCATTCTAACCCTGTCAGATGCAGAGAAGCTTGTCCATGCCTTTATCTCCTCAAGACTGGACTACTGTAACGGACTCTTCATTGGGATTCCTGGCAAGAGCATCCAAAAGCTACAATACATCCAGAACAGCGCTGCCAGGATCCTGATGAGACTCCGTAAAACACGATCACATAACCCCCATCCTCCACTCACTACACTGGCTCCCCGTCTCATCCCGGATCAACTACAAAATCCTGACGATCACCCATAACTGCATAAACGGACATGCACCCCTCTACCTTCAGGAACCTATCACTCCACAATCCTTCACGATGATGTCGGGGAGTTCGTGACCCTCTCTGCGCCGCCCCTATCTCCCTGTCTCCGGCTGTCCCTGAGCAACGACCGGAGTGTTAAATGTCCCTTGACTAAGACGGGGAGAACGTGACCCTCTTTGCGCCGCCCCTGTGCCTCAAATAGATTGCTATCAGCTCTATCTTTAATCTTTCAAAATGTTCAGTTGCTATCGCTATTAGCTCTTATCTTTAATTTTTCAAAATGTACAGTTGCTATTGCATGCACTCATCTGTGTTCCACTACACACATGAGTGCATGCTTACCAACTGTCCGTCTGCAACACTACTATCACCAACATCTAAGAAGGGAGATCCCCCCTTGAATGGCCCTTCTAAGGTTTCTCTCCTCCACACTACCTGTGGAGCTTTTTTCCCTATTGTTAGGTTTTAGTGAGTTTTTCCTTACCTTCGCGTGGGGTATGTCTGGGAGTGCTTGCATTCTTTCATTTATTTGCATCCATCTAAAAATGTTTGCACCTTATGTTGTTCTGTTCTTGACTTATTGTTATGTTTTCTTCTTGACTTGTTTAAAGAAGATCTGTACGGCCCATGGGGACATTAACGTGTGTTGTCGGGCCCTATAAATAAATTTGATTTGATTTGATTTGATTCACCCGCACCCTCAGATCCGCAGGTAGCCTGCTCCTTCAGGTCCCCAATACCCGGCTCTGCACCATGGGTGACCGAGCCTTCTGCACGGCTGCACCACGCCTGTGGAACAGCCTCCCCATCCAGCTGAGGGCACCACAGAGCCTGGACTCTTTTAAAACAGGCCTGAAAACCTACCTATTCAAAAAGGCCTTTGACTGTTTGACTTTTTATTAAAATTTTCTTGCGCTGTTGTTTTTAAATTGTCTCTTTATAGTACTATGTTTTTAATTAATCTGTATTTTATTTTTTTTGTTTTACTAATAACTATTTTATTTTAATTTTTTAACTATGTTCTAACCCTGTAGTGTAGCACTTTGGGATCCCAACGAACAAAAAGTGCATTACAAATCCAATCTATTATTATTATTATTATTATTATTATTATTATTATTATTATTATTATTATTATTATTATTATTATTATTATTATTATTATTATTATTATTATTATTATTATTATTATTATTATTATTATTATTATTATTATTATTATTATTATTATTATTATTATTATTATTATTATTATTATTATAAGAAACGCCAAAGCTTATAGTAGGATTCACGTATAAGGCTATAACTCAGCCTTTTGGGAATTACCCCAGACCACTCTGAAATTATACTTATATTCACCACGGGATAACGCTCGAACGTATGCATGGAAAAATGTTCTCTTTTTTGCATCTTGGCCGGAAGAAAGTCACTGTCAAATGACCATAGTATTGTCCCCATAGCTAGAATATAGAATATAGATATAGCTCTACAAACAAGGTGACGCACTCCTAGCTTTAAAGCGTGGCATAGCTACAACGGGACCCGGCTAATGGCTGGCGCCCAATGTGTTAAGAGAAATTGAGATCCAGTCAGGAGATAGAAAAGAAAATTGTTTCATTCAGAGTCTCAGTTCAATACAGAGAGCGAAAGACAATCTGAGAACAATCTGAGAGTCAAGGTTTACCCTGAGCTTTATAGAAACAAGGTTTCATGTAGAAGAAACTGATAAACTGCACCTGCAATAACAGGAGCTGGGGCCTGTAGTAAACTGTTATGAGAAAATTGGAGTGGTTTCAAACAAATCTATCTATCTATCTGTCTATAATTCTATCTATTGTAAAATGACTATGAAAAGTTGTCTACAATGTAAAACTGTGTTAAAGCTGTCGAGTTTCCATAGTAACACAGACATTCCGCACAGGTCAGTCTGGCCGCAAAATCGCTATCAGAAGACGAGGGGGAGGGGAGTACCACCATAGATACTGTATAGACTAGATGGCGCAAGGCGGAGTCTCCTGCGTAGTTCACTGGCGGCCATCTTGCTACAGTTAACTACTGCTTTAAGGTGAGTGATCTGCACAAACAAAAATACTGTTAACTTGCTGAAATCTTGACGGATTTACAAACGGTTTGGTTTATTACAAACGTTATTAACGTGGCTATGATTCTTGCTTGGAAGAATTTTTATAAATGTTTTTAAATTTTCATATGAAAGTCCATTATAAGTATGCAGTATGATAACTACAACAACAAACCAAACGGTTGAAAATTTTGCAAGCTATTTCAATAGTACATGCACTATAGACATTCATGTTATGAGTGGGCGTCATAGGCGGCGCGTGAACCCGACATTAGGGTAGGCTATATAGCGCAGAGCTCGCCAAATTTTTCCTTTTTTGTCAATACACAGTGCAAATTAAGTGTTCAAATGAAGGCATCCAATAATAGATTAACCATTGTCTTACCTTAATGCAGCAAAATGCGACGTTTCGTCTTTCTTGGCATCAATGATCTTTTCTGCTTTAACTTTGTCTGTGAGATCACTTTCAATGTGAAGCAGACTGGCGCATTGTTGGTTTTGGATGTGATGTGCCTCATTGCTGAGAAAGACCGTTCACAACTTGAATCACAAGTTGCAGTGCTGACAGCAATGAAGGGAACGTCTTTCGTAATTTAGATCTCATCATGCTTTGAAAACAATGTACATACAGTAGCTCTAAAAAGTTTCCACGATTTGATGAACTCGGACTCTCATCATGTCCTCTTAGAGCAAGCCCTTGTTTGCCAAGATAAAGCAACATACAGCCTCCGGTGATCCGTAGTTATGTCCAGGGGCAGCCCGGTGCAGCTTCTAAATTACTTTGTTTATATGCCTTGGGAAAATACCGTATATCCATTTTGCTTTTTTAAATTTGACTCAAAATAGCGCGCTGGTGTTCGCTACAAAACGATCGGCGGGCGGAGATTCAAAACACAGAAGTTTGCTTTACTGCGGGATCAGGATTATCATGTGAATGATGTGATTGGCTACATTATTTAACCTGAGCCTATGCGTGATTGGTTACTGCCTGTACCTGGAATGTTAAACGCTGTCACCTAGCCGACTGACACCTTCGTCGTTGACACCTCGGAAAGCGGGCTGCAGCACAAGACACACAATAGCCAGCAGCCTGCGCACATATATTATATATACATTTCAAAATTCCCAGCATAATATTCTGGGTAGGCATTGCCTAGCCTGCCTAATAGACCCGCCGCCTATGGTGGGCGTGCTACCCTGTAGCAAGATGGCCGCCATGTGGGAACATCTGTCTCCATTGGCCAGCAGTGCGGGTGAGTCCTCTAGTCTTTATATATATGAGTACCACGTTCTGTATAAAGGACAAGGTCACTCGCCAGACGGGAGCTTTTTCAGGTGAACTGCTTTACCGCACGAAGCTTAGAATAACTCATTGACCCGAGAATATATTCTGCTGTCTTTTATTTTTTCTGCATCAACTGCTCTGTTTATTATTAATGCTTTTGCCTAATTAAACTATAAAAGAAATCCACATCTGAATAGAACAAAATTATTTGTCGCGACGGATCCCCCTCTTTCAAATAGGATCTCTCTGAGCGAGGTCGGAATCCCCGACAGTCGACTGATGGACTGCTGCCCCCCCCCCCCCCCCCCCCCGCCAAGGTGAGACATCCGTTTCATTTAAACGAGCGAGGGCTTAGCCGCCATCAACGCCAGCTTTGGTAGAAGGTTACCTGTCTGCTTATGGGGGGGAGAAGGCACGCGTATCACTGCAGCCCGTAAGCCCCGCGGTTGCTGGGCGTCCAGCCTGCCCCGCGTTTTAAACGTATCCCGCTTAGAGCCGGCCGATCCAGGCTGGGGGTGCGAGAGTAATGAGACGTGACACCACGCGGGGGAGAGGAGGAGAGCAGGCCTCACAGATAATAGGGTAAATCCCTCTCACCGCTCTAACACCTCTTAGTTTAACCCCCTCCCCACCACCACCAGCCCCCGCTGTCACGTGACCCCGGCAGGAACAGACGGGGAGGAGCGCAGGCGGGCCACTCTGATAGCACACACAAAGTAAGTTACCACATACACACACACACACACACACACACACACACACACACACACACACACACACACACACACACACACACACACACACACACACACACACACACACACACACACACACACACACACACACACACACATACACACACACACCTACCCATGTTTTGTCTGTCCCACGGAATCACACGCGTGCGCACACACAGAGATATAGTGGCTGCTGGCGCCAGGCAGAGTTAATTCTGCTTCGATCGATGTGTTAATGCAAAGCTCATTTATCGCAATTATTTAGTAACAGATGATGGAAGCTATGATACAATTACCCCCAGTGTTTGCCCAACACACACACCGGGTGACACGCGCCCAACAGAGACTTCAGATTACCTGAGGGGATTTTCTCACATATTATCACACATTGTGGTGGAAGAGAGCGTGTGCTCGTATTACATCCAGGTGCAAGGCCAGAGAAAACACACAAACAGCAGATTGGGCTTTCATTTCTTCCACTGCGTCTGTCCCTCATAGGGGTAGGAATCACCAGAGGCCTCACAATACGACGTTATCACAATACTAGAGTCACGATATTGTAATAATCGCATTGCGATATTGAGATATATTGCGATTACCTTTCTTCAGCTGCAAATCATGTCCCCAACGGAAAATGTTGTCAACATCCACGATAAAGAAATATATATATACATCATCTGTTTTGTCTAATAAGATAAGTTTCAAATTTCAAATTTCAAGTTTGCTTTTATTTGTCGCGTATAAAGTACACGTACATTACAGTGAAATGCTTGTTTCTGTATGAGACTCCTGAGAATGTGCTTCATACAGTAAAAAAATTATTAATACAACAATATACAATATACAAACTAAAGTACAACCTAAGTACAATGAAGTAAAAATGCAGACAATGAGGTACGAAATGCAGACAATGAGGTACAAACATTTTAAAGAAAAGGGCAAGATGCAAAATGCTAAATGAGGTATGGATGTAGTGCAAATCTCTTAACCTTTTTCAGTCTGTTCACCTCAGAAAAATTATTTATTGCAGCAAAATGGGATTGTACAGAAATGTAAAACATTGATATTTGGTGTCAGTGAATCGATATAATATAGGCACGCAAAATATTGCAATGTTTCATCATCATGAATGTAAAACAAATCTTTTGAATGAGGTGTAAATCACATGTTTTTATGTAGGAAAGATGTATTGCAATTTTGCAGCTTTGAGCAGCGATCCAAGGACCCAATTCTTCTCTGAGGATGGTTCAAATTCATATATTCATATATATATATATGTATATATATATTCATATATTCAATGTCTCTTTCAACCAAGAGAAGGAAAGTATAATTTAAGAGGGTTGTGTATTCTTAAAACATATAAAAAGGTAAGAACTAATGTAAAAGCTAGATTCTGTAATGGGAAATATTAAAAGACTAAACGATGAGCCGTTTACAAATCATTCTGAGTCATTATTAATAATAATAAGAAAGTTTATTTCACCGTGGCCACAAATGAAAGGACAGTTTATAGTCAGAGACAATATGTTAACATATTAGCGTCTGGCCATAGACTGACCAAGAGTTCTGTTCAGACATATGTTAAATACACAGTTGTCAGACATAACATAATATCAGATATGATGATGAAGGTAAACAAAAATGGTTCTCAGTCACTGGAAGCAACAACAAAGAAGTTATGGCTGGGGAGATGTTGGAGTCTTCTTAAAGAGACATACACACATTAACCAGTCAAGCTGGTCACACTGAAAGTCACGCTGTATAACATGATATCTCAACACAGATCTATAAGGACATGATAATATATTCCACGACAACTCCCCCGTCTGATAATTAATCACAATCATTATCACTTCATAAAGACAACAAAAAATATTATCATCCTTAAACCAAAAATAACACAAATTATAATAACTCAGCAAAAACTATTTTTATTATCTAACAACAAAAGGTCCTCTGGATTGACCCTGTGTCACGTGCAGAAGAGAAGTTGCCATAACAGCCAACCATCATTAGTGTCTCCTTGCAAATGTCCAGACGGTGGTCGAAGGACTTAAGAGTACAGTGTCCAATCTCTGGTTTTGTCAAGGCCGGAGCAGCTGCACCATATTTTCTCTAACCACCAAGCTGAAAAATAGAATCACAAAAAAACCAGGAGAGTATCTCGCCAAAAAGAGCATTTCCCGTACAAACTTATTCAAAACAAACAATTCCCATAAAACTCTTTCAGTAGCGAAGAACAGATAACAGCAAGAAACAAAAACAAAATGTGCAGACTCTTCACAAAGAATGAAATATAATCTCAGGGAAGTCACACATAACCCAAGTTTACCATTGCAATGTACAGCACATTCAAAAACATCTTCATTCTGAACCAAGTTCAGTACATTATTACCTAATAACTTTTAGATGATACCGTAATATCTGTATGTGTTTGGTTCAAACTTGCCTCATTTATCATCTTGTGACGAATCCCGGAACGGTCTCTCCTCCTTCCTCTGCCGCAGTCCAAACACCCCCCTCTGCAGTCCATGGCTCTGATGCAAGGAGCGGCCCGGTGAATGGCCCAGACCGGCTGGCTTAGATCTTTGTCATCAGCTGATGCCCAATGAGTCTGGTCGAAAGCCTGATGGAAGCTGTCTTTTAGATCTCTATCTCTGGACTACCGATACTATCAGGCTGGGGTCAGCTGTCAGTTGATGTTCTTAGCGTCCCATCAGCTGGGTGTATGCGTTCACCAGCCGATAGGCCTAGTTCTGCAGCAGACTGGGACAGCTTACTTTCTCAGCTGTAGTCGGTTCCCCCACTCAGGTCCTCGGTTGTGCCCCTAATGGAACAGGCCTGCTGGAAACCGTCTCACAGATCTTTGTCCCCGGCTGATGGTCAAGGAGAACTGTCTCAGTGTCATAGCTGTAACTGCAGAGTAGAACCCCGGTTCAGTAGAATAGCTGGGCCAGCACTTGTCAGTGGTCCTCTGCGCCCCATAGCTGTGTGTCCTCTTCTCGGGCAGAGACGGGGTACTTGGACCGGCACAGGAGACTGAAGAGAGACACGCCCAGCGAGAACTCACAAAAGAAAAAGAGAGAGAGAGAGAAAGAAATAAAAATAAAAAACTGTCCGGTAACATTTCAACTCAGCCCCAATGAGCAGGGCAGTTTCCCAAGTCATGACAACAAAAACAAATGTCCCCTAGAGTCTCGTTGGCCAAAAAACAAACCATATATATATATATATATATATATATATATATATATATATATATATATATATATATATATATATATATATATATATATATATATATATATATATATATATATATATATATATATATATATATATATAATATTGAAGCCCACACCCCACCCCTCTCATACATCTGGGACCTACCAATATTTCAAAAAAACTACAGAAAAACCACCAAAAACAATCTAGAGAATTTATGCCAATAAGCTGGTTCATCACAAAATGGAGTAACGGAATATCACCCCAGAAATGCAATGGTAGGCATGTCCAAGAACATATCTTCCCATATTATGTAATATAACTGTTTGACCATGACACATTCCCAGTGACTCGATGTGGCCCGACAGTGGGTAATGTACAAGTTAACATCTTTTGCAGTTAATATCTTTTGCTTTGAAATCAAATAACAATCTCACAATGCAATGTCCCCTCTACAAATATATTTGCTTTTCCTCAAGACTTATCTAATTACATTAGTGACAACTTCTCCTCTCCCTTAAAGCGTGCAAAAAATTTAAATAAAAATAAAAAATGTTGCTCGTTATCACATTTCTTTCATTCAAATCATACAGTGCAGCAACGTTGCTCTGAAACGTTGCCAAACAGTTCAAAAGCCATCTCAACCCGTGTATGGTATCCCAGTAAAAAAATGAAAATAAAACATGACAGTCTTAAAACCTGACAGCCTTGAACCTGTACCAAAACAATAGATCAGAGGACTCTTATTGGAGATCGTCTGGTGTATTAATCAACCTGACTGTTCGTGTGAGTGTCATACTCCTATTTGGAACTGTTGCCTGAACCAAAAACAATCTCCTAATATATCCAAAACAAAAATTCAACAGGTTTTAAGTAGTCAGCCATACTATTGTTGGAATACGCCTAAGGCAAGAAAGCAACCCCTGGTACCTATTCCTTTTTAATTAACTGCACCTCATCTCTCTGTCTGCCTTCCCAATCTATGCCACTAGATGGTAGTAGAGCCCTGGAATCACTATTCCCCTATGGGCAATGGACATTTTTCCCACACTACCCCACATCCCCCTTAGATGGCGCCCAAACTCAGTCTCCAGACCCTAAAAGCAGACATACACACATTAACCAGTCAAGCTGGTCACACTGAAAGTCACGCTGTATAACATGATATCTCAACACAGATCTATAAGGACATGATAATATATTCCACGACAACTCCCCCGTCTGATAATTAATCACAATCATTATCACTTCATAAAGACAACAAAAAATATTATCATCCTTAAACCAAAAATAACACAAATTATAATAACTCAGCAAAAACTATTTTTATTATCTAACAACAAAAGGTCCTCTGGATTGACCCTGTGTCACGTGCAGAAGAGAAGTTGCCATAACAGCCAACCATCATTAGTGTCTCCTTGCAAATGTCCAGACGGTGGTCGAAGGACTTAAGAGTACAGTGTCCAATCTCTGGTTTTGTCAAGGCCGGAGCAGCTGCACCATATTTTCTCTAACCACCAAGCTGAAAAATAGAATCACAAAAAAACCAGGAGAGTATCTCGCCAAAAAGAGCATTTCCCGTACAAACTTATTCAAAACAAACAATTCCCATAAAACTCTTTCAGTAGCGAAGAACAGATAACAGCAAGAAACAAAAACAAAATGTGCAGACTCTTCACAAAGAATGAAATATAATCTCAGGGAAGTCACACATAACCCAAGTTTACCATTGCAATGTACAGCACATTCAAAAACATCTTCATTCTGAACCAAGTTCAGTACATTATTACCTAATAACTTTTAGATGATACCGTAATATCTGTATGTGTTTGGTTCAAACTTGCCTCATTTATCATCTTGTGACGAATCCCGGAACGGTCTCTCCTCCTTCCTCTGCCGCAGTCCAAACACCCCCCTCTGCAGTCCATGGCTCTGATGCAAGGAGCGGCCCGGTGAATGGCCCAGACCGGCTGGCTTAGATCTTTGTCATCAGCTGATGCCCAATGAGTCTGGTCGAAAGCCTGATGGAAGCTGTCTCTTAGATCTCTATCTCTGGACTACCGATACTATCAGGCTGGGGTCAGCTGTCAGTTGATGTTCTTAGCGTCCCATCAGCTGGGTGTATGCGTTCACCAGCCGATAGGCCTAGTTCTGCAGCAGACTGGGACAGCTTACTTTCTCAGCTGTAGTCGGTTCCCCCACTCAGGTCCTCGGTTGTGCCCCTAATGGAACAGGCCTGCTGGAAACCGTCTCACAGATCTTTGTCCCCGGCTGATGGTCAAGGAGAACTGTCTCAGTGTCATAGCTGTAACTGCAGAGTAGAACCCCGGTTCAGTAGAATAGCTGGGCCAGCACTTGTCAGTGGTCCTCTGCGCCCCATAGCTGTGTGTCCTCTTCTCGGGCAGAGACGGGGTACTTGGACCGGCACAGGAGACTGAAGAGAGACACGCCCAGCGAGAACTCACAAAAGAAAAAGAGAGAGAGAGAGAAAGAAATAAAAATAAAAAACTGTCCGGTAACATTTCAACTCAGCCCCAATGAGCAGGGCAGTTTCCCAAGTCATGACAACAAAAACAAATGTCCCCTAGAGTCTCGTTGGCCAAAAAACAAACCATATATATATATATATATATATATATATATATATATATATATATATATATATATATATATATATATATATATATATATATATAATATTGAAGCCCACACCCCACCCCTCTCATACATCTGGGACCTACCAATATTTCAAAAAAACTACAGAAAAACCACCAAAAACAATCTAGAGAATTTATGCCAATAAGCTGGTTCATCACAAAATGGAGTAACGGAATATCACCCCAGAAATGCAATGGTAGGCATGTCCAAGAACATATCTTCCCATATTATGTAATATAACTGTTTGACCATGACACATTCCCAGTGACTCGATGTGGCCCGACAGTGGGTAATGTACAAGTTAACATCTTTTGCAGTTAATATCTTTTGCTTTGAAATCAAATAACAATCTCACAATGCAATGTCCCCTCTACAAATATATTTGCTTTTCCTCAAGACTTATCTAATTACATTAGTGACAACTTCTCCTCTCCCTTAAAGCGTGCAAAAAATTTAAATAAAAATAAAAAATGTTGCTCGTTATCACATTTCTTTCATTCAAATCATACAGTGCAGCAACGTTGCTCTGAAACGTTGCCAAACAGTTCAAAAGCCATCTCAACCCGTGTATGGTATCCCAGTAAAAAAATGAAAATAAAACATGACAGTCTTAAAACCTGACAGCCTTGAACCTGTACCAAAACAATAGATCAGAGGACTCTTATTGGAGATCGTCTGGTGTATTAATCAACCTGACTGTTCGTGTGAGTGTCATACTCCTATTTGGAACTGTTGCCTGAACCAAAAACAATCTCCTAATATATCCAAAACAAAAATTCAACAGGTTTTAAGTAGTCAGCCATACTATTGTTGGAATACGCCTAAGGCAAGAAAGCAACCCCTGGTACCTATTCCTTTTTAATTAACTGCACCTCATCTCTCTGTCTGCCTTCCCAATCTACGCCACTAGATGGTAGTAGAGCCCTGGAATCACTATTCCCCTATGGGCAATGGACATTTTTCCCACACTACCCCACATCCCCCTTAGATGGCGCCCAAACTCAGTCTCCAGACCCTAAAAGCAGAAAACAACACCGGCAGTTTTTCTGTACACTCGACCCTTGTGTTTTCTATTAGTCTACGACCTTCTCCACACCCATATCTGTCCCTGTTTGTTATCTTCCGTTGTGACACCAGCAGCTAACCGATACCCACTTCCGTCGCCCTATCTGTTCATCCCACGAGTGTCCCCCAGCACGTGCCAGTTCTTTCTGGTGACGTGTCTTCTGAAGACCCTGCCTATCTATCAGGTGTGAGAAGGCCCCACTGGAATTCAAACTCCCTCTTTATTCCATAATTAACCCATTCCAATAACTGCACCTCTGTACAATTCTTATTTAATCCATTGTATAATTAAACTCTATTTAATTAACCTGTATATCTAATATTATTATTATAAAAGATCTACCCTCTCCCCTGGTAGATTCTAAACTTTAATCACTCCCCCACTCCGCCACTAGATGGTAGTACAGACCTATATCTAAATATTTGCCTGCATTATCCCACTGTCCCCCCTAGATGGTGGCAAAACTCCATCTAGAGTATTCTAGCTGACGTCACTCTCCGACTCTAATCCGTTAGCCTCCTCGTGGCCTCTGGGCGGCCATCTTGTCAGCTCAATCTAATGACTACTCTTTCTTGGAAGAGCGTTGTTATGTCGAATCAGCTTGTTGATGTTCTGGCTAGGAATGTAAACATTCTGCCCTGCTAACACGGTCTTCAAAGCAAACACTCTGCCTATTTACTGTGTCTCATCTCGCCATAGCAACGACAGGCCCCGCCCCTCTCCCTGTTGTCATGCGACGCGCTGTCATCTTTGACCATAGCTATTTGACCCAGATCACTATAGCAACGGGTCACCCTGCGCTGCTGTAGACACTTCCCCTCATTGACAGCATGATACCTTTCTTGGAAGAGCATTGTTATGTCGAACCTCCTCCCTTGCTCTGTGCCGGTATCAGCTTGTTTATGTTACCACCCTGCCGATGACCTCGGAGCCCTATGGCTCTCTGACTAGTTTGACTAGAGACAGACACACATAATTCAAAACATTCCCTGCTCAGTGTGCTGCTATTTAGTGACTCCTGCTCGCTCTGAACCACCGTTCTATCACCCTCTTCTAAGCCAAGCACATTTCGACCCTCTCTGACCTGTCACCGTTAGATGCGGTCCTAAATTATTATAATGATGACAATGGTGTCCATGTCTGTATCACGACTAATGCTGGCCATATTGAAGTTATTTTGTTATTGAAGAATAATGCTAGTTCTTCACATTTTGATGCAGATGACTGTATGACAGTCTTCTGGGTGCAGTTCCCTTTCCCAAAATGAAAAAAAGTTGTGACTATTTCCTCTGTGTCTTCAAAACACATTACAGCTGGCTTCCCTGTTAAGTTTAAGTTA
Organism: Notolepis coatsorum; assembly: GCF_963971535.1. Taxonomy (NCBI): domain Eukaryota; kingdom Metazoa; phylum Chordata; class Actinopteri; order Aulopiformes; family Paralepididae; genus Notolepis; species Notolepis coatsorum. The sequence goes on from NC_140168.1 coordinate 175,274,465, forward strand.
GCATTGAAGAATACACAGTGATGGTCAGATATAGGTAATTTGATTACTGATACTTTATCAATGTCCATCATTAAACCTAGGATGGATGTCATGTATTAGCTCAACGCTGTCCAGTAGGTTGGTAAGCTCAATAGCCTTGGGGTCCTTCCTATTCAGATCTCCACGTATGACTAATCTTTTACATCTCTAAGGATACCAACTGAGATTAGCTTCTGAGAACCAGGGGTGCGTTACCATACTTAAGTACTGTTTTGGGGGATTTGTACTTCACTTGAGTATTATTCGGTTTATACTCAGTACTCCATCAAAGGTCATACTTTTTACTCCTTACATTTAACATGCAGACCTACAAAGTACAAATGTCACAGGTCCAACCATCTCCATTAGTATATTTTAATCGTTTATCTGGCTGAACTAACATTAACGTTATTAATCCTGTGACCGCAGGTAAACAGCCAATCAAATCCCCACCAATGGAAAATGAACCCCCCATACCCATACTGTCCTTGTGCAACACTAGAAAGCGGGGATATTTGATTAAACACCTGCTATCAGAAGAATGGACAGTCAGATCCACATTATGCTGTGGTTAATATTGTGATATTATTTAGGGTAATCCAGTATTCTGCCTTTAATATTGTGATAGACACTGCCCAAACACCAGCTGATGACTAATCGGCTCACCTCTTCAACTAACACACCTGGTGCAATGTATAGCCAAAATGAACCCTTGGCCCATGATGGAATGAGTTTGAGACCCCTGGTCTATCCCTTTAAAAAACAATGTTTTTTCAGCCAGCTACTATGGCTTTTATATACTATATCTGTACTGTACTTGTGCTGTATAATGACAATACATCTGATTCCAATCTAATATATAAACAGGAATATATGCAGGAATATCTGCAGATATAGATAAATATATACATGCAATACACAGCATCACTGTACATGGCCATCACACAGTATTCTATGGGTAATGATTTCTTCAAATTTCTTTGTTGACAAAATCCTGTCTCTTTGGTCTGCACCCCCTCTTGCTGCCCCCAACCCCTCGGTTCCACCTGTGTGCCCAGCTGTTCTTGAGGAGTTTAAACCCATATCCTTGTCCTCACTATCTGATGTTGTTCGTGAGTTGCGGCCCACAAACTGCCTCTCTTTGTCAGTGTTCCCTCTCGCCTTTTTAAAAGAGGTTTTTGATTTTAAGTCAGTTGGCTCTTTTATTCTTGTTTTGGTGCATGCTTGTTTTAGTTCAGGAATTCTTCCAACTTCTTTTAAACACGCTATAGTACAGCCGCTAATTCTGGTGATAGCTACCTCATATTAATTCTGGTGATAGTTACCTCATATTACTTCTGGTGCTACTACCTCATATTCATTCTGGGGATAACTATCGCCATAATGATGCTGGTACTAATCATACTGCTTAGTATAAGTACATGGGGTTCCTGTTAAATATACTGCTTAGTATAAGTACATGGGGTTCCTGTTGAGTATACTGCTTAGTATAAGTACATGGGGTTACTATTAAATATACGGCAAACTGTATTTTAGGACCTGTTCTCGCTTCTTTTCAAGCCCCCTTCTCTGAACTGAACAACTACATGATGCCTCTCATGTATGAGTTTTCCTGTGTTTCTTCAGATCTCTTTTATGACTGAACCCTTTCCCACAAACTGAACAACTAAATTGTTTCTCTCCTGTATGAGCTATCATGTGTGTCTTCAGATATCCCTATGTAGAATTTTATTGGCGCACACACAAAGCATGATAATAAAGGTGCAATCTTGTGGGATAAATTTGACAATCAACCCAAAACCAGCAGCATAATCACTGATTATCACACAAGGACCTTTTGACTTCTACTCAGAAGTGTGTCCTACTAGTTATGCTATACTGGCCAGTATGACCCACTGCCATAGTGTCTCCATACCTGTACCACTGCACATGTTAATACTATACTCTGTACATACATCTGACCAGCACCACCACTGTATATTTCCTAACCAGCCCAATCACCTGTACATTGTATATTACTATGTGGTGGCAGAATGCCATTTAAGTATGCCAACATCATATATAAAAATCCACATATGAATGTAAGACAAATCATGTTTCATGAACAAGACAACTCTGTGTCCATGAAGCGCTCTATTTTTAGAGTTGAGTGAACCAGCTAGGGGGAGGTTATTTATAACCTAAGGAAAGGTTAGTTGAGGTGAGGCAAACTCAGAAGCACTCATTAGGATGACATCTAAGATCCAGATGAAACCGGTTTGACCAAAAGGTCAGGGAACCGGCCAATGAACCTGCTAGTGAGTGACAGTAGATAAATCACACACACCTCCCTAATTCAGGACAACCAATAAACATAAGAGACATCAGATCTACCAATGAGAAAAGATCCACCCATGTTTATAAACACACCCTGGGATGACCTTTATATGAGAGATTATAAAGGTGGCCTCCAAGATGAACACTGTTAGGTCTTGTTGAATTTCATGTTAACGCATTGAATAAAACAGTTCCTCAAACCGCGGAGATCCGACCCGAAACACCGCCTGCTGTGTCTTTCTTCATCTCTGATCTTTATAAAATGGTATAAAGTCAGTCCACCACAACAATTGGAGCCCAACGTTTGCAGAGGAGGTGGGGGGTCCAACCTTCGGGGGCCCGAAACAGCATTCTGCCAGGCATATAAGGTGAGAGATTTGAATTTCTCTAGAATTTAGTTTAAACATTTTTTGACTGCTGTATGGATCCCCGGAGGGATGGGCTGTTCATTCCTCAAAAAAGAACCTAAAAAGAAAAATAGATTGAAAAGACACATGGCCGTGGCTCAGATCGGATCATTTTTATTTTTTATTTTATTCCTTTAAAGGCTGTTAGTCTGACAACAGTGATTTCTGTTCTAAATTACCTGTGAGAAACCTGTTTTTATGATATTCTGGTAGAAACAGTAGGTAAAAAAATGAACAATGAATAGTCCCATCAGAGGTAACGGATGAACGACTCTGTTTGGTGGATGTATGGTCCCACCAGAGGTAACGGATGAACGACTCTGATTGATGGATGTATGGTATAGCTGGCACACGCTGCAATGATTATGATTGGTCATGGTAAAGTGATGTAAAGCTGATCAGATTGCTCACGGTGTGCTGTGACCAGAATTCTCACATGTTGCAGGGTGGGGTGCAGTTTTTTTTTTTTTAAAGGGAGTGACCCCTGGCACAAAGGTAACAGATGACTTTGTTTTGTACACAAGTGACAGAGATAACGGCTACGACTCGGAGTTGTGTGTGTTTAACGATTACGTGTGTGAGTAGCGTTAAGCACATTTTAAGTACCTTTCCTCTAGGAGATCTTGTGTGATCTGAACCTGTGGGAAGGAGACAGATTGAGGTAACGAATGACTCTCTGTGTTTATTGTGTGATATATATAGGTATTTTTATTTATATTTTAAATTGTAATGTTTGAAGTAGGTGAGAAATCTCGTGACGGGGCTCTGTGTGTTGTACAGGGTGTCTTGGAGCAGTGGGGAGAGCCAGGGCGTTCTCCACATTATTTTGTTCTGGGCAAGCACATAGTGGAGGGAGCCAGGGCATGCTCCGCATTCCTTTGTTCTGGGCACAGAGCCACATCTGGTTTCAATATACTTCTAGTATGAATGGACGCGTCATTTATTTCAGAAGGGTGGTTTTTTTTCTTCCTGTGACACAGGGCCATGTCTATTTATAGACAAGGCACAGACGTGCTGTTGAGAAATAAACAGATAGCACTAAAAGTACATTTGATGTTCATATGAATTGAAAATCATTAATGTATTATGTTTCTTGTCTTCCCTGTTAAAACTGGACAGAGGGATCACCGAGGGTAGATAATCAACAGAGAGGAAGCAGGGAGGTGGAGGCAAATTTCGCTGTAACATCCAGACCCGTATATGTTGGACGTCCTGTACGTACAGCTAGGGAACCGAACAGATACACAGAGGGGATGTATCCAATTCTGGTAAAGGGCACAGAAGTTCACTATATCCCGTGGCAGACACAGGATCTTGCAGGGTTAATTGCTAAATTGCCTGACATCCATGAGGGTGCATCAAAATGGATCAGAGCATTTGAGGAAGAGACGATGGGCAGGATGTTAGCGATCGGTGACATAAAGGCGATCTGGGCACAAACCTTGGGGGCGTCCACTATGGAAAACATTCTCAAATATCACAGAAATGATTGGATGATAAACCCTATGGCCGATGGAACTGAGTTCAATGCGTACCGAACGGAAGTATGGCAGGCATTGAGAGTTGAGTACCCCACAAGAATAGAACCTAAATCACTAAAAGGGGACGCGCTCAAAGAAACAGAAAACCCTGCGGCTTACATAAACCGTTTGTTAAATAAGAGGAAACAGGAGTTGGAAATATTGCATTTCTTTAAACAAATAGGAGAAAACTACAGGGAAAATATTAGGAATGCCATCAGGGCTACAAATATTATTAACAAACAAACAGACACAGACAAAACAGCAGGACTCTACCCAGCTATAACTTGACCAATAGCTATTAAAGGGAATTATGAGTGGGAGGGGGAAGGTGTCGAGAACGCAGCCCCCCGAGGAGGGGCATCTCAAAGTATGGAAGAAGTGTAAGATTAATTAATCTTAGGACACCAGAACAACAACACCGCACACATGACAGAGGAGTGACATTTACAGCAGGGAATACATCGCCTGTGTGTGATGTAACAAGGCCACAAACACAGTGGGAGCCAGCACTCTGCAGTACTGAGAGAAAAAGCACAGGGCCGACAGGGCCAACAGGGCCAAGTATGAGACCAATATTGGATTGATATGCAAAAAGACGAGAGGCAAGGGGGAATAATAAGTCCCTACACCCGTCCTACTGGATAGATCCATCGCATAGAGAGATACCAAGGGACGATATTCATCAGTTGGAAAAGGACATATGGCAAACGCCTGTCCAAAACAGATGGTGAATCGAGGTGGAATCACAAGAGGTGGTTATGGAGGAAATAGACAAAGAGGACCTGCCAATCCATGGGCAGGGCCAAACCATGGTTACTAGGGGTGCCCAGAGAATCCTAAAAAGGGAGTTCAATTTCCAATTGTAAACATGATGGCTGATACAGCGCCAATGTTGCAGGTGGAAATTGAAAACAAACAAGTTTCAATGTTGATTTACACAGGAGCAACGTACACATGCGTCAGTCCAGAACATGCTAAACATCTCCCCATGTCTGGTAAATACGTTAAGACAATAGGATTCTCGGGAGTAAGACAACTATTACCAATGACAGCACCAGTCAGGTTAGTAACACAAGGAAAAGAGACAAGAATTCCTGTCATAGTGTCTGATCAGACTCCGATCAATCTACTGGGACGAGATGCACTATGTAAACTAAAGATTCAAATTTGGTGTACCCCACAAGGTGTTTACATAGATCAATCAGGGGTAGATACACAGTTTGTCATTCAATCAGACCAGGCAAAAGCATACTGGCTGAGCGAGATAACTGAGCCAGTAACAAGAGCTTATGACAGATGGAAAGGATTCATACTGAGGCACAAATGCCAAAAGCAACAGCACCACAGTTTAAATATCACTGTACAATGTACTATGATCAGTCAGGAAGCACAGGATATGAAAAAGAGTGGGAAAGCAGAACCAAAGATCAAAAAATCGATTTGAGAGGTCAATATATAATAATTGGAGATCAGGGAGCCGCGCTAAACATAGATTCAAAAAACACTTTTATTACTGAATGGTATAATGTGCCTAAATCCAAGCCACATGTTACGCTATTAGTAAACAAGAACTTTGAATCTAAAGACATAGGACCTATGATGAAAGGGGCAACACAAATTACTTGGGAAATAACAGACAATCCATTGATTTTTATGTCACACGACAAAACCATGATCAAAATTATGTGTGATGTGGAATTGACGAGTCAGCCTCTAATAATAATGATACCAGCAGGAATGATGACGCAGCAAGTATCAGATGAGGCAGAGAGGAAAAATCCACTTGTAGAAGACATGTTAAAACAGATCCCAGTTCAGTTGTGGTCGACCCATGACACAGACGTAGGATTGGTTAAATCTACAAATCCAGTAAGAGTAGAACTGAAACCACATGTGAAGTTGCCAACTCGACCGCAGTATCCGTTGAAGCGAGCAAAACGATAGAGGGGTTACTGCGATCAGGAGTGTTGGTACAGACTGACAGTAGAAGACGATTAAACAGGAAATGCAAAGGGCTCCTGCCCTGGCAACACCAAACTATAACAAACCATTCTTGTTATATGTTTCAAACCGACAGAACTTGTACGCATCAGCAGTGTTGATGCAAGACACATGCAGTGGACGTCAGAAACAACCAATTGCATATTACAGTATAAAGTTGGAGAATGTAGTTCAGGGCTGGCAACCCTGCTATCAAGGACTAGCAGCTGTACATTATGCATATGAAAAGGCTGCTACTGTAACTATGGGATATCCAATTACCATTTTTACACATCATAAGATCGCGGAACTAATAGATAAAGGGAAATTTGTGGCAACACAAGCAAGGTGTTTACAGTACACACCACTGTTAACCTATCCTGATATCACAATAAAGAAATGTACGACAACCAACCCAGCCAATACCATACCACTAGAGTCAAAGTGAACATCATGAATGCATTGCAGAGACAATGAGGTACACGCGATTGAGGCCTGACTTAGAGTCAGTACCAATATCAAACGCAGATGTAGTTTACTATGTGGATGGATCGTGCTATAGAGATCATGTAGGGAATCATGCAGGTTTTGCAGTAGTACTACAGGAGGGAGACACGTTTACTGTAGCAAAAGCGGAGAGCTGTGATCAGCCCTGCTCAGCTCAGTTGGCGGAACTAAAAGCACTTACTGAGGCATGCAAACTGGCACAAGGAAAATAGCTAATGTGTTCACAGATAGCAGTTACGCTCATGGAGTGACACACCTGTTCGGCTCGCTGTGGAAACAGAGAGGTTTCAAGAAAACAGATGGTAGCCCGATTCAACATAAACAACAGATAGATGACTTAATGTCAGCTATGATGCTGCCGACACAATTAGCCATCATCAAATGCCAGGCACATAGAAAAGGTAAAGCCGATGAGGCTGCCAAAACAGCGTCAAAATGCCTAATAGCCATTTTTGCACCTGTAGTGTCACTAGAACCTATTATGACACCTGACGACATCGTAATGATAGCGAATCCGTGGGCAGGGCGAAACCACGGTTGCACGGTGACAGGGACAGGGCGTCCCCCTCCCCTGACGCAGGAATGTTTGACACTTTTGATATTGTGGTCGCATTTTGTCTGCCCCAGGGGAGGAGGACGGTGAATAAACAAAGTGAAATAAATAGAAAACAAGCCTACAGTAGTCAATGAAGAAATGATTTACATTTTCTACATTGATTCACATTAAGTGTGAAGTATAATAAGAATTATATTGTAGGCAGGGGTTTTTTCATAAATTTTCCACAGGTCAAAGTGTAAGGTAATGAGCAAATGATTTGTCATTTGATCAAAGGAAGGAATACATAGAGAATAGGTAGAAGAATAAGGACAACGGACAATGACGACTGACCAGACATGAGTGAGTATGGAGACGAGTGAATGGGCGCCATGGATGTTTGATGAATGTTTGATGGAGGTTTGATCATCAACCTAAAGCTGACTAACTTGATATGATGTAATCGCATGAAAAAGCTAACTAATAAAAAGCGCTAAAATAACACTGAGGCAAACAGGCCTGCAGCTTAAAGGTCCAGCAATAGGACTTTGCATGAAGCCGCCAGCTGCAACAATGAAACAATTAGTGCCACATGCTGTCAAAACCATCTGAACCAGTGACACCAAAGAAAGAGGCAACCTACTCGAACGACAGTACGAGCCAGAGGAACCACGACTCAACACATCACCTGGAGCAACACAAGCAGACCACGAAACAAGGACATGGGACAGCAGAGGGTGCAACGGCAGAGACTGTGAGGGGGCCTGAGGGTTCCTGAGGGATCCAAGGATCCTGGACAAACGGTAGAGTTCTCGAAATGCAAAAGCACCTCAAAGTTAAGTACAAGTGCAATTCCAACATGCCAGCCAAATTGGGGTCACCTTGCCAACAATCTCACTGTAAGAACATGGAGTTATTTGTATTATTGATATTATTATTTTTATTTTTATTTTTTTGGCATAAGGAGAGCAAAAATAAGCCTCCATAGTTATATGTATAGTCATATAATGTATGTCCATGACATGACTTTTGAAAATATAAAAAGAGGAGGCCAGATAATGAAATAGGATTATAGCCACAGAGGAGGCCAGATAATGAAATAGGATTATAGCCACAGTGTCCTCACATTTTAGCATTTCAATAGTCTTGGTGACTAAGTATGTAATTAATAATAGAAATAAGCAGAAGAAGTGTAATGACACACCAAGGGACCAGTATTGAAAACTAGCATGTGTGCTATAAACATGCAAAACAATACATCTGGTCTATTCATTGTGATTGATCCAATGTAGCTGTGGTGTCATTTTGTAAATAAGGATATCATACATTGAGGTGCCCCAGTTTGACAACCAACACGATAAAGAGGGGCATGATGGACAGGATGAATGTACCTGAAATGTGACAAAATGATGTGAAATGTGAAATTCATGTATTTGGAGTTAAGGCCTAAGGGATTCCTGTCTGGATTTGTGCCCGGGGAATGGGGACCTCTCGGTTATGAGAAAAAAAACTGGATCAAAGAAGAAGAAACTTATCTCTGCCAGGGAAGGGGGTCTCTATTTGAATACTGTGCAGCTCACACGAGGTGGCTTATGTTCAATATGGGATCTCTGGACCTGGTGGGGGGGTGTGTCCTAAGGGACAAGGAGGTGTACTCTACCAAAGGGAGGTTCTAAGGGACAAAGAGGGGTACCCTACACAAGCAGGTTCTAAAGGTCAAAGTGATGGTCAAAGTGAACCATACAAATTAAAGAGTCTTATTCATCATTTCATTCAATGTATTATATAATTGGAGATTTCCAGGAAGCAGTTGTATGTCACTAGGATAGTTACTGCACAAGTCTGGTTTAGCAAATAATTGTGTTAAATGAATTTGAAACGTGTTGTGAATAACAATTGGTTGTGTATTCATTTCAATATATACGTTTTAAAAAGTTTACTAGTATAGTTGTAAGATAGGCCGAGATGGCTAGGAGAGAGTATTAGTCAACTTGAATCTCTCCGTAACCTATGATGTGTATTAGAATAAGCAATGAGAATGTTGGCACGGCTGTACAATGGAGCTTGGCTAGATCAAATTTAGAAGGGTGGTGTAAACAAGCAGTTAAAGATGGGAATTTCTAATTGTAAATTTTTTTCTGTTGGAACATGTTGCAATTGGTACCAGGGTCAAGACGGTGTGGAAGAAGAGGGACATTGGAGGAGGATGAGGACTTTCTGTCTGAGGACAAGTTGCTGCCATACCAACCTGGAGTACTGACACAACTGACCTGGCCTGATCCTAGAAGCTAAGCAGGATCAAAGCCTGGGGTCAACGTCATCATGAAAGCGAGTGGCAGATGAAAGGACAATTGTGTTGTGGACTATGGACTAGATGATGGACGGAACGTGGACAGTAAAGAGTGAACAATGATTAAAGTGTTATTAGATTTAGGCCATGACATGTTACATTATATGTTGGTTTTGTATTCAAGTGAAAATACGAATGAGAATAGGATCTTTTATTTGATGAAGAACTAAAGATTGAAGTGGAGTGAATGTTTGAAGTGAATGTTGGAAAATGTAAGGTTACTGGCTGTAAGTCACAATAGGTCACGGTTTTACCTTTCTTACAAATCTTGACAACAGGGAGTTAATTTTTTCTCCTGTAAGCAAGGAGTTTTACTGAAATATTGTGGGCCTAGTGGTGAAATGCCTCGAATGGACTTGCGGAATTAGTAGGTCTAGGTATTAGTTAGGCCTGAGCGGTGATTTTCACTGCTGGTCGACGTATTCTGCTTCTAGGCACAGTAACTGGGGGGGTTGATGTATGTATGCACTAAACATTAGGGCAGGGTCACAGTATAGATACGGGTGTATCTAAAGGGAGGATATGTTGAGATGGGAAACAGGTTAAACACAAAATGTGGAACAGTATGAAATATTTTAAGTGGGGAAATAAGGTGTAAAAAACACAGGAAAAAGGATGTATGAGGCACTGAACAAGCAAAGTTGTGTGTCCTATACCATTTAACATTATTATCTAAAGGTTTTCAGCATATAAAAGAAAAGGCTGTTAGATGATAAGTTGGTTTTTGCAAATATAGAAGGGAAAACTTCATACCATAATCTGCAATTTACTTGGTGATGAATAAGTTACAAATAGGAAATGAATTTAATAGGAGTTTATGTTTTAAAAATGTTCAACTGGTGCATGCTGATGGTTTACAAAGACCGACAATGAGACTCAGCATTTCAGGTGCCACTAAGGAACGAGACTGGGATACGAGTTTTTTTCTGTAACAAATCTGTGGTATCAGGTTTTTTCCCTCTTGTTAATGAAGTGTTTCATTTAATGAAAATGTATGGTATAACCAAGGTATATCTGAGGTACATCTTGCATGACAGTATATGAGTACTTCAGGTGTTATGTTTATACTAATTCATTTTGGTCAGGTGAAGTATTATCACACCATAGTCACTATTATATATGAATCACTATTACACAAATATCATTAGTACATTCATGTACTATCGTGATACATATTCATGGCAATGCCATGAAAGGGAGGATTGTGGTGGCAGAATGCCATTTAAGTATGCCAACATCATATATAAAAATCCACATATGAATGTAAGACAAATCATGTTTCATGAACAAGACAACTCTGTGTCCATGAAGCGCTCTATTTTTAGAGTTGAGTGAACCAGCTAGGGGGAGGTTATTTATAACCTAAGGAAAGGTTAGTTGAGGTGAGGCAAACTCAGAAGCACTCATTAGGATGACATCTAAGATCCAGATGAAACCGGTTTGACCAAAAGGTCAGGGAACCGGCCAATGAACCTGCTAGTGAGTGACAGTAGATAAATCACACACACCTCCCTAATTCAGGACAACCAATAAACATAAGAGACATCAGATCTACCAATGAGAAAAGATCCACCCATGTTTATAAACACACCCTGGGATGACCTTTATATGAGAGAGTATAAAGGTGGCCTCCAAGATGAACACTGTTAGGTCTTGTTGAATTTCATGTTAACGCATTGAATAAAACAGTTCCTCAAACCGCGGAGATCCGACCCGAAACACCGCCTGCTGTGTCTTTCTTCATCTCTGATCTTTATAAAATGGTATAAAGTCAGTCCACCACAACAACTACTGCACTCTACTATTACATCTACACTCTGTTTGCCACATTTATTCCCACCGTACTGTATTTGTGCTGTATAATGACAACACATTTGACTCTAATCTAATATCACCAACCTACACCCAGGTTTCCCCTTCTGTTAGACTTCGTCATAGTACTGAGACTGCTCTTTTAAAAAAATGTCCAATGACATTATTTTAACTGTGGACTCTGGGTGTGATGCCATCATGGCAACACTGGATTTTGACCGCTTTCTCAGATTTTGAGACGGTACCCATACTTTCACTTAATGCTGTCCTAGTCGCTTTTTCTACTTTTTTGAAATATTTTGAGTGTGTGTGTGAGCACAGCGGTGTCTGTGTTTATTATTATTTCATGAAATTGGGTAAATATCTTAATTTTACATATATGTTCATTGTGTGAAAAGCTTAGAACATGAAACACTCTAGAAATAGGAGAGACAGATTTAGTGCCTTCTTCACCCCTAGTTACTATTTCTACTCCCATCCACTCCAACGTTAAAACGGCATTTTTAAGCATTTTTAAATCTGCTCTTATTCGTTCAATTCTCTATATATCTTGCCATGCTTGGAATATTCCACGAGACAAGGACCCTGCCATTGCTGGGGTGTGCTGTTACCGATGTAAAACTCATGGTGGCGTCATTGCTCCACAGATAACTTTGCCACAAGTCAGGGGAGGTGAATAGACTGTGGCGGGCTGATAGTGCTTGAAACTCGGCACACAGGTTTTGTGGTGGGGGGGGGGGGGGGGGCGGCGAGTGGATTTTCAAGACAGAACCAGAGGCGACCGGACCGCGCAGTCTGCAGCGCGCCACACGCCGAAAAAACAGGACCCCCATAGGCGGCACGCGCCAACGAGGAAGTGTACTGCGCGGATCACCTCTGGTCCTTGTTTCACCAGCGAGCCGAGCCGAATATTCTGGCCGGGGCAGTACATCGAGCGCCCGGAGGATAATGCAGGTCAGTGGCCCACTTGGTAAAGTTTCGCCTCAACTGCGTTTGTGGTCGAACTAATGAGCGAATCTTTAATATTTTTTTTGATTCATATTCAGAGGTAATTCGTCGAGATATTCCTAATTGGTATTTATCAAAAATAAATATTAGAAATATGGTCAAACAACATTTCGAACCGCTGAGCGCTTCGTAACGTTCGCCTCAACTGCGTTTGTGGTCGAACTAATGAGCGAATCTTTAATATTTTTTTTGATTCGTATTCAGGGGTAATTCGTCGAGATATTCCTAATTGGTATTTATCAAAAATAAATATTAGAAATATGGTCAAAAACAACATGTAGTCGTTTCTTTTGAAACGCAATTCGCAGTTGCCCACTTGGTAAAGTTTCGCCTCAACTGCGTTTGTGGTCGAACTAATGAGCGAATCTTTAATATTATTTTTGATTCATATTCAGAGGTAATTCGTCGAGATATTCCTAATTGGTCTTTATCAAAAATAAATATTAGAAATATGGTCAAAACAAACATTCATCCGTCTTTTTCGATGAAAAACTCTGTTGTGGTGGGGGGGGGGGGGTGACTCGGGAAGCGAGTGAATTTTCAAGACAGAACCTTCGCATCAACGCCGTTTGTGGTCGAACTAATGAGCGAATCTTTAATATTTTTTTTGATTCGTATTCAGGGGTAATTCGTCGAGATATTCCTAATTGGTATTTATCAAAAATAAATATTAGAAATATGGTCAAAAACAACATGTAGTCGTTTCTTTTGAAACGCAATTCGCAGTTGCCCACTTGGTAAAGTTTCGCCTCAACTGCGTTTGTGGTCGAACTAATGAGCGAATCTTTAATATTATTTTTGATTCATATTCAGAGGTAATTCGTTGAGATATTCCTAATTGGTCTTTATCAAAAATAAATATTAGAAATATGGTCAAAACAAACAAGTATCCGTCTTTTTCGATGAAAAGACATATTTTTTCAATAAAAACTGACGTGGTATCAAACAAACACTAATTTAAGTGGTTAAAATTCGAAAATATGTGTAATTTTTTACAGATATCTTGAGAATAGGCTATGAATGTTAAACATGGGTAAAAAAATGTTTTAAAAATAGTAAACAGTTAAAATGATATGGCTTTAAACATGATGTATCTTTTCCTCTCCCTAAGCCCAGTGAGCTCCCTCATCGTTAGGACAGCACAAGGGTTAAGTATAATTTCTGGGTACTTTTACACCCCAGGTAGGATAGTTCTATGAATTGATCACAGACATGTAGGATAGTTCTATGTATTGATCACAGACATGTAGGATAGTTCTATGTATTGATCACAGACATGTAGGATAGTTCTATGTATTGATCACAGACATGTAGGATAGTTCTATGTATTGATCACAGACATAAGTGTTAATTTATGTAAAGAGAAATGTCCATTGTCACTAATTTCTGGGTACTTTCTTACACCCCCACTAAGAACTCCTACAGAAATATTGATGAGTATTTTGGTGGCTGGTACAATGTGATGATGAGCAAAGACAGTCCAGCTTTTTAGTTCAATAACAAGATACTAAAATTATGTAAATTCACCCATGTCAATGTCATCACATACAAACGATGCAGATAAAATAGCTAGAATTGTTTATCCCTTTTCATAGCGTGCATGCATGTAAACATGTGTGTGTGTGTCGTATACTCTGCCTGCTACATCATCTCCTCCGGTCGATGCCTCCCCGCAGTGCCGTCCAGTCAATGCGCTGATGGCTCCGTCCCGCCTTGCAACTCTGCCCTCCATTGCGCCTTTTTCCCCTCAAACTCCTCTTTATAGGCACAGTCCTTATACCAATGACCATCCTGGCCGCATACAAAACAAACACCAGCAGGTTTGCGCTGCCTCTTTCTCTTTCGCCTCGGGATGCTCTGCCCAACTGAGTAGTCCTTTGCAAGCTGTGAGACAGTTCTCACCAGGGCTAACTGTGATTGTCCGACCGTTTTTATCAGCGACAATTGTGACCGCTCCATCAGCTGTTGAGCATGCAGACTCAGCCCCCCTAATTGCCTGGCCATCTCATCTGCTGCTATTGAGCCAGCCCCGTGCGTGGACGTTGAAACAGGCCAGACCGTTGCGGATGGTGGTGGTGGTATGCGAGGCCAATCTCCTCGCTTCGGAGTCAGTGGTCATCTGCGAGGCAGTTGACGTGGCGGGACTGCCGGTGACACACACGGGAAAGCATCGAGGCCAGAGTCCACTGCAAGCCCCGGACACACCGCCGTGGGGGAAGAGAAAGAAAACAAAGTGTCAGATTCTTCCCTCACTCCCCTCTTCCACATACAGGCTGCTCCCTGCTCCTCTAAATTGTCCACATCCTCCATTCTTTAACACGCTTCTTTTTTCTTAACAGACAAAAACAAAACAAAATAAAATAAAATATGTGGTAAACAAAAAATTGTTTCCTCTAATCACTCAAAGCTCTATAGCAGCGTACACGCACAGACGCCCTTATCTTAGTTTCATCTAGAAACAACTGCAGTTTGACCAGATAAGGTGTTTAGAAACTAAGTCACACAAGAAAAACAACTGTCCTCTGTCTATGGCAGGGGTGGCCAACCCGCGGCTCGCGAGCCGCATGCGGCTCTTTGCTCGTCAATGTGCGGCTCTTCCATCCATAAAAAAATAAATAAATTACTTTTTTTTTTTTTTTTTTTTTTACTTTTTTTTTTTTTTTATGTCACTCATTACACAAGGACGTAGAATAAACATTTACAACTTTTTTTTAAATGGTCCATTTGCATGTTCTTGGTGGGACATATATGGATCAGTGTCAGAGTCAATAGTGTGTCTGTTACTAGGCTTGAGTAAATTGTAATGAACCAAAGGAGAATATCAATTCTATTTAATTATTTTTTATCTTTGACTGTGAATAACACCATGCTAAAATTGACCAGACCTGAAAAATCTAAGCAAATGAATAAAGGGAAGATGATTAAACAGAAGGTTTTGTAGATACAGTACTGAATTCTGCCATCTTTTTTATAATGTAAATTTCTCCACCATTTTTCATCATATTGCAACACCGTTTTTTGCAAGACATTCACAGAAAGGTAGAGAAACTAACTGCGTTCTGTTTTATGGCAATAACGTTCAGGCTTGTGGGAGATGATCCCAAAAAATAAGAGAAATAAAAAAGTAAATCCAGAAGTCAGATGATTGACAGGGGCTGGTGTGAGCTGGGTAGGGTAGTTTTTCGAAATTTGAAAGCCCTGAGTCTCTTCCTTCAAAAGACTACACTCACTTTTGGATGTGCCACTTCCTTCTGTCAATATGCGCCGGTTTCCGACTCAATGCCCTGAGATTTCTATAATCTTATATTTCACTAATATACATGTGCTTAAAGGGGAACTATCTTATAAATGGCCTTTTTCAGTGTTTACCATTGTTTCTTAGCTATGTGGACTTATATTAATAGGATCTATGTCTCTAATTCTCATATTGGCGCATTCTTCCAATTCTCCTCTCACAATATTCACCCTTACTGAACTGAGTCATCTGAAAATGTGCATATCTGTGATGTCAGAGATTTCTCAGCTGCATAATAATGTGGCAGTTGATGAGGCAGTTGGCACCAGGCCACACAGTGGTTGGAGCCCAGCCTCAAAACAGCTTAAGATCTTGAGGTAGAAAAATGCGGTTTTTGAGTACTTGATTAGAAATACAAAACAATGCATTTTTTTTTGAAAAAAACCTAGGTGTTCCATAGACTCACAGGAATTGTGTAAAAGTGCCCAAATAGTGAAAGAAATTGTAAAATAGTTCCCCTTTAAATTTTTTTAAATACAAATTCTTTTTTTAAATGGCTAAAAGTGATTTTGTAATTTTGCAACCGTGGGTCTCACAGGGTACTTTTAACCCTGTGAGGCCCAAATAAAAAAGACATTAGCAACTTCAGAGGCCAGAGGGTGAGACCTATAAACACATAAAGGGTGCCGTGACTGAAAAAAAAGTTGAGAAATGCTGGTATATGGTGTGGCTCTTTGTGGTACCACAGTAATTTGTGTGGCTCTTAGTCTCTGACTGGTTGGCCACCCCTGGTCTATGGCATTCCCCACGCACGGTCACCTTCCCGCCTCCTTGTGAAAAAATCAATAAAAACAGATCAGTGTCTAAACAGATATTAAACGCTCTTATTTTGGGACTGACCTAAGTAATTTAAAATGTCTCATGCACGGTCATCTTCCCGCCTCCTTGTGAGAGAAAATAAATAAAAACAGATCAGTGCCTAAAAGATATTAAAACCTAGCACACCCCATCATTTCTGCACTATTGCATGACTATTGCAGTAATTTACAACATACTCATAGTACCCTTTGCACACGCCTATTATTTCGGATACAAATGTAATTCTCGCAGTTACTTTCGGAACGTAACTTTAAATCCCAAGTGTTCAGAGGAAAACCGAGAGGGTAACACACAAAAAGAAAAACAACACCATGTTTTAGTGTTCGTCCCCACCTGGACCCAGAGACTCACATGTCGCAAAATAACATCTGTGACAAATTCCAATCTGGCTTCCGCAAACTCCACTCCACTGAATCTGCCCTTCTCAGAGTATCCAATGATCTCCTGATGTCTGCTGACTCTGGTGAATGCTCTGTTCTGGTCCTGTTAGACCTGAGCGCAGTGTTTGACACGGTCAACCACAACATCCTTTTGGACAGGCTCAGGGAGTGGGTGGGCATCTCTGGGAGCGCTCTAAACTGGTTTGCCTCTTATCTGAGGGAGAGAACGTTCTCGGTGGCTGTGGGTCCTTTTAAATCTGACCCCACCCCCCTCTCATGTGGGTGTGCTAGGACCACTCCTCTTTGCCATTTATATGCTTCCCCTAGGCCTCCTCATCAATAAATTCACCGGCATTAAATATCACTGCTACGCAGACGACATACAACTACTCTGCTCTTTTAAACCCGACAACTTGGAGAAACTCAGCCTTCTCCAGGAGTGCCTGCTCGGCATTGAGAGCTGGATGGGGAGTAACTTCCTCCAGTTAAATGCAAATAAAACGGAGGTGCTGATCGTAGCAGCTGAAAAAACTGCAGCTAGAGTGGCCACTCACTTGGGGTCCCTTAAATACAACATACGTCCCCACCTGAGAAACCTGGGTGTTGTCTTTGACCAGGCCATGAACCTAGACAAACATGTCAAAACACTCACACGCACCTGCTTCTTTCACCTCAGAAACATTGCAAAACTGCGCACCATCATATCTCACTCTGAACTAGAACTATCCGTGCATGCTTTTATTTCCTCTAGGCTTGACTACTGCAACTCACTTTTCACCTGTCTCACCAAATCATCCACAGATAAACTACAAATGGTCCAAAATGCTGCAGCCAGGTCACAAGGTCAAAAAAATCATGTCACATCACTCCCATTTTGGTATCCCTGCACTGGCTCCCGGTACACTATAGAATTCACTTCAAAGTCCTCACTTTCACTTTCAGAGCACTTCACGGTCAGGCCCGTATCTACATCACGGAACTCATCCATCCCTACACCAACACCCGCTCACTCAGATCTGCCGATCAGCACATCCTGGTGATCCCCAGGTCCAGGCTAAAAACAAGGGGTGATCGAGCCTTCGAGGTGACAGCACCAAGGCTCTGGAACGCTCTCCCCCTGGACCTGCGAACTGCCCCCTCTGAAAACTCTTTTAAAAAACAACTAAAAACACATTTGTTCAGACAGGCCTTTGATCATGCATAGGCGCCTTTTCTTGTCCTCACTGTTCTATAGTTTTGTTTTAATTAGTGACTCATGATTTTATCCAAATTCTTTTATTCTACTTTTTCTATCTGGTTTCACTGTTTTTAACTGCTGTTTGTTTGTTGTCATTTATTTCTGATTTTGTTTTATTGTGTTTTTATA
This sequence comes from Notolepis coatsorum, assembly GCF_963971535.1. NCBI lineage: Eukaryota > Metazoa > Chordata > Actinopteri > Aulopiformes > Paralepididae > Notolepis > Notolepis coatsorum. The sequence goes on from NC_140168.1 coordinate 175,292,781, forward strand.
TTAAGCTGTAGTGTAAAGCACCCTGTGCATTCGTGCTGTGAAGGGTGCTATATAAATAAAGGTCATTCATTCATTCATTCATTCATTCATTCATTCATTCATTCATTCATTCATTCATTCATTCATTCATTCATTCATTCAACAACTCTAACAATACTATGTTCTAGTGTTAGACACCATCTAGACCCAGAAACTCAACAACTCTCCACCCAAATCAAACTCCTGCACGCATCCACACGGGAAATGTCCTTTTCATGGAGGTTTTGAGGCGAGGGAAAATAGCACTCCCCCGGATTGCTCGTCGACAATGCACCACTCTGTGTCATTCGCTGTCTGGTCAATCTAGACACCCTAATCTAATTGTAACATAACTACTTATAGATACAAAAACGCTTTAAACAGAATGTCAACAGCTCACTGAATGTTCCCCATGCGTTCCCAAGGTTCAAGCCGGAGGTGACAGCCAAACGGACTGCGCAGCCGGTCCTCTCCCCCCCCCCCCCAGTGCACGGAGGAGGTCGAGACAGGGCAGCGCTTCCCTGGAATCCCAAGATTCACCCTGTCTGCAGAGTCCGTCCCGCGGCCACCTCAACACCCATCGCATTAAAATCTAATAAAACTAGTTAAAAAAATATCCCATAAACATCACTCGTCGCCATCTGTAATGGGAAATATTAAAGGACTAAACGATGAGCCGTTTACAAATCATTCTGAGTCATTATTAATAATAATAAGAACGTTTATTTCACCGTGGCCACAAATGAAAGGACAGTTTATAGTCAGAGACAATATGTTAACATATTAGCGTCTGGCCATAGACTGACCAAGAGTTCTGTTCAGACATATGTTAAATACACAGTTGTCAGACATAACATAATATCAGATATGATGATGAAGGTAAACAAAAATGGTTCTCAGTCACTGGAAGCAACAACAAAGAAGTTATGGCTGGGGAGATGTTGGAGTCTTCTTAAAGAGACATACACACATTAACCAGTCAAGCTGGTCATACTGAAAGTCACGCTGTATAACATGATATCTCAACACAGATCTATAAGGACATGATAATATATTCCACGACAATGTGTTTCAATTTTGGGAGTTAAATTGTGGAATAGTCTTAGTGACGGGTTGAAATTGTGTACCTCTCAGGGGAGATTTAAAAAGGCCCTGAAGGATCAAATAATTCAGGAGTACAGTTTTGAGTAAACATCAAACATTTATTTTCTTAAAGAAAAAGAAAAAGAATTATATCTTGCAGCATATTTAAAAATCTTCTTTCTTATATTAAAGTATATTTAGTTTTTAACAATTGTAAATAGGCAAAAATAAGCATGTGCTTCAGCCTATTCCTTTTTTCGGTCATTGAGTTTGGATTTTGTGCGTGAGCTTACTTTGAATATGTACATTTGTGATTTTTTCTTTTTTTCTTTTCCTTTTGAAAGTCCACACATGTGTGTTTTTGATTGATCTGTAAACAAAGACCGAAAATAAAACTATTCATCATCTTCATCATATGTAATGCACACAACTGTTGCTTCCCTTAGACAGTCAGTTCTAGATGGGTCAATTGCACACTGTTCTGTGCCAGTGGCCATTGTGGTCTCAAGGAGTCTCAAAGGAGATTTTGCATGTGTTCAATGTATTTTGTTCTAATAGAACAAGCCTATTTTCTGTCTCTGTTTGAAAGACAGAGTTAATATACTGTAACTGACACTTCAAATGTTATTATTATTATTATTATAATTTTTTTAAATAATTTGCTCCCATCCCCCAGTTTAGTCGCTATGCCAATTCCCTTCCTGGTCGTTGCCTACTATTGGTGGTTAGTACCAAGCATGTAGATTACCACATGCTGCCCCACCGTCGGTCTGGGGAGGGTGTAGACTATCACATGCTTCCCCACTGTCGGTCTGGGGAGGGTGTAGACTATCACACTGTTACAGTGGGTGACAATATTGTCACAAGGAAAGATGAAATTACATACTCCCACTTCCGGTTGCTGCTGAACGGACGTGTTTTTGCGGACCTCCCAAACTTTCAAACTTTAGACTGTTTTCTTTCTACGTTTTTGTTTTCTTTTTTTCTACCATTTTTTAACCATTGATCTTAACTGATCACTGTGACTTTTGCTCTTATCGTTTATGCTGTTGGATTTATTGGTTTTATGTGACTTTTTACTGGACGTGACCTAAGCTATCGAAGCTTGTTGTTACCATAGCTACAGCTACACGCTACAGTACTCACAGTGTTTAACTCTCCCGAGGAAATGGCTCCGACGTCGGATGTCGCAGAAATACGAACGGAACTGAAGTCCATTGAGATGCTAGTAATGGATCTTCTCAAGCGTCAAACGGCGCTCATGTCCAGGCTGGCTAGCATGGAGCAAGCGGACGCGGGCTGCTCCAGTAGTCCCTCCTGGGCGACAGTGGTGAGGGGCCGAAGGAAGCTCTCCCTTCCTCTCTACGATCCCGTTGATTCACCTCAACTATCCAACCGATTCAATCCTCTGTGTAATGATCCCGGCCTCCTGGGCTCTCCCTCGCTTCAGTCTCCTGCTGCTAGTGCTGTAGCCTTGCTCAATGACTTTCCGATGCTAGCTACTAGCCAGGCTCCAAGCGAAGCTGCCAGGACGGCCCTCTCCAGCTCACGGCTTGGCCATGGAAGTAGAGCTGCGCCCCAGAGCAGAAAGCGCTCTGCCATATGTGCTCTCGCATCGCCAAACTCCCCAGGCTCGGGTGATGGGTCCGACTCCCCGAGGATGAAACGTCCTCGCCTGCGGTGCTCTACAGCCCATGCCAGTACGGTCATTCAAACGGCGAGTGTTATCGATGGAAATGCCGCTGTGAACGAGCCCCTCCACACGGCGCTGCTGCCCGACAAACCGTCTACAGACGCTACTCCCGTGGCTTTTCACCATAGAAACCTGGCCATCTACGACGGGGGATGCATCCATGAACAGCCAGAGATCCTACTCATCGGAGATTCCATCACCAGGTTTTTGCAAATACCACACGGCATTACATATTGTTTTTCCGGTTTAAAGGTTACTGACTTACTAGAGTGTACTCCTGAAATCATCGACAGATATCCCTCCGCCCACACCGTTATCATTCATATCGGAGCAAATGACGTAATGGCTAGACAATCCGCTAAACTCCAATCTGACTTTGAATCTCTCATACTCACTATTGAGAGCCTGGGCAAAATATGCATTGTGTCCGGCCCCATTCCATCCATAGGTCGTGGATCTGAACGATTTAGCCGTCTGTTCTGGTTGCACCAGTGGCTGCAGGCCTATTGTACTGCTACAGGACTTTGCTATATAAATAACTTTGATCTGCTCTGGTCCAGGAAAGACCATTACAGACCCGATGGCATCCATCCAAACATATCGGGGGTAAATGTGCTAAAGCATAACGTCATACAATGTGTAGCATCACTGGCCTGACAACTAAGCCTATCTAGCTCTGTAGATTATATACAGAAGCAGCCTAAGCTACAAAGAAACACGTTGAGTGTCATCCCGGTTCTGACCACCAGAAGACTAATCAATTACTCATTATCACGTCCCATATGTAAATCAAACCTCATCAATATCAGTGTTCAACCACAGACTGTCTCACGCCCCACTACAGAACCCGTACAGCTAAAACTAGCACTGTTCAACGTTAGAGCGCTGAAACAAAAATCATTTCTGATAAATAAACTCATAGTAAAAAATGGTGTACATTGTATGTTTTTAGTAGAGACATGGCTAGACAACATCACTGGTGTAGCAACACTGATTGAAACCGGCCCTTCCAATTTTAAATTCTATCAATCAAACAGACAGAGTGGGAGGGGAGGAGGAATAGCAGCCATCATCTCCACTCAATTTGTGTGCAGTGATATTGACCTGGGAACATTTTCATCATTTGAATACCTTGCTATTGTATTGAAAACAGAACTGCCAGTAGTGTGTGTGACATTGTATCGACCACCAAGGTACTCGCCACTCTTCATACAGGAATTTTCAGAACTCATATCGATCTGCATTACCAGGTATGATAGAATCATTCTTAATGGAGATCTAAACATTCATATCAACAAAAAGGATGACCCCAGGGGTTGCGAGTTTCTGAACCTACTGGACAGTTTTGGACTGATGCAACATGTTCACGAGGCCACCCACCAACATGGCAACACTCTGGACCTACTAATAACAACAGGGCTAAACATTGAGAATGTATCAGTAAAACAAATTCCAATTTCTGACCATTACTGTGTGTTCTACGGTACAAGTCTAATATTACATAAGACCAGAAGCGAATTCCTAGTTCACAGAAGGCTTCTGGACGCTAGAGCTGAAGCAAAATTCTCTAGTATGATGAAATCATATGACCAATGCAGTGAATCCTCCTTAAATCAGATCCACAGCACCTTGTCAACAGTGTTAGATACTGTCGCCCCTCTGAAGGTTAAAAAGGTAAAAACTGATAGAATCTCTCCATGGTTAAATAAAACCAATGTTAAAGATAACAAGAGAAAATGTAGGATAGCCGAGCGAAAATGGAGGAAATTCAAACTCACAGCTCACTTTAATTTATACAAAGATGCCATGGGCGCATACAATAAGGCAATACAACTTGCGAGAAAGGAATATTTTTCCAAAATGATCTCAGAAAATATAGGTAACTCCAGGGTACTTTTTTTTTTTTCCACCATCGACCGGCTCATTAACATGCCACCCCCCCATATACCGCAGCAATCGGCCACAAAATGTGAAGAGTTCGCAGTTTTCTTTAATGAAAAAATATCATTGATTAGAGCAAGCATTGCCTCTGATATAGATCTGGCTGTGAGTGGAAACCCACCTGAGATAACTATGGGGGAATTCACATGTATTACATTACCTGATCTCTGTAAGATTGTCTCTGAGTGTAATTCCGCCACCTCCTGCCTTGATCCTATACCAACAGCATTTCTCAAGCGGGTGCTCGATAGTGTCTCAAATCATGTCCTTGAAATCATAAATATGTCGCTTCAAACAGGCGCTTTTCCAGATGCATTTAAAACGGCTGTAGTAAAACCACTACTAAAGAAAACAAACTTAGATGTAAACGAACTAAAAAGCTATAGGCCAATATCGAACCTTCCATTTATCAGCAAGATATTAGAAAAGATAGTCTCAGTACAAATAAACTCCTTTCTCAAAGATAATAACATCATGGAGGAATTACAATCAGGTTTCAGAACAAATCACAGCACTGAAACTGCCCTTACTAAAATAGTTAGCGACCTCAGGCTAAACTCCGATGCTGGCAAAGTCTCAATTCTTGTCCTATTGGACCTTAGTGCAGCGTTCGATACGATTGACCATAATATCCTGATCAGTCGTCTTGAAAGACTGGTTGGCTTTTCCGATCATGTACTAAATTGGCTCATAACATACATTAAGGGGAGAAGGTTCTATGTTAAGCTTGGAGACAATGTATCCGAGAAACATGACAGCAACTTTGGAGTTGCACAAGGAAGCTGCCTTGGTCCATTACTCTTCTCACTATATATGCTGCCCCTCGGGGACATCATTCGAGACCACAATGTATGCTTCCATAGTTATGCTGATGATACACAACTATATATCTCCGCAGAACCAAATAACACTACAGCCATACAGTCCATTACAAACTGTCTGTTAGCAATAAACAAGTGGATGAACAATAACTTCCTAAAATTAAACGAAAGCAAGACCGAAATCCTAGTGATCGGCCCAAAAGCGAAAAGGGAAGTGCTGTGTGAAAACCTGGGGAGTCTGTCATCCTATGTAAAAACTGAGGTTACAAGCCTAGGTGTCATCTTGGACTCAGACCTGACCTTTAAGTCTCATATTAATAAGGCCATGAAAACGTCATTCTTCCACCTAAGAAACATAGCGAAAGTAAGACCTTTCGTAAATAAAAAGGATGCAGAGACACCGATTCATGCTTTTGTCTCAAGCCGGCTTGACTATTGTAATGCACTGTTCACTGGTCTTCCCAAAGCAACCATTGGGAAGCTTCAGCTTATCCAAAACTCTGCAGCTCGATTACTAACTCATACAAAGAGAAGAGAACATTGTCTTTGCGGACCCCCTTGAAAACGAGATGGTTTCATCTCAAGGGGTTATTCCCAATAAAGAAATTTCAACATATCACTCCAGTCCTAGCCACTCTGCACTGGCTTCCAATAACTCATAGAATTGATTTTAAGGTCCTTTTCCTGACATATAAAGCTCTTAATGAGCAAGGCCCAAAATACATAGCAAATTCCCTAGTTAGTTATCTGCCCTCAAGAACGCTACGGTCATCCACTGAAACCAAAAGAGGATAGGAAGTATGGCATTTGCCAACTATGCCCCAAAACTATGGAACACACTACCAACACACATCAGAAACGCCAGCTCCATACACATTTTTAAAGGAAAATTAAAAACGTACCTATACAGTCTAGCTTACAAATAGTGTACCATGCCTTAGGGAAAGCGAGTATCTTATTGAAATGTTTTTATTATATGTTTATATTTTTTATGTATTGATCTTTTACTGAAATGTTATTTTACTGTACTTTGCCTATTGCCGTACTTTTATTACTGTTGTCTTATTAATGTGATGCTTTATTTTTAGTACCCGGAGCTGCTAACTGGCTAACGTTATGAGAGCTAACGTTGCTACCTGCTGTACCCCGGAGCTGCTGGCTAACTGACGTTATGAGAGCCAACGCTGCTACGTACTGTACAAGTGCATTGGTTTAGTGCACTTCCTACTTCCGGTTGCTGCTAAACAAGTACAAGTGCATTGGTTTAGTGCACGTTATGAGAGCTAACGTTGCTACCTACTAGATATTGGTTTAGCATTGGTTTAGTGCACGTTATGAGAGCTAACGTTGCTACCTACTAGTTATTGGGTCTAGTGCACTTCCTACTTCCAGTTGCTGCTAAACAAGTACAAGTGCATTGGTTTAGTGCATTTCCTACTTCCTAACTGGCTAACGTTATGAGACATAACACAAAGACGCTATGGCTTGGAAAAGCCTGATGGATCCATGAGGCTTGGATAAGCCTTGTGGACCCAACTCTTTAGATGAGGGAACGGGTACATACGCACACAATACGCGACAACTGATGGATCCGTAGGGCTTGGATAAGCCCTATGGACCCAACTCTTTAGATGAGGGAACGGGTACATACGCATACAATACGCGACCACTGATGGATCCATGGGGCTTGGATAAGCCTTATGGACCCAACTCTGACCACTAATAAAAACGTAACTACACTAACGTTATAAGAGCTAACATTGCTACCTACTGTACAAGTGCATTGGTTTAGTGCATTTCCTACTTCCGGTTGCTACTGAACGGACATGTTTGTGCGGACCTGTTCTCCCAAACTGGTCAGCAAATGACTGTTTTCATTTTTACGTTATTATTATTATTATTTTTTTTTAAACATTGATCTTAACTGATCACTGTGACTTTATTGCTTTTATCGTTATATATGCCTATGTTTGTGTACAGCACTTTGAGCTACATGACATGTATGAAAGGTGCTTTATAAATACTTACTTACTTACTTACTTACTTACTTACTTACTTACTTACTTACTTACTTACTTACTTACTTACTTACTTACTTACTTACTTACTTACTTACTTACTTACTTACTTACTTACTTACTTACTTACTACTTACATGCTTCCCCACTGTCGGTCTGGGGAGGGTGTAGACTATCACATGCTGCCCCACTGTCTGTCTGGGGAGGGTGTAGACTATCACATGCTGCCCTACTGTCTGTCTGGGGAGGGTGTAGACTACCACATGCTGTCCTACTGTCTGTCTGGGGAGGGTGTAGACTACTGTGGTAATATTGACCTTGAATTCCATAACTAATATGTGTGAATAAAATAAATGAATCCATAATGTAAAAACAGGGCTTAGCCAAAAGTGCATTCCAAACAAACCCCCGCTCAGGGGTAAGACTGGAGTAGAGAACAACAGTTGCCGGTCATAAAAGGCCACAGGGGAAGTCACACCCCACAGTAAACAGTGGCTCACTTTAAATAGCAGAGGAACAAGTGTTATTACACTCTTGCTATGGAATCCTGGTATATCTATCACAGATAGACAGAGTGTCAGTCTGGTGAATAAAGGTTGTGTGGTTTCATAGGATGTCTGGTATCAGTCTGAGAAAGCACTGACTGTACTTGGATGATATTAGACATCTGTAACCATATAGAAGGAATGTTAAAGTTATATATTCATTTAGAGGAGATTTGGGCAGCCACACCGAGGGGGGGCCATCAAGAACCCCCCTCTGTTTACTGAAAGAAGACTCACACAGCAACCACACCGACGGGGGCCACCAGCGGCCCCCTCTGTTTATTGAGTCAAGACCCACACAGGAGATCGAGGAGGTGGGGGCAGCCAGCCCCCACAGAAGACCGCCCACAGAAGACCACATGATTGGACCAAAATGTACTTCTAGAATGTTATGATTGGAGGGAAGTTATAGTATATAAGAGCGAACATAGTGTTAGTTCAGGAGCCCAGACCCCCCCCAGGTCTGTGGCTCCACCGCTCCCCACCCAGAGAATGCTGTTGGCTGATGTTCATGTAAGTAGGCTGGAGGGACCCATTATGTTGGTTAGAATAGAATGTAAAGATACTTATCTTAGAAACCAGGCTTACTTATATGAACAGGGGCTTACAGTATTTTCTCTATGTTCAAATTATGTTAACAAATGACTGTTGTATGTACCTACATGTTGGGGTTTTGAGATGCAAACCTTGTTGATTCTGTGTACAAAACAGACATGATTAATGTATTCTGATAATCCTAGTATGTGAAAAGCAACCTTTTTATTCACTCTTGGTCGCAGAGACAAATAAATCCATGAGTTGAATTCGAACTCTGTTGTCTGGACTGCACATTTATTCCTTGCTGGCTAAATTGGGAGTCAGATGAGGAGACCAAAAATTCTATCACTTATGTCCCTTTCTCCTCCTTCCAGTTAAGCGACCTCCTTGTACTGTACAATATTGTTAGGATTCTATAGGATTATACTACACTACCACATGCTGTCCTACTGTCAGTCTGGGGAGGGTGTAGACTACCACATGCTGCCCCACTGTCGGTCTGGGGAGGGTGTAGACTATCACATGCTTCCCCACTGTCGGCCTGGGGAGGGTGTAGACTATCACATGCTGCCCCACTGTCTGTCTGGGGAGGGTGTAGACTACCACATGCTGCCCTAATTTCGGTCTGGGGAGGGTGTAGATTACCACATGCTTCCCTACTGTCGGTCTGGGGAGGGTGTAGTCTACCACATGCTGCCCCACTGTCTATCTGGGGAGGGTGTAGACTCTACACCAGGGGTGGCCAACCAGTCAGAATGACTGTGGTACCACAAAGAGCCACACCATATACCAGCGTTTCTCAACCTTTTTTTTCACTCACAGCACCCTTCATGTGTTTATAGGTCTCACCCTCTGGCCTCTGAAGTTGCTAATGTCTTTTTTATTTGGGCCTCACAGGGTTAAAAGTACCCTGTGAGACCCACGGTTGCAAAATTACAAAATCACTTTTAGCCATTTAAAAAAAGAATGTTTATTTAAAAGGTTTTAAGCACATGTATAGTCAATTGGTCCTGTTGTTCAGCCTCACAATGCTATTTGATAGTAAATGTGTTTATATGTCCCACCATCTGGCCTCTGAAGTTGCTAATGTCTTTTTAATTTGGGCCTCACAGGGTTAACCTCTTAAGCCCGAGATATACAGTAAAGTGTATATTTTCAGCATTACGTTTGTTTACCAATTATTTTAACTGTTATTAGTGAAATATAAGATTATAGAAATCTCAGGGCATTGAGTCGGAAACCGGCGCATATTGACAGGAGGAAGTGGCACAGCCAAAAGTGAGTGTAGTCTTTTGAAGGAAGAGACTCAGGGCTTTCGAATTTAGAAAAACTACCCTACCCAGCTCACACCAGCCCCTGGCAATCATCTGACTTCTGGATTCACTTTTTTATTTCTCTTATTTTTTGGGATTATCTCCCACAAACCTGAACGTTATTGCCATAAAACAGAACGCAGTTAGTTTCTCTACCTTTCTGTGAACGTCTTGCAAAAAACGGTGTTGTAATACGATGAAAAATGGTGGAGAAATTTACATTATAAAAAAGATGGCAGAATTCAGTACTGTATCTACAAAACCTTCTGTTTAATCATCTTCCCTTCATTTGCTTAGATTTTTCAGGTCTGGTCAATTTTAGCATGGTGTTATTCACAGTCAAAGATAATTTTTGTTTTTAAATAGAATTGATATTCTCCTTTGGTTCATTACAATTTACTCAAGCCTAGTAACAGACACACTATTTCTGACACTGATCCATATGTCCCTAGATTCAGATACCAAGAACATGCAAATGGACCATTTAAAAAGAAATTGTAAATGTTTATTCTACGTCCTTATGGAATGAGTGACATAAAAAAAAAAAAGTAAAAAAGAAAAAAATAGTTAGAAAAAAAAATATTTATACTTTTTTTTTTATGGATGGAAGAGCATTGACGGGCAAAGAGCCGCATGCAGCTCGCGAGCCGCGGGTTGGCCACCCCTGCTCTACACCCTCCCCAAACCGACAGTGGGGCAGCATGTGGTAGTCTACACCCTCCCCAGACTGACTGTCTGTGGTGCAGCATGTGGTAGTCTACAGGTGAAAAGAAGCGGCTGGCAACTCCACATGTATCGGAGGAGGCATGTGGTAGTCTACACCCTCCCTAGACCGACAGTAGGGCAGCATGCTGCCCCACTGTCTGTCTGGGGAGGGTGTAGACTACCACATTCTGCCCTACTGTCAGTCTGGGGAGGCTGTAGAACTACCACATGCCTCCTCCGATACATGTGGAGTCGAGTCGCCAGCCGCTTCTTTTTCCTGAAAGCAAGGGGTTTCACTGGGAGAGTGTAACACGCACTCGCCCCAAATCCCCTCCCTGCTGAACAGACGCCCGACCGACCACGAGGAGTCGCTATTGCAATGACTAGGACTCATGCCCCACCAGCAGGTCTATGCGGCCAACACCTCTATACTACCTAGCCGCACCTTTTTTCATGTGTCAACAGATATAGGATCATTTCAGATATAATCGGTATAGCGGCACGGTGGTGTAGTGGTTAACACTGTCGCCTCACAGCAAGAAAGTCCAGGGTTCGATTCCCACTTGGGGACCAGGTTGTGTGAATACTTTCGGCAGCCAACATGCCCTTCCGTGTTGCTCTAATTGGCCGAGCGTGCGGATGAGCCGCGACAAGCTCCTCAGCCGCTTAATGCAATTTATACAAATGGAAGTATTGATTACGCCGTAAAGAATCATTAAAAAAATATACCGTTAACTGGAATATGTTGTTTCTTTACACATATGTTGGATTATGTAATTGGTTTGTCATGACAAACCAATAAAAAATCGCGAATTAACCGGTGGCTACAACAACAGCCCTACCGTTCATTGTAAACAATGATGCATGTAGTTACTGTGTGTTGTTGTAGCCGCCGGTTAATTCGCGATTTTTTATTGGTTTGTCATGACAAACCAAGTACATAATCCAACATATGTGTAAAGAAACAACATATTCCAGTTAACGGTATATTTTTTTAATGATTTGTTACGGCGTAATCAATACTTCCATTTGTATAAATTGCGTTAAACGGCTGAGGAGGCTGAGGAGCTTGTCGCGGCTCATGCGCGCGCTCGGCCAATCAGAGCAACGCGGAAGGGCATGTTGGCTGCCGAAAGTATTCACGCGACCAGGTTTCCCCGATGCCAGGTACCCAGGTGGGGGATCTCCCAGGCCTTTCTGTGTGGAGTTTGCATGTTCTCCCCGTGCTCGCAAGGGTTCTCATCCCCAATAAGAGAAACCCAATGGAAAAACATGCACAACAGATCGCTGATGCTGTCGCGTCCCTGACGAAGACGGGCAGGAGCACTTGGATTGGTCCCCGGGTGCAGCCCTCGCCGATGCCCTGTCTGCTCCCGGCAGCCCTTGGGGGGAAGGACGACGGGATGGGTTAAGAGCAGAGCTCAATCGCATCGGTGACCCTGAGATGTGTGTGTTTATTCCTCTGTGTGTGTGTTGTTGTGTCATTGCATGCTGAATAAAGACCTCACTCTAAAGAGGTCCTGCATTAGTACCCAAATATCAAAAGTGGTATTGGAGCCAAAAATGTCCTATCGGTATAACCGGTCTAACCCACCACGATCGTCCCAGAATCGGCATGTGGCCATTTAACAGCGGGCAGCACACAATCATTTAAAACAATTAAATCTAAATTCTTAACCCTTTCACTTCCACACTACCAAACGGTTAACCCTTTCACTGCGACAATACACAGAAGGTTAACCCTTTTCACTGCCACACAACAGCCGGTTAACCCTTTCACTGCCACACTACAGAAGGTTAACCCTTTACTATCACACTACCGACGGGTAACCGTGAAAGGGTTCAGGAAAAAACGAATTCTCTGGGAACACATCTAAACCTTCCAATGGCATGAATTATCCCTCCTGCTGGATCCAGCACCAGACTGGACCGCTGAACCGCCTGTCACAGCACCAGCGTCCGCGCCGGGCAGAGCGGATCAGAGTGAGGTAAGTCATCGCAGCAGGAATTAATGAGCATTATAGTATTAGGTGAGAATAAGTCCCGCCTTAAATCCCTTTAACATTCCTAAACAACCCCAATAACACCTGTTACAAGGAGAGGAGCAGAGGAAGAGGAGCAGAGGAAGAGGAGAGGAAGAGGAGCAGAGGAAGAGGAGCAGAGGAAGAGGAGCAGAGGAAGAGGAGAGGAAGAGGAGCAGAGGAAGAGGAGCAGAGGAAGAGGAGCAGAGGAAGAGGAGCAGAGAAAGAGGAGAGGGAGAGGAGCAGAGGAAGAGGAGCAGAGGAAGAGGAGCAGAGGAAGAGGAGCAGAGGAAGAGGAGCAGAGAAAGAGGAGAGGGAGAGGAGCAGAGGAAGAGGAGCAGAGGAAGAGGAGCAGAGGAAGAGGAGCAGAGGAAGAGGAGAGGAAGAGGAGCAGAGGAAGAAGAACAGAGGAAGAGGAGCAGAGGAAGAGGAGCAGAGGAAGAGGAGAGGAAGAGGTGCAGAGGAAGAGGAGCAGAGGAAGAGGAGCATAGGAAGATGAGCAGAGGAAGAAGAGCAGAGGAAGAGGAGCAGAGGAAGAGGAGCAGAGGAAGAGGAGCAGAGGAAGAAGAGCAGAGGAAGAGGAGCAGAGGAAGAGGAGCAGAGGAAGAGGAGAGGAAGAGGAGCAGAGGAAGAGGAGCAGAGGAAGAGGAGCAGAGGAAGAGGAGCAGAGGAAGAAGAACAGAGGAAGAGGAGCAGAGGAAGAAGAACAGAGGAAGATGAGAGGAAGAGGAGCAGAGGAAGAGGAGCAGAGGAAGAAGAACAGAGGAAGAAGAGCAGAGGAAGAGGAGCAGAGGAAGAGGAGCATAGGAAGAGCAGAGGAAGAGGAGCAGAGGAAGAGGAGCAGAGGAAGAGGAGCAGAGGAAGAGGAGCAGAGGAAGAGGAGCAGAGGAAGAGGAGAGGAAGAGGAGCAGAGGAAGAAGAACAGAGGAAGAGGAGGAGAGGAAGAGGAGCAGAGGAAGAGGAGCAGAGGAATAAGAGCAGAGGAAGAGGAGAAGAGGAAGAGGAGCAGAGGAAGAGGAGAGGAAGAGGAGCAGAGGAAGAGGAGCAGAGGAAGAGGAGCAGAGGAAGAGGAGCAGAGGAAGAAGAGCAGAGGAAGAGGAGCAGAGGAAGAGGAGAGGAAGATGAGCAGAGGAAGAAGAGCAGAGGAAGAGGAGCAGAGGAAGAAGTGCAGAGGAAGAGGAGCAGAGGAAGAGGAGCAGAGGAAGAGGAGCAGAGGAAGAGGAGATGAAGGGGAGCAGAGGAAGAGGAGCAGAGGAAGAGGAGTGGAAGAGGAGCAGAGGAAGAAGAACAGAGGAAGAGGAGCAGAGGAAGAGGAGCAGAGGAAGAAGAGCAGAGGAAGAGGAGCAGAGGAAGAGGAGCAGAGGAAGAGGAGCAGAGGAAGAGGAGCAGAGGAAGAGGAGCAGAGGAAGAGGAGAGGAAGAGGAGCAGAGGAAGAGGAGAGGAAGAGGAGCAGAGGAAGAAGAACAGAGGAAGAGGAGGAGAGGAAGAGGAGCAGAGGAAGAAGAGCAGAGGAAGAAGAGCAGAGGAAGAAGAGCAGATGAAGAGGAGTAGAGGAAGATGAGCAGAGGAAGAGGAGCAGAGGAAGAGGAGAGGAAGAGGAGCAGAGGAAGAAGAGCAGAGGAAGAGGAGCAGAGGAAGAGGAGAGGAAGAGGAGCAGAGGAAGAGGAGCAGAGGAAGAGGAGAGGAAGAGGAGCAGAGGAAGAAGAGCAGAGGGAGAGGAGCAGAGGAAGAGGAGCAGAGGAAGAGGAGCAGAGGAAGAGGAGAGGAAGAGGAGCAGAGGAAGAGGAGCAGAGGAAGAGGAGCAGAGGGAGAGGAGCAGAGGAAGAGGAGCAGAGGAAGAAGAGCAGAGGAAGAGGAGCAGAGGAAGAGGAGCAGAGGAAGAGGAGAGGAAGAGGAGCAGAGGAAGAAGAGCAGAGGAAGAGGAGCAGAGGAAGAGGAGCAGAGGAAGAGGAGAGGAAGAGGAGAGGAAGAGGAGCAGAGGAAGAAGAGCAGAGGAAGAGGAGCAGAGGAAGAGGAGAGGAAGAGGAGCAGAGGAAGAAGAACAGAGGAAGAGGAGCAGAGGAAGAGGAGAGGAAATGGAGCAGAGGAAGAAGAGCAGAGGAAGAGGAGCAGAGGAAGAGGAGCAGAGGGAGAGGAGAGGAAGAGGAGCAGAGGAAGAGGAGCAGAGGAAGAGGAGAGGAAGAAGAGCAGAGGAAGAGGAGCAGAGGAAGAGGAGCAGCGGAAGAGGAGAGGAAGAGGAGCAGAGGAAGAGGGAGCAGAGGAAGAGGAGCAGAGGAAGAGGAGCAGAGGAAGAGGAGCAGAGGAAGAGCAGAGGAAGAGGAGCAGAGGAAGAGGAGCAGAGGAAGAGGAGCAGAGGAAGAGGAGAGGAAGAGGAGAGGAAGAGGAGCAGAGGGAGAAGAGAGGAAGAGGAGCAGAGGAAGAGGAGCAGAGGAAGAGGAGCAGAGGAAGAGGAGCAGAGGAAGAGGAGCAGAGGAAGAGGAGAGGAAGAGGAGAGGAAGAGGAGCAGAGGGAGAAGAGAGGAAGAGGAGCAGAGGAAGAGGAGCAGAGGGAGAGGAGCAGAGGAAGAGGAGCAGAGGAAGAGGAGCAGAGGAAGAGGAGCAGAGGGAGAGGAGCAGAGGAAGAGGAGCAGAGGGAGAGGAGCAGAGGAAGAGGAGAGGAAGAGGAGCAGAGGAAGAGGAGCAGCGGAAGAAGAGCAGAGGAAGAGGAGCAGAGGGAGAGCAGAGGAAGAGGAGCAGAGGAAGAGGAGCAGAGGGAGAGGAGCAGAGGAAGAGGAGCAGAGGGAGAGGAGCAGAGGAAGAGGAGAGGAAGAGGAGCAGAGGAAGAGGAGCAGAGGAAGAGGAGCAGAGGAAGAGGAGCAGAGGGAGAGCAGAGGAAGAGGAGCAGAGGAAGAAGAGCAGAGGAAGAGGAGCAGAGGAAGAGGAGCAGAGGGAGAGGAGGCTTTCGTGACAGTGAGCCCTCTCTTTTAAACAAGCCTCGGTTCAGATTACCAAGATATATCAGGAACTGAAGCACTCTGTCTACATCAGGGGTCAGCAACCTTTTTGACATGGAGTGCCTGTTTGAAATATAGTTGTAACTAGTGTGCCTCAACAATATTCCATGCATCGTAATTTTTTTCTTCTCATAATCAGGTATTTTTAATGATAATTTTTACATTATTACATAATTATTGTTATTGTTATTATTAACAATATTATTATGATGGTTGTATCAACCCTAAATCTGAGTTGGGGGGGGGGGATGCAATGCAGACAAACAGCTGCATACAGTGCGACCATTTCACTCACATTTGCCCATTCATTTTTGGACACATCACACACCATCGGTTTGTGTACTGTACGTGTGCTGTCATAGCTACACCTACAGGCCTAATGGAGAACACCAGGAGAACACCAGGAGAACACCAGGATGTGAATGGAGGGTGAATGTGAGGTATATCGTGTAAATAAGTTTTGATTGATCGCAAGACTACACTGTTAAAAAAATTATAATAATAAGTTACCAGAACTTAAAAATATTGAGTTCAGTTACTGCGCATTAAGGTTTTCAGTTTTCAATCCATAATAAGTTAACAGAAAAATAAGTACACAACCACATTATTTCAACCTAATAAAACTATGTTTATTGTCATTGTTTTAAGAACACAAGTTGACTTGGTAATACTCACATTTTGAGTAAAAAAAATGGCTTTTAACATGTGCAATGTTCAATGAAATAGAAAAATAAATAATACAATTTGTTGATTAATCCCACTGGTCACAATGGTGACCGTAATAATGTTTTTGTTATAAGGCTCTGCAAATGTTACTGAATGATGTAGCAATGTATTTCCAGCTAAATTGAAATAATAAACAAATAAAGGGTCTCAATTAAATATGTGGTAGTAAAAATAACCTGTGGGATGATTTCAACAATATAAATGCGACAACAGTGCAAAATATTTCACTATAATATTTCAAAGCTAATTTTTTTTTTTTTTTACTGCTGCCCCCTGTGCCTATGCAAATGCCCCCTATGCAGGCACGCGTGCCTAGGGTTGCCTACCCCTGGTCTACATGTTCAAACTCTCACATTTAACTCACATTTTCCGAGTGAATATTCTTATGATGCACAACTGATTTGGCAGATTATTGTGTAGTAGGCTAATAGTTTAACACGTATCCTACTTGTTATCCGACTGCTAAACTACTAGCTTACAGTGTTTAATTGCATGTATGTATATGTATGATCAAAAGAAAGACTTGGAGATATGTTTTAACATAAGTTAGCAACAGGCTCTACTCTCTACTGAACATGAATGCCCGAAATAACATAACGTTACAAAGTACAGTTGACAGCTGGGCTGTGTTAAGGTTACAATGTACAGTCGCGCGAAATAACGTTATGAATGCCCGAAATAACATAACGTTACAAAGTACAGTTGATAGCTGGGCTGTGTTAACGTTACAATGGAATGTGTACAAATGTGTTTGTGGGGCGTCAAAAAGAAAATGCGCATTGGTTACCGGCGAATGCGGAAGCACTCTTGCACTCTTGCGGCTGACATTAATATAGACGCGGCCAGGACAGTGTTTCTAGTTGCAGCAGCGCAATAGTTAGATAACCTAGGTGGGGAACAACCAGGAGATCACTGCAACTCACACAAGTTGGAGAACTATCTCTCTCTCTCTCTCTCTCTCTTGCTCTCACACACACACACAAAAGGAGCTGCATGTGATTGGTGGAGGCGGGACCCTTACAAAAAACTGTTGTTGCTAATCATTGACACATGCTAGCCTGTAATAATCCCCCCCAGAAAAATCTACTTTGCATTTGATATATTGCAAATATATGCCATCACACACACTGGCATTTAAAGGGTTAGAATTATAAAATTAATATGCAGTGTTATGATCAGGGCTGAAGTTGAATAAAAGATTGTATTATTTTCAATCTGACATTACAAAAAAACTGAAAATCCATCAAAATCAGTGTTGTTGCTAATCATACATTATGCTAGCCTGTTTTTTAACAATAATTTGTGATGCCATCACAAACACTGGCATTTAAAGGGTACAAATAAAAAAAATGCCTGCACCAGAATGCAGGAAATGAAGTCTTTGTAACAAGAAATGTCCTGGTGGGGGACCCCCAGACCCCCTGCTTAAAAAGTGGCCTGACTGGGGCTATATTTTGCACTATATTCCCTGGCCTGAATGATTTCCCCAGTCCGGCCCTGGTTAAAAGCCTCCAATGCTTATTAGTGTGTGTGCGTTTGAACGTGTGCATGTTTCAACCATACATTTCCATTTATAAAAAAAAAGAAAAAAAATTATAAAAAAAAAGAAAAATTATTTGTTTGACCTCTTATAATAGTGGGGGTCGCGGCTCTCTGACCCCGTTATTTTTGGGTCGCGGCCTGAAAAGTTTGGGAACCCCTGCTCTAAGCCATCCTAGGTTGTCAAAGTGGGCAGGGGTGAGGTGGGTTCTAGGAGTAAGGTCAAGCAGTAGTCTGACCAGTTTGTTTTGAGATGTTTGTAATTTTGTTTTTAGTGCCTTTGAGGTGCTTTGGTACCATGAGGTGCAAGCATAGTCGTAGTACCCTTGAATGAGTGCTCCTGTCAGAGTCTTCAGGGTATTCTTGTTTACCAGTGAGGAGATCCCTTTACATGGGTGGATGGGCTGAGGCTCAGGGCAGGTGTGCTTTTTGTGAATCTATGAATTGAAAATGGGGGTCCCTGATGTGGACAGGACTAACTTTTTCTCTGGTCTGCATCCCCTTAACAATTGTGTGTATTGGGCTAGCCCATTCTGCAATATGTTAATAGAGTTTTCGTTCATTCAATAATTTATCCCTTCATGGGTGCACACCGCAGTGGAGGTTGTTACATGACTACTAGTGAGGCAGTGCTTCACTAGTAGTAGACTTTGGTCTGCAGCCACCACTGGTGTTCTGTGCTTAGTGAAGCAGGTGGCATCAGTCCTTTGCCCTGACATGGTGGAACGGTGTCCCGCCCGGCCGACGCCATGAGGCAGGTGGCTGGTGGGCTGATGAAGCCTATACCGCCGCGGTACAGAATTAGCAGCGACTGGCAACATTGCTCAATTGGCTGTTTTTTTCTGTAAAAAATTGTGTCTGTGGTGGGGCCTTAGGGCCAGCCGACGTCAAAACCATTGTGCGAGGTTTTGAGGTTATTCAGCTTTTGACCTAGTTGCAAGCTATAACCGCAGGTAGGGCTAGGATGCTGTCAACGGTTGTTCACAGGCATTTTTGGTTGGAGCAATCTCCCCTTGAGGAGGGGAGAGGTCCTCTTCAGGGCTCCCCTCTCCGCGGGTGGACCTTGATCTGTCCACGGAGGCACGGCGGGTATTTGACCTGGGCCCCACGCTGCCCCACACCGCGCAGCCGGAGGTGAGAGCACGGCCTCGCCAGCGGCTGCGGCGAGGCCCCTGGCCAGCGGCCATGTTTCCCCCGCCTGAGATACCCTGGACACAAAGAAAACAGGTGATCACAAGGCCGACAGCCTCGGCGGCCCGAGGGATCGGCTATATTAGATGGACACGCACTAAAAAAACGTTGCCATCTAGCTGTGTCTAGCATGGTCTCCGGTTACTCCCCCCCGCTACACTACGGGACACAGGGCTCTGATTTGTTCCCTTTGGCTGCGAGCCGCGTTCTTCCAGTGAAGGGCCAACGCAGTAGGGGGCAGCTGGCAATACCATGCTGCCCGGTCTGCACTACATTTCAATGTGTTGGAATTGAAGGCAGTCCTTCTGGTCCTCAAACGGCTCGACCACCTTGTGGTGGGCAAGCATGTTTTGATCAGGACGGACAACACGACGTCAGCGTCGTATATCGACAGACAGTACTCTCCCCCCGTCTGCACCGGGCGGCGGTCGAGCTCTGGCTATGGGCGTTTGACAGGTCTGGGACCGATTCCGTGGCCGCCCGGGATTCTGTACGCATTCCCCCCCATACACCTGATAGCTCATCTGTTGGGGCGGGTACGTCAGGAGCGCGGGACTTTGATCCTGGTCGCGCCGGGCCGGGGCTCAGCTGTGTGGTTCCCGGCCCTGATTCAGCTCTTGGTGGCCCCGCCGTGGCCTGTTCCGTGGTCACCGCGGGCCCTCTCTCAGGCACACAGAACTCTGTTCTGCCTCCTGTTCTGGGGCAGCCTCTAGGCTTGGCTGCTGAAAGAGTGAATCTGGTGGGGATGCGTCTTGACTCTTCTGTGGTTAAGACCATCCGGAACGCGCGTGCTCCGTCCACTACCGCAGCTTACGCTGGGAAGTGGCGTATGGTCGAGAGTGGGGGCAGAACATTGTTCAGCCACCCTCTCGTGAAACGTTTCCTGCTTGGCGCTCGGCGTCTCAAGCCTGTGGAACGTTCTCTGTCTCCGAGTTGGGACCTCCAACTGGTCCTGGGCCGGTTGTCGGAGGCCCCGTTTGAGCCTCTTGAGCAGGCGCCATTGGATCGGCTGTCCTTTAAGACCGCGTTCCTTTTGGCCATCACCTCTGCTAAGCGCGTGGGTGAGCTGTGTGCTCTCTCGGTGCGGCCTGAGTGCCTGTCTATTCGGGCCGATAGCGGTGCGACTCTGAGGCCTAATCCAGTCTTCGTGCCGAAGAATATCCGGAGATCTTTTCGCTCCAGGGATATTGTGGTTCAGGCGTTTCATCCGCCTCCTCACGCTAGTGGGTTGGAGGCGAGCCTTCACCTGTTGTGTCCTCTCCGTGCACTGAGGGTTTACCTTAGTCGGACGCAGGATCTCAGGGCTTCCGATCAACTGTTTGTTTGTTACGGTGGCCCTCGCGCGGGTAAGGCGCTATCCAAGCAGCGCCTGTCACATTGGTTGTGCGAGGGCATTGCCCTTTGCTACGCATTGGCTGGACAGGTCCCCCCCGGGGGCGTCAGGGCGCACTCCACTCGTGGTGTGGTGGCCTCTGCTGCCCTGTTAGGGGGGGCCTTGGTGGAGGACATCTGTGCTGCGGCCTCCTGGTCCTCCCCGGGTCCTTTCGTTAGGTTTTACCTCATGGACATGACTTGGGGTTCTGTCTCCCAGGCGGTCCTGAGGTCCGGGACCTCTCCTGCATCCCACCATCAGGTGGGCTAGCAGGGGTGTGTGGGTGTGGACCACAGGGTGCTGTGTCACACGTGGTCCCGCCTGTGCTGTGCGTTCAGGGGTACCTGTTTCCCCCTTTTTCGCACTTTGGTGGAGTTGACTGCCTCCCCCCCTTCGTTAGGACGGGCGGGTGGACGGGACTCCCCTCCTCCCTGGCTGGGGCTTACGGGCCCTCAGGGGGTGCATTTGTCGGGCCGCGCGTCCGCTCTGCCCCTTATCGCAGTAGCAGAGCGAGACGCGAGGCCAGTTGAAATGTAACGTATGGTTATTCTATAACCCTAGTTACATGATACTGGCTGAGCGTCTCGCTCTTAGCGCCCTGAGGTCCCTTGGGGGTGCTTCCGCTTATGGAAATCGAACTGGGAAGAGTGAGGCGTGACCACTTCCGGCGTCATATAGGGACGCATGGGGGTGGCACGGTCACGTGCAAGTGGGTGCATTTGTTTTTGTTTCGTGTGCATGCTAGGTGCGAGGAGATAAGAGGTTATCTCAGTAGCAGAGTGAGACGCCCAGCCAGTATCATGTAACTAGGGTTATAGAATAACCATACGTTATGCTGCTCTGATTAAAGGTCATGTTAAAGTGGTATGTGGTCCAGTTATGCTGCTCTGATTAAAGGTTGTGTTAAAGTGGTATGTGATCCAGTTAGTATGCTGCTCTAATTACGTCCTCTTGAAGTTGACAGGCTTCAAATTTTAAACTACATAATCTTCATATATTTTTTGCCATGTTTTCTATGCAAGGTAACTGATGGGTTCAGATGTAGTGGAGTAAAAAGTACAATATTCCCTGTGATATGTAGTGGAGTAAAATAACAAAGTGAAAATATTCGAAAGTGTACTTATGTGCAGTACCTGAGTAGAAATACTTAGTTACTTTCCACCACTGTATAACATCAATATACTTGTGTCTTGTCCGGTGGCTTCATTAGGTCACAAGGGCACGCTTAACACAGGTAGGGGATTTATAAACAACGTTTTAGGTGAAAATCACTTCCTCTTCCGGCGTTGCAGCTTGGCCAACAAGTGACGACTATTCTTCAGGGATCCCTCCAGGGGGATGAACCCAGGATATTAACCCTGTGTTGTTCACCTCTCGTTCACCCTATTGCGTCACCTATTAGCCCTTAACTGCTAGCTAGCTAATCACTGTACCACAGCCCCCGAGGGCCACGACCATGCGAGCAGACATAGATAAATAAACAAAGCACAGAAGGCAGCGTTTGCCAGGCTATTTTCTAAAGGCTTAGAGCTGGCCTGCAACCAAAATCCTGGGGTAAGCTGATCCTTCCAGCCGCAAGGATGATATGGGGTGGTGCACTGTCTGGAACTCTGTTTGCCTATCCTTGTGGGGACTAGAGGAGGGAGTGCTTAAAGCCCATATACACCACCATTATGCATATCCAGCCCATCTCAGGTGAACATACTTGTGAAGGAGGCCGAGAGTGAATGGAAGGATGAAGGCAAAGCAGAGGAAGAAGAGACCATCGAGGATGAGATAAATGATGATGAAGAGGACTAGTTGGTTAAACATCAGTGACATATTTTTACTATTCACTAAAAGTGATAACGTTGTATGTGTGGTATTGACTCAATAGCAGTCAAATTCTGTGAGTGCCTCTGTTGCTATGATGATGTGCAAAATTTTGTGCAGCTAATTCTACTAACGTATCAGTGCCTCAATTTAATTTTCAGATCTGCCATAGTTGTGGCAATGGATACACTATATATTTAGTATTTTGCAGTATTTTATATACTTTTCTGGCCCAAAGAGGTGACTTTTATTGGATTAATTTGGTCCAAATTGTATGGAATATAGTTTAAAATGTTGAAATGTGAAAACTGATTAAATAATAAAACATTGAGAAAAAACTGACTGTATTGAGACTGTATGTCGTAAGGATGCCAAAAATCCAGACTAGAAAAGAAAGATAAGGGGGTGCTGCACGTGGACTAGAAATTACATTATGTACATACATTTTTCTTGTTGGAACTGTACATAGCCATTTTGTTATTTATATTTTATATAGTGTAATATCAGCATCCTGTGTTATCTGAACACTGCACACTTTGTTAGACTTGTATATAGTCATCTTGCTGTTATTTTATTCTATGCTATTTTTATTTTACTATATATATATATATATTATATATATATTATATAAGTAAGTTTGAGGTACTTACCTCAACGTTTTGTACCTCATTTTCTGCATTGTACCTCACTGTTTACTCATTCTTAAGGCCTCTACATGCTACAGCAACTTCAAAGCAACTGCAACACAACATCGGCGCGATTTCAACGCGGTTGTTTTAGAGGGTCTTGTAGACTGTGTTGCGAGGACGTTGCGTACATGTCCCCCAAATCTAACCTAAACAGCCGTTGCGTTGATATTGCGTAGCAGTGATTGGTTGGTAGTGAATGGGGGCGGGGCTGTCATAGAATAATATTGGTCCCGCAGCGAGGAATACCATCCGCCATTGTTGTAGCCAGCAAGCTATGCTATCAATATTAGCTAAATAATTAGCGTCATAGCTGGCCTTTTTCTGAAAACCCAAGCACATATTGTTCCATAGCATACGCCTTCAGTTGCTAGTCGAAATGACTGGACACACACAGGGACAAGTTAAACATCAATCAATTAATTTATTCCAACAGGTAGTTTGAGCTGCATGAGCCGAGGTCTTTCTCTCCTCTCCATTGGAAACTAATGATGTTACGGTAACGTTAGCTCGAAAAGCACAGAAACGGGCGACAGAAGTTAAGCTGCTAGCAACAGACACTATAACACTTCCGGTCGGGGGATTTCAAAATAAAAGAGCGACGTCTAAAAGCACCGGAAATACGTTTATTTTGTACATTATCTAACGTTAACACAAACCTAAACTAACTTTAGTTAAACTAACTTTGCACGTCGATGTTGCAGAAGCATAAAGGCAGAGTGTCTACAACACCGTTGCTTTGTCGATGTTGTGGTGCAGTTGCTTTGAAGTTGCTGTAGCATGTAGAGGCCTTTACTCACTGTACTTAGATTGTACCTAGGTTGTACTTTAGATTGTATATTGTACTGTATATTGTATATATGTATATTGTATATTCCTCTTTACTTACTTTTTTACTTACTTTTTACTTACTTTCTTACTTACTTTTTTTTACTGTATGAAGCACACTCTCAGGGGCTCATACAGAACCAAGCATTTCACCATAAAGTATGTGTATTTTATTGTGATAATTAATAAACAAACTTGAAACTTATATTGGATGCTTCTACGGTCGAACAATTAACAAAATTTATTTCACTATTTTTTGTTGTAAAAGGCACTGAGTGACGTGACAATAAAAGGAATCTGAATCTGAATCTGAAGTCCTCCTCTACTACTCGTTGCTTGTTGATTGGCTTATTTTTTGGTTGAGCAGAAATATTAATCTTTCTTGTTTTCTTCTCTACATGACTGTATGCCGACTACTGAACAAAGAAGCAGATAGTGGTGAATCGGCCACTGAGCAGGACTGAGCAAGGAACTTATTTCCTGATGTTCATGTCTGGTCAATTTTAGCATGGTGTTATTCACCGTCAAAGATAACAAAATAAATTAAATACAATTATATTCTCCTTTGGTTCATTACAATTTACTCAAGCCTAGTAACAGACACAATATTTCTGACATGGGGAATACATTCCCTGAGAGCCAATGTCCCTAGATACCAAGAAGAACATGCAAATGGACCTTGTAGAAGTGGAGAAATCTTCCATTTACTTAGGTATGTATTTTTAGGTGGATTTTCTGAAAATAGGGCTAGGGCTTAAGAAGTTAATAACTATAATTGGAGAGCAGTCAGTGTGTTTGTTAGTGTTAACATGCTTATGCTATGCCCTGTTTTCCTATGTATTTGTCTGTGTCTGTGCCCTCCCATAAAACGGAGTGTGATTGTTGTCAATATGTATCTATGTGTATCTACCCTCTGTACAGCACTTTGGTTGACACGTGTCATGTTAAATGTGCTATATAAATAAATCTGATTGATTGATTGATTGATTGATTGATTGATTGATTGATTGATTGATTGATTGATTGATGCTGAAGCTAATACTAATAACTATAAGGAGAGCAGTCAGTCTTTTTTGTGCTTGTCTGTCGCTGTGTCCAGCCTCCCACCTGGTGGAGATTTGCACTCTACTGACTGAGTGCACCTTTCTAGTTTGTGTTTGGATCACTGATTGGGCTGCTCTAACTGATATGCAGAAGCAATTTCCTATCTTCAAAATGCCCAAAAGGTTGCCTCACACTACAGTCCAAAACAATATCATGAAAACACTTGCCGACGAGGATGGGATTCAAACCCACGCGTGCAGAGCACAATGGATTAGCAGTCCATCGCCTTAACCACTCGGCCACCTCGTCCAGGGAACACGGGTGCAGTGAATATCATTGGATTGTATTTAATTGTCATTGTATAGTACAAGTACAACAAAATGCAGTTGGCATCAATCCAGAGTGCAAGTAGCAGTAAAGTGTATATAGTGTACAGTGTGTAAATATACATACATACATGTGTAAAGTGCAGAGATAAATCTATGTATACTGTATACTGTGCACAGTGCATGCACAGCATGAATATACATACAGATACATACACAGGCATATACTGATAGATATAAATAGATGAATATGCTATGTGTACAGTGTTATTGCACAATGCCATTACGCAATGCTGTCAGACAGTACCACATTGTTTGACATGGTGGTACAACGAAGGAAGTCATGAATGCAGTGCAAGACAGTTATAGGCAGCAGATAAGCACGGATTGAGTAAAGGCAACAGAGCCTTGAGTAAAGGCAACAGAGCCTTGAGTAAAGGCAACAGAGCCTTGAGTAAAGGCAACAGAGTTCAGAGTCTATACGGTATGAAGAGTGTGTGTATGGAAGAGAGTGAGAGAGAGACCGGGGGGGGGCTGTGACAGTGAGATGACAGCTGAGGGGAAGAAGCTGTTCCTGAATCCTGAACCTGCTGGCAGAGCCTTTGCCATACGAGACAGTGATGCAGTTAGTGAGCATGCTTTTCATGGCAAAACGGTAGAAATTCACCAGAATCTGAGGAGACAGATGGGCTTTCCTGCGTCTCCTCGGGAAGAAGAGATGCTGGTGAGCTTTCTTGACCAGAGTGGAGATGCTGAGGGTCCAAAGAGAGGTCCTTGGAGATGTGGACACCCAGGAATTTGAAACAGGAGACACGCTCAACCTCCGTCCCATTGATACGGACGGGGGCGTCTGCTCTGGTCTTCCTGAAGTCCACGATGAGCTCCTTGGTTTTCATGGTGTTGAGGGCCAGGTTGTTGCCTGGGCACCACACTGCCAGGTGCTGGACCTCATCCATGTAGGCCGATAATCCTCAGTGCAGCACACACATCGGTGGGTGAGAAAGTGAGGGGCTGGTGGTCAGCCTTGATGGGCGCCTCCTGGTTGTCCCTGTCAAATGTGGCATAAGGTTATTGAGCTCATCAAGGAGGGAGGAGTCAGTGGTTGGGGGAGAGTTGTTGGTGGATTTATAATCCATAATGGTCTTGATGCCCTGCCACATGCGTCTGGGGTCGGAGTTATTTAAGTGCTCCTCGATCTTTAGCTTGTCTTTGGCCCGTCTGATAGGCGATGAGGAGTTTGCTTTATCCTCTCAGGATTCCACGCTTCCCACGTCTCTGCTTGTGGTCCCTGTGGTGTCCGAGGAATTCCAATCGGGAGCTGAAGATCGCAGATAGAGTTGTCAGAGTGTTGTAATCCAATGTTCAAAAGTTCAAGGTCAAAAAGGTCAAAGTCAGGTGTATGAAAGATATGCAACACTGTTCTGAAACAGAAAACAGAAACAGAAAAAATTACATAGATAACCATTCAATTGCATCTGGAGAGACACTGGGCCTTGCGTTACACACATAGCCTTTCTGGATATATAATGAAGGCAAGCCTTATTACCAACAATACGGTAAATAATCGATGCACTCTCAGTCATGGCAGAGTCCCTTGGCAACAGGGCCACTTCCCATTTAGCAATTTTGCCTTCAAAGTAAAAGCGCAAAATTGTTTGGTTAACATTAGCATGCTAACAACTAGGAGAGCAGTCAATGGTCCTCATTCACGAACAAACTTACGAGAAAAGTTACAAACAAATTTCATCGTAACTCCAGCTTTTCAGGCCGATTTCGGCATTCTCAAACGGTTTCCTTCCATACTATGAGATTCGCTCGTAGCTAAGAGCAGGATTTACGAGCACAGAAAGGCAGTCGTAAGTCAGACAGACTGGTGTGCGCCCGTGTTCTTAAGGGCTTTAGGAGAAATCATGGTGATTGCGTTCACGTCGATTCTACAGACATCCTCGGATTTAAATAATTATAATAATAATAATAAATACGACAATATTTGTATCATTAAAAATTACGTTTTACATTTATAGTCATGCCTCAATGAGGCATTGTGATGTCCAAAAATAAATAAAAGCCCTAGAAACACATGTGAATAAGGACAAACAGTGAATAAATAAATATATAAGAACTAAACTTTAATCGTGCGGAATAGAATGGACATATCTACATTCTGCTCTCAGCACACTGTAGGCTATATATTTAATAATATATATTATAAATCTATAGTTTATTAGCAATGACTCACTAACGTACCTTACGTACGTTGTATTGTACTTGTGCCAGTGGAGGCTGGTGATCCTTATAGTAGGAGGGGCGGGGGGTATGAAGGGGGGGGGTCTGGTCGATTTTTTTTGTCAAATCAGTCGTGCAATAGTCAATTTTGGTGAGTTGTTTCTATACAATTCACTTATGACATTTAGGTAACATTAATGAACAAAAGGACAACTACAGTATGGTCATGGACCTACAGAAGGCCTTCGACACTGTCAACACTGATTGAAATTGTATTAACAGATTGCAGAATGGGTACAATACAGTACGGCTCAATACACACAATTGTTAAGTGGATACAGACCAGAGAAAGACTTTTGTCTTGTTTACATCAGGGTCCCCCATTTTCAATTCATAATGAATTGTAAGTAAGGGTGCAACTAGGACCGTGCAATCCATTCTTTGTGGATCTAGGTGTTACATAAATGTAGTTCGGGAAAAAGTATACCGTTCCCTGCAAGTATGTCAAAACAGCATTCAAGTAGCTGTTACTTCAAAGCTTAACTACATTACTTGAATAAAAGTACTGAGTGACCTCTATAATCACCCATATCCCCTTTACACTGTAGTGGAAAATGTATGGTTTCTATATGATATTAGATCAGAATTACATCATTGCGATCGATCTCAGCCCTTCTACAGTATTCTGTAAAATATTAACTTTGACAGGCCTCTGTGAAGGGCTGTGTTTGTCTACACCAAACAAAGGCATAATGACAGGTCAGGATGGATACTCATATGGTATGATGTTAGGGAGAAGGTACGCCTGTTTAAGCCTGTCATGCTGTCATGTGATCAACTGTTCTAGAATGTCTATAAAGGTCACTGTAAGGGGAGGGACCTGTCTCTTCTTCTCCTTCCTCCTTTCTGACCGGCGCCGGGTTTCATATCCATTTGGTTCTGTATTACTTCTGTATTACTTCTGTTCTGTTCTAAATCAATTCTGTATTCTCAAACCAATGCTTTAAGTTGAATAAACTTTCAATTGATACGTAATTAAGACCAGCCTCGTCAGCTTTTCCTTTAAGAAGCCCATTCTCCTTCATGTTGGTGACCCTTGACCTGGCTGACTGTCCTGGGCTCCTCGGCCGGTCCGGCTCGCGGTGAACTCTCTCGCGGAAAAATCGTCAGACAGGTCGACAACCCTAGGTAAGCGCTTGGCTTTTAGAAGAAATTGTCTGCTGAAAAATTCCGCGGGAGAGCGGCTGAGCCTGGCCGACTGACTAGCTCAGTATAGCAGCTAAGAGAACACGTAAAGAATGGAGACGATGGAGGCTGGCACTAAAAATGTATCCTTTAAAGGCCAAATTTACATTTGAAAGGCAATTGATCTGATTCTTGGTTTAAGCGTTGCTTTCTTTTTCTGTATATCCTTCTATTTCTACTGGTCTCTCTCTCTTTCCCTCTACCGCCCTCGGTAAACCTTTACTCTCTAACACCCCCCCCGCCATTTCTCTCTTCTATACGGCAGACTTAGTCATTACGGATTGTTTGTGAAACTTTATACTATGGCAGACTTAATCATTACGGATTGTTTGTAAACTTTACTACACGGCAGGCGGGTTTTTTAGAACAGTCTGTGATTCTTATATATGTTGTATGACAGGCGAAGCTATTTGTGAGCAGTCTGTAAACTTTACTACACGGCAGGCGGGTTTTTTAGAACAGTCTGTGATTCTTATATATGTTGTATGACAGGCGAAGCTATTTGTGAGCAGTCTGTAAACTTTACTACACGGCAGGCAGGTTTTTTAGAACAGTCTGTGATTTTTATATATGTTGTATAATAAATAAACAACGTGGCTATCCTTTCTCCTCTGTTTGTCTAAAAAGACAAAAACTGGATTGATCTCACCACCGCCACTCAGCAAAGTCGAAATTCAAGTCAACAACAGGTAATCTGTTCATAAATGAACAGGTTGGAAAAAGAGCAGGCCCCTGCTCTCTGCTGTATTAAATAATTGTACATTGCTTAAAAGGACCCCTGTTATACACCCCAATAGGATATAGTTACAGTTACATTGAGATATATTCTTGAAGACATTTGATATTTTTCCATTCACACCTGGGAGCTGCCCAGTACAACCACAGTCTGACACGTTGGTCACTGAGCAACTCCACTGGATCAATTGGGGGTCAAGTGCTTTGCACAAGGGCACTTTAGCGGCAGGAATCGAACCAGCGACCTTCCGGCGCTTCTGTAAACCATTAACCCCACCACCGACACAATTCTGGGCGTGCTGCCAATTTCAAATCTTATGTTTACTCAAAGCGGTAAAGTCCAACAATATTGTGATAAGGATACGACCCTAGTCGGGCCAATAATTGACAGGACTTCTGCTGATCAGAAGTTTTTTGTTTGTTTTGTTTGTAAGTTAGAGGTCGGGTGCTAACTGGGTCTCACTGACACCTGGTGGCTGAACCACAGTGACACACACACACACATAAATAACTGATACAACACAGACACACACAAGTTCGCACCATACATTGATAATAACAATACACACAAAGAACTAATACAACACAGACACACGCACAGCAGAACTACACAACCACACACATATACACATACAGACATACACACAGTCACACACACACATAGGCAACAACATACACACAAAGAACTGACTACACACACACACAAACTTGTCATAACTGTTTGAGCTGAATAGGGCCGGCCCACCAGCTGAAATAAACAAGATGGCGGCTAAGTTCATGGCAGAGGACATGTTGACTGAATTTAACCCTTTGTTGAGAGATCTAATTATTTCAATAGGTGTCCGCTGGGACGAGCGCATGCAGGTGCGGCAGGAACCAGACAAGGTGGCTGCTGAATTTGTAGATGTGATGTTTATGGAGTTGAAACCAATTTTAGGGGATTTGATTCTGTTAATAATTGAACACTGGCAGAAGCGCGCTGGGAATTGTGACATAGGTTTGCCTCCCAGGGGCGCCTCTGGCCTTTGCCCGTGTGATGATGCTATTATTCACAACTACGTAGCTGGTCGGCCACCAATGATGAATAATCCACGGTCTCAGGCCCCCGGGCGACAGATGACCTATGGCTCGCAGGGTACACAGGGAAAGGGGAGGGGTCAACCATTTTCCCGTTTCCACGGTTGGAACTGCGGGAAGCAAGGGCATAGGGAATCTGTCTGTGGAGCGCTCTACCAACCTGGTTCCGACTTTGGGCGACAGCAAGGGCCCGGTGCCCATGTGAGGCCACAGATACCAAATAGGCAGTCTGGTTCATGGGATACGAGGAGGGGTCAACCATTTTCCCGTGACCACTGTTGGAACTGTGGAGGGACGGGTCCCAGACAGTTTGAGTGTAGGTCGTTTTATCGGCCTGGCTCTGATTATGGCAGGCCAGCGTCCAAGGGGGGAGCACAGAGGTAACAGAAGGGCTCTCTCTCTCTCTCTCTCTCTCTCTCTCTCTCTCTCTCTCTCTCTCTATATATATATATATTTGTATTAAAGGGCCGATCAACAAAAAATACCAGGAATACCAAGCCTTATAGTATTCAGTGGTTTGGGGGGACTGTGTTGACATAGGTAGATGAGATTATTTAGTAAAATATATATTTAAAGAAACATTAAAGGGCAACTCTATTTTTGGATCAGACGAGTGGCCTTCACGAGGCACAGACGCGTCAACGTATATGTTCTAGCAAAGTGCAACGTGGTATTGGCCCATTGACCAGAATTGGAACCCCCCCTCCCACTAACTGGCAGAAACTTGGCTCATGAATGATTGATTGACTGGTTGAGAACTTGTTGACAGATGCAGAGCGCATGAAGGCGGTGAATGTCTGGCATCAATGATTGACAAATGCGTATGGTCAAGTTACAGTAAAATCAATTACATTTACAGATTACAACCTTTATGTAATGGTTAATATTTTGATAGAAGGTAATTTAGTGTATTTGTATGGCTTTTACACTTAAAGTAGAAAAACTAAAGTAATCTGGAGAATAATACAGTGAATATCCCGTAAAAGAACGTTTGTTTTAATTTTTGGGCATAATGTCAGTTATGAACGGCGGTACATTTTGCACCCTAAAGCATGACTTCTGTAGTAAGTTCCATCCCGGCCTGATTTTAAGATACCCTTTTTCACCCTGTCAACAGGGGGAGGGGGTGTATAGCATTATAGCGTCAGTATAGCAGTATAGCATCAGCTGTCCTTTTCAGCAGTGGACAGGGGTTGGCACACAGGACCGGTGTATATATATGGACAGTCATATCTTTACAGTGTGGACTACAGTATCTGTGTTTTTCTTTAATGTAAAATAATTTAGTTTTCTCTCAAATGCTTTTTTCAGATTATTTTTAATAACTTATCTTACTGGGGTACTGGCAGTTATTCCAATATGACATGGCTCTATATAACAGTTTTCTTTGCTGCATTGGGGTTTGGTAGTAGCAGTGTGACCGTTTCCCTAGAGGCAGGCCTAGTGTTATACTTATGTCGATCAGGTGTACATGTTAGCTGTGAAGGCAAACAGATAGGTTCTCTTGCAATATATATTCCTCATGAACAAGATCAGGCTGCAATCCAGTCTGTCTTCCACCTTCAAACAACGACAGCTTGGTGTGCATTACCTCCACACTGTTTCTCATTGAGCAGTTCAGGGCCAGACGGGCCGCTCTGTTCTGAGTGAGCTGGATTTTATTGAGCTCTTATCTTGAGGCGTTAGACCAGACAGCTGGACAGTAGTCAAGGTGAGAAAGAACTAACTTGCTCAATAGCTGTTCCGTCTAAAGATATATTTGGCTTCACGTTTTTCTTATAGCATGCTTGGATCCCAATATTAGGCTCTTTGTTTTTGAGAATGTTTATCTTCAGCCTTTTTTCAGACACCCAAGTGGACACTAAGTTCAATTATCTCTGATGGACTTCATTAGGTTCTTCTGTCTTGTGTGATGATGCATACGTTGTAGTACCATCGGCGTATAAAACCATACATGTATTTTCTAAATACCCATGGCGAAGCATTTGTAAAAGTGACGCAGAAGACTGGCCCCAGGTAGTTTCCCTGTGGAATTCCACACTGTCGGGGTTAAGCACCTCCTGGTGGTCCCCAGGTCCAGGCTGAAAGCAAGGGGTGTTCGAGCCTTCGAGGTGACAGCACCAAGGCTCTGGAACGCTCTCCCCCTGGACCGGTGAACAGCCCCCTCTGAAAACTCTTTTAGAAAACAACAGAAAACACATTTGTTCAGACAGGCTTTTGGTCACACATAGGCATTTCTTCTTGTCCTCGCTGTTCCTAGTTGTGTTTTAATTAGTGACTCATGATTTTATCCAAATTCTTTTATTCTACTTTTTCTATCTGGTTTCACTGTTTTTAACGGCTGTCTGTTGTCATT
The DNA here is from genome assembly GCF_963971535.1 of Notolepis coatsorum. Lineage (NCBI taxonomy): Eukaryota > Metazoa > Chordata > Actinopteri > Aulopiformes > Paralepididae > Notolepis > Notolepis coatsorum. The sequence goes on from NC_140168.1 coordinate 175,325,631, forward strand.
TATTTCTGATTTTGTTTTATTGTGTTTTTATATTAGGCTGTAGTGTAAAGCACCCTGTGCATTCGTGCTGTGAAGGGTGCTATATAAATAAAGGTCATTCATTCATTCCTAGAGTTGTACCACAGGGTACCATTGAACACAATACATTGCTGTCTATTACATAGATCGTTTTTATCTAGCTGTAGTTCTGAATCCATATGCAGTTAGTTTGATGAGGGTGTGTTGGGGGGAGTCGATTTTCCAAATTGGGATTAGAGGCGTCAGAGGAACTTATCACATTACACAATTTGACCTATTGATGGGGTCATTTTGTGGGGGGGGGGAGAATGTGAATGGATAATGTTATGAATATACAGTAGGTGAGGCTGAAGGAATATGGAACATTTGATTAACTACTGTTTATATCTATTTCAGGTGAACCAGAGATGACCAGGAGTGTGATTAATTAATTAATAAGACTGACAAAAGTGTATTTGACTGACCATGACAGACGGAATGAATGGGCCATGTGAAGTTAATTGTTTTCTCCCAATGAGTTGATGGGCGGTGGAGAAAGCAGAGATTATTCTGGCATCTGTAAATTATTAACCATGTCTTACTTCACAGGTTGTACAGGGCTGGAGACACTGTAAACAGGGGTACCCCATAAGAATTAGTAATAATTAGGAAATGGGTCATGCTAGGACCAAGAAAAACCGGTGCAAACAAAGGAACTAACCTGTAAATGCTTACTAAAATGCTTACTACTTGCTATAAAATATTCCAGCAAACTAACAAAAACGCTAATTTAACACAGCATCGCAGCTTAAGGTCCGCGCTGCAAAGGACTTTTGCATGAGCAATTGCAAAGCGAGCCCAGAATGGGTCACTAGGACAAAACCTCTTGAGTCTTGATTGATTTTTAATGACTGTCATTCTGTCAACCTTTTGAAGGAGTGAGTGACATAAAAAGTATGGAGGCCAGTGATGCAACCTGCTCTGACGACAGTCCAGGCCACAGGAACCACGACTCAGCATCGCCAACGGACGTTTCAAGACAGAGACAAGAGCAGTTGTTGTTATAAGAGTTATTGGTCAACAAGATTACCCTGTGGGGTGTAAGCCAATGGTATAAGCATATTTGTTCTGTGTCAGCCTGTCAGGAAAATGGAGCAGGACAAGCAGAAGGGAGGAGACAGAGACTGTGGAGGTTCTGAGGGGCCCCAACAGGGGGAATGAGATGGACGGAAGTTCGAGTCGTCTGCCGTTGACACGAAGGCCAGCACCTTGAAGCTAAGTGCAATGCAATAACACCTGTGCCAACCCATTTATGGCAACTTTGCTAGCATGTTCACCACATGAACATATCACTATGTATGTAAATGAGGAGATGTAAATGTATTTGTTCCTCGAGGGGAGTTATTTTGCACAAAAGAGCAACAAAAGCCTAGATATGAACAAACCAGTAAAGGCAAACAAGACATATGCCTAATAAATATGATGTCATAAAATGTGATCTTCAATGGCACCATGATGCAAAGATGAAATGACCATATTTTCGGTATTAGAAATCGATGAGTTTTCAGAAGCATCAGGATAAGGATGGTCATGACAGCTCTGATATAGGAATATGATGGAGGCAGTATGGGGAAGTGGGCAGATGTTAGCAGGTACTGTGGGGGCAATATGAGAAAATTACATCCAATGTGTGCATAATATATGTAAAGCCTCCACTGGCAGTATCCACGAATTCCTGTATATACATTATCTGCCAGTTGTGAAATTCATGTGTTTTGGATGGGTTCCGGGGAATATACTATTTGAAGAGTTTTGGGTCAATATTCCTCTTTCAAATGCATTGTATAATCTAATATAGCCATTTCAAAAAATATTAATTAATCATTCACAGGGATGTAGTCCAGAATCGAGCATAATTCCCATTATCATCATGCCAAGATAATTGGGAGCCCTGTGACACTGATTGAATAAACACATGCTGTGAGCATGTTGAGAGCTATTAGTTATACATCCAGAGGTCTTAGTGCCATGGGTAAGTCATTAGGACAATAGTCTGGGCATATGGACAAAGCACTACATTTGGGGGGTTTTGATAAAACTACTGTTTGTATTGGTATAGTAAATGGGGGAAGATGCTGGTCAAATGTTGTCTGTCATGGGTGTTGGTTAAGAACCAAATTTAGATATTGTGGGAAATTCTAATTGAATTGAACTTTCCTCTTGGAGGTTGCATTGGGCCATGCTGAGACGTGCTGGAAGGACAGTGGACGTCGCAGGGGGTTCCCGGAGCTGAAGGATGAAGATCCCAACAGACTTTTCTCGCTTACAGAGGACTGGCTTACGGCCATAACAACCTGGACACGCCCGGTCTCATCCTATCTCAGAAGCTAGGCAGGATTCGAGCCTGGTTGGTACTGGGATGGGGGGGCATCAGGAAAGCGCATGGCAAGAAGATGGCAAGCTGAGTCGTGGACGGTGGACTGGACGAGAGACGGAGTGGGACATTAATAAAAAGTGTTGTTATAATCAGGCGATTATAATGTGTTCACGGTTGTTGTCGTTGCATTCATATAAGATACCTATGTTTCTATGACCCTTTTTTCTTTTGGCATAACCCAGTGTATTGAATGTTGGCTGAACCATGGTTAGACTCAGGAAATGTATTCAGTCATACACCATAGGTAATCGGAGTGGGTTGGAAGTGGGAATTACCGACAAGATTACAATGAGTTGAGTTTTACCCTTCTCACACGGAGTTTTAATTTTTTCTCCTATAGATATATAATAATCTATATAATAAATGTGATGAGACGGGAAGTTTCTTAACACAATTGTAGGTTCTGAGATATTCGTTCTTGATACGGACATGCACATATTGGTGGGTCTGTGAATTAGTCGGAAGTGGTGATATTCACTCTCAATCAACAACGTGTGTCTCGGTGCACGGTAAGTGAGGGGAGGAGCAAAGTCGGTAAAGGAAAGTGTTTCAGCAGACTGCTGGAAGTGTAGAAAGATTCAGTAAGTGTCTATGAGCCCACCAGGGACAGATCCTTGGTGGGACAGAGTGTTTATGGCTATAAGTCATAAAAGATGGCGGGAGCAAGATGGAAATGTGGAAGTAGGATGGTAGTGAGGTTATGCTATGTATTTATTATTATTTTTTTTTTAGGATAATACTCTATTCCAGGAAGTTCTTAGTTGGGGTCAAATTTATTTAATTTAAATTTTTTATTTATTATTATTATAATTTATTTTTTATTTTTATTTTTAACTTTTACTCAAATTCCTTACGTTTACATTTTCTTAGTTGTCTATAGGTGGGACTGGTGGCAGCCCCAACAGGGGGAATGTAGTGGAAAATGTATGGTTTCTATATGATATTAGATCAGAATTACATCATTGCGATCGATCTCAGCCCTTCCACAGTATTCTGTAAAATATTAACTTTGACAGGCCTCTGTGAAGGGCGGTGTTTGTCTACACCAAACAAAGGCATAATGACAGGTCAGGATGGATACTCATATGGTATGATGTTAGGGAGAAGGTACGCCTGTTTAAGCCTGTCATGCTGTCATGTGATCAACTGTTCTAGAATGTCTATAAAGGTCACTGTAAGGGGAGGGACCTGTCTCTTCTTCTCCTTCCTCCTTTCTGACCGGCGCCGGGTTTCATATCCATTTGGTTCTGTATTACTTCTGTATTACTCCTGTTCTGTTCTAAATCAATTCTGTATTCTCAAACCAATGCTTTAAGTTAAATAAACTTTCAATTGATACGTAATTAAGACCAGCCTCGTCTGCTTTTCCTTTAAGAAGCCCATTCTCCTTCAACACTGACACCCCTGTTTAGACATGGGTTACTGACCCAGGTCTGTCCCACGTTGGGGGCCAGTTTAAAACATTCCATGAACACGGATAGGTGCAAGGTCATCACCATTATACTGGACATGTAAGTAGTAAACCTATTTTTTTTATTCTAGTCGATCATAATGATCATGATCATACTACAGAGCGCTCACTGCGTTGGAGTTGGAGAGAGAGAGAGGTAGAGAGAGGAGACTCTGCGCGAGTCTCGAAGTGTACTGTGCGTGTCAGAGCGTCGGCAAAACCACAAGCGTACGAATATTTAAGTAGGTACAGTACAACTATCACCATCAATCAATATATGATCACAGTCAATGCAGCCAGGTTTCCAATAGCGCCTACACAAACACGCATCTCTCTCTCTCTCTCTCTCTCTCTCTCTCTCTCTCTCTCTCTCTCTCTCTCTCTCTCTCTCTCTCTCTCTGTCTCTCTCTCTCTCTCTCTCTCTCTCTCTCTCTCACACGCACAGCATTAAGTATGTCACGTAGAATCCCAGCAGATCAGACCTAGTATACAGTATATGAATAACTTCAGTATGAGTACAGCATATTTTGCATATTGGAGCCACGGCTGGCTTGCGTAAATCAAATGAGCCATACTATTGTCTGCATAGCTATAATATAGAATATACGATGGGTCCGCAAACATCGTGAAAATGGTCAATAACGCTGGTGCCAGGGAGTAAAGTTGGAAAAACAGCGTGGCAGTCAATGAGTTAATGGTGAGAGATTATGGAATGAATGTCAGTCAATGGACGGCTCACACAAGGATAGTATGAGGCTCAGCGCAGCATGTGTGTGTGTGCGTGTAGTTGTGTATGTGTGTGACAACCCCATTGGTTAACTGTTCCTGGAAAGAACATCTCATTACATGAATAATCTCTATCCAGCTTTGAAATGTCTTGTAACCATTGAAGTGTGAATGAGCTTGTTTTTCCTGGAAATAGTATAATGTTAGGTAACTGGACACAGTACGTGGAAATAGCCTATTATGCTAAGCAACGTGTAATGATTAAGTGTTGGTGTTCACACACTCTACAGCTATAATTCAACTAATATAGAAACAAATGAGAAGCATAATAAAGAGAAGGATGATCTTTTAAATTGGTATATTAGTATTGTACAGTATTGACATAACTGACATTGCATAAATTGGACAAAATCAATATAATTCCAACCGCTTTTCTGCAATTTGGCTTGGCAAATTGAAATGTGCATTCTAAACCAGTGGAATTATGGATATATATTATGTATTATTATTATTATTATTATTATTGTTGTAGATTAATGCCAAAAACACACAACAATAAAGTATGTTCTTCTTGTATTGAATCTTGACAATACAGCTTGTTTCATCATACAGTATAAAGAAGATTCTTATAAACAGGTTGCATTGAAGATGGTGAACTGATGTCAACCGGTTGTCAATTTCCCCCCACCTGTTTTAATACCAATACAATTTTGAGAATGAATACAAGTTTATTTACTTGGAGAATGTGAGAATAATTTTTTTTTACATTTACATTTTGTCATTTAGCTGACGCTTTTATCCAAAGCGACTTACAAGTTCTGTACGACAAGTCAGCAGGAAGGGTACAACTCTTTCAGTTTAGTCAAACCGTTTTTTATTTTATTATTATTATTTATTTGACGTATTTTAAACACTTTTCTTTTGCAACGTAGCAAATACCGGCGCTGCCATCTTTTTTATATATTCAATAAAAGATATGGGGAAATAACTATATCTAGCAAAAAAAAATTATAATTAGCCTAAGCCATAAAGTTGATAATGTATAATTCTACCGGGTCCCAAAGGGTTAAAGAAATATGCCCTGCTACTTGTTCCATCAATGCTGTGCTTACTCTGAATCTATTGATAGAGGAGATCCTCTTATTGATATAAAAGATAGTTCTCTTTTTCCCCCTCATGCCCTGCAGCAATGGAAGGGGAAGTGAATTATGTCGTTTGTTAGCTGAATGCTCCTGGCATGGGGCGAGAGGCAAAGCTAACACAGAAGGCTGGGGGTGAGGACGGAGGGGTGTAGACGGGAGGGGGGCTGGGGGTGAGGACGGAGGGGTGTAGACGGGAGGGGGGCTGGGGGTGAGGACGGAGGGGTGTAGATGGGAGGGGGGCTGGGTGGTGGAGGATAGACCTGTCTGCGAGGATACTGCTATTGAGTTGCAAATGAGCTTGCAATTAGCCTGAAGGGAATCAGTTTGTGTGTGCGTGTATTTATGCAAAGTGTTTGCCTGCTTGTTGTGTGTGTGTGAGTGTGAGTGTGTGTCTCTTCTCCTGAGCTTGTTGTGTTTTTGACCCCATTTTCCTAAGAATAGGGGTCGCCAATGATAAGCAGATAATACTAATGACTTCTCCTCCCAATTGCTTGTTAATTGTGTTTGGTGTGGATTTATACAGTGTGGTAATACCCCCTCCCTCACACACACACACACACACACACACACACACACACACACACACACACACACACACACACACACACACACACACACGCACACACACACACACACACGCACGCACGCACGCACGCGCGTGCACACACACACACACACACACACACACACACACACACACACACACACACACACACACACACACACACACACACACACACACACACACACACACACTGATGCACAACCCCTGCTTTGCCTGTTGGCAAAATCAACAGCTCATTTATAGGAGGCTTGTTTAAGCCACAAACTAATTATGCCAAGTGGGGTTCCACTCTGACGGGTGTGTGTGTGTGTGTGTGTGTGTCTGTGTGTGTGCTTCTGAGTTGATTCCTGAAACATTATCAGCACAAATCCCTGAAGTGAGCACTATAGGTCTTAAGAGGGCCCTCTGCACGACTGCACCAAAAACACATTTAGCAGATTTTGTCGATTTAATCAACTGATCGATTAGTTGATAGTTCTTCAGTCGAGGACGGCCCTAAAATCAGTAGCGGCTTGTTCAGACGCTCACCATGCTGGAACACTCTGTCTTTCAGCATTAGCTACTACTACTACTATTATTATTTAGCACAAATTAATGGAAGCAGATATGGACCAGCTGTAGCTCATTTGTTGGCCAAAAACACCTCTCCCTGAGTTTTTAAGCTATAGCTAGTGGTCCGTATCCGCTTCCATTCACAAAACTTTTTATTTTTTTTTAACAAGGTGGGAGTCATACTTCATCCCTAATTGATTATGAATCTACAGGTGAAACGTTGGCTTCACTGACTGAATAAATGAACCACTTGGCACCGATGTCAAAACCCGTCCTGAAGGGTGACGTCACCAGGGCCACAGACAGCCATGGGGACCTCTGCACTTGACATAACCCACAACATTTGACCCCCCCCCCCCCCCCCCCCCCCCCGACACACAAACACGCATGAGCGCACTGAGCACGCGCAGATCATCTGTCGCACCCCCCCCCCCCCCCCCCCCCCCCCCCCATCTTCTGAATCATCCTGGTCTAACGGATTGAGAGCGATTAAGCAGATTGTGGCTGCAGTCTGCTCTCGAAGTGCTGAATAGATTGGAGTTTTGGGGGGGGGGGGGGGGGGGGGGGGGCTTGGAGCCAGGGGAGGGGGATTCCTGGTGAAGACGGTGTGTGTGTGTATGTGGGGGGGGGGAGGGGGGTTTGATGGCGGCAAGTGTCTCAAACCGGGTAGGGTGAGATTAGCCATGGGCATGATCTTCACCGAGCTCATTTCTCCCCTTATGAGTTAGTGTGTAGCACGTACACACACCTACCCCCCCCCCCCCCCCTTTCCATTAGCCCTCAATATTTTAATCTAGGTTTAGGATTGATCGTGTATCATCTGCTCGCCTATACTGTTTATAAGGGAATTCTATACCCTAAACACTATCCATTATATCCAGAACTGTAGACAAAATATACTGTAAGAACAAGAAGGGTGGAGGTCTTCCAGCCTTAAAATGCAAGTTTAAGTGGTTTTGAGTTTTGAAAAAATATTCCAGTACTTGCACTATACAACAGATGTCTTTTAGGACAGTTTAAATTCCTCTGGGGATAATTATTCCTCCCAATCCAATCCAATCCAACTTTATTTGTATAGCACATTTAAAAACAACATGGTTGACCAAAGTGCTTCACAGTATAAACCATAATATAGTAAAAAAAAAAAACACACATAAACACAATACACAGAACTGCAAACAAAATTACAGCAGCAGACTACATTTTCTTAAAAGCTAGGGAGAACCAATGTGTTTTAAGATGGGACTTAAACACTGGGAGCATTGGGGCCAGCCTAATGTGGGGGGGCAACTCGTTCCACAGTTTGGGGGCTGCACCGCAAATGCACGGTTCCGTTTTTTTGCCTGGATTTAGGGATAACCAGGAGCAGGGACTGGTCAGTAGACCTCAGAGGCCGTGATGGGGTGTAGGGGTGCAGGATCTCGGTGAGGTAGGGTGGGGCCAGACCATTCATTGCTTTATAGGCAAACAGCAGGATCTTAAAATTGACCCTAAACTGCAGGCAGCCAATGAAGGGAGGCGAGGACAGGAGTGACGTGCTCCCGTTTGCATGTCCCTGTTTTGGACCAGCTGAAGCCAACGCCAACATAGAGCGCATTACAGTAGTCCAGCCGTGTTGTCACAAAGGCATGCATGACTCTCTCAGTCTTTAAAGGAGAGAAGAGGCTTGACCTTGGACCTAACCACAGAATTAATTTGTTTATCCATTTTAAAATCATTATCTATTTTGACCCCCAGGTTGTTGACTATGGGTTTGAGACATGCAGTCAAGGGCACCCATGTCTGGAGGTGCGATACCAGGCCCGCTAGGTCCGACCAAACATAATTACTTCCGTTTTTTGTCATTAAAATGTAAACAGTTATTTCCTGCTAATTATTTTCAAAAGAAGTTCACTTTAAAAAGTTACATAAACCAAATGTAATTAACGTGTATTTAAATTAGGTTCAATTCGATTTGGGGGAAATGGTTATACAGTAAATGGTGAAGCTTTCAATGTAGGCTTTTCAGTTAGACAAAACAAATCATTACATCGACCATTTGATGAATACACAAATGTGAAGTACACAGGATACTCTATACACATTTTCTTTCATTGTTTATGGTGCAAAAAAAATCATCTTTTAGTTGGGGGTATTTTTTGGGGTAAAAAAATTAAAAGGTAAAATCGACGACCTAATTGTTTCATCAGTTTCTTCATCGACAACAACAATTGAGTTATCCTGCTTGCACAAAAGGGAATCCCAGATACCCTATTGTCTGGTTATTTGTAGACAGATTGTTAGACAGGACTAAAGCCCAATCACCTTATTTTAAACCATATGACCCCTAGCCTGACTACAACCTTTATGCCAAACCCCACAGCCCACCAACTAATTAATCACGTCAGGCTTATCATGCATGATGCATTGGTGTCATTTAAGCCAAAGTAATTTTTTCATAGATCTTAAACTATTTAAATATAGGCCTAATCTTTATCACTGGGCTATTTTGAATGAATGAATGAATGAATGAATGATTTTATTTTTAGCCATGCTCAGTTTTGATGCTGTGCAACATTCCCACTTGTATTAACGTGACGTCATGTGGCTGTATATACCATGTTTGCATTAGTTACTGAATTTCTTAACCTGATTAATGAGAAAATTGTCGTAAGACTGATTAATGAACCGGATCAGGGATTGAACCGACCAGCAGACCATTAATTCCGTGCCCTTGTCCTCCTCATGGCCGGGCAACGTCTGCAGACATTTTCATTGCGACTTGGCTGCAGGCGAGAGGTCGTGGAGGAGGATAGCCTAGTGTCTGCTTTAATTAGGCTACTCTACTGGTATTAGTTTGTCGGGGATCATTGTGGATTCTATAGCCGCTTTGCGTCTAGAAGTGTCCTCGCGGTCAAATGGAGACGAGCATGTGATACCGGGTTTTCATGGCCTAAGCACGCCGACACTTGACCGGCCGATCCAAACCTCATTAAAAACGGAGCACATATTATGTCTGCCACACGGCTGCTCCCGTCATCACTATACCACGGATGACGGTTGAATACAAATATACAAGGTATTTAATGTCAAGGCGTGAATATTCGAATAGTCGATATAGGAAAATGCGTTACTGCGTTACAATTAACTTTATTATAAGGCCAGTGAGATAGGCTAACAAACAGTATGTGAGTCATTCCACCAATCCAGTCCGATTTGTTACCAAGAGGTATTACTTTTCTGAACACCCCTCAAGATGAATGACATATTTAACTTCCAGAAAAATATATTTTCCCATCTCAGGCATGAAATCTCTATTATTTTTGGTCATTATTGTATGATATGGACACCATTATTCTTCAACCCCGTTACGGACACTCTGGAAGCTCTCTGAATAAGATTAAAACATGTATTTGTGCTAAAGTCAACATTTCTATAATAATTAGATGTCCTTCACACCATTTCTATAATTGCTCGTCTAAAAATTACGTAAAATCCTACACTTTTGCTATTCTGAACCCTGAAATTTGCCTTTTTTTGACAGCGGCCGCAAGCTTTTTCATCAGAAATGTGATTTGACCTCAGATTTTGAACTAAAATCGATATTCTTATGTTTGCTCTAAACGTTTCAGACAAAATTATTCAAAAGTTGAATTTGTTTTTCATAAACTTAAAGAAATAATTAATAAACATGTAGCTGTAACAGGGTTGAGTCTAGGGTAACATGTGAGCACACACATAGCAACATGCACATTACAATTAATATGTATGTGGCATAAGCATGTTGAAAAAGCTCAATAATTAATTTAACTATTATTGTATAACTTCAAAATCAGTGTTAAAATCACAACCCTGTTACAATCTCACAACCCTGTTACATTCAAACATTACATTCAAACGTAACAGGGTTGAGTGTAACAGGGTTGTGATTTTTTTGCACAAAATGGTTGCTACTCCACATGTGGTGAATACCAGGAGAGCACATGGCATGCATGATATTAAGAAAGCATCTAAAAATGTTTTATAACAAAGATCATATTCACAAGTAATAGTTTGCTATATTTTTTTCAAGTAACGGTGTTGAGTAATTATGCTTGACTACCATAATATTACATGATAAATGACTGAAAACATAGTAGACAATGAGGTAGCTACTTGCCTGTTTCTGGTGTTGTGTTCTCCAAAAGACTTCAAAGTTGTCACTTCCTGTTTCACATGCTTCTATGGATTGAACCATTATTTTTGTGGAGGGAGAATGCTCAGTGTAACGGGGTTGAGGGTTACTGAGGGACAGACTGAATAATGTTATTTTAATGAATAATTATTCATTTATTTTGAAATAAATCATTACCAGCATTAACAGCACAGATGGATGTGTATGCATGTTCATGGAAAAAAGTATGGACTTTTTTCAAATTTTCTTGGTCATATCCCAAATACATTTCCATGAAATGCCACGAGGGACATGTCAAAATACATGGTGTCAACTGAAATAACAACATAATGCATAATAAAAAAAATTACATTCATGCAATGTTTTTACACTTTATTAAAGAGGACATCTCAACTGAAATAAATAGCATTTCAAAGCACATTTTGGTAACTGATTAGATAAAAGACACTTAAAAACATCAGAGGGACTCAAATCGGACCGGATTGGTGGAATGACTCATGTATTTGCAAATCTGGTATGTCATAGATGTATAGATGTACTGTCTATCTGTATGTGTGTGTCATATTTATGATGAATTGAAAATGGGGGACCCTGATGTAAACAAGACGAAAGTCTTTCTCTGGTCTGCATCCCCTTAACAATTGTATGTATTGAGCTGTACTGTATACTGTACCCATTCTGCAATCTGTTAATAAAGTTTTCAATCAATCAATCAACACATTTGACCATTCGATTTAGCCCTTTCCAGTTTCACTTAACATCGTATTAACACCTCCTTCCTATATTCTTGAGGTGGATTTCCACCAGATCGGACCAATTAAATAACCACTTAAATAACCTACCAGTCAATGTATCCTCGGGCTATAAGCCAAACAAGCTGATCAGTCACCTCTATACACACTACCGACTACCCCCCACTAAGAGGCTAATGGCCGAGGTATATAATCCTCCTCTAAACAACTACCGAGGTGCTAATTGTATCTAGCTATAAATACAGGGTGACTTCTGGCGTCCCTTCTTTAGTAACCCTATAAGCCAGCCAGTCTGGCCCCTCCACTGCGCCGCGTCTCTTTCTTGCGTGCTATAATAACAGCACAAATACCGGGAGTCCGGGACAGGACAGGCTAATTACACACGGAACTCGTACCGAGTCGATTGTGTAAGTAATTAGTGCTTTAAAGTATCGACGCACTTATCTCGCTTTCACACGTCGAGACGGTGCGCTGCGGTTCGTGTCCCCAGAGCTTTTACGCGCGGTCTCTGGACAAGCGACTCCGTGTCCCCAGAGCTTTTACGCGCGGTCTGGACAAGCGACTCCAACAGCGCAACAGACACATCGAAGAAGCTAATAACATAGTAAGAGCCTATATATGACCACAGAAGACTGTCTTCTTCACTGAGCAGCCTCTGAGCAGCAACAAAGGAGACAATGTTTCCGTTGCCAATGTTCACACCGGAGCAGGTGGCTCGAGTGTGCGAGAACTTGGAGGAGACTGGAGACATCGAGCGCCTTGGCCGGTTCCTCTGGTCCTTGCCCGCCGCCGTCCCTGGCTCCGCCGGGGAGGCTCTCAACCGACACGAGTCCGTCATGAGGGCCCGGGCTCTCGTCGCCTTCCACGGGGGAAACTTCGAGGCACTTTATCAGATCCTCCAGAGCCACCGTTTCACGCGCGAGTCCCACGCTAAACTGCAGGACCTGTGGCTGGACGCGCACTACCGAGAAGCGGAGAGGCTCCGAGGACGGCCGCTGGGACCGGTGGAGAAATACCGCATCCGCAAGAAGTTCCCCCTGCCCCGCACCATCTGGGATGGCGAACAGAAAACGCACTGCTTTAAGGTGAGTTACTAGTACTATGTCGTCTTGCCTCGTCGTGCCACATGCAGTGCAAGATTCCGTTCAAAGTAACTCGAAATGGGGCATTCAATACGGTTTTGCAGGGACATGGCCTTTTTAATGGCCTGTAATTAAGTATAGCCTAATAACAAGCACAGGGATCAGATCAGACTTCACCAACACTTAAGAGTGTTTTAATTAGGCCACTATTATTATACTTGTTTTAATTCATGACTTTGTGGGGTATCAAGCAGCATGGATTCTGAGCTCTTAAGGTGATAATCTATGAAGCAGGGTTATCCTTTTGCCTTCAGCGCTGAGCCCTATAGTTAAAGCACCTTAGGCTTGGTGTCCCGTTGCAAGGTCAGAGATGTTGCACGTATATCAGGGAAGTCGTGTCTGTCTGGCAATCAGCCCGGCAATCAGCCTGTGTCTGCTTTGCAGGGCCGGTGTCAGGGCTCAGGTGGACCACTTTCATTTTAGGCTATGAAGACCCCCAAAAGATACACTGGTCTGGGTTATTGTTTTTTGTCCACTACTGGGAACAGTTCACCATGAGAACGAGTTCTCCTGTACTCAGTAAATTAGTGTAACAGGTAAGCAAGCCGGCCATCTGTCCAGCAGGTATTCATGCCTGGCTCAAGGGCTCAGAACAACACGGCCAGTGCATGGGTCATATGTTGTGAACTGCTGGTAAACAAGGAGCGTGTTGATGATAAGATAAGATAATATATTCCTTTATTGATCCCCTCTAATGGAAGTTCCGGCATCATAGCAGCATGGGTGTGGGGTGTGTGTGTGTGTGTGTGTGTGGGGGGGGGGGGGTACAAGTATATGGGCAGTAGAAAGACATAAATATATGCAATACAATTAGATCTAAATATAAAAAAGTGTAAACAATCCAATTGAACTCTGAATATAATAATATGAGAATGTAGCAGTGTAATCAAATGTGCAGATGAGGGTCTGTATGCCCTATCAGTTATATTATAGTTACAATAAATATGGGCAATAATTGGAATCTGAATAAAATAAAGTTAACAGTATACACAGGTGCAGTATACACAAGGTACCCTACTGGCATGATATACGCTGTAGTCCGTATTGACATAGTCAATGGGTTTTTCTTGGACCACCTTTCTTGCTCAGCTGATATTTACAACCATCAGTGTATTTATTTACATGTATTCCACTTTATTCCTGAGAAGTAATTCATCCCCACTTACAACAGTATATCGTTTATTTTTATAAACTATAATATAACTTTACCAGCAGCAGGTACTAATGATCCAAAAACACAAGACGTTTCACTCCATGTCCCAAGGAAATAATAGAAATTCTGAAGCATGGGGCCCGTGTCGCTTGTGAGGGGGCTTGAGCTTGCCTGAGGTCATCCCACATCCGTGTCCCCTTTACCGTTTCAATAGCTGCGGAGGCATCCAGTGAAAGCAAACTGATCCCAGTACAGTATGTCAGTATGTAATTGTGTCGGTATGTAATTGTGCATGTGATCAGTCACCTCATCTCCCTCGTGTGGCAGAATCAGGTATTGTCGACTAATCTTTCATTCTAAACCTCATCATGAGATAGCTGGTCCTAAGCCCTAAGCATGATCCAATTTACTGGATATACACAATGGGTATGTGTACTTGTAATGTAGATTATAGGACATCACACTATATACAGTATATACACCGGTGTACATAAATCCAGTTTAATAAGATTACACTCAGCATGAGATTATTAACAAGATTATTCTTTGCATTGTTTAATTGGATGATATTAAAACGGCACTGATGGCAGCCTAAACACTCATATATCTATCCACCTAATCCAATCCAATCAAATTTATTTGTAAGGCCCGACAACACACGTTAATGTCCCCGTGGGCCTGTCTGTGCATACCTGCATGTAATCCTTTTACATATCTGTAGATACTATATCTATATATCTGTACATATCCCTTACCTACTCTCACTAGTTACGCTGCTGGCCAGTATGACTACGACCATACTTTATCCTTTATACCTGTATCGCTGTACATTTTGGTATTACAGCTCTGTACATACATCTGATTAGCACTACACCCAGTAGTACTAATTTATATGTTTTATACCAAGTTTAATCACATCTACATTGTATATTACTGTTGCACTTTACTGTTACATATGCACTCTGGCTGGATGCCAGACTTCTTTTTGTTGTACTGTACGGCATGATGACGATACATTTTAATGTGATCTTCCAGGAACGGACCCGCAGCCTGCTGAGGGAGTGGTACCTCCAGGACCCGTACCCCAACCCGTCCAGGAAGCGGCATCTCGCCCAGGCCACGGGACTCACGCCTACCCAGGTCGGCAACTGGTTCAAGAACCGGCGCCAGAGAGACCGGGCCGCCTCAGCTAAGAACAGGTATGACGAGAGCGACAGATAAAACCGTGTAAATAAACCCTACATGTGCTAGCGTTAGGAAAGGATGGGGACCTAATTTAATAACGCAGAGTCTGTGAACATCTCGGGTGCTGTTTTTGCTTCACTGTAGACTCATTCAACAAGTGTGCGTGTGGGTTTCAGTGTGTAGGGGACATAAAAAAAACCATCCCTAGCAGAAATTAGTGTTAATAGTTCTTGACTTTTTCACAGTAGGAGGAAGTACTTGTACAGTATCAGCAAACACAAGGAAAGGTAACGCAGGTAGAGGCCTACAGTTTGAGAACGTGGAGGGGAAGTCAGGCTTCTCACCACTCAAACTCACGCCAACGGTGATTTGAAATCTAACCTTCCGCTTGCCTTCTCTTCACCCAGAATGCAGCAGGATTCCTCCCTCCTGCCCTCCGAAAGCTCCCCCGAGGGCTCCCTTCAGGAGCGCCACCGCCACCACCCTCACTTGCTGTCCATCTCCCCGCGCCACCCGGGCAGCCCAGAGGCCAGCGATTGCAGCACGGGCACCGAGCGCCGGGGGACCGGGGCCTCCACCCCCGACATCTCCGTCAGCAGCGACAGCGAGTTCGAGTCGTGAGGAGGCCGACCTTCGCACGCGCCTCTTCCCCCCCCCCCCCCCCCCCCGGAGCACCACGGCGACTCGCAGATATAGACCAAAGAGACTGATGAATTAAGATGAATGTTCACGTTCTGTGTGGCTGTGGACGTCGGAGGCGTTCTAATGGAGGAGGAGGAGGAGGAGTGGACACTGAGGGAATGAAATATTCAAACGATATGCACTTAAGAGAGCACCCACATGGACTATGTGGCAGACATACAGTACTATATTCTTGTTTTAGCTGCCCCACTGAATATGGTTTTCACCAGGATAGGAAATTAACTCTGTCAATAGGGTATTTTTTTTTTGCTCACGTGAATCGATTCCTCCTGGTTTTCATTGTTCATTGGGCGGTTTCGGCAACTATACACCCACGTCCAGGGGCATTTGGTGAACTTCAGACTGAGGGATTCTGCCGCCACTAACCTCAGTTATTTTGTTACCCTGTCCTACAGTTACTTTTACTTCTACAGCAATAACAATGTTTGCTAATTCTCAGGGAAAGTATTTTATAGAAATGATACCCATGGTCTTTAGAAAATTGTATGTTGTATGCTTTGATACTGATTTCAACATGGTTCTTTTCTTTTTGGGAATAGATTACTTTTCAGATAGTTATTATCTAAGTTACTTATTATCTGCCACACCCGTTATACAAACAATGCCTTGAGTAGGCTATACTTATCTGTATGTCATTGGAACACAGTGGCTGAAATTATATATAATTTCCATTGAATTAATTTCACTGCCTTAAAGAGTAACTAAGGTCAGTCTTACAATGCAATACCACCATACAGCATATTCAACCAATTCTAATGACATTTCAACAACTATTATCAACAATGCACACATGCTGCTTTCTATGCAAATCATTTAGATTCTTACCTATACTTTTTTTTACCTGTTCAACTCTCCTCTGACTGCTATGTGTTGAGACTCTCCCTTGCCGTGTGTAGAGTACATGGCGAAGCACAACAGGGGATGACGAGGGGAGAAAAAACACAACTTGGTCTTAACTCAATGTGCCTATTTACATTCGAGAACAGCGAGACCTGGTCCAATGGGATGGTGTCACTCACCACTCAAAACGAGCGACACAAGCCGACACACTCAAAGGGCCTATACTGTTTCATGTCTTATTATGCCGCTATACCCATCATTACACACAATACAGCATTTCATTGAAAATATGTATTTTGTAAATGTTTTATGTAAATAAATGAACCTATTTTTATCCACCCTCGTTTTTGCGGTCTATCATTCAAACCCTCGATTCAGAGCCGTTGGATATTCCCGAACCGTTGGATTGCTTTTGGCTAAATACTTTTTACATGGTCTGTGATTAAGTCCAATTATCTTGGAGTCAGTGCTAGCCATGAGAACAGTAATTAACATCATCAACATCAAGACTGCCTTGACTGTGCAGCTTCAAAATGACATGTATTTATTTGTATGTTTGTGTCTGCCACTGGCCATACTAAACATTATTTCACAAAGTGCATGGAAATATTGTAGCTCGTGGTTGACTCTCATAGGCCTACCGGGGTACTAAAAAGGCTAGACTAAAGGCCTACTGTGCCCATAAAAGTTGCTGCCCTACTATGCTATCTATACCATTATGTCTCAATCTGCCTGCATATACTGCCTGTATATACTGCATATATACTGCATATATACGACATATATACTGCATATACTGCCTGGCTGTGAAAAGGGTTATTTTTCACATGTTTTTATAGGGCTATATCATCAATCCCACTGAATCCCACTAAAATATGTCAACTAGATCTGATGATTCCTGACAGACATTTGAAAAGGTTCAAAACTCACTTGCCAGATTAGATAAATTAAGCTCATTATCTATTTACAATGCATTCAGAAAGTATTCAGACCCCTTCACTTTTCCACATGTTGTTACATTACAGCCGTACTTTAAAATGTATTAAATGATTGTTCCTCTTGTCGATCTGCTCACAATACCCCCATATGAATAAAGCAAACATTTTTTTATTTTTTTTTTTAGAAATGTTTGAACCTTTATTATTATTTTTTTTAATTTGCCATGATGTTCGAAATATACCTACCTCAAACCCGCCCTCTTCTCTTGATCCCCTCGGACAGGAAGGTTGTGATTGGAGGATCAAGAACAGAGGGCAGGGTTTGTAAGCAGTAAGGATACAACGTGTTGGGCATCATAGCACACCTACGCCCCCCGCGTCTCTACAATTCGTAGCCGCATTTCTGCAGACCCCTCTCTGATTGGTTGAACTCCATTTTTGCAGACCCCTCCCATTTCTGCAGACCCCTCTCTGATTGGTTGAGCGAAGCCCCTCTCTGATTGGCCCCCCGCATGAGCCGAGACAGGCTCCTCTAGCCAGGAGTCGAAACTCCGTTAACTCCAGAGAGAGAGGCTGAACGCAATTTATACGCATGGAAGTATTGATTACGCCATAACGAATCATTAAAAAAATATACCGTTAACTGGAATATGTTGTGTGTGCCTTTACACATGTTGGATAGGATTATGTAATTGGTTTGTATAGCGTCGCGTATAACGTTATTTCGCGTGACTTCACGGTTTATTCACATTTCACAACACAGCCAGCGTTCAACTTGTTTACACTCCCCACTTACTGTACAATGTAACATTTAGATTAACCCAGTTGTCTATCTGTATGTCATATGTTACGATGAATTGAAAATGGGGGACCCTGATGTAAACAAGACGAAAGTCTTTCTCTGGGGTCTGCATTCCCCTAACAATTGTATGTATTGAGCTGTACTGTGTACTGTACCCATTCTGCAATCTGTTAATAAAGTTTTCAATCAATTCAATCAATCAATAACTAGACAGTTACAATATAACATTTAGATTCATTAACCCAGTTAATGCCTTAAGAGAGAGATGCTGGTGGTCAAGTCAAGAGTTATTTGTCACAAGTTGTTTATTAGCCTAGACATTTTCAATTCATCATCTTGTTTACATCAGGGTCCCCCATGTTCAATTCATGATAACATATATGACATACAGGTAGACAGATGGACAGTACTGCTACATTTAGACATTTATGACATACCAGATTTTGAACTTGTGGTAGGCCTAGACATTTTCAATTCATCGTCTTGTTTACATCAGGGTCCCCCATGTTCAATTCATGATAACATATATGACATACAGGTAGACAGATGGACAGTACTGCTACATCTAGACATTTATGACATACCAGATTTTGAACTTGTGGTAGGCCTAGACATTTTCAATTCATCGTCTTGTTTACATCAGGGTCCCCCATGTTCAATTCATGATAACATATATGACATATATGTATGGGCCACTCTCCAGGTGACCTGCATCGACCTTGCCCACACCAGGATCTCCTCCTCAGACTGGTGAGTCATTCGCACAGTGGCCTCAAAAGAGGTATGGTCAACGCAGGTCGCAGGATGGGTTCACCGCACGTCTGTACGTGCAGACATGATATGTGTAACCCTTCGGTAAAAGTCCTTCAACACACAAGCAACAAGATGTTATTTTTTTGAAAGCCAGTAAATACTGACAAAAAAAAGCATAGACACTTAGAAGAAGCAATGTACAGTCCCCCCCACCCAACCTCCTCCAATGTACAGTTTCTACGTCAAATGTATAGCCTTTCTTTTCTGGACTCTTTTTGTATCACAAACAGTACTGTATTTGTAAATCTGGTATGTCATAAATGTCTAGATGTAGCAGTACTGTCTATCTGTCTACCTGTATGTCATATATGTTATCATGAATTGAACATGGGGGACCCTGATGTAAACAAGACGATGAATTGAAAATGTCTAGGCCTACCACAAGTTCAAAATCTGGTATGTCATAAATGTCTAAATGTAGCAGTACTGTCCATCTGTCTACCTGTATGTCATATATGTTATCATGAATTGAACATGGGGGACCCTGATGTAAACAAGACGATGAATTGAAAATGTCTAGGCCTACCACAAGTTCAAAATCTGGTATGTCATAAATGTCTAAATGTAGCAGTACTGTCCATCTGTCTACCTGTATGTCATATATGTTATCATGAATTGAACATGGGGGACCCTGATGTAAACAAGATGATGAATTGAAAATGTCTAGGCTAATAAACAACTTGTGACAAATAACTCTTGACTTGACTTGACCACCAGCCTCTCTCTCTTAAGGCATTAACTGGGTTAATTAATCTAAATGTTATATTGTAACTGTCTAGTTATTGATTGATTGAAAACTTTATTAACAGATTGCAGAATGGGTACAGTACACAGTACAGCTCAATACATACAATTGTTAAGGGAATGCAGACCCCAGAGAAAGACTTTCGTCTTGTTTACATCAGGGTCCCCCATTTTCAATTCATCGTAACATATGACATACAGATAGACAACTGGGTTAATCTAAATGTTACATTGTACAGTAAGTGGGGAGTGTAAACAAGTTGAACGCTGGCTATGTTGTGAAATGTGAATAAACCGTGAAGTCACGCGAAATAACGTTATACGCGACGCTATACAAACCAATTACATAATCCTATCCAACATGTGTAAAGGCACACACAACATATTCCAGTTAACGGTATATTTTTTTAATGATTCGTTATGGCGTAATCAATACTTCCATGCGTATAAATTGCGTTCAGCCTCTCTCTCTGGAGTTAACGGAGTTTCGACTCCTGGCTAGAGGAGCCTGTCTCGGCTCATGCGGGGGGCCAATCAGAGAGGGGCTTCGCTCAACCAATCAGAGAGGGGTCTGCAGAAATGGGAGGGGTCTGCAAAAATGGAGTTCAACCAATCAGAGAGGGGTCTGCAGAAATGCGGCTACGAATTGTAGAGACGCGCATCCCCCTCCCCTTTGTGTAACAAGGAGGCGTCCTCTTTGTGTACAGTGCTGCTCTTCTGTAACCACGCCCACTCCGGAGGTAGCAGCAGGGAACATTCCTCCGTGTCAAGTTTGTTGACTGCATTCTTTGCGTGCAACTTATTGGAGCACATTTTCATCAGCATTAGCTGAACTTCTGTCCCGAGGCTGAGGTGTTTGTAACCATGGACAGTGAGGGAAGGAAGGTAGTTGTCTGTGACAATGGAACTGGGGTAAGTCTTGCCAAAGAAGAATATTTTGTTTTAATTGTATTCATGTATTTATAAAGTAGGCCTACATACTGACTTCTGTAGATACATTTTCCAAGGGATGTTTTATATTATGAAAGTCACATTACCACTACCATCTTATGCAATCACTCCTAGAGTAGCTCATACAGTAGCCTGTTTTATAACACATTGTTCAGCTCATCTAGAGGCTACATTGATTTGACAGCTGTGGTATGTGTGAGGGAGGGGTATAATACATACACATGCTTTATTATCATTACCTTTTCAGTGTTGGAGAGCAGCTTGGCTCAAGGTTGATGTTGTGGTAGCCGGTTTAGAACAGTGGAATAAGCCCAGGGTGTGGGCCTGTGTGCAGATTGCAGACTCACATCTGTCTGGACTTGCCATTCCGCCTCCCGTGTGCAACGCCTGCCATACATGGTTGTGATGCTTCGAGGTGAACTGTGATTGGACAAAAAGTACGGAGAGAAAGTCCGGTGTATTGGGTCCAGAATGATCTCATAACTCCACACAGCATCATTATAAGCCACTCAGGCAGGTCAGTCTGCAGTAGTATGGGACATATATGACGCCTGCAGTCACGCAGTCCCCAGACGATTGTAATCGGCTTTGTCTTTACTTGTGTGGCCTCTGCTAGGAATGTCTTTGCACCTCCAGGCTACAGAATGTGTCCATAGTCAGACAGACAAGTTGAGACATTGCAAGGTTAGTCATGAAAGGCGAAGATATCCGCTTTTATACATAACCCGATGACAACAACGTGGTATTTTAAAAGGGCCATGTGATTGTTTCTGTATTTTACATGCCCTCGTGAAATAAGTGAGACTTTTGCATGTGGAAAGGAGTGAAAGTAGGTAAATAGACAAGCATCAGTTGAATATGTACAACGTGACATCAAAACAATTCTAAACAACTGCACAACATGAGCTGAAAATATTTGATAGTATAGTGAAACTACGCTCTCAATTTCAGTCTCATTGTAACACATGCAAAAAGGCTCTATCTCACACCTGAGCTATTCCCGTAACATCTTCCATTCATTCATTCATTCATTCATTCATTCATTCATTCATTCATTCATTCATTCATTCATTCATTCATTCATTCATTCATTCATTCATTCGTTCATTCATTCGTTCATTCATTCATTCGTTCATTTATTCATTCATTCATTCTTTCTCATGTCATTCTCCAGTTTGTCAAGTGTGGTTTCGCCGGCTCCAACTTCCCAGAGCACATTTTCCCTGCCATGGTGGGCCGACCGCTCATTAGATCCACGACCAAAGTTGGCAACATTGAGATAAAGGTGAGATGAATTTGCTCCGAGGAGGGTTGCGAGAATTGTAGAATGGAAGTTATAACACACGCACGCACGCACGCACGCACGCACGCACGCACGCACGCACGCACGCACGCACGCACGCACGCACGCACGCACGCACGCACGCACGCACGCACGCACGCACGCACGCACGCACGCACGCACGCACGCACGCACGCACGCACGCACGCACGCACGCACGCACGCACGCACGCACGCACACACACACACACACACACACACACACACACACACACACACACACACACACACACACACACACACACACACACACACACACACACACACACACACACACACACACACACACACACACACACACACACACACACACACACACACACACACACACACACACCACTGCTCCAAACTGCCAATACCACTCTTTCATCGCTGATACAGACTCTAAGGGCAACATAATAATTTAATTTGTTTAGAGAAATAAACGCACGGTTCTTCTTTCACTGTGTGAAACGACTGGAATAAAGATGCATCGTTGAAGTACGTCAGGATGAGTGTGTGAATCCTGAGAGGGAGGTTTCATTCTTTATGTTTGGGATATTTTCCCACTCTGGATGAGCTCTCTAACTGAGCAATTGTTATTGCAAGTCGAGTCTCGAGTCCCCAGTGTTAGAGTCGAGTTTGAGTGTTAAAGTCGAGTTCATTACTACAAAATAAACGGGCTTTAAACAAACAAGTAGAAATACAGGTCCTCGGTGACCTACCCCTAATCTT